>NC_138339.1:115889049-116496549 GCF_046562875.1 Panthera onca
CAAAACATTAAACAAGCTGCCTCCGCTGGCTGCCTTGCTTCCAAACAGAAAGTAGCAGCCTCTGTCCTAATAACTCCTTGATAAACTGGTAACGATTAATCGCTAAGTCATCCTTTTACCAAATGCTCCCACATAGTTTATTTAACTTAAATCTAACTCTATGAGGTGAATAATATTATCCCTTTTCTATAGTTGTGGAAATTACAGCTCAGAGAAGCTGAGTAACTTGCCCAAGATCACACAGTGAAATGAGTGATAGAAATCAGTGCTATCACAGATTCATCCTGTTTTTATTTATACTCATTTCACTTTAACAAAATCTGAGAATGGGCATTTAGGCTCTTTTAAGTGGAACACAGTATATTCGTAGAGATGCTACAGTTGAAAAAGGATTTGCTTCTGATTTCTGCATTCGGTCTGCTTGTTCATTGTTTCTGCTCTTTCACCCGCAGGCAAACCTCTCTTTGGTCTGGGAATTCTAGCCAAACACCACCCAGGTCTGAATAAAAGATAAAAAATATGTACTGACCTTTCCTTCTTGACTGAAGACACCTGAAAAAAAAAGCACAAAATCCAAACAAGGTAGTCTCTGAGTGTGCAAAAAAGAGAGATTTGCAAAATTAGGACACGCCCAAGCCCAGCATGATTCTTGTTCTTGGTTCTTGGTCATCTCAACAAATCATGGCATGGTAGTTTTATTTTTTATATGTGTTCACTTCTTAGGGAGCAGTAGAAAGTTTGAAAGGGATATAAGCACATGTACTATAATGGGGTAATATTTTCTGGAGGTTGGGATGAGGTGAGAGGAAATAATTTAAGGGTCTGGAAATTCATGTGACTGCCCTGGTCGAGTCACTCATTTACTCTGGAAATGACCTTGTTATCTCTGGCTTCACTGGGTCGGAAGCTGGGTTGGAAAATTTCCTCTAACTTTGACATTCTAGGATTCAAATGCATGGAGTCCCTCCCCAAAGCCTTTGTTACAGGCAGTTGGGGAAGGCACTACATTTGTTTGTTCTTTGAGCCCCACATTGCACTTCTGCCCTTTATACTCAACCAGCTTTAAAGACTTGGCCCAGGGGCGCCTGGGTGGCTCAGTCGGTTAAGCGTCCGACTTCAGCTCAGGTCATGATCTCGCGGTCCGTGAGTTCAAGCCCCGCGTCGGGCTCTGGGCTGATGGCTCAGAGCCTGGAGCCTGTTTCGGATTCTGTGTCTCCCTCTCTCTCTGCCCCTCCCCCATTCATGCTCTGTCTCTCTCTGTCTCAAAAATAAATAAAACGTTAAAAAAATTAAAAAAAAAAAAAAAAAGACTTGGCCCAAATATAGACTTGTAAGGACAAACTCATTCTCTTCTCTATGACTCATTCTCCTGCTACATCTTTCTAAATTCCTGAAAGAGAAAAAAAGTCCATAAATACAGTCTTGCTTCTGTCTCTCCCTCCACCTTTAAGATTATGTGTGTGAATTTTAGGTTGTGGCTAATTCGCTCAGCGGTTTAAAATACTGATATAAAAGTCTTAGGTTCAGTTCTGGTAGAAGCTGCTGCTGATTTCTGGCCATTTCTGTGGAACTTCTGTGTCAACAACACTTCTCACATGTAAGCCCAAGGCCACTTTGATGACAGAAAGTGGATGACTAAGTGTGATCCTTCTCTAACTCTGGTCAGCACAAGGCTTTTAAATTTAAAAGGAAGTTAATGAACATCTGCTGTAGTGATTACCAACCTTACTGCAGTAACCCGTGTGGTGGGTTACTAGATGGTAGCTCCCATTGTGGTGAGCAGAGCATAATGTATGCGACTTGTTGAATCACTATGTTCTACACCTGTAACTAAAGTAACACTGTGTGCCCACTATATTCAGTAAAAAAGGAGGATTTCTCTACTAAAAAAATAAATAAGTAAAGCACAATTTCAACAACAAAAACAAAACAACAACCAAGTATAGATTCTAAGGATAATCATTTGAAAACTCCATTGTATAAGATCACACGGGGCCTGGAAGCCTATATTTTTATGACCGGTTCAAATGATTTTTATGACAATACATTGTTATAATTTTTCATCATTTCTCCACTGTACAGATCTTTAATCAGAAGAGGAGAGATTTCACCAAATGTCTCCTAGGTAGGAAATGTCAAGGCAGAAGTAGAATTAATATTTACAATGTCTGAGTCCAATCCAGTATTCTTATTATTAAACTTTAATAATGGCAATATTAATAGGTGTTCATCGAACTCTTACTCTGCCCCACTCACTATGTTAAGGACTTTGCATGCATTTTCTCATTTAAAACGCCATGTAGGGCCAGCCCTTTTACATTCCCATTTTATAGAAGAGGAAAATGACACACAGAAGTGTTATCACACAGCTGTAAAAAGGAAATGCCAAGACTGATCTTCATTTCCCTTGGCACATTAAGACTCTTAGGCCCAGTGCCTTCCCAAATACGGATAAGTCTGTGAAGAACTCAGTTTTGTGTTAGTGTTTGGTATTGGCCAATCAGATCCAATGAGAATATCCATTAGCTTTTGTAAAGAGAAGCAATAAAAGGATATCAGTTAATTTCTGAAACTATCTTTGTGAGTAAATTTTAATGTAGTTATAGATCTATTTTTTATGTCACCTCAGCAGTTGACTGAACCACTCACTCAAGCTGTTTGGCTTACGTAGTCAAACTCACTCAATAGCATCACTGAAACCTTGTATCCAATTTTTAAAAAATATTTCTAAGTGTATTTATTTACATAAATATGACCAGTTCCCGGCAAACCATGACTTGTCCATCTGTTTAGTTTCAATGAAAAATTCTTGTTTTTTTACATGTTCAGCCATTTAAAATCTCTGATAGCAGCAAAATTCAACCACTTTTGTCACTGGAAAACGTTGTATCAGACATGGAAGTTCCCAGAACCCACACATTTCTAGTATTCTACAAAGGAGAGAAGATCTCAAAATGTTGTGCTATTTCTCCAGGTGACACAGGCCATTAGTGGCAGATTTGGGCCTAGGTGTTGGGTCTCGAGTCTCTAGCATGTGCTTTGTCCACTGCAACAGCAAAGAAGAGAATAATAAAGAAGGAAGTAAATAGGTACAGTGGCCCTGTTTGTGCACATGATCCTGTGATGAAAAATGCCAGATTGAACTGTAATGACCCTGTAAACAGTCTGGATTGATAGAATATATGACCATTGCTCATTAAAGTGACAAAAGATAGTCCCGTGCCTGAAGGATTAATTTACTACCAGCCTATATGTTTCTGCATTTTAGGATTCATTCACTTTTCTGGAGCATTCTCTGAGTGGCCTTTTTCCTCCTGGCTTCAATTTCAGTTATTTGCAGCCCAGTTATAAGAATAATAAGGACAGGAAATCTTCCTTTTGTCTCAGAAGCCAAACTAATAGTTACAACGATTACTCATCCTCCAGACTAGTTCTGTGGAACAAATATCAACTGTAATGTCTAGAAGTCTTGGATTCAAATTCTAAATTCTACTTACTAGCTGCAAGTCCTTTGGCAATTTTCCTAAGTTCTTTGTGCCATGTTCTTCTTTTTATATATAGAATATAGATATAAATACCTTGCCATGTGTATTGGAGATAAGGCATAAAAGCCCTTAGTACATGCCTGGAATATGGTATATGCTCAACACAAAAGTTATGTTTATCATTACTATCACCATTTTCATTATCACAATCATTATCATTATTATGATCTCAGAATTTTCTAAATATCAAAATCGTTAGAATTGTGAAATATGGTAGAGAAATACACTTATTTCCAGTTAAGTATAAATACTGGATTATAATTTCAAGAAAAAAAAAACTCACCTGAGAAAATGCTGAAAAGAGCCAGAGACAGGAGCAGAAAGACACTCAATAATTTCATGGTGCCAGTTAGCTCACTCAGGTCAAGAGTGCTTTGTCCAGCTCAGGTTCTGTGTCAAGACACTTCCCAGAGCACTAAAACACACAATGAGACATACATATATAGAGAGAGAGACGATCAAGGGAGTTGGGATCTCCACCTTCTTTATAAATCACATTCTAAAACCACATGCAAATCTGTAAAGTTTAGGCATTTATTGGGACCTCTTACCAACTTAAAGAAAGGCTTCATGCTCTCCATCATGCTTAAAAATTAGAACAATTATGTGACTCGCACCTTGGGTCTTAATAATTGAGGATGTCATTTTCCACCTGTAGCCTACATTTTCCTAACAACCAATATATCCTCCCTGCTCTTCCCTCTAAGGTTTTGCTGTATTAAAGGGATGATTCACTGGTGGAGCCCGCTTGATGCCTAGGTCTCTTTCAGACAGGTCCTGCATGTCTGTGGTCCAGATGAGTAACCACCAGGGAATGGAATCTTGGGTGTAACTTGAATTTTCAAAGTCCACATCATCCAAGGTGTACCCCAGAGAAATAGGTATCCTACACTGTCACCAGGACTACATCTGAAAAAGCACTTTCTGGGGAGGGATCAGCTTGTTAATTTTTAAAATAATTGCCGTTGTCAAATGCCAGTGAGTTTTAATTCTGAAGTCAAATGAAGAAGGGAGTCCATCAATGTATGTTTTTTATTTGCAAAAACTATGTTTAGAACCACTGGTGATGTATGGAAGTGTTGAATCACTATATTGTACACCTGAAACTAATAATTATACTGTATGTTAACTAACTGGAATTTAAACAAAAAACTTAAAGTGTTTTTTTTTAAGTTACCCAATCGAGTAATATTTGAAATACAGTATATTCAATATTTCCCTTTTCTCTGTGAAGTAAAAAAAGAATGGTCATACTAAAGCTTTTTGTTTTAACTCCTTGAAAATACACTGTCCATATACATAGACCCATTGACTATCATGGCCAATTTAATTGCAAGAGAGATCAAAGAGTTGGGTGCCATAGCTTTCTTTATGGGAATAACAACAAAAATAAACAATGGGTATAATGATAATGAGAAAGTTTCAAATCATAAACAGCTACTTAAAATATCATGAAGAAAAGTACAATTTAAAGTGTTGGAAGAACATGCCGAATGCGCCCAGTTTAAACACTCATTTGTGGAATCTAAAAACAAAACAAATGAACAAACAAACAAAAAGCAGAATTAAGTCTATAAATGCAGAAAACAAATTGACAGTTGCCAGCCAGAAAGGGTGTGGGTAGTTGAACAAAATGGGTGAAGGCAAGTGGGAAATACAGGCTTCCAATTATGGGATGAATAAGTCACAAGAATAAAAGGCAGAGGGAATAGAGTCAATGACATTGTAACAGCATGGTATGGTAACAGACAGTTGCTAAGTTGGTGGAGAGGACAATGTAAGGTATAGAGAAACTGAGTCATTATGTTGTACACCTAAAACTAAGTAACACTGTGTGTTGGCTATAATCAAATAAAAAAAAAATAAAAAATAAACATAGGTGACTGATTTGTTGTGTGTATAAATAACTTAAAATCATACTTCTAAACAATGGACTTCCTTTTATAGTAATAGCTTTGAGAAAAATATACAGAATTCAGAGTTGCCTGGGTAGCTCAGTCAGTTAAGCTCCTGACTCTTGGTTTCTGCTCAGGTCATGATCTCATGGTTTGCAGGTTTGAGCCCCATATCGGGCTCCATGCTGATGGTGTGCAGCCTGCTAGGGATTCTCTCTCACCCTCTCTCTCTCTGCCCCTCCCCTGCTCTCTCTCTCTCTTGCTCAAAATAAATAAATAAACTTTAAAAAAAGAAAAAAATCAAAGAAAATACATATGTAGTTCACAAATTGTTCCTTTTATTTCAGGATATTTATTTTCTTTTTGGAGAGAACATATTTTTAGGAATTTTAATTTGATTAATATCATAATTTAGGATGCATTTTCTGTCTTTGGAAACAGTCAATACATTGTATTGAATTTGGTAATCAGGTAAGATATTGCTGTTTAATCAAAAGTGAAACAAAAGAACAAAATAACAAAAATAAGAATTATTTGCTTTTAACTGCTTCCCTGACAGTTTTGAAAGACGTGAATTTCATGGGTGGAGGAAATGGGGAGTGAGGAGTACGGATAGGAAAGAGAGGAAAGGAAGAAGAGGGAACGAAAGGCATGTGTTGGGCAAGCATTCAGTATTTTCATTCTAAGGGGTGTGGTGTAACACACACATAGACATATACATGCTCCCATACACGTAATCTTAAAGTCTTTTACAGAAAGTTATAGTTCAGATGTCAGACACTAAAAATGTCAAAGGCAACCAATGAAGAACCTTAAAAAGTGTATTTAAATTTTTCTTGAATGCTTTATGGGAGGAAATTTCGTGGTATCTACAGTACTTCCAAATATCCTTAGCAATTAATAGGCGCTCAGAAAATGTTTGTTTTATAACTGAGATGGAAATATCTTTCATTGGCAAAACAAGTGTATTCTGCTATTATTGTGAAATGAAGAAAACAATATAAATAAGAACATTTCATTCTTTGACATAGAAACCTTAGCTTATGTACAATTGGATCCACTCTACTGAGTATATTAGGTGCAAACTTCTTTAATGTGTTATCAGAAAACAATAAAACATAGATTTTTATAATTAATTATGACCTTAAAGGACATTTACCTCAATCTCTCACTCACTACAAAATATAAGCTAAAGTTCTCCTAAGAAAAGTACCTGGTACTTTTATACTTGCTGGTTCTGTGCTGGATAAGAAAGAACATAGAATTTGATTCCAGATAGACTTGAAGAATTCATTCCACTTCTGCCATGAACTGTAGGATATGAGGGATTTTCATTAGTTTTTCCAAATCTTAATATTCTTAATAAGGTGGATTTCTGGGTTCTTTACATGCATGTTATACTTATTTCTTTAACTTCCTCAGCTCCTCCTTTAGTGTTTTATTAAAATTTTGCATTCAGCCTCAAAATTATTTAGGTTTGAGTATGACATCACATTAGTGATCCCTATCAACTTTGTATCAGCTATAAATCTAGTAAATATCTTCTTGACCATCATCAACATCACTGACAAACGTTGAACAAAACAGGGTTGAAGATATCTCATCAACTTATCTCCAAGGTTACTCTACTGAAATCAATGTTCACATTTTTTGGCATGGTACCAAGCTCCCACCCTTATGAAACACAACGAGGCATATTGGATATGACTTGCTTTGAAAGAATCTATGCACACTCCTGACTATCCTCACCTTCTTTATTAAGTGCTCATATTATCATATTTCCTGCTCCTCCCCATCATAGATTCAGCACCCCTTTCAAAATAAGTTCTTCATAGTTTCTCATTTGTTTCCATTACACTTGTATTTTCCTAACTTACATCATGATGTTGCTTTTGCTTGGGATGTTCTTTTCTTTAATTGCTTCATGCCTAAATTCTACATGCCTATATTCTACATATCACACAATGAGAAGTGCAAGTTATATTACACTGCACAGAACATTTCTTAATCCTCTAAGGTAGACATCTTAAACCTGTAGCATGAAGATCAACTCTGATTTATTGATATATTTCATTTGACCCACACAGTGGTTTAAAAAAATTAAAAGAGTCCATAACTTTTAAATTTTGAATATTTAACAAAATGTAAAACAGAAGATTTTCTCAAACTTTTTTTGGACTCCTTATTGCCAGGGTGAAAGTTAAGCTGAAGGTTAGGGTAAGGGCTTCATTTAAATGTGTCATTGGTTTACTCATTCGCCTTATTTGTTTGTTGCTGGCCCTAGCAAGCATTTTGAGTTTGAGAATCTTGTGCTTTGACAGTAATTCTACTTATTCTTTTTAATTCTTTTGATATGTGTCTTTACTTTTTTTGTAAAACTGTGTTACTTTGTAAAATTATGTCCATCTGACATCTATTTGTCTGTTTGTCTAGATCTATTTTACTAATATTTTATCCTCCAAATCTCTGTCTTGTATTTAGCATTTATTCCACATTTATTCAAAAAGCAAAGAAGAATTTTTAAATGTTTATTTATTTTTGAGAAAGAGAGACAGAGAGACAGAGTGAGACTGGGTGAGGGGCAAAGAGAGAGGGAGTCACTGAATCTGAAGCAGGCTCCAGGTTCTGAGCTGTCAGCAAAGAGCCTGATGTGGGGCTTGAACTCACAGACTGTGAGATCATGACCTGAGCGGAAGTCAGACACAACCGATTGAGCCATCGAGGAGCCCAACAAAGAAGATTTTTATAAAATAAGCACTATATATTCACCAGAGATCACTAGTTACCATTGTAAGACAACATTTCTCAAAATCTATCCTCTTCCTTCCTTTACACATGTAGATGTTTGCTCTCTAGTTTTCTACCATTCCTTTCATTTTGTTGGTTTCCTACAGATATATTTCAACAGGACTGTAATGTCACTTACAAGCCCCTATATACTTACTTACCTGCTTTCTATTGAGAAAGAGGAACTAGGTCCTAATACTCGCTCTCATGCAAGAACACATGGACAGCCGATCAAAAACTGGGAGTCAGATTTTGCAACCAGCAGATCACTGAGTGGCAATTCTCTCTCTATTCAATTCATATAACTTTCACCATTCACTGCCTTTGCTCCACCGACCACACTCCCTTCATATCCCATTTCATTGTGATCAAGGCTACCTACATTTCCTTATATTACTCTTGCCACAATGGAAATCGAACTAAGTCATAAAGTAAGGACTTTTGCAAGTTAACTGATGTTATGAATCTTAACACAGTATTAAGAAAATTTCTATTTCATTCAAAGATTTCTGTCTTCCTAATTTTCTTTCTTTTTTATGTTTTTGTGTATTTCTTCATGAATTCACAGTTTTTGCAGTTGAATTTTGCACATGTGTTTTCTTAGTAAGCCTCCCCAAACCTCTTTTTTTTACATTTAAGTGTTGCAGCTCCATATCAATTCGGATAAGATTCAAGAAGACGTTACCACAGCATAACTTTAGGAGCACCAGGAAAGGGTGGCATTATTCCTTAGGAGTCCAAAAAAACAAAAACAAAAACAAAAACAAAAACAAAAACAAAAGAAGTTCAGAATAACCTCGTTTTCTTCTTTGACAAGGTAACTAGACTGGTAGATTCAAGCTATAGAATAGACACAATGGATTGAACAGTCTCTCGTGCTGTAATTGTGAAAGTATAAAGATACAGGAGTGGACTACTGTAACTGGTTCAACAACTGAACACAAAGGTGCTGATGGATGAATTCATACACCTGGGAAGAACACACTACTGTCCCAGTCAGTACTTTAGAAACTGACACAGAGGACACACAGAAAGCACGCTTTAAACAGGAAATTATCTCCATATTATCCTCTCCTTTTGTGGTTCATTTCCTTGACTCCTATCGAGAGCATTTCATCTCGCTCATTTTGGCCAGTCATCACAGCATCACCTTGGGTGATTGCATCAAGTTTATCAGTTCGAGCGCTCAAGGTGACACGGCTGGAGTCCACACGGCTGGTCATTCATCTCTCTCTTAGAACCTCTCTCTATACACCTGTTCCCCAGAAATTGGTACTGGATTGCTCTGCTCTGCTATTTACTGAGGAGTGTTGTTCTGTAGCTTTTTCTACACCACAAGATTATAACAATCTTGAAAGCAAGATGGGGGTTTACCTTATTTTGTTTTAAATTCTCCTACAGATATTTTCATATTTACTTACATTCTTTACTTATTAATCTTTTGGCCATCTTATCTAAGCCGCCTCCTAACCTTCTATGCCCCTCTTTGAAGTTGACATTTCTCAGTGGTTCCTGGAGGTTTGTGTGGCTTTCCTTCCTCCGCCTCCCAATGGCAATCTGGTACGTGCAACGTTGGGCCATCCCTGTACTCCAAGAGCTCACAGTTTTGCAAGTCAGATACATATAACACAATTCAAATTTCATTTGGAAACAGTTTAGTTTTTGAAGTGCTATGAGTGCATAAGGATCCAGTTAATTTTTCTAAGTATCATCAGAGAAGGTCTCATTTAAAAAGGATACATCTGCACAACCATGAGTCTTGAAGGATAAATAAGAGTTCTGTGGTTAAGTGAGGCTGGTTGGTAGTGGAGGGGGCATGCTGGAGAAGAGGAGGACACACAGGTATGGATACAACTGAACTAAAAGGCAGGCAAATAGACATGGATGTGGGAAGACAATAGACTGTATGAACACTGAATAGCTCTGCAGGCTGAAGCATGGTCTACCTGGTCAGGATGGTTGAAGGGCACTGATGAGGGGACAGGACCAAGTAGTTCCTAGAATGTCATGGTGTTTTTTGAGTGTGCAGTGGCCCAAGGTGATTCAGAGCTAGCTCTGAATCAGATGGCAATAAAAATTCTTGCTGGCATACTGACTTTTCCTACCATCCTAAATTGAAACATTTCTTCACCCTCTGGAAAACATGATGGGAAACAAGCTAGGGTGAGTTGCACATTGGTAACAATGGAAAAAAGGAAATCATTTCAGCCCAACTAAATGTCTGGCTGTGACTGTTCCCTTTGAAGCTTAATTATAACTGTCAGAAGCAGCTTCTTAAATGTTTGCCAACACAGTACAATATGAGGGGAAAATTCGCCAAAGTCTTAAAATGACAAGGAAGCAGTATTGCCCAGGTCAGGTGATTTAGTTCAAACAAATCATTATTTGGTTTGCCCTAAATTTTGGGGAAATGCCTCTGCAAGAATGTTTATTTCTAAATTCAACAATCTCATTATTTCTGCTATACAAGTTGTCTTCCAGGCCTATCAGCTCCGGGCAGGCGGGGCCCGGACGAACTACCTCAGGGAAAAATAAATGGGAGTGCCTCCCCATTGCTTAACAAAGTTTAGCCAATAAAATTAAATTTGCATTAGCTTGGGATTCACTGTTCTTCGGTGATCTGGCATACCTTATGTCTCAATTTCATCTTCTAGTTTCCTTGCCAAAGGTCAGAGGCTGAAAACACTAAAATCCCAAGTTATCTTCATTTTTCTCTTCCTATATTAAAAAAAATGTTTATTTATTCTTGAGAGAGAGAGAGAGAGCATGCAGGGGAGGGTCAGGGAGAGAGGGAGCAGAGGATTTGAGTTAGGCTCTGCACTGACAGCAGCAAGCCCAATGAGGGGCTTGAACTCAATGACTACGAGATTGGGACCTGAACCAACGTCAGGCACTTAACTGACCGAGCCCCCAGGTGCCCCATTGTCCCTCTCTTCCTAACTTCTGACCACTAATATTTTCTCTTTCTAAAACACATTTTTGCTCCTTCTGCCTCTCAGAATCTGGATCAACTTTGCTAAGCTGAGGTAAAGCCTATTATAAAATGTTTTCCTCAGTTGCCTGAGAAGGAATCAGTCTTTCTCTTCTAACTTATAGTAAAATTTAAACATTTTATTTATAATAAAAAAAGCATTTTATCTTTCATGACATATAGCACATGGGTATATTATGAGTATGTATCTACTTCATTATTACTTAAAATACTACATGGCCTTTTCAGGGTAGAGATTTATTTGACATTTGACAGTCAAAAATAGTGGGAGCTATAACTAAGAGTTTAATAATAGAGGGGCACCTGGGTGGCTCAGTCGGTTAAGAGTCTGACTTCAGCTCAGGTCATAATCTCACTGTTGGGGAGTTCGAGCCCCGTGTCGGGCTCTGTGCTGACAGCTCGGAGCTTGGAGCCTGCTTCCAATTCTGTGCCCCTCTCTCTTACTCCTCATGCTCTAGCTCTCTCAGTCTCTCAAAAATATATAAACATTAAAAAAAGAGTTTAATAACAGTAAGAAAGATAGGAGATGCTAAATAACTATGTTGGGTGGAAGAATCAATGTTTGCATGAGTGAGTTTTCAAAAGCTAGATTTATTTATCTGGTTATGTTTCATAACCATACATATATGTATGTATGACTTGGGCTCATTGCCTGAGTATAAGAGAAACAATCCTGTATCTATCAGATAGTACAACCCAGTAACTCCCTTATGTAGGTAAATTTTGCACCATACCTTTTATTACAAATTGTTTTACATAAGATAATCCCAGTTGATACAACACATTACTTCTATGTATAATAACTTACACAAGAAGAAGTTACCGTCTCTGATATGTAGAGAGTTTTTCTCCAAGCAGTGTTGAAAGACCCAGTCTCCTTTCATTTTGAGCTTCCACATGTGGCTCAAATTTGCTATGCTCATTTGTATCGAGGTAGCTGGAAGAAGAAGAATATCGTGAAGCTGTTCACACATGATTCTTCACCAACTTGGCTTAAAAGTGAAACACAACACACACTCATCCTTGTTGAGAATTAGTCACATTGATCACAGCTATATGCAATGGGGGTAGAAAAATCACTTTGCTTGTTGGGCCTTCTCTTCCCAGCACTGATTCTATATTCTATCAGTGGAGTATGAATTTTATAGACAATTAGCCCCCAGGGCCACCAGATACCACGCACACCCCTTTTCCCACTCTTAGGACACACTCACTTGATTCCTCATAAGAGACAATCTAAAGTGTTATCCAGTCATTGCAACCAGCAAACAGTTCTGACTTCTGAGAGTAGCTCCCTATGGAGACCTGTACCTTATGAAGTGTGCTGCCAGCCCTCATCTCCTCTCCCATACTAACACGTAACGGAGGAGCTTGAACACGGTCACCACAAGTCAGGCTCCCAGTCAAAAAAAGAGTGACGAGATACCACATGACCATCACTGGCACACAGCGCTGATAAAATCTACCTACCTGGACCAGTGAAGTCTCCTGCTTGTAGCGGGGCACATTCTTTGATGATACTCTCTCTCTGTTATTTGAAAAAATGCCCCTTTCCCTAGTTCTTGGCAGTTCCTGGCTCTGCCTTCTGATAGGATCTTACTGGCCTTTGTTTCATCAAGGACCAATCTAAGATGGAGTTTGGGAAACATGTTTACCTTTGGAGCTACATTACTTTAAAATCTACTTCTTCATGGTCAAGTTCAGGGGCTTAAACTTTATTTAAGGTAAGTGGTTCTTTTAACTTGACTTACGGTTTCTCTGGCAATACAAATCCTCAAACTTTAGATGTTTCCTAAACTATTTCCTTTTACTTGCTTCCATTTTGGGGCCTGTGTTCAAAGTTCTTTCCTATAGCCATAATTCTAAGGCCTACATTATGTCTTTATTTTATTTTATTTTATTTTATTTTATTTTATTTTATTTGTTTAGTTTAGTTTAGTTTATTTATTTATTTTGAGAGACAAGAGAGCAAGCAGGGGAGGGGCAGGGACAGAGGGAAAGGGAGAATCCCAAGCAGGCTCCACGCTTGGTCAGCACAGAGCTGGAACTCATGAAACTGTGAGATCATGCCCTGAGCCAAAACCAAGTGTCAGATGCTTAACCGACTGAGCCACACAGTGCCCCTGTCTTTTCTTTCTTGATCTCCAGTCCCTGTCTCTACGTTTAAGGGTGGATGGTTTGTGACCATCTGAAGCAATAAGCTTAGGCCGGGAAGCAACATTTCTAATATGATCTTGGCAAGAAACCTGAGTGACTTTATTCAATGGAGGAAATGCATGTGTCTTTTGTTACTAATGGGGCTTTTTCAGTCTGCTTCTTACCATGCAGGTGTTTAGAAGCAAACAGCTTTTCAATCTCCTCGGAAGCCTCACATTTCTGAGGGTTCTCTATGTTCCCTTTAATTTCTACTGGCAAGATTCCAAATACTTTTCTCAACTCATGTCTTTCTCATTATATGTTAAAATAAGAAAATAAAACTCAGAATATACTCTCACTGTGACTCTTTCTGATCTTTCCCCCTAGAATTACAGGCTCAGTAGGCACATGGGATAGCTTTTGATTCATCATGGTGTGGCAGTCATAAAAGCCAGTCTCAAAAGTGTTCACACTCATTGAGGGGTAAGGCCCTTAGCCTGTCTCCTTCAGTCTGGGCAGGTTTGGGAGTCAGTCACCAGAGTATGCCAAAGTGAGACTATGTAAGCTACTAGATGTTATAGGTCATATAAGTCCCCACAGTGTGCATCTGTCAAAACACCTGTTCTTAGGATGCTCCTTTTTGGTGTGCACTTTGAATAGATTTGAAGTGTGACTTTTGTTCAATAAAGTGTTATGCAGACTGATGCATAAAGAACCCAAAACATTTTTGAAGAAATTGAACAAGCCTAGAATGAAAGAGATAGTAAGAAATGTAGAGGCCATGTTTTGTGCCCTGCAATACAAAACATCTATGGGCAGGAGGCAGGCTGCGAAAACTACTTAGCTGTAAACACAGGCCATTTTTTACAGGAGTATGTGCTAGGCGTGGGGGAGCAGAGAAGATAACTCAGAGAGAATAATCAAGAGTCCAGAGGACAGGGCAGAGAATTAATCCCAGGTAGCAGTGTGGGGCCTTTATCAAAAACTAGCAACTTGTAGGGGCACTGGGTGGCTCAGTTGGTTGAGTGTCTTACTCATGATTTCGGCTCAGGTCATGAGCTGACGGTTGTGGGATTAAGCCCCGCGTTGGAATTTAAGAAACAAAACACACTGGGTGTGGAGCGTGCTTGAGATTCTCTCCCTCTCCCTCTCTCTTTCTCCCCCTCTGTCCCTTCCTTGCTCCCTCTCACTCTCTCAAAAAAGAAAAAAGGAAAAGGAAAAGAAAAACTAGCAACTTGTGCCCAATTACTGAGATTTATAATGAAGGAAGTGGCATGATGAAATTATATTTATATGGAATTATTCTGGCTGAACATATTGTGCTGATGTGTAATGTTGAATGTTGAATGCATCCTGAAAGAGTGGAAGCAAGATGGTGATTAGAAGATTACTGTAATAATTCAAGTGAAAGAAGACAGTGGTTGCACTGAGGAATTAACAGTGAGGTGATGAAAAGTGGTTAGCTGTAGGATATATTTTGAAGATGGAGCCAAAGGACTTTGCTGACAGATTGCATGCTGGGTGTGAGAAAAAGAGTGCAGTCAAGTATGATTATAAGGTTTTTGGCTTAACGACTGGAAAAACTGGACTTGCCATTTTATGAGCTGGTGAGCAACGAGGAAGAAACAATGGTGGAGGGAAAGAATGTCAGGAGCTCAGTTTGGGACACAATAAGTTTGAGATTCTGACTAGATACTCAAATAAAAGTGCTGAGTGGGCTGTTGTATACAACAATCTAGATTTCAGGGAAGAGGTACAGATTGGGGGTACAAATCTAGTGGCAGGTGAGATCACTAAGGGAATAAGTATGGGGAAAAATCCAGTATGGGTTCAAAGGCCGAAACCCTGTAGGTGCCACCTGATGAAGGGACTCATGGAGACTGAACTGGAGCATCTTGGAAGTGTGATGGGGAAAAAAGTACTTTATAGAGGAGGGAGTGTTTCATTACATGAAATGTTGTTGATATATGTAAACTGAATCATGGAATGTTATTCAATCTTAAAAATGAAGCAGATCCTGCCATTTTCAACATGTTATAGCTGTAATTCTTCATATTGGTAATTCATGTCTTCTCTTTTTTTTGTTTTCAGTCAGTCAGACTAGAATTTTATCAGTTTTACTAATCTTCTCCAAGAACTAGGTTTTGGTTTTGCTGATCTTTCTGTACTGATTTTCTGTTTTGTTTTTCTTTTTACTTCATTATCTTCTTTGCTATTTCTGACTTCCTCTGTTATACTTACTTTTGTTTTGTTACTTCCACTATATTTATCTTCTCAAAGTGGAGTTTGAAGTCACTGACTTTAGATCTTCTTTCTTTTAACAAAAGAAGAAAATGTTCAGAATCGGGTTGAGTGTTGTACCACAGTAATGGGCCAGAGTGAAATCTGCAGGTTGATGGTGGTCAGGGGCTAAGCAGGCCATTCAGAACTGATTCTACTTTCTCAAAGAGGAAGTTTCCTCATCTGAGAGTGAGGATGCTGAATGAGATTCACCTAGTGCTTTCTGACTTGATTTCAGCTTATATAGTTTTGACATACTTGGTGTTTTTCAAATTTTTATGTATAGCTTCACATTGCTTTTGTAACGTGACTTTTGTAACATTTTCATCTTCTTGTAATTATACTAGTATATTTAGTATAATGATTGCTATTTTAGGTATTCCTGTCATCTTAACTATTTGCATTTGAAAAAGCAGATTTGGTGTTCTGGATGTCACAGACGAATGATTTGAGTTTGAGTATCTGAGACAGGATAGCTGAGAGCTCAGAGCACATTTCAGAACACAATACTTGTGAAAATGTGAGAAAAATAGGACAGTTGCTTTTGTGTCTCTTCTTCTCTATAAAGTAAGGTATTCCTATGCATTCACCTTTCTTTATGCATTCATTCAAAAAAGCACAAAAAATAAAAAACACAGGAAACAACAGTATTGGCTAGGATGTAGAGAAAAAGGAACCCTCTTGCGCTGTTGGTGGGAATGCAAACTGGTATAGCCACTGTGGAAAACAGCATGGAGTTTCTTCAAAAAATTAAAAATAGACCTACCCTATGACTCAGCAGTAGCACTGCTAGGAATTTACCCAGGGGATACAGGAGTACTGATACTTAGGGGCACTTGTACCGCAATGTTTATAGCAGCACTCTCAACAATAGCCAAATTATGGAAAGAGCCTAAATGTCCATCAACTGATGAATGGATAAAGAAATTGTGGTTTATATACACAATGGAGTACTATGTGGCAATGAGAAAGAATGAAATATGGCCCTTTGTAGCAACGTGGACGGAACTGGAGAGTGTGATGCTAAGTGAAATAAGCCATACAGAGAAAGACAGATACCATATGGTTTCACCCTTATGTGGATCCTGAGAAACTAAACAGGAACCCATGGGGGAGGGGAAGGAAAAAAAAAAAAGAGAGGTTAGAGTGGGAGAGAGAGCCAAAGCATAAGAGACTGTTAAAAACTGAGAACAAACTGAGGGTTGATGGGGGGTGGGAGGGAGGGGAGGGTGGGTGATGGGTATTGAGGAGGGCACCTTTTGGGATGAGCACTGGGTGTTGTATGGAAACCAATTTGACAATAAACTTCATATATTGAAAAAATAAAGGGGCGCCTGGGTGGCGCAGTCGGTTAAGCCTCCGACTTCAGCCAGGTCACGATCTCGCGGTCCGTGAGTTCGAGCCCCGCGTCAGGCTCTGGGCCGATGGCTCGGAGCCTGGAGCCTGTTTCCGATTCTGTGTCTCCCTCTCTCTCTGCCCCTCCCCCGTTCATGCTCTGTCTCTCTCTGTCCCAAAAATAAATAAAAAACGTTGAAAAAAAAATTTTTTTTAAAAAAAGAAAAAATAAAAAAAAACTGAGAACAAACTGAGGGCTGATGGGGGGGTGGGAGGGAGGGGAGGGTGGGTGATGGGTATTGAAGAGGGCATCTTTTGGGATGAGCACTGGGTGTTGTATGGAAACCAATTTGACAATAAAGTTCATATATCAAGAAAAAATTAAAAATAAAATTATTCTATGATCCAGTCATCATACTACTGGGTATTTGCCCCCAAAATACAAAAACACTGATTCAAAGGGATACATGCACCCCTATGTTTATTGCAGCATTATTTGCAACAGCCAAACTACATATATACATATATATATAAAATGACATATTTTTAGGTCATAAAAACAATGAAATCCTGCCATTTGCAACAACATGGATGGAGCTACAGAGCATAAAGCTAAGCAAAATAAGTCAGCCAGAGAGCTACAAATACCAGATGTTTCACTCATATGTGGAATTTAAGAAACAAAACAAACAAGCAGAGAAAAAAAAGAGAGAGACAAACCAAGAAACAGACTCTTGACTAAAGAGAACAAACTGATGGTTACAAGAGGGGAGGTAGGTGAGGGGATGGGTGAAATAGGTAATGGGAATTAAAGAATATACTTATAATGATAAAAAAAATTAAATTAGAAAATGCACATTCATTGTGTTGTCTCACTTTGAGTCTCACAATCTGTGGGGGTACTTATCAATAGGTGAGCTGCTATCTCGTTTTACACATGCTGTAACCATGTGCAATGCCTGACTAGCAAGACTGTAAGTAGCTTCATAACAGATATGAAACAGCCAGTATTTCCTAGAATTAGCCCAAAGGGCACTACATTGACACAGTATCACCTTGTGTAGAATTCTTATGTGGAAGACATATGAATTATGTGAAGACAAAATATGTAGTCACTTAACAAATGTGTTAGGAGGGTATGGTAGATACCCCCATGAAGGGTACACTGACTTTTCCCCTTACTCGGCAGTTATTCTAAAAGAGTGAACTCTGCACAACTTCACTGAAAATAAGACACAAAATTTCTGCTTGACTCATTAGGATGAAACCCTGAAATATGGGGCCTTTCCTCTCCTAAAACTTAGTCACGATGCTAACAAGTCATAATTTCCCTTGGCATGCTGACGTAGGAGGAGGTTGAGTAAATGTGTAATCATTGGAGCTAAGTTATGATTACATACACACAAAAGTCTTGCTTTGACATCTTTCCTTAAGAGCAGTTTCCTCTCTCAATGCCAGAAAGTGTTTGGCAAACTAAGGAAAGCCCTCGCCACAGCAATGTACCTATTCCTGCCTTACTTTTGGTCACACACATATTTTTTATTTCTTAAATGTTTATTTATTTTGAGAGAGAGAGTATGTGTGTGAGTTGGAGGAGGGGCAGAAAGAGAGAGAGAGAGAGAGAGGTGAGAGAGAGAATCCCAAGCAGGCTCTGTGCTGTCAGCATGGAACCCCATATGGGGCTCTATCTCACAAACCGTGAGAACATGACCTGAGCTGAAATCAAGAGTTGGACACTTAACCGCCTAAGCCACACAGGCACCCTTTGGTCATACAGATAATTTCAACAACACCAAAAAGTTAAGAATTGTTTAGCTATGTTAATGTATAAATACCTTCTGCTTGATAGTCCCAGGGGCTTCTAAGCTCTATTATATCAAAACCTAAACCCCTCTTGATTGCTACTGAATCTGCCTCTTTTCCATGTCTTTTTATTTGATTAGCAGTATCTTTATAGATGAGTGTTCATCTCAGACTTATATTTGGTTTATACCTCTACACTAGCTAGTCATTAAGATGGCATATTCTTCCTTAGTAATCATCTCTAAGAAAGGAAGAATCATAAATCATTAAGTTTGCAAAGGTCTGATTTCAAAGATATTTTTTAATTTTTAATTTTTAATTTTTTCAAAGATCTGATAGTAATCATATAGATGTTGAATAGGTCACACAATGCAGAACATTTTTGAATATGTAAGTATTCCATAGCTTTTAAATCAATTCCAAATACTTAATTTCTTTCTTAATTTTATAATCATTCCTTGATAATTATTTCTATTTCTATCATTTTCTGAATCCTGCCAGTAAGGGCCAGATCTACTTACAAGCAAGTTTTAGGAAAGTTGAAACCTTCAAAATATAAAGTAGAAGTTCTCCATCTACCAAAAGACCAGATAATCTGAGGAAGTTCCTCCTTCCTACTCCTATTGTTAGGCAACTGCCATCATGACAAGGTGAGATGAAGCACAGAGGCAATCTGAGAAAATTTTGCCATGTCTTAGTTTAAAACATACTATGAAAATGTTTTAGAGCCAGACGTCATATTGTTAGTTACAGCTTCAGTGGGGTGATAGATCTCAGGTGGTTAAGTCCTTTTCATTTATTTCTTCATTCGCTTGTTGAATAAACACCTACATTAGGCCAGGCATTAGAGTAGGTATAGGGAATATTACAATGAACAGTGATATAAAATGTCCCTGCTCTCCTGAAGTTCATGGTCTAGTTATGGAAAAAGAGGTTAGTAAAAATTATCCTTGTGATATGATAGGTACAATAAACAGGTTAGACAACAGAAACATCCATGAAGAAAAGGAAGCCTGAGGAAAGCTTCTTATCTCCTTTTCTTTCCCATAGCTACAAGCAAAAATATTATAACCTGCTATTTTATTTCCCAGATTTAGCTTCCATCCTATACTTTTTTCTTCTGGGAACCAGACTGTGATTCACAGGTTTCTGCTTCCCCTGAATACTACCCAAGGTATGACATCAACCCTAGCTTAACAGCAGGCACAAGGAGATTCTTCTCCCACCCAGCTTCTCATGAGAGCCTGCCTCTGGGGAGCTAGTTTGCGACAGGAAGAATTGGATAGCAACAGAATCTGTCCTCCTCAGGTCACTGATCAAACTCTGTTCTGTACTCAGTTGTCCTAAGTTTTGTCTCATGTGGTGCAGTTGCATGCATAGAGAAGATAAACATAATTTCTAACGGCTGAGAAACATTTTAGATATACAAAGCTTGCACCTGGCTGCAATCTTCCCACAGCCTCTGTAAGAGCAGTCATTAAACCTTTACTTGACTATTAAGCGGGGACTTTACTCCTTTGCAGCGAAGCCCATTCCTTTGTTAGATTACACAGTTAGACAAAGCCTCCCTAATTTTAATTGAGACCTGTCTTTCTGATGATTCAATTTCCCTAATTTTCTACCTTGAAGCCACACAGATCACAGTGTATCTCTCTGTCCCTTGATAGAATCTCTCCCTTTTTTCCTTTCTCTCTCCCATATCCTTTGTTTATTTCTTTCCTTCCTAAACATATCTCATGCTCTCTATCAATATTCTCTTCCATGAGCTAAATGTCTGCAGTTTTGCCTTTTATGTTTAAAATTATTTTATTTTTAAGATTTTATTTTTTTAAAGTAATCTCTACATCCAGCACAGGGCTCAAACTTACAACCCCGAGGTCAGGAGTCACATGCTCTACCTACTGAGCCAGTCAGGCATCCGTGCAGTTTTGCCTTTTAAAAATGGAATGATTTTTAGCACTTCATTATTTCGATCAAGTTTTTCTACACAATTTCCAATGTCCCATATTTTTCATTAAGTTTTCTACCTATACAGGTGCACAGACACATGCATAATATTCCTGTATATATAATCCTGTATCTATTATGAAATATATGATATTCCAGAAGCCACTTCATCAAAATAGAATTTAGCAGGGGTAACTTCTGGCCATGCCAGCACTCCAGCTGACCCCACGGGAAGCAGATGAATGAAATGGCTAACTCCCCAAATTGTGAAAATAGCAAATTGTTATTGCTTTAAAATGCTCAGTTTTGGAATATTTGCCATTCAGCAGTAGATAACCAAAGCAGGGTGGCACAGCAAAACCAGACCACAGAATTGCCTTCTTCTGAATTTTAACAAATGAACCGCAAAAACAAGAAGTGTGTCAAAATTTCATGTCAGCATGTTAAAAAAAAGAATGCCAGGGCGCCTGGGTGGCTTGGTCGGTTAAGCGTCTGACTTCAGCTCAGGTCATGATCTCATGGTCCGTGAGTTCGAGCCCCCCGTCGGGCTCTGTGCTGACAGCTCAGAGCCTGGGGCCTGTTTCAGATTCTGTGTCTCCCTCTCTCTGACCCTCCCCCGTTCATGCTCTGTCTCTCTCTGTCTCAAAAATAAATAAAAACGTTTAAAAAAAAAATTAAAAAAAAAAAAAAAGAATGCCTGGGGACCAGATCTTGAAGTACATTGCAAAATTTGAAAATAAGAAAAGAAAAAGAACAACCTGAGATGTCAAAGCTTAAGTCTTAAGTTGAAACTTACCCTCAGAAGCAGAAATTATAAGATTACTGATTTCTCCACAATTTCTATTGAAAAGACTATTTGAAGAGTAGGAAGAGGGTTTTTTTTTTTAATTGTTTTCCTCTTTTGATAGATTGGATAGGTGAGGAAAAAAATGAAAAAAAGATGCTATGAGATGAAGGATGAAAAAAGCCAATTTTAAAAAAGTAGATTCACTCATCTCTGATGGAAACTTACACTCCAAATTCCCACATCCAAAAGGGGAAATAAATGAATCAATACAAAGCTATTCTTTCCATGTATATAAGATAAATTGCCACTCATGTCAATTGAAAAAGAGAAGAGACAGCAGAGAGGGCCTAATTCTTCCAGCAAAGGCCCTATTCTTTCCAGCTGAGCTCTCCCTATTTAATCACAAACTTCTCACCACAGGAAAAAAGGAGAGAGAACTAAAATAAGCCCTTATTTGATAGATCAAATGGCAAGGCAATAAAGCTGCATTTAGTAGTATACAGATGATTAAGGAAAATTAATTCGCTCTATGTCAAAGAGAAGTATGGCTAGAGCTGTACATTTTGAGGTTGAAATTAAAATGGGAAAGCTGAAAGGTATGCCAGTCCCTGATCATAGCCAAAGAAAAATTAAGGAGAGCTATGTTATATGAAAGAAACATGATGACGACTATCTGAAAATAAATATAATCCAAGGAAACAAATTACGTTTTTCTTCAGAACTTCACCTTAGTAAAAGAACAGGACTTATTACAACGTAAGATCAAAAGCTAGATAAGGAAAATACAGCTGAAATGTAAAGAAAAATGGAGGTAATGCATAATTTATTAGCCTTTTGATAACTTCTTCCTTTATTTTGCACATTTTTCTATTGGGCTGTTGTGTTTTTCTTATCATCTATAGGAGTTCTTCATGTATTTCTAAGAGCCTCTTGTTGGATACATGTATTGGAAACATTTTCTCCTAGTAGGTGGTTTACCTTTTACTTTACTAATCCTACTAATTTAATTTACTAATTTGCTAAAATTTTGATGAATTTTAATTTTAATATTTTAATATTGCAGTTTACCATATTTTTATTTACACTTCATGCCTTTTTTTGCTAGTTTAAACAATATCTGTATTCTCTAAATTCATGAAAGTCTATTTCCTTCTAAAAGATTTTCTGAATTGTTTTTTTTGAATATCAATTCAAACTGACATTGTTGAGTCAAGATTCACTTTCTCGCATGCGCATATCCAGTTGACTCAGTATAATTTGATAAAGAGAACATGCTTTCAAAATTCTACTACTACTAGGATCTTTTTGTCATAAATCTACTGACCATACATATGTGTGTCTGCTTCTGGACTCTCAATTCCATTCCCCTGGTCTATTTGTCTATCTTTGCAGCAGTATATTTTCTTTATTATTATTGGCTGAGAATAAATCTTATTACCTGGTCATGTGAATCCTCCACCTTTGTTCTTCCTCAAGATTATCTTCTTTATTCCTGTTACATTTTCATACAAATTTGAAAATAAAATTGTTGTTCTCTCAAAAAACAAAAAACAAACACTCCAGCTACCAAAACAAAAACAAAAACAAAAAAATAATTCCTGCCACATTTTTGAGTCAGATTATACTGAATCTATAAAACAATTTAGAGTGAATGTATTTCTTTATAATATTGAATTTTTAAATTGATGAATGGGTATGTACTTCCATTTCTTTGGGATTTCTTTACAATCTTTGATTAATATTTTATAATTTCAAGGTATAGATTATACATACCTTTTGTTAGAGTTTTTTTCCTTATACATTTGTTATTTTGATATTCTTGGAAGTAGTATCTTTAAATAAGTTTCACTTTAATGTATTTATTGCACCCATTTAGATATAATTTCTTCTTCTTCAATGGCATATTGACCTACTATTCAGTACATTCTCACTTCAAAAGTAGCATGTGTAGTGTGATCCTATTTTTATTTCCATCACAGTCATTAAGAGAGAAAGAGGAGGAGTTCAGAAAAGATTTTAATCTAAAATCAGTGACAGTAAGTCTCGATTGTAATGTTTTGCTTGCTTTTACTTTTTTAAATTAAAATGTATTTTTCTGTATTTCTGAATTCTTCCTGAAGAGTACATATTACTATCACAAAGCAAAATAATTTTAAATTACAAATTAAAAATTTCAATTAAAGAAAATGAACCAGGGTGTAGATTGGTCTTGTAGTTTGCATGGTATTTCAATGAACCTCTTTGGCTGCCTACACATACCCATACTCCAAGATATTCCTAATTTTGTTTGGAAAATATATGATAAACAATTTACTCAAGTTTGTGCCTTTGAGTTGATTAACTTTCTTTGGATAAAAAAAAAATCTAATCAGAAAAACAAAAGAACTCCACAGAATTCTAAGAGTAATATTTAGTCCATTAGATAGACTATTTCCCAATTCTCTCATCCATAGAGAGAGCTCTTCATGCACTATGATAGGAGATTTCACCTTCCTGGGGGAAAAATAGGACAGTGACATCAGAAATTGCTGAAATCCTTTTTCATCTTAAGTTCTTCCCCTTCATTAGGTTCATAAACAGGGATTCACATGCAGGCAGTGAAGGAAATCTTGCCCCCATTTGTTATTCACCTGGTCATCCCTATTTAAACATTTTGGAGCGTCACTTCTCCTCAAAATCAGGTGTGTGCTGTTAATATGATCATTTTAAATGATGATAAATCTGTAGCTCATAGAGCATTAGAACTTGTCCCAAATCACATGGTTGGTATGCGAGGAGTCCTCTGTAGGGCTGATCAGTTATTTATTGGTCTAAATGGCAGTGCTTTACTGCCACCTTCTGGGTAAATAGGGTTTGTTGCAAGTCCTAAGTGTTCATTATGGCTAAAGTTAGGCTTTAGGCAGTGTCTGTAGCAGATGAAACAAATATCTTACAAGTCATACTAAGATGTTTTTTTCTATTATAACTCACAGGAGAGAATTGTTTTTAACAGGTCAGGTTTAAAAGATTATAGAATGGAGGCAGGATTATAGTTGAGACAAGAGAATGGAGGTAATTCCAGGAGCCAGTGAAATTAAGATGTCTAATATCTGATACTAAGTATATGGGTACAGTCTTATCATGTGAATATGCAAGTTATGAGTGTATAGACAGTAGAATAATTGCAGATGTGAGTGGGATCATCAAGCAGAGCAAGATGGGGAAAGGGAAGATAGCAATGACAAAAACCTGGGACTGATAAATAATTAGAGAATGCAAAGTAAAGGGAACGTGACGGCGGGAGTTCAAAATTCAAAACAGGTGCTGGAGCTAGGAATACTACCGGGAAGCTCCCTTAATGTTGGCAATGAGAGCATGTGTACGACAACGACTAGGTTTTAGAGACAGCACTGAAAGGAGGGGAGTCCTGAATTTGGATAAATATGCTGCCCTCCTTTCTTTCTTTGGAGATGTCTACTGTCAAGTAACAGAAAAAATATCAAGTAACAGAAAAAATATACATAGTACTGCTGTGTATTGAACATTGAAGTAAATGTTTTATTATCCACTGAAAAATTTTGTATTATTACAGAAAACGAGTGTAATCCTTTGGAATTCTTAGAAAAAGGAGAATAATGACAACTAAGTACATTGACTAAGCTACTCTAGACTTCAGAAGGTGTCAGAGGAAAACCTAAGTCTCATGACATGATAAAGATGAAGCTGACTTCTACCTTCAGATAATATATAGTAAGAGAAACCAGATATATCTCCTTCTTGGAAAGACAACAAAAAATCAGACAAAATATATGAAACAATGACACTAGACATCAGGCACTGAAGGATGCCAAATCCTGAGAGATGGGAAATAAACATGGTGAGCTCTGTGATTGGCCTTGATTTCAGCATTGTGGGAGATTCCCAGGAAAGGAAAGAGGATCCCAGATGGAGCAAGTAGATTCCCTGAATTGAGGAGACAGAGCTGAGAGGAGAGAGACCAATGTGGCCATAGTTTGCAGGACGACAGCATGAAAGAGCTGGACAGAAAGCTCAGCATATCACTGATCGATGCCTGTGCGTGAGGAAAATACATAAAGCCAGGAAAGAACCACTAGAGAGGATTAGAGGTAACAAAGCCCAGATCTCATATAGGGTAATAGTGGCTGTTCCTGTTAGCCATACTAGAAAACTTATAATTCAGGGAACATTTATTAGACCAACAATTAGACTAAGTGGCTAATAATGACCAACAATTAGCCACTTAGTGAATACTGTACTGGTCCCACCTAACAACTCTTAAAAATAATATTCCAGGGGATCAGACTGTTTCCAAGTAATTGATCTGTGTCTCAGAACAAAACTCAAGACTATTTCTAGAAATATCAAAATATTTGGAGTCAAACAAGATAAAATTCATAAAATTATGCATTCATAAATTCATTCATAAATGTGCATATCCTAAGATATCATCCATAATGAAAAGAAAATCAACCATCCCAGAATTGACACAGATATTAGAATTAGCATTCATAAAAATAGTTATTATAATTATATTCCAGATGTCAAAATGTTAGAAACATGAAAGGTAAATCAAACTTGTAGAGATGAAAATTAAAATGTTTGAGATGAAAAATATACTGCATGGTGCTCATGGCCAATCATTACAGAAGAAAAGATTTGTGAACATGAAATCAAGGCAATAGCATTAGAATACGATCCTCCTCAGAGTTCTCAGTGCTCCTGCATGACCTAGGACTTAGAGCGGTGGAAATGGACATACATAAAGATAAAGCCTATTTCATTTCCCCCAGAGCAATTTGCTTTTCATATTCTAGACCAAAGGTGATTTTTTCCTTTTTACTGGAGCCCTGTGTCTACCTTGTAATTAGCATAGTAGTTAAGGTCAAAGAGCTAACAGAACAGATAAACAAGGACCACAGTCTTACAAGGATATTCAGAGGCAGAAGAGATGCTCTTCCCAAGTCAGCAGGGAGCAAACTGGCTGAGGGGAAGAGAGCATATTAGTGTATGTTAATCTTCTCTCCATATTAGGAATGAATATATACACAGAAGAAATATAGCCCAGAGAAGAACATGTCCCAATAGGTTTCAGAGGTTAAAATGTGTCAAGAGAATTTTAAAAAACCACTGGAACATTCATGGATGCCACTGATGTAGGCCACCTTCTATGGAGAAAAGTGGGGCCAGTGGAAATGTTGGGTCTTGCAGAGTCAAACCAGATGTGTGTAAATGTCTCTGTTTCAAAACTGAGTCTAAAAGTGAAGTTGTTTAACAAGGAGTTTGCAGCAAGTGGGCAAGAGGAATGGCCAGGAAGAGCACGATGCTCCATAGTTCCTAGTAGTTGTTTTTTTAAGAAATGCTATAGGAATATGGAAGAAACTTCTGTTGTGTTCCTTGGAAGACAACTTGGAGCCTTTATATAGATTCCTTCGCCATTCACAGTATCAAGAAGCTGATGAATCCCACTGTTTGGTTTTGACCTTTGGCTCAAATGTTCATTTTGTTCTATTTCTGAGAATTGAGACACAGATCTGAGGACCAAGTTAAATCAGACTTTCAGAAAAGTTTATTTATTAGAATATGGAAGGCAGTGCATCAATGAGGAAAGAAGTCTAAGGAAGGAACCTTTAGTTATCTGATACAAGCACGGCAGGGGCAGGTCTCTGTCACTATCAAATGCAAGGAAGGGTTGTCATGATAGAGAAAAAAAGATATCTTCTTTGACATCCAAGTTCACTCAGCTAGCATTTTCCATCATTTTGAAACCTAATCTTCCCATGAGATTTCCTAAAGGCAAGAATCAGAATCAACATTGCATTAATAAAATGTCAGACCTACAAAAACTTTTTAAAATTATTTTATCTACCATCCTTATTTTATATTTAAGGAAACTAAGAGCCAGAGCATAAAGGGAATTGACTACATACAAAAACTAGGTTATTGGATTTTCCTATCCAGTTATCCTTCCGTGATTCTAAGATGCCATGGAAGATGTTATGGCCTATGATGCAAACTTTTTGAAAATAAGTTATTTGGGGTTCCTGGGAGGCTCAGTTGGTTGAGAATCCAACTACTGATTTTGGTTCAGGTCATGATACCAGGATCGTGGGATCAAGTCCTGCTTCGGGCTCTGTGCTGAGCATGAAGCCTACTTAATATTCTCTCTCTCTCTCTCTCTCTCTCTCTCTCTCTCTCTCTCTGTCTCTCTGTCTCTCTCTCCCTCTGCCCCTCTCCCCTGCTTGCTCCCTCTCTCTCTCAAAAGAAAGAAAGAAAGAAAGAAAGAAAGAAAGAAAGAAAGAAAGAGAAAGTAAGTTAGTCAGGCCTGAGCTTGTGATCTATAAGGCGTATCAGTCCTCATCTTTTTCTGTTAACACCCTCACACTTTGGTCCAATTCCTCATTAGTCAGGATGATGTGGAATTTACACATTCCTGACACTGATCCTTGTATAAAATTACAAAATGATTGTTGGCATTGTGATGCCATAAGGAGCATTTTAGTCCCTGTGAACTGCACTGGCTTAAACAGAGGTCAAACCTGAAGGGGTGGTTTTGTGAGATCTCAGTGTCTAATCACTGATAATCATGTCCCATAAATCCAAAAACCTAAACAGGGGCTCTTAGCAAAAGGACCCAAACCTTGCAGTCACCTCATCATAGCTCAGAGTTTCAGACACATAAAAGATTGAAGGTATCTTAGAGACGGCAAACCACAATTTCAAACCAAAGAATTTCAGGACTCAAAGGAATAACCAAAGCTTCATGTAGCATAGGGGATTTGATCCATCACTTGGCATATGGGAATGTGAGGGTTCAGACAGAAGGCCCTGAAACACCACAGAGTACACTGAGTCTGCTTTCTACCCCAGTGGGCTTTATATTACCACATGCTCTTATGACTGGGGACTGATTATTATCTCTGCAAACTGGAGCAAATTCCTGGCTTCAAGGCTGATACGCTTGGTAGAAGAGGTACATGGTAACTGTGGTGGACTAAGTTTCTCTTCCTTCTCTTCTTTCCCCACAAATAGTACTCACATGCTCTCGACACACAAGATACAGGGGTTTTCATAGGTTACAAAATTAGTGCCACAGATGGGTTGATATAAACCAGGGCAGGGGTTCACTGTTCCAGTGAACCAACTCAAGTTTACTTTCTTATATGGACATTTCACCTGAAATTGATTTGAAAAGAATGACATTAGAATCACACAAACAGGTAGGTCACATCTGGACTTGATTAGGAAAATCTAAACATAGTTAGCATCCTATCACAGTCACACAAAGCTCTTACAGCTGTCCCTTCACAAAGCAGTGGAGGCCAAACCTAAATTTATCCTGTCTGACAACCACAACACCCTCATTGTGAGGACCTCCTGATGGTAACGGGGTACAGAGGCCTGCTACACTATGGTGGGAAAAAGAAGAGTGGATGTATTTGTGAAATTTAGCTTCTCTCTCAATCTCCTTCATTCCCAGAGTATTAGACATGGGAAAAGTCTTAGAGATTTCTGGGCCAAGTGGGCAAAAAACCCTGAAAGCTCATAATTGGAAAGAAATGCTCCACTGACATTCATAGGCTTCAATTTAAAATATTTATCATATTTCATCCACTCTCAAAATCCCCAAGCCAACTCTCTTCTTGAAGTTGTGAAATGTGAAAGCATTTAGCATAATGCCCTGATTTTTTAGGGAAAACTAAAAACAAAAGAAGGGACATGTCTCATCAGGGATGAAAACCCACATCCAGTCACAATGCCGGTGTCAGTGGCAGCTTGAAGATGTGACTCTGTTTGCTGGAACTTGAGGAGATGGTCTCAGGGGCTCTATGAGTGTCATAGAAAGATTGGTAATGTGCCTCTGATACAAGGTGGGAGAGAGTTTCGGCTGAGTAGAGAAAGAGGGATCATATTTGAGCTTAGAAACTCTTTTCCTTCTTCCTTATCCAACACCACCACCATGGCCAGGCCACCATCATCTGCCTCCTGTATGTCTGTCACCCAACTAATCCCTCCACTTCCTCTATCCCCTGGCAATTGTTGGTACTCATTTTCTAGGCACTATGGAGGGCTATCTGGTGTCCAAATGACCAAATCTCATCTTGGTTCCCAGTTTGGATCACTCTACTTGGGGCTCATGTATCTACAGTGTACCTGCCATGTTCATGTGAGTGGACTTTGGAGAACATCACAGATGACCTTCCTGAAGTAAGATTCTAAAACAGCAAACCCAAAGAAAACTCAAATTAGAATCTCAATCCTGAGGAATATAGTGAAAGATTACCTTAACAGCTCCATGTGGTGGCCACCAGTGTCGAGGTTCTAAAACCAAGACATAAATGAAAATAGTTGCAGAATGTAATACCTGGTAAACCATAGCTTAATCTGTTGGCAGAATTAAAGAATTCTAATTTATTACCAAGAAAGCTTGCAATAACAGAAAACCTTTTTAAAATTTTATTTTATTTATAATTTTTTTAGATTTATTTATTTTGAGAGAGAGAGAGAGAGAGAGGGAGAGAGAGAGAGAATCCCAAGCAGGCTCCACACTGTCAGCACAGAGCCTGACACAGCTCTTGAACTTACAGACTGTGAGATCATGAGCCAAAATCAAGGGTGGGACACTCAACTGACTGAGCCACCCAGGCACCCCAAAACTGTTTTATTTACACATGCATTCATTTTTTTCCCTAAAAAATGTGGAATAACTCTTCTACTCCTGATGGATAAGTAGCAAGCAATCACTGGTCTCATATATGTTGCCAGTCTAGTATAACAAGTAAAGTTTTGATTAACCTGTGGTTAGCCTGGGCTTGAGAGGATTCATAACAGGCAGCCAAAAAGAAAAGACATTAAGAAATGTTAGAACTTTAAAGAGGCCTTTAGCCTAATCCCCATATTTTACCGAGAGAGGAAAGACAGTTGCTACTGCCCAGGATTTCATGGTAGATGGGTAAAAAATCAAGTTCTTCAGTCCTTAAGGCTAGGTCTCTCTAAAACTCCCCACAGGACTCTTTTATAAAGGAGGACAAAAAAGGTAATGACCTACTGAAATTCATGGCAAAGCATTTTCAAAAGTTTTGCATTTTTGAGATGTGGGCATATTGCCAATCACTTTCACATTCTACCTTGAATTGCCCAAGCCCCCTGGTCCCCATAAATTAGGTTTCATGATCTGCACTAATAGATGGGGAAACAAAGGCCCTTGCACATTGGCTCGGAGTCTTTTATTTGTGGACCAACTGCATAGTCTCTCTCTATAGATACAGATATACAGATATAGTAAAATGATACTCTTACACAAATAAATACAAAATAATTCTAAAGCATTCTTTCAGATTACAGTGTCAAAGCTCACAAATCAACTTTACATAAATGCCAGAACCAGCCAAATTACTCACCAGAGGGTAATGCCCCATGTATCAGGATGAAGAACAAAAGCGAGCAGAATACTGGATGACATTTGGTCATTTTTCCTCCTGGTGCGTATGTCCTTAGAGTGATGCTCTGAGATATTGCCTTGGGATGTTCCCCTCTAGTACAATCACTAAAGCAGAGGTATTCAAGATATTAAGACCATCTTTAGGGTGAATATCCATCTCCAGCCTGCCCACTGTAACCTCTGTATACCACACTTGGAAAGCCTATTATTTCACTCTTCCCCAAGAACAAATGCTCAGGAAAATGCCAAAATTGGCTGGTCATAAATAAAAGTCTAGAACTCAGTGACCGACCTGTGACTACTTAGAAGACAGAAGTCAATCAGAGGTTACTCTTTGGGCATAATTATATTATTTTAGTATGGAGGTATTTTAAGTGTCTTTAAAAGGCAACCCCTTACCTTAAGATTAACCCAAATTTGTTCTTTGAGGGGATACAAAGAAAATGAGGCCACTAGAAGCTTCCAGAAAATAAGAGCTTCTCAACAGGGGAAGCAGGTCCGTACTTGCTCATGAAGCTGAGACTGTCTCTTGGGAGTAAGGCAAAGATTGTAATATTCCAGACTTACTTGGCTGTGCTAGAATCTTCTGGTGTGGAATGCTCAGCTCTCCTGGAGCACTCTGAGAGAGTGCACAGGGAGAAATACCATTCCACACTATCTAATGGGGGCCCCGAAGTTATTTTCATTTAGACATCCAGAAAGGGAGAAATCAGTGAGCAAATCCTCCTGTGGGAGGATCCCTTTCTGAGGCTAGAGAATGGTATGCAGTTTCCAGGCCTGCGCAAGGACCACATTGAACTCCCCTATCTTCCTAATCCTAGGGAAGTGACCTGATCCTCCCTATGCCATCAGGCCTTTTTCTCTGCTTTGTAGCATATGTGAATAGGCAACTGACATAAACCAATTGCGATATGCTGTGGTGTGATAGGTGAGACATGGTAATGTCCCTAGGGTACTCTACTTCCCAAGATGGTTGGAGGTGCTTGGCACAATGTCCAGGGCTTCCTACCCTGCCTGCTCCTGAGACAATCGGAGCTCCTGCGCTTTTTGCTAAGCACACCCCATCTCTTCCTGACATCTTCCCTGGATTCCTTTGGGAATGGAGCTGCAACAATGGAAGATCCAGCTGCAGTAAAGCAGGATGCCAGATGCCCAATCCCCCTACCACACACACGTCCCCTTCTTCGACCCACCTTGGAAAGAAGAGAAAGGAAGAGAGACGTGGCATGTTCTCTGTGGTTCTTGCCTCTTTTAAGAAGCAGGTATCAGGGCCTCAGGAGGGGGTGGAATAGCTATGTAAGAGAGAGAGGTCACTGAGGCATTGTGTGCTGGGAGGAGCAGCCCCTGGAGGCCCAATATTCAGGGTAAATCAAAGTCAAACCTCAGCAGGAGGCATTGGGTAAGGAAGCACCGAGCTGCCTAGAGGACTTGGGGGTGGGAACAGATCACTGGACAGGGAAGCCTGTGGCAGGCAATCTAAAGGGGCAATGGCATGAAGAAACACATCACGGTAGGGGAGAGCACAGCAGAAAAAGCACAGTATGTTCCACAAGAATTAGTACCTTTGGCCAGCATGCAAATCATGGAAAGAGCTGAGTAAGGAAGGACATTGGTGATGAATGAGGTCTCTAGACGTTGGTGATGAATGAGGTCTCTAGACGCCATTTTCAGTGAGTCCTGCCTGGTTCTTAAAGTAATCCACAGCCTTTGCAGCTTTGTAACATGGAAGATATGTTGTCATAACCGAGTTTCCTCCTGTTGTCTGAATGCCCTATGTTCATCTTCCTTTCTGTAAAGAACAATTGTTCTTTTTCTTTTTTAAAAATTTTTAATGTTTTATTATTTATTTTTGAGAGAGAGAGAGGGACACAGAGCACAAGTGAGGGAGGGGCAGAGAGAGAGGGAGACAGAATCTGAAGCAGGCTCCAGGCTCTGAGCTGTCAGCACAGAGCCTGAAGAGGGGCTTGAACCCACGGACCGTGATCTCTTGACCTGAACTGAAGTCGGAAACTTAACCAACTGGGACACCCAGGTGCGTGAAGAACAATTGTTCTTATAACAAGGAAAGATATGTCAACTTTAGAAAATTGGAAAAATAGGGGCGCCTGGGTGGCTCAGTCGGTTAAGCGGCCGACTTCGGCTCAGGTCACGATCTCGCGGTCCGTGAGTTCAAGCCCCGCGTCGGGCTCTGTGCTGACAGCTCAGAGCCTGGAGCCTGTTTCAGATTCTGTGTCTCCCTCTCTCTCTGCCCCTCCCCTGTTCATGCTCTGTCTCTCTCTGTCTCAAAAATAAATAAACGTTAAAAAAAAAAAAAAAAGAAAGAAAATTGGAAAAATAGAAATTTAAAAAAAGAAATAAGAAGACATGAAATCTCAAAACCCAGACATAACTGTTAAACATATATTGAATTATATTGTTCCAGTTGTTAAAAATCAAATTTTTGTAGAACTGTATATTGTTTTCTGTCCTTTTCACTTAGAAATGTACTGTGACATTTTCTTGATCTTCAAATATAATCATATAGAATATGAATTTAGAGGCCTGGTGCCATATTTTGTCACATATTTGGATTTTTATTATATTAATATTTTTCTGGGCACCTGGGTGGCTTAGTTGGCTAAGCATCTGAGTTTGGCTCAGGACATGATCTCACAGTTATTGAGGTTGAGCCCCGCAAAATCGGGTGAGCTTGAGCGCTACTTTGAGTGAGCCCTGTTTCTCTCTCTCTCTCTCTTTCTCCCTCTCTCTCTGCCCCTCATGGGACTCTCTTTCTCCCCCTCTCTCTCTGCCCCTCGCTCACTTGCTCCCTGCCTCTCTCTCAAAAAGAAATTCTTTTTCTTTTCTCAAAAAGAATTTTGAGAATTTCTCAAAAAGAAATTCTTTTCTCCCTTGTTGCTCAGTTAGGTTGATTCCAATTTTCAATATTATTACAATGCTAGAAAGAACAAATTTTTATTTACCTCACTTAATGTACTTTTTATTAAATAATTTTAGTAAGTGCCAAAAACAACCTACTGGAAACTTCCAGAAGGACCTGAGTCACCTAGAATATGAAAGCGGTGGTTTTCACCGAATTAGTGGGCTCCATGCTTGTAATCCAACATGGAGCATTTTGAAAATACAAGGCCACCTTACTAAGTGAATCATTTGTCCCCCAGTTCAGAGAGGTAGAGGGACTCCATTGCATAGAAAGGATTCCAGAGGAAATAAAACATCATAGGAAAGAAATAAGCCTAAAAGAGCTTTAGCTTTTCCAAACTCCCCCAAATTCCAGTTGAACTAATAGTATTGGGTGAGGAGAATAAATAAGATTAAGGGATCACATCCCCGTCAGAAATTCCTTAGTCTATGACTTCCTCATCATCTATCATATCCCTGGCTTAATTCTAAATTATTTTTTAGTGTTTTTATTTTATTTTTGAGAGAGAAAAAGAGAGAGAGACAGAGCACAAGCAGGGGAGGGGCAGACACAGAATCCAAAACAGGCTCCAGGGTCTGAGTCTTCAGCACAGAGCTTGAGGAGGAAGTCGGATGCTTAACGGCTAAGCCACCCAGGCGCCTCACCCCCTGGCTTAATTCTAAAAGCTATAGTTTGGGGCTTTTCCTCTGGATGTCAGGCTTCTGTTCCTACTTTTGTTTCAAGTTACTTCAAAACAACATTTTCAAAAACCAGCTCCTTGCAATGTAGTCCAAAGCAGATGGTTATCACCTTTCAGGGATACCAAAATCCTCTACAGGATTTAACCTACAGTTCTACTGTTCTCCCACAGAAAGGAAACTTAGCTCCACAGCCCATTAATTACAGAACTTTCATAGTCTAGCCCATTCTGTTAACCAGTCACAATCCCACCAGAGCATGGAGCTGCCTGTCTTTAGGCCTCGACATTTGTGTCCGCCCCCCCCCCCCCCCCCCATAGAACAGCCACCACACAAATGTCAGTCCAATCCTGGGCTAGAGGACAAAGTCTTTCCCTTCTCAAGGATTTCATGGAAGCCATAGGACAGCATTACCATTTTTCCCCCTGCTGCAACGTGTTTATTATGTGCCAAAAAAACGACACCACGGCTAATTGCACACGAACTAGAAGCAGAAGAGCAAAGACACCCCAACCCAGCAGAAGAAGAGAAATAATGAAGATCAGAGCAGAAATGTCTGTAGGAGAGTGCAGTCTTGCCTGCATAGGCTACAATGACTAACAATGTCAGCTCAGCAGGAAGAGGGGGGTGTATGTGACCCTGGTTCTCTGACACACAGCCTCCCAAAGAGGGGCAAGTAGGTTTTTTTCGTGGTTTTTTTTATTAAAGAAGAAAGAAAAAGTCAAGTTTTCAACTTCAGTAGTATTTCAGTGACTGCAACTGTTTCTTCATACATTTTTCAACTGAAAGAAATAAGGAAAGGGTATTTGTTCCCTCTGAGAGAAAGGGCTCCTGGGAGCCTTCATCTGCCCCCACCAAAAAGGAGTCCTTTTTTAGCTCAGTTACCAAAACAAACAAACAAAAAAAGTCCTGTGACTTTGGAATTAAAAACTTCTATCAACCCCACCCCCCCGCCATAAGTACAACTCAAGAAGGTGGATAAACCATTTAAAACTATATACAGCAGCCATCAAATACCGTTTATCCAGTCCAGTTTCAAATACAAAACACATTTTTTTGTTCTTGTTTGCAAATGTCTTGATCTGCCACTGTGAGAGACAGTGACCTGCAGTTGCTCAGACACAGGTTTGCTATAATGTTAAAAGCTGCCAGGAAAGGGAAAAAAAATCTCTTGTTCCAAACGACTTAAACTGTTTGAAGGAGTGTAAAAAGGAACCGGTAAAAACCCTCGAGTGTAAAATACGATTTTGGTTTAAATGAAGACCGAAGGCTCCTTGTTGTTTACAGTAAAAGACACCAGGGGCGCCTGGGTGGCTCAGTTGGTTGAGAGTCCAACTTCGGCTCAGGTCATGATCTCGCAGTCTGTGAGTTCGAGCCCCGAGTCAGGGTCTCTGCTGACAGCTCAGAGCCTGGAGCCTGCTTCAGATTCTATGTCCCTTCACTCTCTGCCCCTCCCCCACTCATTCTCTCTCTCTCTCTCTCTCTCTCTCTCTCTCTCTCTCTGTCAAAAATAAATAAACTTAAAAAAAAAAAGACACCAGCGGAATACTCCGTTTATGCTGATCAGGTGGGGGTTAAATAAATGGAAAGGTGCTGTATGGCAACTCCAAGAACAAACCCATGTTCTGGTCTGAACACTGATCTGGGTAACAGAATTCCTCATCTGTTCTTTGGACTAAGATGACCTTAATGGCCTTCAAGTTCCCCTCAGCTTGACTAAAATTTAGATAAACTTCTACCTGACTCTGAGCTCCTGACCTCCCTTATCTTAGAGCATTTACTTTAGAAATCTTATAATCATAAGTTCTTTCTCTGTTGCCTTGAGATGTAATTGTTTTTAGAAACCCCTTGCCAGTTTTACAACCCAGAACCCAGGAAGGGTTCTGGAGGACCCAGGAGCCATCCCTTTGAAATGCAGCCACCAGGAAACACCAGGCAGGCTATCTCCTAATCTCTGTGGAAGGGCAGGAGCCTAACTTTTTGTGAGCACTTTGATCCAAGTTGCAAAACTACCTCCTGTCATAAAGATATGGGTTTATTTTTCCCTTAGATAAAGCCAATGAGCTAACACAGATGGCCTGTAATTTCCCCCTACCCTCCTCTAGTACTTTTTCACTAACTCACCCAGACCTTAAAAATCCTCCTTCTTGTATTTCAACCACGCTGAGTTCATTCTGAGCTCTGGCCTCTCTTACCTATTGCAACTGCATTGAATAAAACCTTCCTTGCCTATTTAACTTTGTCTGATGTAGTTTTCGTTTTGACAGGACCATCCCACATGCCCAGTAAGATGAGTTTTCTTGTCTATTTCATTTGGGCACAATTACTGTTTTGTGGCTATTTCTATTAAGACCAATCCTCGACCTTGTATAGTTCCAGTGTCAATCTCCCTACCTTGAAGACATGCAAATACTCTAGTGTAAAACGGAAGCACTCACTTCTTGTTAACCTTACTTCTTTCCTTAATTGCCCATTTATTTACTCTTCTCTGGCATTCAGAAGTCTGCCCTGAGCTACCCACTCACTGGCCTGCTGGTGCCTGTTGGCAGCTTCTAGCAGCTACTGCCTGTCCTCTAGGACTAACCAACAGGTGGAATTGAGTCAGGCCACGCTTCCCTTTTATTTGCCCTAATCCTTTGTTGTCCCTAAAATCCCTCCCCTGGCTGTACAGATGTACGTGAATTTCTTTACTAACAGGTTGGAGAAAGGAAAATCTTTAAAGGGAATTACTGAGAAGGGGGAAAGCTAAAATGCTATAACATAGAGATGAGATTCCTCAGAGACAAGAAGGAAAATAACTAAGAAGTCCTGAAGGCACGGCCCTGATGGTGAGCTCCCCCAGTGTGTCATCTGATTCCTCTTCCCTCAGGCTTTTCAAAGACTGATTTGCTTTTCTCCATTTCTCTTTGAGGCAGCAAATCCTGCCCACAATATCTTATGGAATATTTGGAAGAGAGGCTCTGACAATTGAAATTGTGAAGGCCCAGGTTAAGCGTGGGCCCTTAGGGTCAACTCTCCTTTGCAATGTTCTGATCAGTGTGAGTTGAAGATATCCCTCTTCCTTTTCATTGTTGCACCTAACACATACACAGACACACATACACAGACGCAGATTTATGTTCGACAAAATTAAGTGTTAATTCTCAGATGGTACAGTACAGAAGTTTTCAAATTACGTATTGTGACCCTTTCGTGGGCTGTGAAACTTATTTTGTTACCATCACTATTTTTTCAATAAAATATAGTAAAACAGAGTAAATAGAATAGAATAAAATAAAAATGACAATGCAACTTCAATAGTGTGTGTGTGTGTTTCTAGGTGGTGAGATAACATATTTTGTTCACTGTGGGTCACATTCAATAAAGTTTCAAAGCCTCTACAATACGCCTACAAGTAAGGAAACAAAAATTTGCTATTTGCAAGCTGTGTACCTCTTGCAAGGAGAAAACAAGTTTTTTGGTTTTTTTTTTCATGTTTTCTGCCAAAAGCCTAATAGAGTGCTTTGTTCTTATTGGAATAGTAATTCAACAAGCATTTCTTATGTTCCTACTTTGAACCCTTCTCTCTTCCTCTTCATAGTTAACTGGAAAATCAGAGGCACCTAAGCTTATGTTTATTGAAGAACTGAATGAAAACTTGGGCTAGTTGCAACATACCGTACTACCCCCAAGAATCAATCTAACTTATACCAACATTTGAAAAAACCAAAGTGTTGTGGTGAGTGTTTCAAATGACACACTGATGTTATGAAAAGTCTAAGTGTAAAGTCTAACGCAGTTGGCATAAGATGAAAACAGCAGATGGGCAATCGTAATTCAAAATGTGTCATGAAAATATGTTTTCAAATCAAGTGTTACTAGCGCTAGTAATGCTAGATAAATATACTTATACTTGTTTTAAGGCACAGGATATGTTCTATCTTGGTAATTTTTTCCTTAATATACATATTTAGTAATATAAATTTTACCCTAACTACTGCCTTAGGGAGATTTTCACAAATAATATTATTTTCTTTTCTTTTCATTTACTTCAAAATGCTCTTAGTTTCTCATTTGATTTCTTCTTTGACTCAGGGCTTATTTATTGGTGTGATGTTTATTTTCCAAATATTGGGGATTTTCCAGAGACTTTTTTTATTTTTTTGTTTTCTTATTCAATTCAGATGTGGTCAGAGGACAAATACCATTGTGACTTGAATCCTTTTAAATATATTGAAATTTGTTTTACAGACAAGAAAGTGGTCTTTCTTGGTACGTATTTCTTGTTTACTTGAAAAGAAGGTTCACACTGCTCTTGTTGGGGGCAGTGTTCTCGGGTCACGTGGTTGTCAATCAGGCCACATGGTTGATTGTATTACTCAATTCTGCTGCACAATTGTTGATATTCTACTTACTTGTTTTATTAATTTTTGAGAGATGGATATTGAAATCTCTGATCATAATCATGGATTTGTTTTTTTTTTTTCCGTGCACTTATATTCATTTTTGATTTGAAAATCTTGAGTTTCATAAACATGTAAGATTTTTGTATCTTCTTAATTAATTGAGAATTTTATCATTATAAAATATAACTCTCATCCTTTGAATAAGCCTTTCCTCTAAAATCTATTTTGTTTATATCAATAATGCTACTCCAGCTTTCTTTTGACTAATGTTAACATGGTAATCCTTTTATTTTTCTCCTATTTGTGCTTTTATTTTTAAAGTGTGTTTCTTATAAACACACTTACTTTTTTAAAAATCCAGTCTGCAATCTCTTCCTTTAATTAGTGTTTAGACCATTCATATTTAATATGATAATTGATATACTTACTGTAACAGTTAATTTTATATGTCAACTTGGCTAGGCCACAGTGCCCAGATATTTGGTCAGACACCAGTTGAGATATCACTGTGAAGGTATTTTTTCTGCTATGATCAATATTTAAATCAGTAGATCTCTTTGTTATTATTGTTGTCTGTAGTTAAATTATTTATTATTATAAGGTCAGCATCTATGTACCCATCATTCTAGTGACGAGCTAGAACAGCTATCATCCTAAAAGCCTCCCACATGTTATTGCCAGCCATACACCGAATATTTGTGTCCCCAGTAAATTTATATGTTGAAGCCTAATCCCCAATGTGATGGTATTAAGAGGTAGGACTTTTAGGAGGTGATTAGGTCATGAAGGCAGAGCCCAGAGAGCTCCCTTGCACCTTGGTCTTAGACTTGCCAGACTCCAGAACTGTGAGAAATAAACGTTTGCTGTTTAAGCCTCCCAGTTTATGGTATTTTTGCTATAGGAGCCCAAACAGACTGAGGCACTGCCTAACTACAGCCCCCTCTCACAGACTCTATTCTGACTTCTGTGTTAATCACTCACTTGCATTTTTAATAGTTTTACTACCTATATATGCCTCCCCAAAGAGAGATATTTTAACCTTTGGGATTTCCTCTTTGGTGAGGTGTCTAAACCTGTAGACTCTGAGTGAAGCATAGTATTTTCTGTAATGTGGGTGGGCCTCCTGTGATCACTTGAAGGCCTTAAGAGAAAAAGCCTGAGATCTCTTAGGGAAGGAGCATTCTGCCTCTCGACTTCCTTTAGAATTGAGCTGCAACATCAATACTTCCCCTGGGTCGCCAGCATGCTGACCTACTCTGCAAATTTCGCACTTTCTATAATCACATGAACCAATTACTTAAAATAAATCTTTTTCTTTCTCTCTTGTCTCTGTCTCTTTCTCTGTCTCTGTCTCCCTGTCTGTCTCTCTCTCTCTCTCCACACACACACACACACACACAGAGTTGGTTTTGTTTTTCTCAAGAATCCTTAACTAACACAATTACCTTGAGTCTGCCATCTTGCTACTCATTTTCTATTAGTCCAATATGTTTTTCCTCTTTACCTCTTTTCTTTGTCTCTCTTGCACAAATACAGTATTTTTTTTTCATTATTCCATTTTATCTTCATTGTTGGCATATTTAGTGTTGCTTTAGGATTTATAATATACATTCTTAACTTTTCACAGTGTACCTTTAAGTGGTATTATATCATTTAACTTAACACAGAATCTTATAATAGAATACTTTCATTTCTTCTCTCTGTGTTTATGCTGTCATGCATTTTATATTCACATATGAAAAATGAAAATAAAGTTCTGGCAACCCAGCTGCTATGGATGAAATTGTGTCCCCTCCAAATTCAAATGTGAAAACATTAACCATCAGTGTGACTGTATTTGGAGATAGGGTTTTAGGAGGTAATTAATGTTAAATGAGGTCATAAGGGTCAGGTCTTCCTTTCAGTTTTTACTGAACCTTTAATGGTTCTTGATTATAGTCTTTTTTCATTGCATAGTAATCAACTCTTCAAAAGATTGTGTCTGACTAGTCTACAGACTCCTTACTGACATGAAATCTTTGCCCATTTGTATTGCCTCTCCCTACACAACACACTGCTTGACCCGTAGTGATCTTTCTATATGTGTTGTTAAAAAACACACACAAATCCCCACAAAATAGCTGGCAAGCATTCAACCAGACTTTACTACAAAAGCAAATTGTATTGGACTGATGAACTTATAGGGCATAACTTTGTTCCTATTTGCAGATGTACTGTTAGAAAATTCTTCTCTTTATGTAAGCAAAATATCTGTCTTTGCATATTATGTTAATGACATGACTCCTTTCTATGGAGCCCCAGAAATGAGAACGTTCTAATCTCTCTTGTGATAGTCCTGCATATGTCCTCATCTTTCCTAGCTACCTTGAACTTTCCTTGGGTCTTTTAAAGACTTCAACAACAGTTTAATCAAATTCTATTATTTTTAGTCTCTTCCCAACATGACCAACAAAATGTCTTCCTTTGTGGATTCCCACCTGTGACTGAGTCCTCTTTAAATAATGGTATCTAACATCTAATGTTATTCCTGGTCTGATTAGTTGATAGTATTATGGATTCTTACTCTATCTTCCTCCAAAGCTGAACCTTCCACTTTTCATTAGTGTTGCTAAAGGTACTAGTGTTAAGACTAATGGTCAGATCTGCCCCTTGACCCATGTTTACTTAAAAATTGTGAGTTTTTGTAAAATGGGATGCTATGAACAGATTCCTCTCCCATTAGTGTGTATATAATCTCTCCAGCTCCCAACGTGAGTAGAAATAGAAGAAATCTTTCCTTGTCACTTATTGAGAGAAATGACCACAGACATTTTCCTTAAGAGACTACAGTTGCATCCAAAGACATGCCTGAAAGCTTTCTGCTAAAAATCTTTTATTGAAGAATCAAATCTATATATTTGCCCCACAGCCATCTGAGAGGGATTGGTTCTCTATGTGGAATCTGCCAAAGGGAACTTGGTGCCCTTGAGCATCAGGGAGACTTGCACTGTCCATACTTTGCCAAAAAAAGTGTACCACGTCTCTTCCTACAAGAGAAATCATTTTTTTTTAAGGGAAGGCTTTGGAGATCTTAAATTGAAATTTTATATTCTAAAATCAAGCCAGCCAAATGAGCACAGAGCATGAAAGGTGAGCAATTAGTAACTGAGCTCCAGCAAGGTGGAAAAAGGAATTCAGTGTGCTAGTGAAGCCAGTGTTAGGAGCCAAAAAAATCTTTAAATATCTCTTGCTATTTGCCATTCAGTAATACTATGATGTTGATAAAGTCTCCTTTTCGAGCTTCATTTTCCTCCCACTATCCACTATCGTTCTTCCTCTTGCCTCTTTCTCTTTCTTTTTGCTTCTTTTTGTAAAATATTATAATCATCAGCAAGCTATCTCACTCATACACTTCATAGGAGCAGCAAGCTTATCAGGTAGCTAAGATGGCTTCAGGCTCTGCAGGAGACGCCATTACTGCAAATAATATGTTAAATTCAGCACTTACACAACTTCATTGCAAAATGAGCATTTGTTAGAATATACTTTTCCATCAGATCCGCAGAGAGGGAAATATTCCATGGTACAGATCGCAGAATAATTGGTGCACTCAATTTGCTCCAGTCCAAAAAAAGAAAAAAAAGAAAGAACAATTTCGAATTGTTAAATCACAGAAAATGAGCTTTTTAAAGGTCTTGAGAGGTCATTTAGTTCCAAATCTCACTCGTAAAAAGACAAACCCTCTTCACTTTACAACATCTGACCCAAAATGGTGGCACTCTCATCACAGAAAGAGATGGCTTAGCCTGAGTTTACGGCTTCCCTCTCCCTCATTCTCCTCAGGGAACTGATGAATAGAATACATCTTCTATCTTGTACTTAATTTTTGAACCAGTCTTCTCCTTGCCATGCTGTCATCCATTTTATCCAGGTCCTCATGGTCTTGCCTGCATAGTCACAGTTGCCTGCCTGTTTGTTGCCCTAAATCTACCTTCATCTGACATTTCAATCACCCTCCACACTGACGCCAGAGTGATCTTTCAAAAAAAAAATCATTTTTTGTTTTTTGATTACTTAACTGATTCCCCGTCAACAAAAAGTCCCCTCGTGAGCCTGGCTTATCTCTCTTATCCTCTGCCTCTTACTCTAGCTAAACTTAACAACCAAATTCCCGGAGTGTTTCCTGCTCCTATACATCCCTGTGCCCTTGCTTAAGGTGTTTTTCCTATCTTGCATCACCTTACCCCCTTTCTCCATCAGGTTGACTCCTAAGACCTTAGGACTCCTTAGTCCTCCTTAAAAGTCAGTTTAACTACTTTTGTAACAGTTTCATGATGATATTTCTCTCCCTCACCCATCAAATTGGCGTAGATGCCTCTCCTTAAAATCTTTACTACCACAATCCCATGTGTATAATTCTCTTGTCACGTTTCAAACTCTATTAAAATTATTTTAATATTTTAACCCACTCACATAGCTCTTTACCCCTGAATTGTCTTTACATGTGTTCTTGATTTTTTTTGTCTATACATAGTCATAGACAGTTTTTAGAATACCTATTTTAAAACTTTCATAAAGTGAGAATTATTATAACATTTTATATTGAACATAAATGAAATTTCTGTGTATACTTACACATTTATCATCATAAAGTTTTCTGAGTTGAAATTGTTTATTTCTGAAAGAAAAGATTTTATTGAATGGGTAATGCATTACTTGACATTTCACAATCTATAGAGTAAAATACAGTCATATGTTATTCTGTGTTGTCTAACCTGTACTGAGAATGAGGAGTTCTGGTTAAATTCTACTCTAGTCGGCTAATACTGACCATTAACGTCTTTTATGGGTGATCGTTTTGTAAACAAATAAAAGTATGAGAAAATACAATCAGCACTAAGAGGAGACTGGGCATTTAAAAAATAGTCCATGAATATTCACATGAAAATCAAAGGTGTAATATAGTGTGAAAACATTTTTTTGCAGTTAAGAAAAAGAAAATATGTTCAAATCCATCTCTGGCACTCACAGTCTGTGTAATTTTGTTATAGTCACTTCCTCTTTGTATTAGATTCCTGTTTCCTAAAAGGAGGCTAGGTGATGCTATAATCAATAAGATCTTATCAGTCTTTAATCTCTTGTGTTGTTTTTTTTTTCAGCACATGAGTTTGCATATCCTGAGAGACTTTATTCTGAATAACACTTGTTATTATACTTGACTATAAATTTTAAGAAGGGTTAGAAAAGAAGGGGAAGATGATAAGAAGGAAGAAGAGCTCATTTCTGTATTAGCTGCAGAGCTAATGTTTGATATGTTTTATCACAGTGAACCCTAAACACCATTATAATTTCTATCTTACAGAGACTCTTGGGTGGCTCAGTTGGTTAAGTGTCTGACTCTTGATTTTGGCTCAGGTCATGAACTCATGGTTTGTGGGATGGAGCCCTGGATCGGGCTCTGCTCTGACAGGGCAAAGCCTTCTTGGGATTCTCTCTCTCCCTCTCCCAATGCCCCTCCCCCACTGATGCTTTAAATAAATAAATAAATAAATAAATAAGCTTTAAAAAATAATTTATATCTTACAAATGAGGATAGTGAAGTACGTAGTGGGTTGGGTATTTGTCTGATGTCACATATTTACTAAGTGCAATCTGGATTCTAATCCAGATGTGTGACACCAAAGCCCATGATTTAACCAGTAGTCATAAAGTGGTGAATTCAAATTCATGGAATGGTTAGTAATAATGTTTCTTTCATTTGCCTAGAGGCTGAGATGTTGTTTATAGTGAGGACTTCTTGTCTAATTTGTGGGTCTGCTGGTGGGGATTCCAACTATCCATTTGTATTTTTAATCTCTTCCTTAGACTTTTCCAGATAATTCTAAGAAGGAACATGGATTTTCTCTGGGTTATAAAAGATAGATCAAATTCTTATAATAGTACCCATGACAAACAGCCTAAATAGAGAGAGTTGTCTTCTGAGCTCTCATTATACAATAAGAAAGATATCAACAGAAGATTATGGAACTTTAACCAAGATACATTTTCTGCCTGAGACTCAGTTTCCTCAAATGTAATGTGAAAATAAAAATGTCTCTATGTAACAGCTAATGCCTGAAGGACAGTATATAATGTGAATAAGAATTTGGCTGGATAGCAAAGAAATATATATATCCTTAGAGATATTTATTTATTTACTTATTTATTTTTATTTTAACAAAGCAATGTCCAAAGTGTATTGGAGGAGTGTGACAAAAGGTAGGATTTATTAAACCATGTTGTTAGAAACCAAGCAGATTTTAGCCAATGTGGACTTTGTAATCTTTAAAAAAAGAGGGGCTCCAAACTGGGTATTATACTTACTGGTTCAGTAGGCAAAACATGCATTCATTACTGTAAGTTTTATGATCTATGCCACATATTGGTTTCAGTTCCTTTGAGCATGCAATCCCAGAGCCTTTTCTGTTGTATTGTGAGCAGTTCACCTATAATTAGAATAAAAAATAATGGCCTACATTGTTTTCCTTCAATTCTATAACCATTCTTCTATCAAGCTGGGAAGAAAGAGAAGAGAGTGAAAAGAGTACCATAGCCTGTTCAACTTTTTAGCAAATATGTCTAGAAGACCTTGTATGGTCCAGGTGCTGTGCTACACAACTAGGCCAGACCTGAAATAATCTGTAAATAAAATGATAATTAACATGTTAAGAAGGAAATGTTAATCTCTCCTTTTAGAGAGAGACAGCTCTGCTGACAGCTCAGAGCCTGAAGCCTCCTTCAGGTTCTGTGTCTCCCTCTCTCTGCCCCTCCCTCACTCATGCTGTCTCTCTCTCTCTCTCTCAAAAAAATAAATAAATATTAAAAAAAATTTTTTTAAAGCTACCTAAGGTAAAAGTTTCCTTAATCTGCTGTTCCCCATTTGCAAAGAGATTCCTTTTGCAGCCTTTAAAGAAAAAAACACCACCAGGAGAAGTGGAGTTAGGACTGGTTTTACCTCCCTAGGAATTAGTTCCATCCACAGTGATCCAGGTTATCTACTTTCACAGCTCCATTTACGAATTAGCTCTGATTTTATTTTTACAAAGACCCCACAGAAAGGGGCTATACTCACCTCTATGATCCCCAGAAGAGTGTGGCATGGGACGCATTTGAACAGAAGGAAGTGGAGAAAGAGCAAATTCCATAGTTAGAAATGCAAGGTTGAATTCACTGTCTACAGTAACTAAAACCCATTTCTAACATCCCTTGCCCCCATCAGACCTAAGAGGTCACTTCTTTACTTATGGCCAGTTCAGGATGAAGCCAGAAATGTATGCAATTCAGACTTAAAAAATAAATAAATAAACATGGGGGAAATTTCTGGTCATTGGAGAAAAGGCTGTCATAGGTATCTAGGAATTCCTGTGAGCATGTCAAGGGTAGGGGTTGGTTACGATCTCAAAGTTGCGTAAGTTGTTTCTGAAAGGGCAATTCAGAAGCCTGACATCTTGATCAGCAACTGAGCAGGCTGCCCATAGTCCTTTTATTCTTTTTTTTTTTTAAGTGAAGTATGATTGACACACAATGTTACATTAATTTCAGGTGTACAACACAGTGATTTGACAAGTCTATACACTATGCTGGGCTCACCACAAATGTAGCTACCATCTGTCACCTTACAACCCTATTAGAGTGCCACTGCCTATATTCCCTATGCTGTACCTTTTATTCCCATGGCAATCTTTTTATTCTTCTTCTCAGTCTCTCTTCCTCTTCTGGAAGGTCTGACCCCCACCCCCTCTTTGTTAATCAGAACAATCCAGATAGTTAACTTCTAAATTTTCTTCTGACTTTAACATCCTATAATTACTGGAGGTTGAACAAATTGCAGCTAACACATGGGTATGGATACTAAAAGGAGTCCCAACTCACCAGGAGGAGAGGCAGCCCACGTGGTGGCTGCCAGAGTGATGATGGCAAAAGCGGTGATGCTCTTCATCATGATGATGAGTGAGGGTGGCAGAGATATGCTGCTCTGAGACAGGAAGTCCAGAGAAAGAGAGAGAAAGCAGTCTGCCAAATACATACGTACACGTATATATATACACACATGCATAAGGCAGGGTCCCACCTTCGTTAAAAATTGACCTTTTCAGTGGTGATTGGTTGCTAACCCAAACTAGGGTATTAACTTCACAAACTTCCTTATTATCTTGAATTGTAGCCAGTGGAAATAGTTATACCCTGAAACTCACCTACCAGAAGCTCTCTTGCATAAAAATCTTCTGGTCTCTTAGCAAATACAACAGCATGGCTATATTTAAGAACAAATAAAAATCACAGGTGTAGTAAAGAGAAAAAAACATTAAGATGGTATGCGTAAAGGGTTTTAAGGTGATATCAAATGTAGGAAAGTTGAAACAGAAAACAGAAGCAATGAGGACATTTCTTGTAGTACAGACGTGAATACTTAGCGCTGTAATACCTTGCTTTTCTAGAGTAGGAAGACAATTTCAATATTCTATGAAGGCTTGTTAAGTGATTATAACAAACTTGTGAAATATGCAGTATTATTGCTACTTAGCAGATGGGACAATAAATACAGAAAGATTAAGTGCTTTCTATTTAGTCATAGAGTTAATAGTTTTAAGAGCCAGTTCTCCAGAATCCTAGACCTATGCTTCTATTCTGTATTTTTTTATTCATATATGCTATGTCAATAGCAACAATGATTGTTTATAATGAAAATCCAGATTTTAGCATAGAGTGTCATGCTTCTTAAGATTACAAATATGATATTCTGCTTAACACATTCTCTGGTGCCCCTATCTATATATGTCTGATAACCAACCTTTTTTTTTTTTTTCCAATAATATAGGCCTAATGATTTCCAAGTACTTAGATGTGGTCATCAACATCAGCTGTCCAGAAGATAAATTTACTATGGAGTTAAGACAGAGTTAATTCCGAAAGGACAAACTCAAAGATTGGAAGAATTAAGAAACTTGACCAAAGTAGACAGCTAATGAGTAATAGAATCTTGATCCAAAACTAGTTCCTCCAATTTCAGAACTTACGATCTCCCACTTTTCATCTCCAATATCACTTCTTTTTCTCAGAAATAATTTTATAATTTTGGTTTCTCCTATTGTGAAATTTGAGTACTTACACCTCACCCATATTTCAATCCTTCTTCAGCATTTGAAATATGTATATTATAATGAAATGTGCTCCAGAAACTCTTCTTAATGGGGTAAATGATCTTCTTCCCAAGTTATAGTGGAACATCTGATTAGAGTCACAAGTTCTAAGTAGATAACAGAAATGAGAACCATGGCTCAGTGATGCTGGATCTGGCAAGGCCAGGGGCAAGCATTTAGGCCTGTGACCTTCAAACTCTTCATTACTGTTATTTAATTAAGAAATGGAACTTTACATTTCTTTCTAAATGTAATTTTATGAGGTAAGCAACAAATGAAACAGTTTTAAAAAGGCAGTCACTTAAATAGAAGCAAGACAGGATTCAAGAGCCCTGCTTTTCCACCACATACTATAAGGCTCCATGCAAATCCATTTGAAAACTGACCTAGAAAACACACACAAAAGGAAGTGAAGCCCTGGGAGGGAGAATATCTTGTTCAAGACCATGCAGTGAAATAGATCCCTAGATTCTAGCACAGGATTTATTCGGCTAATGCCGTAACTTCTCAAACCATCACACAGCCCTGGGTCAGCATGGGGTTTCTGTCCCAACTTGGTATCCCAGAGAAGGTGAGGAAGTTTGCTGCCTGGGTCCTGCATTCATTTCTCTACTGCTATCTGGACATCACCATCCTGGCATCCCATAGGATCTTCTAGTTCAATATGTTCCTAGCAAACCTTGTTGCTAAATCTCATTTTTAGTGGCTTCTCTCCAGTTTCACTCTGCTAATATCTGCCAGTAGCAACCCAATCCAGGAAAACTTAGAGGAGTCTTCGTTTCTTCTGATTTTCATACTCACAGCCAATCTCTCACCAACTAGGCTTTAATTTGTGTGTGTGTTTCTCTCCAGAAAGAATATAAGGGTTTTTGTTTGTTTGATTTTTTTTTTTTAATTCAGAGTTCAAGAATAATACCTTATAAATCTACTTCCCATATTCCTTCCTTTCTGGAAATTCCCACAGGAATGACAGAGAAATTAACCCTGTCAACAAATTCTACCAACATTACATTTTTCTTCCTTTTGCCATCTACTCAGTAACTGTCTAAAGATTTAAAATGAGTGTGTAGGATTGTGTAAAATTCAGCATCATCACAATACATTGCCCAAATCAAAAGTTGTCTCAAAGCGACTTCAAATCCATACCAACTTCTGTTACCAGTTCCTTTACAGGTTCAAGATCTTGTTTCAGAAATAATTGATTGGCTGTGATTCAAGGGAAGCAAGCCCTTGATGTGGATATGTATCTCACATGAATTCCTGGCAACCCTCAATAAGATCCCACACATAGTAGGTGTGAGCTTTGATCAATAATGTAGATGTACAAAATTATCTATTCCTTCTGTTTCTCTAAATAAAATTATAAAATTTCTCTAAATAAACTGATTCCAAGTCCTCTGTTCTGCTGGGTTTTGGGGACATTTGGTCTCACTCATTATTGGGGTTTATGAGGATCTGAGCTGTTTAAGCAGGTGCCTAGAAAATCAGAAGAGGCCCTCTGATCTCTAGACAGTCATGGCGGCTGCCTGCATCTTGATGGTCTAATCCAGACATAAATGGTTCCCTTCCCAGAAGTTGTTCCCTGATTCTGTGCCACTCATGGGACAGAGTGATTTTTCATTGAGATTGAGAACTGTTGACTCCAGGGTTCAGCAGACACCTTTTACAGTCAAGCATCAGCAGTCTTTTGCCGTTTGAGGATGCTGCCAGGCAGCAGTGTTAGGCAGTGTCAGAACTTGGTCGCTTTCATTTCTCTTGAAAATTTTACTATTTGGGTTACTTCCCAAAGCACTCAAGCCACGAAGGATAATTTCTTGCCTATTATTTATGCCTTTGTCCAGTGTAGCTGAAATAAACTACACACTGTTTTCTTAGAGCTTTGTGATAGAGGGGAAGGAAAGATACAAAAAAAACCTAGTTAACAGCTTTTGACTATTGCTCTTATTGTGGATGTTGTGTTATTATTTCTTCTTCGACTTGACATGCTGACATTAAAATGACTATCAATGTTGGTTTTTCTCTGGAATATCTTGTGCTTCTGGCTAAGTGCTAATTGGGCTATATAGCTCCACCAGCAAATCTTCAGTGGGCACTTATAACTGGAAATCACTCAGCTGTCTACTCCTCTTTTGAAGGCATAGGAACAACTTCTGGGTGGAGAAGGATGTGGTGTTTCCTGCTTGATTTATTAATGTCTGTCCTGTGATCAAAGGCTGTGACTTACGCAAATATCCCCTGTGAACACACCTTGTCCATAACTCACTTGTAGAGACCGTGGCAAGTTCTGTTCTCAGAACAGAAGTTCTGGCAACTTTCACACTTAAAATTCCAGGCACAAAATGGATCCAGAGGTGAGAATATGATAGTTCAAAACTTCTTACTTTATTACTGCTTCCAAGATTTCTTTCATGTAAGTCAAGCCACTGGAATTCACTTTTCATCACTAATCTCATTACTATGTGCTAAAAAAAATCAGCACATGTACTCTCTGTCCTGACACACACTCCCTAGATTTGGAATTGAATTATTCCACACATAAACAGAGGTGACCATTTCTATAGGACATGAGCAATATTCTGGATCACTAGATGAAAAATCCATTCCTTTTTATCTGAAAACATAATCAGATAATGTTATTTGTATGAAGAGCATGGAACTAGGGTTCATGAAGCCAGAGGGAATGGTGTAAGGAACATGAGATTAAAAACCATTTAGCTGAATTTGTATTTCTGATTTTGGGTAAGCTCAGAAAATCACTTCCCCCCCTCTGGGCTTCAGGATTCCCATATCTGAAACATGTTGGATAAGTCATCTCTAATTTTTCTCTAAGTCTGTCAATCTGAGATTTTATCAACCTTAAATACAATAATCTTTTGCTGATTGAGACCTTATCAGTACATATTACATATTTAGCTGATAACAAAATTAGTTGGTTGAAAGTACAATGTCAATTACAACATATTTTCTGGGTTCAGGCTACTCTTTGCATTCCTCTTCAGCTGCAGCTTTTGCTAATATTTCTGAGAAACGCCTCATGAATCTATCTAGCCTACAGGGGTAGTGGGGAGGGAGATACATCTTATAAGTTCATATTTTCAAGTAACTAGTTTGTTTTCAGCTATTAGTGTCAGCAATTTTTTATTTGTACCAGGAAGAGTTTCGAGTTAATCCTGGGGGCTAGAGAAGCCACTTATAGGTTTTAAGAATAATACCATCAGATTTGGATTTCAGAGCATTACTCTGCCTACAGTAAAGAATTCAATGGAAGGGAGAAGGCTGTAGAGGGAGATCATTTATAAGGATGATATGGCCTGTCATGAAGGGATTGACTATGGATTGAACTGGAGTTTATCGGATGCGGTGATTGACTCTATGGAGGATGAAAAGGAGAGGAGAATATAGAAGACAATGCCTAGAGTTCAGGTTTGTCTTGTTTTGCTTTGTTCTGGTACAGTGTGGCTGCTTCATAGGAGTCTTCAAAAATTTAAACTGGGGAATTAAACAGATCTGTGTTTGGAATAGGTCATTTGGAGTTTTTCATTTTTTTTTTTAAAGCTTATTTATTTATTTTGAGAGAGAAAGAGTGCACACGCAAGTCGGGAGGGGCAGAAAGAGAAGAGAGAGAGAGAATCCCAAGCAGTCTCTGTGCTAACAGTGATCCCATGGGGCTCCATCCCATGAACCATGAGATCATGACCTGAGCAGAAACCAAGGGTCGGATGATTAACAGACTGAGCCACCCAGGTGCCCTTGGAGTTTTTTCTTTGTTTGTTTGTTTGTTTGTTTGTTTGTTTGTTTGTTTTAAGAGAGAGCTGTAAAGGAGGGAAACAAACAAGTCTGTTGAAAGGCCATTGGAAAATTCTGTTGGAGAGAAAAAGAGGGTCTAAAATTCATTAAAAAAATATTACAAGTACTGTAACAGATTAGAATGGCAAAAGTACATCGTTTTCTGATAGCTTTGTGATACAGGAGAAGCAAAGATATAATGAAAAGTAGTTAATAGCATAGAATGACTTGGAGGAAGACAGCACATTATCCCTCAAAATAATCTGGAAGGAGCTCTATGGTCATATGAAATTTCCATTAAGGATGACAAATATTTTGTTTGATTTCTTTCCTGGGACTAATCCTCATATGACAAAGTCCTTGCCTCTGTTCTCTCCTCATGCTCAAAGAATGATTTATAGTCACATGTTATTTAGATAGAACTTTCATGTCAATACTGGAAAGAAAAAGGGACTTATGTGCCACAATGGCATCAAAGAAAGAACAGGAATGTCTTGCTATGTTTTTTTTTCCAGGAAGTAACCAGATACCCTCATCATTATAAAGACCACAGGACATATTGACTTCATTTACCATTATCTCTGTGTAAAATATGATATTGGCTTTGGTCAAAGTCAACCAAGAAGACCACAAAGAATATTGGATTGGGGTACAAATGTGAGTCTTGCCATGTGCTTTTTTCAGTTCCAAGCACATATTAAATGTTTAGAAATGTCAACATTTATTATTTCCCTTATTTTATTCTATTGTTATATTTCTATTTTATTTTCTATTATCATGGAGTGAGAAGTGTGGTTGGCGTTTAAAAGTACAGAAGGGGACAAAGAGAAGACAAACATGTTACAAAGAAGAGGGACAACTAACAGATTCCTACCCATTAGTGAGTTCCAGCCCACAGGTCAAACCTGGTTCACCACCTATTTTTATAAATATACATGGAACACAGCCACGTATATTTATTTACATAATGTAAATTCATTTATTCACACTACAACAGCATAGAGTGGTTGTGACAGAAACTATATATCCTACAAAGCCTAAAATACTTACTATCTGGCTGTTTACAGAAAAATTTTTCCTACCCATAGTGTAGATAAGTACTCTCCTTGGGTGTTTGTGTAGCCTTGAGAGAAAGAGGAAGATCTCAGGTGAGTCCCTTACATGAGAAAATAAAGGAGTTGACAGTGGTAGATCTATGAAAACCCATATTCTGAAAGTGGAATCTGAAACAGCATCAGTTATAGAGAAATGGCATAAGTCTGTGAGAGTGACCAAGAAGAGGTGATATAAATAGTTTTGTTTTTTTTAGTTCCAACACAGGATCATTTGTCACGTCCTGGTCTAGAATTTTAGAGCTGGTTTGTGTAACCTCAATGATATGGGTCCAGTTTTCATCTGCCGACCATCCATTAAGACATAACTCAAGAAGCAACTCAAAAATTAGTTTACTTGATTATTAATGCAGCTATTTTGTTGTGACCGTTGTGACACAGATGACATTTTATATTCACCTCTAGTTTGTGTCCCCCCCCCCAAAAAAAAATCAACTTTCAGCTTTGTTTTAAATTCCAAGTAACATGTTCAACACATTCACACTCAACCCCAATCCCTGCATCTCAGTCCACTCTCTATTTTTCTTGGTACCCATCCCATTCCTGACATCTGCACCCCCCACTTTACTCTTGACCTTCCCTGGGTCCCTGAGCCTTTTTCCATCTCCCTGTTTAATCCCACTCCAGACCATCTTATCCTCCACTCCATCCTATTCCTAAGCCACACTTTCCCTGGTGCTCAGAATGATTATCAAGGATTGGTTAAGTCTTAAACATGGGTAACAAAGTTTTTGTGCATGTTAGCTAATAATGATAATCATAACAGAAAAAATAATGAAAGAATATTTGTAAACGGTTTATTGTTTATATTTCAAATGTTCAAAGTGACATAAAAAAGCAACTACTTCTCAAAAAACAATATGTCTTGGCCATGAAGATAGAGTTTCTGGATTTCCGAGAACTACCCACTTAGGAGATAAAATCTCATGTTAAAGAATCTCTAACCCATCCCTTATATCCTGGAATTGCGAAAGAAAATAGCAACATTGTTTTCTCACTTTTTTTTTTCTTTCCAGAAATGACAGTATTTTCATGCTTGAAAAAAAAAAAAAGGATTTATAACCTTCTTTTTTTTTTTTCTGTTACCTTAATGATAACATAAGGGGAAAAACAGCATAGAATTGATTTTTCACGCAGTTACAAAGGACAATGATTACAAAATCCTAACTGTAATTGCCCTAGCAACAACTTATCTAAGAGAAAAGGGCAGAGGGAAAAAACAAAGTTAACTCCCCAAATCCAAGTAGACCTACCATTCTGGGTACAGTTCTTCAGCTGAGAACAACTTCAACCATGATGGATTCTCCATAGGTTTTTCCCTCTAGGATGTGTTTATCCCATCTAGGTGCTGTCACAGGATGTCAGTATCAAGATGCTGAACGTGACAGAGTTTCAGCGCTGAGGCAGGAGCTTACAAGCTGTTCCATCCCACCCCTACCTAGCACTTGTATTCCCTGGTTAATTTCTCAAGTGCATTAGCTCACTGTCTCATTTGGTGGCCTCTAGCTACATGTAGCACTTGAAATGTGGTTGGTCCAAAAAGGTATGCTGTGAATATAAAATATCAATGACCTGCTAAAATGAAAGTGTATATTGACTATATTTTGAAATGATAAGAGTTTTGACATACTGGGTTCTAAATAAAATACATTATTAAAGTTGATTTTACCCATTTCTTTACCTACTAGAAAATTTGAGATTACATGTGACTTGAATTCTTTTTCTATTGGATTGTGCTGCTCTAGAGACTTGCAACACATTGGTAATTTTCATCTGCTTAGTCTTCTCCCAGACTGTGATATAGGAAATGGTCAATAGGCAACATGACCGAATATGAGAAACTACTGGTTTGTGTCTTTGGATGGTATCTGTGTCACAGAGGTAGTTACGCTCTGCATGGAAATATGGAAGTTACATAGGAGAGCTGGTAAAGTGACAGATATGGAAGGTGATTCATAGCTGGTTTGGGTTTATACAGCTCTTGAATGCCTGGAGCCCATACCTCCCTACCTCTCTTCTAGACATTTCTTCCTAACTAGGACAGCAACTTGAAACTGAAAAAAAAGTGAGCATTTTGTGTCTACCAATAGCTTAGCAAGACAAAAGGGTAGTTTTCAGCTTCTGTAAAGCCTGTAAATCCAGGCAGTGATGAAGAAATCCCAGAAATGGTGTTCTTCTGGGTTTACTTTTATTGAACAAGTAGTTGAACAGACAGCATTGTGATCAGGAGATTTTCAAGCACAGACAGATGGAGATATCTCTGTGCCCTTGGATCACAGATTCTAGGAGGAAAGAGATGGGAAAGACTGAAAGTCCGTGAGTCCATTCCCCCAACAGCACTGTATCATTTTCTATAGTAAATAATAAGCTCTGAAGAATTCTTTGTATATACAGATGGTGAGAGGCAATTCAGAATTAGGGCATATATTTTCCCTCATGGCTTTCTCCAATTCTTCCATCATTTGTCCTGGAAGAGAAGATGGATAGTTTAGGTGCTAGAAACTCAGAGATATAATAGAGATGTGGGCTATACATTTATAGTTATGTTGTAGTCAGAGAAATCCACAGATCCCTGCATTCTGCCAAGAACTCACCATTTAAAATCACTTCCACATTTATGCAATTGATTCAATGAGTACTGAACACCTAGTACATACTACCTGTTGAGACAGATACAAATACGAACTCTGTGCTTGATTACATGTGGTCCTCATGGTAATGAAAAGAGGTAGGTGTCATTAACATCGTTTGACAGAGCAGGGAACTGAGCTCCAGAGAAGGCTAGTGACTTGCCAAGGTCTTACATTTGGTCAGAACTTAAATCCAATTCCTCCAACACTAATGCTTTACTATTACAGCTTCTTTGGGTTGTAAGAATTTAATCATCTCTCTGATTTTTAGAAGAAGGCAAGGGCCTCAGGAAGTTTTCTTCCATATTACTGTGCGTTATCAGCTAGTACCACCTGGAGCACCAGCAGCACTGTTGTTCCAAACCTAAACCTCCAGTTTAGTCCTCACATCCACCCCAGGAGATTTACTTTGGTTTGAAAGTGGAAATCTATGGTCTTGTTACATCTTTGAAAATCTTTGTCAGGAAATTTCCTTTCAAGGTAGCTAATTTTTATTTAATTGAGATATGTAATCCCTTTTCTAGAGCTCCTGGTTTTCAGAATCTCCTGATAACCAAGGGATAGTAGCAGAGCATAAGCTCTGAAGTCAGAAGACCTACACCAGACCCAAAATGTAATATTGAATAATTCTGATAATTGCAGGATCTTCCCCGGGCTGATTTTCTATAAAATGGGAAAGATAATAACCCCTGTCCTAATCACAGGCCTACTGTGAAGATGCGCACAAGGAAAGAGCACATAAAATTCCGAGTTACATAAATCATAGTAGTTATCGTACAATAGAAAATACTTCTTAGATATTAAGTGTAAGTATGTGTTCTAGGATCCTCGGTCTGTTATTCCAGGAAAGTTGTGATCTGGCGTTTAATTCATTCTTCAGACTCCAGACTGTCTTATAGAATCTTTCTATACAGGAACAAAGTTCAGGCAATAGGTTTCGACCTCCAGGACACGCATCATCATAGTCATCAGAGCAATGCTGGGCCACCACCCACCTGTACCACCTTGGTGTATCCAAGATCACACCACGAATCCTACAGAGGGAAATGAACCCATGTTCTGGACATCTTTTGTTCTAATGATTTATTCCATCATCTAATACCATAAATAAGTCCTGTTGTTAATAATGTCTGTTACATAATTCTAGTGGAAAGAACACACCCAAAAATGAAAGGAAGGCACTCTCTTACAAAACCTTTTAAAATGCTTAGCCCTGGCAACTTCCTTATTTGAATAAATACATCTTATCAGTATTTCCTATGGCAAATTCCTCATAAAGTACTTTTTGTCAAGTTGTCTACATGAGATAACAGCATGATATGGTCTGAGGTGTGGTCTTTAGGATTCACATAAAGAGTATTTTTACATCCCTGCCCTGAGTTATATGTAACAGGGTATGTTTGTGAGATGGGAGGGATAATATATTCTGTCAATAAGGAACAAACCACTAAGAATTTAAATGTAATAGTTAAAAAAGAATTTATATTTAATAAGACAGCAAACACAATAATAGGAGTAGAGCAAAAGTTTATACCTTTTCTTTATGGATGTGTATAATCCAGAGAAAAGAGGTGACTGTCAAGCACACAAGAGGAAAAAGGAAGGTCTCCTGATTTCACCCCTATACTCTGCCTACTCTACCTGGCCTTCTAGCTGCTAACGTAAAACCCAAAACACCTAGCTTACGTCTCTTATTTTTCCAGTTTGCCATGTCAAGGCTCACTGAGTAGTTCTTTTGAACATGGTCTCATCTAGTGTTGCTTCGGAGCCCCAAATCTGGCAGAGAGGTTTCCAATTCCATTATTGCCAAAGCTTTTTACGGCAGTGGAGTGGCATGAAACCAGTTGTGAATAATAAGAAATATTTTTTTAGTAAATGTAATTGATTAAAATATTTTGTTTTATTGAATACAAATATATATTTTAACATCGAATGTAAATTTATTAAGCTATAATTTGTTAATATTATTAAAAATACATAAGCACTCTATCAGGGTCTGTTACTCTAAGTTTATACTATGGACTCTTTGTCTAACTTCATACTTTGGTCTCTTCAACATAATAATAATAAATGCCATTAGTTTGTAGACACTGTGCCAAATACTTAAAAGTCAGTATTTATTGAATATTTTCAATAACTTGGTGAGATCTTTGGTTTAGATCTTTGATTTGCCAAAGGTCTCATATATGAGGAATATAAAAAACTGAAATTTAAACCCCTAGTTACCTGAATAGTTTCTCTTATTTGAAAATTCCTACATTTTCCCCCAAGTTACATATCATCTTGCCTGAGGAAGAGCATCCTCAAATGCAATCATCAGGGAGAATGGCAAACCCAATAATGTGTGTCAAAACGTCTTTGCAGGGATTTAAGAAAGACCAGCTGTTCATGCCGGGAAACAGCTTAATGCACTATGAAGTGCAAGAACATGTGGCTTACACAGAAATGGTTGAAATTTGGTTCTGTCACTGTGTGACCACTCTCAATCTTTGTCCTGTCTTTTTATGGTAGATCACAGAAAATAAAACCTACTTTGCAAAAGTCGTATGTCAGGGACATTGCTTATAAACAATCTATTAATGATCCCAGTAAACAGTAAATATTTTAAAATATTAACTATTATATTATTATCCCTGCATATTTCAGTAATTAATTATCTTCACAAGGAAGACGTGACCAGTTCTGGGGTCACGTGACCCAGTATCACTTCCCTAGCCGAGAAACGTCCATCAGCCAGTGGAAGACACAGAAGCAGAACCACTGCTCTGACCAGAACCAGTGTGGCTCTGACACTGTAATCACGAATGTGGTGTACTTACAGATGCTGGCACATCGAGAGGTGTTGTTCCTGGGGTGCTGTTCTCTTCACACCTCCCTTCACTGCGTATGTGTGTGCTAGTCTGGCGTATTCTAAAACAGAACAGAGGAAATTTAAAGGCTGGAAAAACTCACAGTTATAATGAGAAAACAACAACAAGGATCAATGTGGGTGACATCTGGGCATCACACCAGAACTGAAATTAAAGGTAGGACCTGGGATCTGAATTCAACTATTTTCCAGTAGGGATCACCCAGGTTCAGTCCTCTCTTCAGATTCAGCTCCAAATTCATTCCCCAGTCCTAGATCCATTCCATCGCATTTCAATCCACCTATCTACTTATGAAATTGTTCAACATTGGAAATAAACCTGGAAACTATCTAGTCCAAAGCCATTATTTTACAGATGGGAAAACTAGATAATGTGGGATTACAAAATATAATACATATACATAATAAAATACGTAAAATATACTAAATATAGAATATAGATTTTATAAAATATAACAATACATAATCAGTTTGAATTTTATTGCTGGAAAAATCTTAAAAGGTATGAAATTTTAATGCCTCTCTTAAGAAATATCATATATTAAACATCTACTTGTTTGCCTCTGTGATGAGAAACTCACTATCTATCAAGATAGTTTGCCTTGTCTTTGGACATTGCTCAAGTCAAAATGGCTTCCCTCTAACTTCCTCTGAGAACACAGAAACCAGTACTATTCTCTCTTGCTTGGATAGCCTGGATCTTCTCTCCGTAATATATATTCCCAGTTCCTTTAGGTAAAAAATCCATCCTGAGGCATGCTTTATTAATATTTTTACCATTGAAGTGTGTGACTCAATGTTCCCTTGACTAGAGTATCACTTGTTATGGGTTTATACAGTTAATGGAATGACTAAAGAACACTGAGTGGATAATTTAGGCTCTGACCTTTACAGTAATGGGAAGTTGAAAATTTTCTGGGCTGAAGAGAAGGCATATATAAAACAAATTCCTGAATGGTTGCATTCATTTCTTGAATGGAGATTTCTTAATTCTTAAAACTCTGTAAGATCCATGGATGGATTTCAAGAGATTTATGAGCCCATAGATAATAAACATACAAATTATTAATGTTGCTTCATTTTTTTTCTTTTCTGGAAAGAGGTAACTTTCTCCATATCGACAAAGAAATTTTTGATCCCCAAATGTTTAAAGAACTACCACCTTGGATATAACAGTAGTGTAGTGGAGAGAAAAGAAAACTGTATTTAGATCTAAACCAACAAGCTTAAAATCCTGTCTGATCTACTTCTTAGCTTTGCGACTTTAAACAAATTACCTAGACTCTCTGAGCCTCAGATTCATCCTCTGTACAATATAGTGAGGATTCAGTGAAAGGATTAAAGTGCAAGTGCTTTACCTACAGACATGAGAACACATAAAACACTCTTCAGATGTTATTCTAAGTATATGAACTGCAGAGGGTACCATCCTCACATTCTGACCTTTGCTTATAGTGTCCTCAGAAGACTAGAACATACATGGACTACAGTGTAAATCTAGGTGGGGTGAGGCAGGATGGAAAAGTCAAGATTTGTCACCATGCTTTCACCCCGAGCTGGTCCCATGGAGGCTGGGAATGGAGGGGAGGGTAAGACAGTATTTGAGCAGAAAAGCAACAGAGCTAAAACCAATGATGACAGTATTAAAACAAATCCCTTATATTTAATTTCAAATAAAAATGGCAATTCTTCTTAACAACCTAGTGAAGTCAGCTGGCTCAGAGAACAGTGTGCATTTCTCCAGTGGAAAAACTGAATCTCCGTATGATAATATGCCCAAGATGCACAAATCTGAGAGCCCACAGCAAGTCTGCCATTTGTTCCCAGTTGCTTTCTCTTGCATGACACCACTTCTTCACCAAGAAGACTTGGAGAGGATCTGAAATACCTGGCTATCAGGTAGTCAATAGGCCCAGTAGAGGTTATAGGCTGGGCTGACTCAACATAGCAATAATTCTCAACTTTTTCCTTTTTATATAGTGGGTGGACGATGTTCACATTCTCCTGAGTACACAGGGGCTAATAGAAACTTTCTCTAATTGTTATAACCCCACCACTTTTCCTTTTTCTTCTACTCAGTAAAGTATATAAGCAATTTAGCCAAAAGGATAATCTTCAATGTTCTCTATTTTATATATGAATAAGATCATCCACAAATTTTGAATTTTTAACTGTTATGGTTAGTAAATTGGTACAACACACCTCAAATTGCTATCAGTGCAGTACTGTGGGTCAACACCACAGTCAAGAACCTCTACCCTTGAAGATATAATAGTGCAACTTGTAGACTTACAGGTTTTCATGACAGAGCATGCAGGGATTGTTGTATGTCTGGCCATCATCACCACAGACAGGATGTAAATTCTTCGGGCAAAGGTAACCCATCTTGGGTAATACTCGGTAGTGTTTGCACATCTCAGAATCCTGAGCAAGCAAAACATAAATCAGATTTTGTCAATGGCACTCAAGAGGGATGGGCTTGGAAAAACCTTTTGATTTCCTCAGTCACATCTGAATAAAAGATTAGTAAAGGAACTGTAACATAGGTCATAGGCACTCACTATTTAAAAATCAACCAACCCACTTCTAAATAACTCATGATTCAAAGTAATCATAATGGAATGTAGAAGTGTTTTGAACTGAATGATGACAAAACTACCAGATATCAAATCACAGCAGCTAAAGCAGTGATATGGGGACAGTTGTAACAATTTTATAATTGGCAAAGAAGAAAGTTTTAAGATCAGTGACCCAAACTTTCATGTCGAGAAGCTAGCAAATAATAAACAAACTAAATTCAAAGAAAATAGAAGAAAACAATAATACAGAAGAGAAATTAATGAAATAGAAAACAGAACAAAGCCAAACACTAGTTGTTTAAAAAGATTAATAAATTGATAAACCATTTGCAAAACTGATAAAAAGTCAAGAAATATACATTACCAATATTAAAAATAAAAAGGGGTTTCACTAGATATAGATATTAAAGAATGATGTGGATATGTTATAGCTATATGCCAATAAACATGACAACTTAGATGAAATTAATAAATTCCTTGAAAACCACTCTTTGAATAGACTGAAAAGATAGAAAATTTAATAGTATCATATCTGTAGCCATTCATACAGAAATACTTGTTTGCTAGTGTAGTTGTTTAGATAAATAATTAAAACATCCAAATGGACTGCTTTAGATTATGGTGAGTTCCATATTAATAGATAATCAGGGAGAATTTAGATAAGCACTGTCTATGAATCACTGACAAAGGTAGGACTGAACCACATATATCCTTAGTATTTTTTCACGTATCTGCTGCTACAAGGTTCAAAACTACTAGGATAAAGCATTATACAGAAGCAACAAAGACAGGCTGCTTTTCTTTTTTATATATATTAAAAAAAAATTTTAATGTTGATTTATTTTTGAGAGAGAGAAACAGAATGCGAGCGGGCGAGGGGCAGAGAGAGAGGGAGACACAGAATCTGAAGGAGGCTCCAAGCTCTGAGCTGTCAGCACAGAGCTGGATATGGGGCTTGAACTCACAAACCGCGAGATCGTGACCTGAGCCAAAGTCGGATGCTTAACTGACTGAGCAACCCAGGCATCCCTGCTTCTCTTTTTTCTTATGCAGTACAACAACTCTGAACCAAGTATGGTTGATTCTACCTTCAGAGCAGACCCAGGATCCAACCACCTCTCATGACTTCTACCACCACTGCTGTGGTATAAACTACCTCCATCTCTTCCATTGATGACTGCTATGACTAGCCAGCTGTCCAGATTTTGCTCTTGCCGCCCTGTAGTTTATTTTCAATATAGTATGCAAAGTTATTCTTTTAAAAAATAAATCAGATCACATCACTCCTCTTTATAAAACCTTGGTTCAGAATGATAGTCAGTGTCTTTATTTTTTTAATATTTTTTAATGTTTTATTTATTTTTGAGACACAGACACAGCATGAGTGGGAAGGGGCAGAGAGAGAGGGAGACACAGAATCTGAAGCAGGCTTTAGGCTCCAAGCTGTCAGCACAGAGCCCGACATGGGGCTCGAACTCATGGACCATGAGATCATGACCTGAGCCCAAGTCTGATGCCCAACCAACTGAGCCACCCAGGGGCCCCTCAGTATCTTTAGTCTGGTCTACAAAATCCTATATAATATGGCTTTCTGTTACTTTAATGACCTCCTCTTCTATGGCTCTCTTTGAGGTTACTCTATTTCAGCTACACTGGATTCTTTGCTGTCTTTAACCCCTTCCTTGGAGCTTTGCTATTCTTTTCTTGGAATGCTGTCTTCTCACTTACATGTATGGAATCAATCCCATTAGGCCTTGGTGTAAATGTACCTGTGCAGGCTACTTAAAATTGTATCCCCCTCCTTACTCCGATCCCAGCACAATGTAGCAAACTACATCGTTATTTTATTTTATTATCCCCTTGGATTTACGCTTTATTCATTTATGTTATCGATTACCTATGTTCTTCAAATATAAACTCCATGAGTGTAGACAGTTTCGTCTGCTGTGTTTATGGCTATCATTCTCATACACATAAATAATGCTTGGAAAATGTGGGTGTTCAATAAACATTTGTCAAATGAATGGATGGATGATGAAATGAATAATGGATATGGTTCTCATCTCCAAGGAAAAGCTCAGCTCAAAATGAGATTGCACATTAGGAAGAACCTTGATGAGGCTTCTGGTCTGCTGGCAATACCTCATTTCTTGACTTAGGTGCTATTATCACAGGTGTGGTCCCTTTGTGATATTTCATGTAGCTGTACACTCATGAAAAGCATACTCCTTCTATATGACTATTATACTTCAGTAAAATGTTTAAAAAAAAAAGAACAGTGAATAAATCTTAAATGTTCTCAACACACACAAAAATGGTAATTATATGAGGTGATGGCAATGTTTGCTAACACTATGGTGGTATCATTTTGCAACAAAGAAGTGTGCTAAATCCACACACTGTACATCTTAAATTCACACAATGTTATATGTCAATTGTATCTCAATAAAGCTGGGGAAAAAAAGAACAGATTTGTGAATAGTTTATTTTCATGCTTATGGGATTCCTAGTGAAGTGTCTAATTTACTAGAAATATGTCATTACTATGTATTTCACTAGTGCAACTCATCTATTATCCTACTTAAATTGGGCAAATAATAAGATAAAATTCATGTTTGATACTTTTCTTTCTTTTTTTCTTGGTCATCGGACTAGGTGCTAAAGTCTTACTTTTCGGGGCCAATTTGATATTCTACTTCATGAGTATACTTCATGTTCTCTTACCCCCCTTTCCTTCTTTCTAGTCCCCACCTTGGCAAAGCTCTAAAAAAGCAAACAGTGGGGCGCTTGGTTGGCTCAGTTCATTAAGCGTCCAGCTTCGACTCAGGTCATGATCACACGGTTCATGAATTTGAGCCTGACATTGAGCTCTCTGCTGCCAGAGCAGAGCCCACTTCAGGTCCTCTGTCTCCCTCTCTCTCAGCCCCTCTCCCACTCTCACTCTCTCAGGCTAATTTACACTAAGGTATACATTACTGATGGCCTTCAACTTGTATTTTGAAGAAGCAAGTTTTAACCACTGTGAATTGCTGATCGGTGGAATTTCACAAGTTTGAACATGCTCAGCATACCTCTCTGGGCTATTGGGAGGAGGGCTGGTTTGGGGATGAGGAGCAAAAGGAAGCTGGATGAGGAGTCTTTCTGGTCTGCTAAAATTATTTATTGGACCACATGAGCAATAAGTCACATTCATGTTTTAAAATGTTGAAAACATACTAAATTGGCTTGGAGCAGGACTAATAATCTAAAAGAGCACAGAATAATATGCCCAGTCATCCCAGAACTCTCACTGAGCATGAACTACAGACAAAGGATTTGGAGTTACACTGGATTAGCCTTTCCAAGGCCTTTCCATGGCCTTTCCATAGAAATGAAGTTCATGGAGAGCGAGTGGCAACACGCCCCAAGCATAGGTGCTTTAAGTTAATGAGTAGCTTTTCTGAAGCAGCCATTCTTACCAGAGAAGAACTGGAGGAAGCTGGGCTGTTTTTCTCTGCAGAAGATCTAAAGTGGGATGACTTTTCTCGAATTCTTGCCCTTTCCAAAGCTTCTTTTTGACTATAGAAGAAGACAGAAAGTAGTTTAAAGGTATAGCCACAAAGACTACCTCCTATAACTTCCAGGGGGATGTTAAGTAACCCTGAATAAAATGTGATATAGAACATTCAACCAGAGGATGATGTAAAGAAAGGTACACAAAGGCGAACTGGTTTAGAGTGCTCATCACTTAATCGACATATAACCTTGGACAAGTTGCTTCAATTCCTTGAGATTAGCTTTCCTAGAACATAAAAAGAGGGTAGTATTGATGATTCTTATCTCCAGGAACATACTACAAAGAGCTAAAAAAAAAAATACTGATTATTATTATCATGTTCACACAGTGTTTTTCATAGCCATGCTCATTAATCTCTACCATGTCCATTGTCCCCAAATATGGTTGTTTGTCAAAATAACCTAGAAACCCTTTCTAAAAAACAAGTTCCTTAGCTCTGAATTTTCTGACAATATATTTTGGGGTGTAAAAATCTATATTTCTTAAAAAGAGACTTCTCTGATGAGTCTGATCTAGTCACAGAACAAAGATTTGTAACAATTTCTTGTAGCTATGATCCTGAGAGTTGAAAAAAATTTTTCTTTTGAGTGACACAGTTAGTAAATATCATAGTTAGAATTTACACCTGGATTTCCTGTCTCCAAGTCCAAGTGTTCTTTCTCCTATACCAGGTGTTCTCAACTTTTAAGGGCCTTGAATCTAAAGACTTATTTTAAGGATTCCATTGGTTTGTGTGCACACATTTATTTAACCAGCAGCTCCTAAAAATGCAATTTCCACATATCCTATCTCCATGCTTTAATAAAAACTCCTTTTTGCATTGAAAAATATAAAAATAAAAATAAAAATGCAATTGCCCCACTGAAGAGGGTAACAGGATCCTCTTACTCACATGATAGTTCTGCACATGTAGCACTTGTTTTTGTATAACTTTCCATCAGCACCTCGCACGGGGTCATTCTCTCGTGTGCACATGAGCTCATCATTCCTCACGTACTCCCGAAAGTTACTGCACTCATCCTAGAAAATGAGAAAGGGCAAGTGAACAGGATTTTCCCCCTTCTTGGCTTGGTGGCTTTCTCAAGCTTGATTTCAGAAAGTCTTTTCTTAGCTCTGAGTTCAGACTCAGTGCACTTCCCCTGGCAATGTAGGCCAAGGAGCACCCAGACTTTAAACTTTCCATCCCCCACTTCATTCTGAATCTCTCTGCACTGGTCCCAAAAATGCAGGGGGGTAACTCTTGACAGATCTCCTTGTCTCCCATACCCTTTCCTTCCTTGCTTCCTTTCTTCCTTTCTCTCATTTTCCACATGAGGTGTACTCTTGACCCAAGGACAATATCACAGGAATCTAATGCTACAAATGTGATTATTATTGCAAAGGACTGAACATGTCTTCTTTGCATTGAAAAGTAAATAGAAAAGGCAGCATCACACATACACACTATTGAGTCATTGATGCTCAGAAAGCCATCTGGAGGAAACAGAAAAAAGACATCAAGGAGAGAAGCTGAAGAGGAAGCTTTGAAATTAGTTTATATTACCTGAATTGTAAAAATCAATGTCAACAAACTACCTGAAACCTCATTTCACATTTAGTGTCAGAGATAAGCATGCAGTTGAGGTTGTAAAGATTTTTACACTCTATTTTTCAATCCCTATTTCTCCCAAAAAGGAGAGAATAAAGCAATAGTGGACACACACTGCAGGAGAATTCTCTACAAAATTGAGAAAAATGTTAAACCTTAAGGACAGAAAAAAATGTTGTTATAACCAAAATGCAAATATTAGCAGAGTCTCTTTTCTTTGAAGCAGAACATTAGCATTTTTATTATCCAAAAACTGGAGAATGTAAGATGCTGAGGATAAATGGCAAAATAGTCATCTTCATATCTTTTAAGAAATAATCTTTGTGGGGTGCCTACGTGGCTCCGTGGGTTGAGTGTCCAATGTGGGCTCACGGTTTGTGAGTTCCCAGCCCAGCATCGGGCTCTCTGTTGTCAGTGTGGAGCCTGCTTTGGATCCTCTGTCCTCCTCTCTCTGTTCTGTCCCTCCCCTGCTCGTGCTCTATCTTTCAGAAATAAATAAACATTAAGAAAAAATAACCTTTGCGTCATTTGAGGGCTTGGTGTTTGATTTTTCTTCATCGTTCTTTTTTCTTTCATTAGCTTCTCGCTCACTGCAGAATAAAAAAGGCTAGATCATTTTTTTATAGGGTTATTAGTGAGTTTTTTAAACTAAGTATTTCTCTAATTGTAAACCTTAGCAAATCTAACATCATTTTCTTGTATCTAAAAAATATCTAATATCTATCTATATATATATTTACTAATGAGTCCTAATTGTTGGAATTGTCATAATTCATTTTTGGCAATGTTATCAACTTTCATAAATTCAGCTACTATGATGTCACCCGAATGATATATGCTCCTAGAAGGCCATTGCATGTTTTCCTTAGTAAAATATTTGTATGGCCCTCATGTGGTGTGATGTTTCATTTCTCTTTTTTCTTTTTCATATTAAATTAGAACTGAACTCTCCAATATTCATTTTCATTATATAGTTATATTGCTTTAAAGTTTATAAATGTTTAAAAAATATTATCTCCTTGAATCCCCACAGAAAGTCTATTTTGTAGTAATTTCTTCCTTTATATATAAGAGGAAGTGAAACACTGCAGAGTGAACTGGCGTGTCCCGTGTTCCTCAGCTCCTGAAAGTCCGTGATTTTGGCACACTTTACAACAGCTGTCTCCCTGTCCCAGATGCTCCAGGTACAATTATGCTTCTCATTATCAAAATGAAAATTTCTTATGAGAGTGTTCTAGAAGCTTACTGTCCTCTTCTAAAGTGAAGGTCTACTATATTTTTAATGTGTGATGCCCAGGGTCTTAACTTTTAAATTAAAAAGAATTATCTCTAGGGCACCTGGGTGGCTCAGTCACTGGTTGAGTGTCAGACTTAGGGTCAGGTCATGACCTCACGATTTGTGGGTTCGAGCCCCACATTGGGCTCTCCAGTGTCAGAGCAGAGCCCGCTTCAGATCTTCTGACCCCCTCTCTTTCTGCACTTCCCTGACTCACTCTCTCTCTCTCAAAAATAAATATTAAAAAAGAGACAAAAAAAACATTACAAAAAAATAACTATCTCCTCACAAATGAGCACAACGTGCCAAAGTGATTGATAAACCTCTTCACGTACAAGATGCTCTGACACATAGCACACTTGTTGACGTGCATCTTGCCATCGGGGCCTCGAACAGGGTTATTTTCTCTTGTGCAGATAAGCTTTCCCTCTCTCACCATGTTCCGGAATTCATGGCATCGATCCTGAGGAAAAAAGAGATGTTACCATGATAGTCTGATCTCTAAAACTTAAAAAAATTTTTTTCTAATGTTTATTCATTTTTGAGAGATGGAGAGAGACAGAGCACAATCAAGGTAGGGGCAGAGAGAGAGGGAGACACAGAATCCAAAGCAGGTTCCAGGCTCTGAGCTGTCAACACAGAGCCAGATGCAGGGCTCGAACTCACAAACCGTGAAATCATGACCTGAGCCAAAGTCGAACGCTCAACCGACTAAGCCACCCAGGCGCCCCTGATCTCTAAAACTTTAAATGTAACTTGCGAGATATAAACTTATAATACTTAAGGGGGGAAATAAAAATCTAGAGAAAACAAAATGTTGGAGATGGAATGTGTTTCAAAGGAACTTTATTCAATATCTGCTTATGAAGTTAGAATCCTCTCCATAGCATCCCAGTGGAATTTTACTGTGTCAGGCAGCCTGTAGTGTGTTAACACAATTTTCAGCAGGCTGGGAGCTACACCTGTCTCCCTGCACCTCTACGTAATACTCCACACATACAAAAGCCCTGGAATGAACTGAAAGATGCTCTCTTGGCAAAAATCAAGTCTGTATTATCATATGCCAGGCATTTTGTTGTGTGCTCTAGTGGATTTCCTTGGGTTGTCATAAAAAAAACCTAGAAGATAAACATTCATTATCCTCATTTTACAGATGAGAAAATAAGGCTCAAAGTGATGAAGTAATTAAAGTCAACATTGGAATCGTGTTCAGAAATCTGTCAACAAGCTTTCCCGTCTTCTGGGCTTTCACCTGGCAGAGAATAAAACTCCTAAGCACTTGTAAGAAGGTAATGTGGCTTCGTACATTCATTGAAAAATAAGAACCTTAAAAAAAAAGGCAATGGAACGGAGTCCACAGGATCTGGAAATTTTTGGACATCTACAGAAATTTGTAAGTTCAAAGAGCCAAAGTAGAGATATGGGAAGATGTCCTTGAAAGACACCGCTAGTAACCTAGATGATAGTTAACCTTCTTTCTTTAAAGTGTGATACCCATGAACAACTCCAGAACTACTTTTAACTGCAGCAGTAAAAAAGTCCTCTGGAATTGAATACTTGATCCAAATACTAAATATCTCACAGCCATCATTTTTGGGAGTTGCTGTATTTCCTTTTCCATACACTCCAAATGCCACACACTTATATGTTTATGATAGCACCATATTGCAATCTTTGCTTTATGGGTGCAATCTCCAGCTTTTCTATTTATTACCTCTGTGTAGTTAACTTCCCTTGAGTTTTTCTCAACTGAAAAATTGCAACAGTACCACCTACTGCATTGATTTTGGGAAGGCCTGTTTATTAGTTTTTTTAAGGAGGTATAACTGACGTACAATATTATACTAGTTTCAGGTATACAACATAGTGATTTGGCACTTGCATACTTTGCAAAATGGTCATCACAATAAATCTAGTTACCATCTGTTACCATATAAAGTTAATACATTGTTACTGACTATACTCCCCATGTGTACTGTATATCCCCATGACATTTATTCTAGAACCAAAAGTTTCTACTGGGCTGGTTTATATGATGATGCATGTGTTCTGTGAAAAATTTTACTTTGCATTTGTAGGTAAGACCATAGTTCTCTTTTTGCCACAAAACACACACAGACAATGTCTGGATATTTTTCATATATGAATGTAGAGAGTATTTTTTGTTTGAAATTTCTAAAATAGATAATTAAAAAAAGAAAAACATTGACCAGGATTACAAATAGAATAGATGGCCCGAAGAGATCATTTAAAGTTGGATAACAAAATCTTTTCTCAAGCCCATTCATTTACCAAAATGCATATGCCCAACATATTTTTAAAAAATGAAAATTACTGGGGCACCTGGGTGGCTCAGTCGGTTAAGCGTCTGACTTCAGCTCAGGTCACGATCTCGCGGTCCGCGAGTTCGAGCCCCGCGTCGGGCTCTGGGCTGACGGCTCAGAGCCTGGAGCCTGTTTCGGATTCTGTGTCTCCCTCTCTCTGCCCCTCCCCCATTCATGCTCTGTCTCTCTCTGTCTCAAAAATAAATAAACGTTAAAAAAAAAAATTAAAAAAAAAATGAAAATTACTATTCATGGTTCATTTTGTAAGTCAGTATAGACCTAATGAAAAGTTCCCTCATTAATGGGAAAACTTCCCTGGGGAAACTTCACAATTTCTCTTTTCTAATTGGAGTCCATAGATGGATTGGAGGAGATTGTGCTGTGTCACAGTCTATGTGTTAGTATTATAAAGCACTGAACATTGTTTTTTCTATTATTTTTTTAATGTTTATTTTTGAGAGAGAGAGAGACAGAGACAGAGACAGAGACAGAGACATGGGACTCAAACTCACAAAACAGGAGATCATGACCTGAGTTGAAATAAAGAGTCTGATGCTTAAACGACTGAGACACCCCATTGTACCTTGAACATTATTTTTAAAGCCCAAATTGGGGGCACATGTGTGGCTCAGTTGGTTAAGGATCTGACTTTGGCTCAGGTCATGATCTCACGGTTTGTGGGTTTGAGCCCTGCAGTGGGCTCTGTGCTGACAGCTCAGAGCCTGGAGTCTGCTTCAGACTTCAGTGAGCCTGGGTCTCCCTCTTTCCTTGCCCCTCCCCCACTAGCACTCTGTCTCTCTCTCTCTCTCTCTCAAAAATGAGTAAACATTAAAAAAATTAAAAAAAAATGTAAAGCCCAAATTGAATACAAGATGACACTGGACCACCAAGTCAAGAACTTATCATCAGAGCTCCAAGTTTTTGATATTTGCTTTCTTGTTCGTAATTTTGGTGTCTGTTTGCTTAATTATTTGTTTATTTGTTTGTTTTAAAACCTCAGAGAAGAAATCCCCTTGATAACAACCAAAACTTGACACTTGTCACTGGTCCTGTAAACAGGTGGTTAAGTGCATCAGAGTTGCTTTTAGGGCACTGGTTCACATGCTATTTCTTTGCCACATCTGGCCAGGGTTTCCTGTTTATCATTATGCCCACAATGAGTGGGTTCAGTTGGCATTCCATCAATATTTGTTGAAAGAATTAACCTTACAATCAAGCATCCAGCTTTAAGTGTTAGTATGTCTAACACGCACTACCTGGTTTTCATTGCTCTTTTCCCCTGCGTTTCTCATGTTGTCCTCCTCTTTCTTTTTTTTTTCAGCTGCTTCCCTTTCCCTTGAAGAAAAAAATGGGGGAAAAAAAAAACAAAAACATTTCAGCCAGAGTGAACAAACACCTCATTAATAATTAGATCTGTTTTATTTTTTTCATTAAAAAACATTTTTTTAATGTTTATTTATTTTTGAGAGAGAGAGATAAACAGAGCATGAGTAGAGAAGGAGCAGAAAGAGAGACTCATGGAACCCGAAGCAGGCTTCAGGCCTTGAGCTGTTAGCACAGAGCCTGATGCAGGCCTCGAACTTACGAACCACAAAATCATTACCTGAGTCAAAGTCAGATGCTTAACTGACTAAGCCACCCAGGCGCCCTGATCTGTTTTAAAAAAAAAGTCATTTTCTCAAACTGATGAGAAAGGAGAAACAGTTATTATACTGTAATATTCACAATTAAAGCCCCATTTTTGAAAAATACTCACAGTTTGTCCTTACACATGGCACATTTATTGCCGTGTGTTTTGCCATCTGGACCCCGAACAGGGTCACTTTCTCGGGTACAGATAAGTTGCCCATTTTTCATTTGGCTTCTAAACTCATCACACGTATCCTAAAAATAAGGAAAGATGATATTGGAAATGACTATTTTCACATAGTATTTGATTGGGCTTGAAAGTCTGAAGATTTTGACTCAAGAGTCAGGAAGCCACTTAACCTTGCTGGGAGGCAATATAAATGACGTACAAACATGACCAGATTCTAATTCCTGGAACCTATAAATATGCTACCTTACATGGCAAGGAAAAATTAAGGTGGAAGATAGAATTAAGATTGCTAATCAGCAGACCTTAAAATGGTGACAGATTATCCTAAATTATCTGTGTGGCTCAGAGTGATCACAAAGGTTCTCAGGAGTGAAAGAGGGAGGCAGGGAAGTCAATATCAGAGTGATGCCACATGAAAATGATTCAAGTGGACACCGCTAAGTTTAAAGGTGGCCATGAGCCAATGCAGGAAGCCTCCAGAAGTTAGAAAAGGCAACGAAACAGATCTTCTCTACAGCGTCCACAAAGAAACGCAGCCCTACTGACACCTTAGTTTTAACACAGTGTGAGATCCAGTTAGGACTTCTGAACTCCAGAAATATAAGATAATGCATCTGTGCTGTTTCAAGCCACTGTCGATAGCAATTTGTTACAGCAGCTGAGCCTCATTCTCCCCATCTATAAAATAAGGTTAAAAAAATGTATTTGACCAGGTTGCTGAGAGAATTAAATAAACTACGATTTATAAAAGTGCTTTGTAATGTGTTAGACTGAAAGATTTCCGTTTGGCATGAAATTTCCACACTGAACAAGTTATCAGCAATACTGACGTTTATGATGGCTTCTGACCTTCTTAGGGCAAAGATCTTAGCTGGCAACATTGACATTCTCTTTCTGTATTTTTGATAGCCAAGTGTTGACTTACAGAAAGACCGTTTTTATCAAAATCTAGTTAGTGACTCACCTTTTCTGATGCTGATTGAGTCTCATTTGATCTATAGTCAGAGTGCTTATTTTCCTCTGCTTCTCTTTCTCTGGAAGAGACAAGAGTCAATAGTCATCCTGTTAGCAGAAACTCAGGTTTGGAAGGAGCCTTTGAGTTCATATCCTACATTTCCTTCACAGAGAATCTCTGTGCATCCTCAAAGCTGAGAGTCAGCTTGGTTATTAAGAAGCTTCCTCATCACAGGGTCTATAGGGTAGATAGGTATTCTAGGTAGACAAACTCAAGTAATTTCAAAGTCTCCTTTATTTGTGTCCAAATTTACCTTTAACTTTCGTCCTTTGGACTTCACAATCCCAGGACAACACAGAACAAGTTTGCTGAACCCATTAGCTCTTCTCGATATTAACTCATCAGATATTTAGAGGCAAGTTTCAAGTCTCAGGCCCAGTGTCCTCATCTTTTCATGCTATGTCTTGGTTTTTAATACCTCACCAATTCACCAGTCTAGTGCCTTGACTTGTAGATCAACCCATTAGGGTATTAGTTTTTAAAGTATGGAACCCAAGATAGAAAGAAGATAAGTAATCTAGAAAATACCTTAGGATCATGTTTTGTTTTTTTTTTTAAACTCTTTTCTGATAAAATATTTATGCCAGTGGTCTCTAAGTTTTCATGCACATTAAGAAACACCTGTGAAACTTTTAAAAATTCAGATCCACTGACTATCCCAACAGGTTTACTGACAAGATCTAGACTGGGACTCTGTAGCCTGATTTTCAACAAGCCAGGTCATTCGGATGCAGTTGGCTCAAGATCTAGTACATTTACTTTTCTTTCCAAGTTTCATTTGGTGTTGTACACAGAACAACATGTGTATGTATGTATATAACATATATACATATATATATTCTTTTTAGGGAGTTCCCTTTGCATGTATAAGAAATAGGGAAGTGGCAGTAAAATAGATCCTGAAGATTCAAACAAATATAAAGTCATGAAATTTTAATCAAGTACTATTGGATGAAGAGGGTACTGTAATGATTCAGTTTAATGCCACTCGAGGGATAATCATGGCTCTGATCAAAAGCCTCCAGTGACCTCTGATCACACATGGAATAAAATCCAATATCCTTCTCTTGGCCTAAAAAAGCCTTATTTAATGTCCCCATACTCATTTTCTGCAATCTTCTATGCAATAATTTTGAGACATGATGACCTCCTTTCTGTTTTTCAGCTTGGTAATTTTACATCTTCAAAAGTTTTCACTGGTTCTTGCTCTGCCTGAAACTTTCTTCCTCTAGATGTCCACATGGTTCACTTCACTTACTCTTTACGGGTGTCCCTCACATGCCAGGCTTTCCCTGAACACCATAAATAAAGCAGCAACTGCAATCCCTTTATGTTGCCTTACTCTGCTTTATTTTCCTTATTACCATCTAGCCCTGTGCTATGTAGTTATTTGTTTATTTATTTATAACTTGTCTGTTCTATATTACGTTATAATTACATGGCAGGAACTTTGTCTTGTTCACATGAAGAATGCTTGTCCATGACCAGTGCTTATTACAATGCAGACAGTCAAAAACCATTCATTGTCAGATGAGTGATTTCTAAAGATTGTAAGAAATATTCCATGTATGTTGTGTTTTGTTAAATACTCCAGATGAGTATCTTATAGTATAGATGACAATTATTACATTGGCAAAATTTTATCTTATACATTTTTTGCATTGGAGAATCGTCATTTGTTCCTTAACAAAATTATCTATTAATATATGTGGCAAAAAGAAGCAAAGTCCTAAGTGAAATGCTCTCTCAGTTATGTTAGTCATATCTGCAAAGTACAAGTTGTGCAAAAGGACAACACAGTGTAGTGCAGGAAATCATAACATTAGTTATTATTTATTACTATTCATGCTGATGCCTATTATTTACTGGACACTACTGATGGTATTAATAGTGACAATTCACATTTATTGAATGCCTTCTTTGTGCAAGGCACTGTGTAGAGAGTTTTACCTGGTTCTTTTCATTTACCTTTCAAAACAGACACTAGTGGCTATGATGATTATTGTTGCCTCTACCACCATTATAAATATGAGCAGATGGAAGCCTAGGAAAGTGGAATAACCTGTCCAGAACATGAAGCTGAAATTATCTGATGCTAAAACCCTAGCACTGCTCTACTCTACTGCCCTGCTTCTATTGACAAATTTTCGTAATGTGAATAAATATTAGGCTAGTATTCAGAGGAACTGGATTCTGATTTTGGCTCTGAAGTTCACTTCCCCATGAGACCCTGAAGTTAAAAAAATTTCAGGGGCGCCTAGGTGGCTCAGTCGGTTAAGTGTCTGACTCTTCGGCTCAGGTGATGATCTCACGGTTTCGTGAGTTCAAGCCCCGCATTAGGCTCTGTGGTGATGGTGCAGAGCCTGCTTGGGAGTGTCTCTCTCTCTCTCTCTCTCTCTCTCTCTCTTTCTCTCTCTCTCTCTCTCTCTCTCTCTCTCTCTCTCTCTCTCTTTCTCTCTCTCTCCCTCTTTCTCTTTCTCTCTCTCTCTCTCTCTCTCTCTCTCTTTCTCTCTCTCTCCCTCTTTCTCTCCCAGCATTAGGCTCTGTGGTGATGGTGCAGAGCCTGCTTGGGAGTGTCTCTCTCTCTCTCTCTCTCTCTCTCTCTCTCCCTCTTTCTCTCCCAGCCCCGCTCTGTCTGTCCCCTACTCACACTGTCTCTGTCTTTCTCAAAATAAAAAAGTTAAAAAAAGAAAAATTTCAGTTTTTCTCATCCGTAAAATGCAACATTTGAACTAATCAGATTTTCTCACATGGCCTACACTATCACAAGACTGTAATTTCTTTTCAAGGAGAAAGGTGAAAAAGATGTATGTGTGGAGAAGCATTAAATGCTTATTAAATTCATATCGATTAAGTGTCATAATTAATAGCATTATGATATATGCATCAAATTTTAAAACTATGAGTACCTATCAAGGTCACCCAGAAAACTATCTCCGTGTACAAGGGTGGTTATGCTCCTTGACCCAGTAACACAAATCAAGAGTGGCTGAGTTGGATCAGAAAGCACTCCAATTCAGTACACTCACCATGGGAAAACACACAGAAGAAACACTCTGGATTATGCAATAAATGTGTTCCACACACATGGCAAGAAACAACCTTCTTAAACTATGCTGGTCAACTATTCCAAATGACCTTCGTGAACTCTCCACAGGACTTAGGCATTATATGTTCTAAAGTGAAATGCTCTATCATGATGGCAATTGCAGGTCACAGAATTATGAGAGAAAACAGACTAGGAATCAGACAATGATTAGCTGCCATTGCTAAGGCTCATTGTTTCTTACGGGATACAAGGGAAAGAGATAATACTTGGGAATTAACAAAAACAATTTTTCAGGAGGGAGCTATAAGTAAATGAGAAATAGCTAGTCATTTAGCTTTGAGACTGCCAGCTGAAAGAAGTACTTACAGTATCTCCTTACACATGGTACATTTATTGTTGTATGCCTTGCCATCAGCATCACGTACAGGATCACGCTCCCGAGTACAGGTGAGTTTTCCATTTTGCATCTTTCCCCGAAACTCTGCACATTGGTCCTGAAAAAGGAGAGGAGAGTAGGTCTCTTGGATTACTTGGTTTGTTGCATTGTTAAGTTCATTAAACAATTTGAGTTTCTGTTATTACAATGTCCAGCACTGCTATCTACAGAGAAAGAGGGACTGGAATCAGCCATATTCTAAGAGGTCAGTTGTCATAGTTAATGATGTTGCTTCTAAGGTTCTACACAAGGAAATTATAAAGCTGGCTGGGATTTAATAGCACAGATGAAGGGTCGGCAAACTATAGCCTATAAGACTAATCTATCCAGCTGTTCTTATATATGGGGGTTTTACAAATCAAAACTTGAAACACACCCTCAACTCATTCATTTAGATATATTTATGGCTGCTTTCCCACAATAATGTCAGAATGGAATAAGAGAAACAGAGTCCATATGACTCACAATGCCTAAAATATTTGCTATCTGGCCTTTTACAGAAGAAAAAAAAAAGCTGACCTCTGGTGTAGACAGAAGGGAGAAAGAATTGCTGGAAGAAAGTACAAAGTTATACAAAATGCTAAGGAAGACAGGCTCAAGACAACTGTGGAGAAGACAAACAGGGGACTTTTGAGTCCTCATTCCTGAGAGTGAGGATGTAGCCTCCTTAAGGAGAAAAGATAGAAAAACAGAATAGCCAGAACTTATCAAAGACATATGTCAGGCCTGTGTCAGATCTGGAAGCAAAGAGAGGATCTTGATATCCGAAGGTCGTAAGAAGTGAAATCAAGCAGCTGTAATCTTATGCAGTAGTGTTCACAGGCCCAAGGACTGGGTTTATAGGCAACACTGTCATTCTGACTCTTAAAAATGTCTCAGCAAATGTGCTAAAAACTTGCCTAAATTATTTTATTTTGTCCCTGTAAGAGTACTGCTAGATAAGGGAAGCTAGAGTTCAGTGACATGAAGTAATTTATTCAATGCTGCATAATGGGTTGCAGGGTCTACCCCCAAACTATGTGGTTCTGAAAACCATGCTCTTTCACCATATTATGCTGCCTTGGTTCAACAGAAAAAATGCCCTGAAAAAGTGACCCTATCGAAGGAAAGAGAATAATAGAAGAAAATAAAGAGCATGTGATGCTGCTGAGGACTATCTCCATGTTTATACCACCTAACACTCTTATGATCAATTAATGGCCTGAGAGCTACACTATATAAAAAGGGGTCAGGAGTCTGGGATGAGGTCATTATGTTAATTATTTCCAGGGTTAAAGAAATCAAAACGAGCCATACAGAGACTAAAATTTGCTGAGATATTACCCTGCAGTTTCAAGGGGAAACTCCCCTGTCCTTCAGAGAACGCTTTCAAACTCAGCCTGACATTCATTCCCCTTTATGCCAGGCTCTGCCATGGTGCTCTTGTCAGACACTTGCGTCCACCCTGGTCGTGGAAATTAGAGGTCCTCTCACCTGCTCTTTCCCTCCTCCGCCACCACCACCATGGGAACTATGCCCCGCAGCGTTTCTCTGATCTTCCTCTTCTTTTCTCTTTCTTTCTTCATCTTCTTTCTGGCTGGAAATTAGAAAGGGGGAAGTATGGAATAACAGATTACAGAGAGCAGAGCCCATTTCTGTGAGTTGCTCATCGTGTGACCCAAATAGATTTGTACAGAATCCACCAGCATTTACTGAACATCCACTATGTTGCAGGCCCTCCTTTGAAAATAGAAAGACGAATTACATGGAGTCCTTCTGCCTAGAAGAGCTCTCACTACTGTAGAGGAAAACCAACATGTACACAAACACAAGCAAGGCCACGTGAGCGGTTTACTACCACTTCCTAAATGCTCACTGTGATTCTCCAGCTGGATTCTTCTCAAACACCTCATATTCAAGAGGTCCAACAAGAACTACCTCCTCCACCAAATGTGTCCTTGCTCCTGGATTCTCTACCATTCATGAAGAAGAAAACACTAGAGCCATCTCTGTCCCCTTCCCCGCAGCCCCCATGGCTGTTGACACTGTGACACTGTTTTCACATCTCCCATGTTGATCCATTCACCTTCCCTCTTATTCCTCTGGCTCTGATGAGATCTAGTGGCTCCTGGATTCCTGCAAACCCCTACCATCACCAGTAGCATTCTGAATCTTAGTCTTTTCCTTCTCTTTCCCCCCCTTTTTATTGTTTATGTATGGATCTTCCCAAAGGAACCATATTTATGCCACTTACTCTCTTACCTGAAAAATGTTAGCAGCTTCCCACTATGTATAGCATTGACTTCAAAATCCTTGATCTGGCATTCAAAGCCAGCAAAGTGGCTAAGTTCTAACTAAACTACATGACTTGCTCTTTGTTGTTCAGATTACTGTTTTCTTAATTTCAGAGCTTTACACATGCTGTTGCCCTCTGCCCCTCTCATTCCTTCCTGTACAGTTCATACCTTATCCAAATTATAAAGACCAGTTCTATTCCCCCTATAAAACTTCCTATTAACTCTCTCTTCCTTGAAGTACCAGAATACACTGTACACATCATTTTTCATTTAGCAGTTCCTCCCTCATATTTTATTAACTTGTACCCATGTCTAAACTTTAGTCAACTATATGATTTCTGAGAAGATTATTTAATCCATCTATGAACAATCATTATTCATGTTGTACATTGTAGATAGTCAGTAAATGGCTATTAAATGAGTTAAATATTTTATGTGTACTTCTGAGCTTTGTATAAAGAATTTATTTTCATTCTGTGAAAAATGTGATATTTTAAAAAATGTAGGTAGAAGAGTTAGACTGATAGCAAAATATGTGTATTATATTCCCAGTGGTAATTATAATCTAGAGAAGGGATCCATTTGACAGCAAAGGACCTAAAATTTTACCAAGAAAGATGTTGTGATCTATTAATAGGTAAGCTCTACCCCAGAACTAAGAGAGAATGTAACAACCTAGATATATTGTCTATTTCTAGAAGTGTAAATCTTGGCCTTTATAGAGGAAGATTTGCCTAAAAATGCTCTACAGATAATAATTTGCTCCTTTTATATGTAAAGAAAGGACAAACACAATGTATATTATTATCCTGGCTCTTTGCCTTCCACCATATCTTCCAGCTCACAGCAGGGGCTTCATTTGTGTACTCACAAGACAGCTTTACACATGGCACACTTGTTGCCGTGGGTCTTGCCATCTGGGCCACGCACGGGATCATTTTCTCGTGTGCAGAAAAGATTTCCATTTTGCAAAAGGCTCCGAAATTCACTGCATGTATCCTAAAGGAGGAGAAAGGGCAAGAGTAGGGGTATTTTCTTATAAATTACTTTGTTGGGTTCCTACTAAGTGCTTCCTAGAAACAATAAAAAATGACCTATAGATATATTTTTTCCTGGCGATTGAATTTTTCAATCAATTCCTACTAAACACACACGATTTATTTATTTATTTTTCTTTTTTTTTTCAATATATGAAGTTTATTGTCAAATTGGTTTCCATACAACACCCAGTGCTCATCCCAAAAGGTGCCCTCCTCAATACCCATCACCCACCCTCCCCTAAACACACACGATTTAAAAAGAGGTTTCTCTTCCTTTTTCCTTGAGGTGTAACCCCCAAATCCAGACTGAATCTGCAATCACACATAAGACTCGTTTTTGATGGGGGCAAGGAAATGACCACAAATTTGAAAAAATATACTTGGAATCAGTCTTTTTTTTAAGCCAAGAAAATGTTATCCTAGATTATCCTAGTGTACCCAATGTATTATTTTTATTTTCCCCCAAATGCTGTCACCAGAAATAAAGGTAAGGCAAGGAAAACAACTGATTTCACCAAATGTGGTCATCGAAAACTACATGGTGGGTTAGGAGTAATGCTAGATTTGGTGTCCAGAGGTCTAGGTTTCAATTCTTTTGTTTCCATTTTTTAACTGTGAGTACTTTGAAATATAAAGATGTGGATTCAGATACCAATAGTCCCACTGCCTTTGTAAGCAAGTTCTTCCTTCTCTCTGGATTTTAAACCTTCATTTAAAACTCGGGAATGAAGTAAATCATATGTTTGCCAACTATGGCCTGTAAGCAAAATCTGGCCCACCACCTCCTTAAATAAATAAAGTTTTATTGGAACATAGCCATGCCCATTTGTCTGCATATCATCTACGGCTGCTTTACAGCTACAACAGCAGAGTTGTGACAGAGACTGGATGGCCACAACCTAAAATATCTACTATTTGATCCTTTAAGAAAATTGTATCAATTCCTAGACTCGATGAACCTTGAGTTCTCTGACACAGGCTTTCAGTAATTGCATGTTATTTTTACAGAGAAACTGCAAAACCTCATCTTTTAGTGTGGTATTAAACTTCCAGGACAACTACCTTTTCAGCTTCTCTCTTAGCTTTTGCTTTGGATTCAGCTTCTTCTTTTTCTTTTGCTTCTTGCTGGCTGCAGGAGGGGGAGGGAGAAGAATCTTTCCTAGTACCCAGTACATGTTATCCTAAATGGGAACTCTCTCTAGATAGAAATATCCCATTACCTCCATACCTCTACCAACTCAGTTGGGAGTAGGAGAGTAAACGCACACCTGTCCATATTGTTTTCTGTATTTAATGTTGCTTAAAGAATAAGACACACATGTCATAGCATACCAGTAAGCAAATTTACCACTACAGTTGTCTGGAAAATAAAGATATGGTTTTTCTCCCCAGAAAGCACTAAGGATGCTTGAAAATATTTACTAGATGTTAGCAAATGTTCCATTTGTTACCACCTCACGATCACATCTTTGGATTATTCATGGTAGTATGTAAGCAGAGAACAGATTTCTCAGTCCTTGTATGCCATTAACTCTGGGGGACTTTGCCCTTAGCACATAGTACTCCCTGGAACAATTCAAGTACAGTTTAGAACACTGAGAACACCTCAAAGAAATGTGCTAAGGATATGGCTTTTTAACTGTAAATCCTTGAAAATAATGCAAAGATAGCTTCCATATCTACCTCCTAGAGAAAACCTTCAAAATCACCTCCCTTGCCTGTCCCAGGCCTATCTTCTCTCACACTCAGCAGCAGTGGCTGTGGTTCTACTCACAAAAAGGCCTCACACATGGAGCACGTATTGCCATGCATTTTTCCATCTGGGCCCTCGATGGGGTCGTTCTCTCTGGTGCAGGGAAGTCGTCCATTTCTCACATAGTTACGGTATTCACTGCACAGCTCCTGCCAAATGACGGTGGATTTAAGAATCAGGTAACTAAATACTGGAAAACTTCCTCTACATTACCCCTATAAAACCTATGATACAACGCCCCCAAACATAGCAGATACATCAAAACGGTGATATAGAAGGTCAACATTAGCCAAGATGCTTTTTAGGGACTTTTTAAGGTCACGCATTATCTGGAGTATAAGATTACTATTACTTAGTTCATTAGAAAACCTTCAATTCAACTCAAATATTATTCTGGGCTAGATACTGTGAGATACATAAAGAAGAATTGAGCAGGGGTGCCTCAGTGGCTCAGTCAGTTGAGACTCTTAATTTCTGCTCAGGTCATGATCCCACGGTCATGGGATCAAGCCCCACATCATGCTCCATGTTGAGCATGGAACCCGCTTAAGATTCTCTTTCTCTCTCTCTCTGCCCCTCTTCTCCACTTGCACTCTCTCTCTCTAAAAAAATACAAATAAGAAAGAAAGAAAGAAAGAAAGAAAGAAAGAAAGAAAGAGAGAGAAAGAAAGAAAGAGAGAGAGAGAGAGAGAGAGAAAGAAAGAAAGAAAGAAAGAAAGAAAGAAAAAGAAGTAAAGAAAGAAAGAATTATCTATTGTTCTTTCTGTAAAAAATTTGTGGTTGGCAGAACAACAGCTCCCATCCCTCCTATTTGTCCAAGTCCTAACACCCAGAGCCTGTGATCATATTACCTTACAGGGCAAAAGGAACTTTGCAGGTGTAATTAAGTTAAGAACCTTGAGATGGGGAGATTCTCCTGGATTATCCTGGTATGTCCAATGTAACTGTAAGGGTCAGTCCTTAACAATAGGAACAGTGAGACAGAAGAGATGGAGAGGGAAATACAACTGTAGAACAACAGTCAGAGATGTGATGTTGTTGGCTTTGAAGATAATGGAAGGGACATGGACGGCTTCTAGAAGTAAGAAAAGGCAAAGAGACAAATTCTCCCCTAGAGATTCCAGAAAGGAACAGAGCCCTACCAGCCCTTTGATTTAGTTCACTGAGACCCAGGTCAGACTTCTAATGTAAAGAACCAAAGACAGTAAGTTTGTTTTGCTTTAGGCCACCAGGTTTGTGATAATCTATTAGAGCAATCAAAAAAAGTAAATACAGAGTGTTTAGAGTCTTTGAAGAAAATGCATAGAACCATCTATAACTTGGAATAAAAAGAATGAGATAATTGAGAAATAAAGGAAAATTTCTGGCATAATAGATGATAGAGCTATTAAGTATATTGTATAAATGGGGAAAATCTTTGGAGAGCAGCTAATACTTATTCCGAGCCATGGAAAGTGGCCAGAATTTTGACAAATAGAAGACAAGGACAATCATGTCTGAGTATGAGGAAAACCATATAGAAAGTAAAGTTCATTGTGTGTATAATATTGAAGACTTAAGACATGTGCTGTTATATATGGGTAAGTTTCTTGGGACTTCATAAAAATAATATACATAAAGATAGTTTATTATTTTATAAGTGAAGAAACTAAGATGCAAAAATGTTAACTGTCTGCCTTATTGGTGGGGAGACAGAGCCAGTATTTGAGCCCTGACAGTCTCAGCCCAGGTCTTTAACCACAATGTGACTGAGTCCATGAGATGGGATACCTTGAATTAATGCTTGGGATGTCCGAGAAACAACAAGGTGGCCAGTAGGGCTGGCACAAGGGCAGCAATGGGTAGAAAATAGGAAATGAGGCCTGAGAGGTGGCGGAGGTCAGATCATGGGTGGAATTATAAGCCACTAAAAGGGCCTTGGTTCTTACTCTGAGTAAGTTAGAAGCCATGGGTGGCACAGATTGCCTTATGTTTTGCAAAACTGCTTTGGTTTTGGAGTTAAGGGTAGATTGTAGGAAATAAAGATGAGAGCAGAGAGAACACTAAGGAGTGAGGTCTTCCAAATTAGAAAAGGACACAGGAGAGGAACAATGAAGATCTGAGACACATCCTGTAAAAATGATACAAATGGTGATAAAGTGCAAAATCTAAGGCGCATCATGGGCATTCAAGCCAGAACTTGTGGTCCAATTGCTAGCTCTCAAATTTTTAACTATATACATTTCCTAACTTCTAATCTGAGCCTCTGAGTCCTCTTCTATAAAATACAGATAACAATCACATACTTTGAATGGTTACTACAAAGATCAGACATAAAACTGTTATATCACATGACATATGCCAGAAACTAAATAATTAATAGTCATCACCATCATCATCATCATCACGTGAGAATGTAAACCCAAGGCTCAAAAATGCTGTTAAGTAATTTTCCCAAAATCTCACAGATAATTAATTGGGATTAAAATTCAGGTTTTATTTGTTTTGTTTTGTTTTTTGTTTTATTTGTTTTGAACTAAACATCCTTATATAAAAAGATATGGAGAAAACTTTGAAATCTGCCTCTATTGATTTGCATTCATACAAGATAGCAATCTGTATATGCTTCTTTTTTGGGATACTACAATTCACATGGTAAGTGGAGAATGGTGATTGACTTCTTCTCAAATGCACAAGCAACTAAATCATACTTGGAGTGAATAAACTGAATAGGAAGAAGGGATCTTCTTATACACGAGAATCCAATACATGTCCTCAGTCTGAGAAGTTACTAAGGACATGGGATAAGGAGGTGGGAGCAGGAGGCTTGCCTGGAGAGAATGGAACAGTTATGTGGCTCTGATGGCCTGAAACAACTACCTGGACTGCTTCTCTCTTCACTTTCTCAGCCCCTACTTTCTCCTTTCCTTCCTTGCTATTATTTTTCTTCTCTTCTTCTTCAAGTTTGCTGCAATCAAAAATAAAGAAGATACAAGCTAAGTACAGTTTTCGATTCTCTTTGGTAATGTATTTTAAAAAGGAATGAGGATCTTCGAGACAAGGTCAGATTCACTCTTCGGTACAAATTTATCCAGACTAAGAGGTGCTATTACTTTGCAGACAATAATAATAAAAAATAAATAATTCAGTAGTTTACAATTCTCCTTAAAAAAATAAAACTAGCATTTTTTTTTTTTTTTATCAGTATGTGACCCTCATGTAGTCTTTTTCTATCAGTCAGTGACTTTAGTGATCTGACTTTAGGCAAGCCACATTGCCTTGATTTTTCTAAACTGTGCAACTTTTCCTGTGTAAATAACAACCATATCAATGATCAAAGCAGAGGTGATACCAAGTCAGATGATGGGCCCTAGTCAAAATAAACCACGTTTCACTATAAAATTAAAACTTTAGATATTATTTTAAGGGCATTAATATTCAAGTTGAATTCACGTTTTAAAGTATAATAATGATCCAAGCCCAAGAAAATTCAACAACTAACATTTTGAGGTTGATCAAGAGCCTAAGCTTCTGGCATTCTTGCCATGTTCTACTGATACACAGCTTATCAAAGCTTGAACATCTATAGCATGGATCACATTATATCCGGTCATCTCCAAAGAATGAACAAATGGAGCAAGTAAGAGAAGACCCTTGATTTCCTGAATCTGAGCCCATCGCCTGCCCTACTGGCCTAGTGTGTCAACCTTTCCTTTAAGGAGCTATGTGCATATACCTGAGATTGGGCGAGGACATGCAAAAAGTTACAAGACAGAAATCAACTTTGCACCTCTTTCAACAGATACTATTTAAACATTTTCCTCAGGGCTCCTGGGTGGCTCAGTCGGTTGAGCTTCCGACTTTGGCTCAGGTCATGATCTCACGGTCTGTGAGTTGGAGCCCCGTGTCGGGCTCTGTGCTGAAAGCTCCGAGCCTGGAGCCTGCTTCGAATTCTGTATCTCCCTCTCTCTCTGACTCTCCCCCGTTCATGCTCTGTCTCTCTCTGTCTCAAAAATAAATAAACATTAAACAAAATAATAAAAAAAATTTAAACATTTTCCTCAACATTTACTTTAGCGTGAGACTCTGTAGAGGACTAAGAATCTAAGGAGGAGGAGAACCAGAGGAGGTAATAATCAATTTCTCCTATACTGTTTCACACAATGGAGCTCAGGTCCGACTCACCAAAACAGCAGCAAAAAAAGTCCCTGGACCTGGCTTCACAAGAAGACATTTCAATAAACACCTATTACATGGCCCTGCCTATTAGAGGTTTTACTCTCTACACTAAACCACTTATCAAAGTATTTATCTCACCTGGGCATGGTAATGTTCCTAAAAGGATAAATGTAATTCTCTCTATTCCATTTCTCATTCAGGTTATTCTAACAGTTCTTGCACACTGGCCTCATAGATCTCTGTTCAACTGGTTCTTCCTTAGCCAATATTTGAATATATTCACATAATCATAAAATGTCAGAGGTGGGAGAGAGACCAATGATATCAGTGCATCCAGATCATCAAACTTCTGCTCCCTCTTTGTTATGAATGATGATTATCAAGTGTTACAAACATACCAGCACTAAATTAAAACTTTCCCATGACTTACCTAGAGGACAGAAAGAAAACTGAATAGAGAATCACATTGTCACTGTGTGATTCAATATTACTTCCTGCCTTGTCCATGTGCTTTTCAGCTTACCTAGCACACAACCCATGGCATATATTCTACACATTTCTAAAGAAACTGAGACTCAGACGTGATGGATAATAAAGAGATGCAGTAGAACAGATGAGCACAGGTACTCACAATAGACTTGCACACATGGAGCACTTGTTTCCATGCATTTTGCCATCTGGGCCACGGACAGGGTCATTCTCCTTGGTGCATATAAGCGTCCCGTTCCTCACCTGGTTCTGAAATTCACTGCAGAGCTCCTGGAAAATATTTTCTCAGAATGATTTCTTACCCTGACTATTCCTTTGCCTATTCTGAGGAATAAGTGATGCAGAGTAAGAAGGAAAAGGAAAAGTGATTATGTGTAGCAGTAAATCAGTAAGTATTTACAAAACTTCCATCACGGACTCAGCATTGTCCTGGCACCAGAGCAGGTCTGGAAATATTTAACATCATCATTCCCCTGAGACTGCTTACAATCTAGGTGCAGAAGAAGGCTGACAAAATTGGTAGAGAACAATATAAAATGTATGTTTGTGCTGTGTTCCATATCAAAGTCTATAAATTATAACTGAATGATCAAAGGTGAGGGGGGTTCAATGGACCTAGAAGAAGAGGCTTCTTGGAGGAACTGAGAATACTGGTCAGCCTTCACAAAAAAGAAGGAAATCCTGCCTTTTACAACTACTTGGATGAAACTAGAGGGAACTCTGCTAAGTGAAATAAGTGAGGTAGACAAAAAATACTGTATGATCTCACTCATATGTGTAATCTAAAAAAGCTGAACTCATAGAAACAGAAAGTAGAACGGTACTTTCCGGGGGCTGGGTGGGGTGGGGGAAATAGGGAGATGTTGGTTAAAGGTTATAAACTTCCATTTAAAGATGAATTAAGATCTGGAGATCTAATGTAGAGTGTGGTAATTACAGTTAACAATACAATAGTATGCAATACAGTATACTTGAAAGTTGTTAAGAGACTAGATCCTAAATGTTCTCACCACAAAAAAAGAAATGTATTTGTGTAATTATGTGATGTGATGGAAGTGTTAGGTAATGCTATGGGAGTATTATTTTATAATATATAAGCGTGCCAAATCAACACGATAGACACCTTAAACTTATACAATGTGATATGTCAATTAAATCTTAATAAAGCTGGAAAAAATTAAAATAAGAATATAGTCTCCAAAAATTATTGGTAAACCTCAATTTGTCTTTAGAAGGCCGAGAAAGAAAAGAAAATGATGCCCAAACTAAGAAATAAAGACATATTTCAAAAAAAGATATGGAGGAGAGAACAAGTATGATCCCTTGGAGAAACTGACACCTTTCTGGGAGTCACTTGATAAAGCAGAGGGATGCAGATTTCATACAGGAGAGGTACAAGAGAAGCAGAGAGAAGGAAAAATGGTTTAGGACCATTTGGAAAATCTAAGATGACTTAGCAGCTGATCAGATATTATGGATAAAACAAGTGTTCAGTTTAAAATAAAAAGATGGCTCCAACTAACAGAAAGAAAGTTAATGAGCAAGTGAGTCAGTTTAAAGGTCAACTTTTAAACTGTGTCAACTTTCCCCAAATAAATAGTAGGCTTACACCTTGCAGCTGTTAGGAAATAAAACACATAAAGGTAAATCCTGTTTATGGCCATTATATGAGAGTATTTCAATATCATATATGGACAGATTTTATTGTGTTGCCTATAAAATTATAAAATTAATCATGTACAGTAGATTAAGAATAATTAGAAAGTCAAAGGATTTAATAATTATTAACTAGGATGAGAATATTAGTACTTTCTCCATGTTTAGAGGGTGAGAAAGATAAAATATGATAATATATGTGTACTTTGTTTTATAAATTGGACTAATGAAAGCAATAGGGACATTGTACTGTGTATTTGAAATAATAGAGGTTGGAATGATGTAAACTGAAATTAGTAAATTGTAAAAATTGATATTAATAATCTGTGCCTGACAACAGAAATCTAAGAAAAGCCAAATATGGAGAATATACCTTACCAAGTAAGTTAACCCTCTACTTTTTATAAAATGAAACTCAAAATTTGAATTATCATGCAATATAATTGATACTCTGGAAACTTCTAATCAAGACCTTTTTTTCAGGGTTTTTGTTGTTGTTGTTCATTTCAGGCACGACAATTGAAAAGGAAAACATTTCTGCTAATGAGATCTAGAATGCTTTAAGGAGAAAAAAATGTCAAGGCATAGCATTAGTAGTCCTGAGAAAATTACCTTTGTAGCTTCCCTTTTAGTCTTTGTTCTTGTTCTTTCTTCTTGCTGACTATAAGGAGCAGGGGAAGAAAAAGAGAGAAAAAGAAGAAATAGGTCTTAACAGAGTAGATTCTTAACGTGTACAGGTTGATCATCCGTTGCTTTAACAGGTCTCAAACACCCACAAAGATCCACTCATAGCAGTTTGTCATTTTAGTGGATAATAAACTGAAATGATTCACTTTACCTCAAGATAATAGTCTGTAAGAAAAAGTCCCTTCATGAGCAAAGGCTGCAATAATACTTCCTGTTTACGGATTCTTTTGCATCTGCGATAACTCCTTCTACTTTGGTAATATTTGGCTTCTGTGGGGCAGTCAAGCATGGTTAAGGGGACAGACTCTGGAGTCAAACTGCAGAAGGATCACAAGAAATGTCTGACCCTCTCTGTGCCTTCCTCATCTTTAAATGGGGAAGGGGAAGGGAGGGATAAGAGAAGTAGCAATGAAATTAGTTTTATAGGATTGTTGTGAGTGTAAATGGGTTAATACATGTAAAACAAGTAGAATAAGTATTCGGTACATGATAAAGTGATTGTCAAAAGCAATCGGTGTCATCATCACTGTAATTATTATTACGAGTCAATCCTCCCAAAACAGGCATATGATGGAAATAAAGTGGGGGTGATGGATCTTAACCATTTTGGATAACTAACAGGGCTGCAAACTGAGTTCAGCATAATTGAACCTACAGCACAATTTAATCCTGGTGTACAGACGGAAAAAAAAAATTAAACAACATGTAAGAAGTTTTAATTTTAAAATGCAAAAATGTTTTAGATAATATGTAAAAATTAGGTTATGTTTCAGTCAACATAAGGCTTGCTCCCATTGATCAAATTAAACTTCCTTAAAAGGTGAAAAGACAGTTTGCATATGGTATGAATGTGTGCAAGACGAGACCATGGAGGGAAGAAGGATTCTCAAAAAAGGCAACAGCCTTTGCTAACATACCCATAAAATATGAGGTAATAAATAAAACTTTATTTCTTTTTGATAAGGAATTAAAAATTTTTTTTTAATGTTTTTGTTTATTTTTGAGACAGAGAGAGACAGAGCATGAGCAGGGGAGGGGCAGAGAGAGAGGGAGACACAGAATCCGAAGCAGGCTCCAGGCTCTGAGCTGTCAGCAGGGCTCAAACCCACACACCTGAGATTATGACCTGAGATCATGACCTGAGCTGAAGTCGGACGCCCAACCGACTGAGCCACCCAGGCGCCCCTTGATAAGGAATTTTTATAGGGATGGGAGAAAAGTACTAAAATAGTTCCAAAATTATGAGATTTCTCATACTTTTTTATATGGAAACTGACCTAAACTTTGCCGTGAGTCTAAGTTGACTAAAATATTTAAGAAGCATTTTCTTTCCATCCTGGGAAATCATCAGAGGAAGCAGCAGAGCTGACCACTAGGTGGCAGAATTCCTTCCTCATCACTGAAAGACTGATGTGGAGACACAGAAAAACAGACTGAAACAAGCCTACATTCAGGCAAATATAATTACTAGAAGTTGATAATGGCATTGCTAAATGATTATCTTCTATCTATACCATAGGGTGAGAAACATCATTTTCTTCATTTTTTTTTTTCCTGCACTAATGTTTCTAACTTTCCCAACTCTCTGGGCCTTTATTTTGTCATCTATAACTTGTGATAATGTAAGAAAGATCTATTTCATGTTTGTCTTGAAGATCAAATGAGATTAGGCAGCAAAGCTTTTTGCAAATATTTGTCAATGATATGCATTCAATAAATGTTGGTTATAATGATTATATGTTCATCATCTTGACTTCCATCTAAGAGGTTTTTAACGTTTCCGTGCCCAACCACTATGGGACAAATATTGTTCTCTACCGGGAAAGACTGAATGAATCGTTTCAGAGATTCTGAGTTTATAGCAAATCAATTGGAGTGTTTCTTGGGACAAAGATCAAAGCCTTAAGGAATATCATAGACTCTTTTTTTGTGAGAATACATCATGCCATTTATTCTACAGTTACCCTTTAGTCCCCTGTAAACAAGGATCCAACTTCCACTGTTCCTAAAACAGGCTTCACCTACTTCAAATATTACAAAGTTCATCTTTGTGTTGTGCTCAAATCTGTGTCCCTATAGCTCTCATCCATTTTAACTCTACTTCTTAAGATCACACAGAATGAGTAAGAAGAAAGGTAGTAAACTAAAACAAACACTCTCCTAAAACCTGCCATGCACCATAATGATATTTTATATGTAATCTCATCCATTTCCTATTTTAGCTGATAATCCTTCAAGTAACTAAAAAGCAATTAGTGTGGTTACCACAGAGTATTCTCTTCTCTGAATCAAAGATCTTGAGTTCTCTCTAAAACCTCTTTATATCGCAATCATCATCATCTGAAAGCTCTCCACTTGCTTTTAGGTTTTGTATTTTAATGTGTGTGTGTGTGTGTGTGTCTGTGTGTGTGTTTAGTTCATTGAAATGTGACACCCCAAATAGACTGCTGTACTGAAGAGAAAAATGCATTATTCACAACTGATTATTCACAAATGTTTGAAAACTTCGCTTGGTTCCTTCTCCCCCACCATCAGCAGTCCTGAGCTTTACTCACAAGAAGGCCTCACACATGGAACAGGTGTTGCCATGCACTTTCCCATCTGGGCCCTTGATGGGGTCGTTCTCTCTGGTGCAGAGAAGCTGTCCGTTCTTCCTTAATTTGTGGTATTCGCTGCACAATTCCTGTGAAATTGAGGAAGGAAGTTCGAGGTCTTGAACATAGGTTAGATCAGACTGGCAAAACAGCTGCATTTTTTCTCAAATGGGGATCAGCAAGTGGCTTATTTTAGAATAGGTCTTAGAAGACATGACTATTTTTAAAGGATGAGTTATAAACACTTAACCTAGAAATAGTCACATATGCACATGTGTATATGCTCACATGTAAACAAACACAAACTGTACAAACGTTTCCTACAACTTCAGGGGATTTATGAGTTCCCTGAATGCCATCTATGGAGCCCAGGTCCACATGCCTCTGACTTTTGGAAAAGTTTCCCTTACCTCAAAGGAAGTTGTGTTCTTAGATTGTCTCTTATTTCTTGACTCACTTTCCTTCTTTTTCTTTTCTTCTTCTGCTTGACTAAAAGAGAATATAGAAAGAGATCTGTAAGGATCATAGAATGCCCAAATTGCAAGTGATCTCAAATATCAGTTAATTATTGTAGTTAACATTTAGTAAATTCTTACTATGTACCTAACCTCATGCTCATACCATGAAATCTTCTCAACTGCATGTTGTAAAACTTCTATTACGACCCCACAGGTAAGAAAACTGACAGACAGAATGGATCACTTCCCCAAGGACACTTGCAGTTTTCCAATCTTCCAGTACTCACAATTTTCAATACTCAGTATGTCTCATTACTATCTAGCTTTGCTTTAATCTGCCAGTAAATTCTCTACTTACATCATCCGTGAAACCCCACACAGGTCATTCTACCCCTGAAGTCCTCAAACTGTTAGGAAGTTTCTCTTGGCATTGAGCTGGACCCCTTCCAGAGTTTCAACTCATTGTTCCCACTTTCATCCATACAGACAGCCTACAGTGTTGATTCCACATTTAAAAACAAAAGATACTTGGGTATTTCAAGGCCATAACTCTCCCCTTGCTAAGTATGCCATGTCTTAACAGTCCTCAGGGGAGATGGTTTGTATTCATTTCCTCTAAATATGTTTTTGCTTTTCTGCTGAAGTGGAGCTCTCACAAAGGAACACAAAGTTAATCTGGACTCAGTGCTTACATTTTCTAGAATCCCTTCCATAACAACAACAATTGTCTATTGAAGAGAGAGATGTTGAACATATAGCCACACATATCAATTTACAGCTATACTAATTGTGGTTAGTGCTATAAAGGAAAGTCCTCGTCACCAAGATGGAACAATTGAGGGGTTAGGGGCATGGAGTAGGCTTCACCATGATTGTTTCAGCTGACAAGTCAACACATGGAGGGGTTTACTGTGCCAGATACTCATCTTTCCTATTCCAAGTCGTTCCCCCAGGTCCTGTGTATGGACTAATGTACCATTTTGCATACTGATATGTTTGCTTTGTGATTTGTTGTGTGATTTCAGATGACTTCACAACCTGCTCTGTAGGGGTGAGATCCTTGTTTTATATCCTGTACACTTCCAGAGGAACTCAACCAGTGATTGATATGCAGGAATTATTCTTTGGAGTTGGTTAGGAGTGACATCACCATGATGGCAACATAGGTGGTTCCTAACTTCCCTCCCCCTCACGAGAACAACCGACTTCTATTCAAGAACACGACATGACTGAGAGAATCCTACAACACAGGGGTGAGGCTGAAGCACACACTGGACCTGAGACCAAGACAGACTGCATTAAAAGGGTAAGAGAAGGAGCTACACGTGGACCTCTCTGCCTCTCTCTCAGGACAGAACAGGAATTATTCTCTGATAATTATGACATTGTGCAAAACTGTCACTGACAAGAAATAAAACACAACTTAATTTTTAAGAAGTAAATACAACAAAGCTAACATTAAAAAATTTAAAAAATGAAGCAGAAAGGACAAAAGTCTCCCTCATTTTTCCAGCTACAGCGCTACTCACAAGAACACCTCACACATAGAGCAGGTGTTGCCATGCATTTTCCCATCCGGGCCCTGGATGGGGTCGTTCTCTCTGGTGCAGGGGAGTCTTCCATTCCTCACAAGCTTACGGTATTCACTGCACAGCTCCTGCCGAAACAAAGAAAGCAAGTTGGGGATACTTGCTTTTATGCCTATTCCAAGCAGAATCCTGGAACATCTACAGTGGCAGAAACTAGTGTTATGTTTCTTTGATTCCAGGATTTCAGCTGTTTCTCTCACATGTAAAATTCAGTTCAACAAACAAAACTCATCATTTGCTAAGAGATGGGGACAAGTTGAACACAATAGGATGTCAAAATATAATAAATGAGGTGGGCAAGTAAACTCCATTTTAATCTAAATGGAATAAAATAAGTGCAAACATGTAGGTACAAGAAAATTTGAGAATGCAGAGGTTGAGGCCATGAGATCTGATTGTGAAAAGCAGAGAAGATGTCATGGGACAGGAATAATTTGTATGAGACTGAAGAGCAAACAGGATTTTGTGGGTAAGAAGACGATTGGGGAATACGCATACTAGATTGTTAAAACAAACTAAGAAACAAAGTTGTAAACTACACGGGCATATAGCAGAACATGAATTTCTAAATGAAGGTAAGAAGCCAAATAAAATAGAGATAAGGAGGTTGAGGTGTATGTTGCAGTTAATGATGAGCCATTTGTGGGCTTTAAGCAGATTAATATTTTGAAACTTCAGTTGTGTTAGGGAGGATAGTTGGATAAGGGAAAGACTAAAACCTAGAGGGAGAAGTAGGAGACTTTCATCATCTAAACAATAGGTGATGGGGGGCCTGGGTGGCTCAGTCAGCTGAGCATACAACTCTTGATTTTGGCTCAGGTCATGATCCCAGGGCTGTGGGATCAAGCCCTGCATCAGGCTCTGTGCTTACTTGGGATTCCCTCTCTCCCCTTCTCCCTGCCCCTCCACCACTTGTATGCTCTCTCTCAAACACACACACACACACACACACACACACACACACACACACCCCAAGGGAAAAAAAACCCAAAACAATATGTGATAATAACTTAATAAAAGGCTATGGAAACAAATATTATAACATTTCAGGGATAAAAATCAGGCTTTCTGTGTGCAGAATGAAGGTATTTTTATCCCAACTCAGATGTGAAATTTCCAAAACTCGCAGGTAGAAAATATACACGTAGAGTCTCTGGAAACTGGTTTGCCAAAGTCTAGCACAGTCTGTACTGGTGAAACCAGTACTAGAAGTCAGTTTTTTCAGACTTCAAAGAAGTTATTCTTATTGTACAGGATTAGTCTCTGAAGCAGCGAGAATGGATCAAGCACCCATAGCAGTCATCTCAATGTCATCTCCAGAGGAAAGGGTTAAGATTTCCTGGGAATTTTTGCAGGACAATATTCTACCCTATAGACTCTGAAATATGTTCAAATTATAGTGCCCAGTAAGACTCATTGGGTGGGTTCCACTCACTGCGTATGAAGGTGCTTTTCCAGATTCTCTTTTACTTCGTGCTTCATCTTCAGCCTTTTCCTTTTCTTTAGCTTCTGCTTGGCTGAATGAGAGAAAACGAGAAGAATCCATAGGACCAAATACAAGCAATTATTTGTCCACATTCCTGCATTGATAATTTCTCCTCCCTCTTTAGGAAGAGCAATTTTGGCCTTTTATCGCTAAACCAATGAGAAACAACAAAATAGCCTCCAGTATGGTAAGATACCATAACTTCTTCATAGTTTTTGCTTAACATTGAAAGAAATATGGTGATTGTGGATTTGGAAAACTTGCTTTCTGTAAATTGCCTTTCTTGCCTGAGGTCAGAACAGAAATGTCATCAATGTCCACAGAGGAGGTATCAAAACTGGTACCATAGTGACAGTATACCTGGAGGCTGAAAGTGGCCTTTACAAGCACATTGACTGGTTCCCTTGTTTCACAGTGAGGCAGAGACAGTTTTGGCTATACTCTTAGGACAGGACCACAACTAAACAAGTTCTCTCCTCTTAAGTCTATAGTCTATCTATCACATCATGCACACCCTAGCTTTATTAATTCACCTTACGTGTATTGCTTACTCATGGCTGTGTTATCTAAAAACAAAATATAGGGTGGTGGGAAAAGACCAATAATTTTCATACACTGATAAACCAAATGAGCTTACATTTGCTTGGCACAATGGAATTGCATAGTATGTACAGCTAACTGATGGCATTTCAATTACACAAGGCTGTCAATCAAAACAAAAGACCATAGATTTGAAATGTAAATCAACTACTTAATCTGAGCTCAATCAAATAAACTGGGAGCAATTCCAAATTTTGAAAGCAAACTGTCAATTCTAACTTATTGAGAAATGTCACATTATATATAGTAATATTTAATTTTATAAGGGTTCATGGTCGTTTCATGGGCAACACTAACTCTAATAATCACTTTCTGCTTTAGGTGTTCACTTTGGGCCCTAACGTCTCCAGAGGATGAGATGCCACAAACTTGTACAACAGGTTCACATATGATGCTTCAGCAGTGGGAAGAATGTGATATTTGCACAAGCTCATGGTTGTCAGGATGTTCCAGTGGTAAGAGAATGAATGTCGGGGAAACAGACATATTGGAATAAATAGTTCCCAGCTTTATTGGCTTTATTGCTAACATTCTATGTAAGTATTCAACTTATTCAACTCCTTTCCCTATTTTGAGCCACAGCTTCCCCATCTATGAAAGTAGCTAGTTCTATTAGACCATCTGTAAGTTCCCTTCTCTCTTTGGTGTTCTTTTAGACACTTTGACATTCTATACTCACTAGAAGGCTTGACACATGGAACACAGGTTTCCATGCATTTTCCCATCTGGACCACGAATAGGGTCATTTTCTCTGGTACAGAAAAGTATTCCATCCTTTGCATGATGCTGATATTCACTGCAGAGTTTCTAAATAATGAAAATGAGACACTTTAGATATAGTTCTCTATTCTGTTTATACATTTTAGATACTGTGGAGGATTTGAGTGACAGGAGACTGAAGTTAGAGAAAATATAGAAAAAAATAAGGAAAGAAAGGGAGGGAAGAATTGAGGAAGAAAGGAAGGGAGGGAGGAAGGGAGGGAGGGAGGAAGGAGAGAGTGAAGGAAGGAGGGTAAAGAAGGAAGAGAAGGAAGAAACTGGAAATGAAAGATAAAAGGATAGTTTTGATTTGAGAACTAAAATTAAAGGATTGTGGGAAAGAAACCAGTTGAAGATGAGGGCTTGACAAAAAGATGGAGTTACATGAAGTCAGAAGGGGACTAATGAGGTAGGCTGTTTTATGAAACTGTGAAACTGCACACTAGAGAAGGTGGGCTAACTCACTGTTAGAAACAACTTAAATAGAGTTTCTTCATGGAGTGAAATGGTCCAAATATCCTCCAGGATACCTTCAAATGTTGGCTTGTCATACTACCACTGGATTGTGCCAATATTTCTGACTCTATGAACACAATGTGGAAGATGAACTGAATCTTGAGGACTGAGGGAGATGTTGGCTACAGACATAGAGACTAGGCAGAATGCTAATACCCTGACACAAAGGAAATCTATTAGAGATATGAGCTAAGTCAGTAGCAGGAGAAAAAAAACAACAACAACAGATGCCTGGTTAAGATATGTTTAGAAAGTAGAATGTGGTATGATTTTATTTTATTTTTTTTTTATTTTTTTTTTTATTTTTTAATATATGAAATTTACTGTCAAATTGGTTTCCATACAACACCCAGTGCTCATCCCAAAAGGTGCCCTCCTCAATACCCATCACCCACCCTGCCCTCCCTCCCACCCCCCATCAACCCTCAGTTTGTTCTCAGTTTTTAACAGTCTCTTATGTGGATCCTGAGAAACATAACAGAAACCCATGGGGGAGGGGAAGGAAAAAAAAAAAAAAAAAAAAAGAGGTTAGAGTGGGAGAAAGAATGTGGTATGATTTTAAAGGAAGCATATTAAAATGTTACCCTGAAGACCTCCAAACAACTACCACACATATCAAACTTTGAATTCAGATAGTGCTTTGATATATTACCTTCATTTAGGAACTATTTTACTAATATGACTTGATTAATTTCTCCAAATAGAGCTAAAAATTGTAATGCCATAATTATTCTTATAAATCTTATGAATTAATAACTATAAATCACTTTCCAGAAGATCCATCAGTAATGGAGGAAAAATGAACCAACATCGAAAAGGCTTTCTAGAGTAAAATGTAAGCACACACACACACACACACCCCGCAAAAGTCAAAACAAGGTGATCAAACAAATCATCACCTCAATTTCTCTTTTAACTTTAACTTTTTCTTTAGCCTTCCTTAGGTTTTCATCTGCTTTATTTTTTTCGTCTGAAAAACGCCGTTTCCTGGAGAAAAACAAGACAAAATAAATGCATACAGATGCTTCAAATCTTTATGTTACAAAATAGTCATTTAGGTGAAGGTGGAAAAACAGCCACATGTTCATGAGTTCTAATACAAACATTTTCCAATCATCTTAAAGATCCTAATTAGATTGAAATCTTCACTCTTTACCCCCCCAATCCCTTTCATTTTGCTTTCATGTATCCACTGCAGTGATCGTTTTTGTCATCTTCCTTTTTTTAAAATCCCCTTAGCTTAAATTCTACCTTCATTGAGAAGACATCCCAGATCTCAAAGTGGAAATGGGTTGTATAACTGTCACTGTATTTTCATACCTGAATATTCTCTTATGGGATAGTTCTCACTCTGTCTTGAAATGTGTGTGTTTGCGGAGGCACTTATTTGTACTCTTTAACTTTAAGCTTCTTGAGAGCAGGGATCTTCACTTGTACATTCGTTCAACATTTGGCCAGTAACAATTTTTTGTCAAGTGCAGGGCACTTGGGCATATACTACAGCAGCATACAAAACAGACACATACCCTGTGTTCTTGGAATTTAGAACCCAGTAGAAAAGACTAACAGTCAACAAATAGTCATAGGAATAATCACACAATTACCAGCTGTGATGATTGTTAGGAAATAAAATTAAGAGTTACAAGGATTGATTTCAATTAGGAATTTCAGGAGTCTTATCCAAAGAAGGATAATCTTGAAATGCAATCCACAGAGGGGGAGACACTAGCTGGCCAAGACTGAGACAGACTTGCTGGAGACAGCATAAAAAAAAGAGCTTGGAAAGATCAAGGATATGAATGAGTGACAAGACCTTGTCTGAGACATCTTCATAAATGCCATGATTTCTATGTTGTGGGATTTGCCCTTCCCCAAGGTCAGATGCCCGAGATGAAAAGATAACATTAATCTCATTCACATACGAACCTCATGTTTTTGTGGGTGTCAACATCTGTCTATCACAATGGGATAATTACTGAAGGAAAACAAAGTCTTGGTACCTGCTTTTACCCTCATTCTGTATTATGAGTAGCTCATAAAAAGGCTTACAAAAGTGGTGGGAGGAAATATTAAGAAGTATTTTGTAATCCAGTCTTCTAACTGGAAAATTGAATCCATCTGTACTCAGAAACAGACATACATCATGAGGATCTATTTACTAGGTGATATCATGTTTTGTAGAGGGCAGAAAACTGCTCAAAAAATTCTAAACAACAAAGCTGTACCTCAACATCGTGCTTATTCACTGTGCCAATCAATCTCCACTTCACGCGCCCATTCACTCCAAAGAAACTGCATCTATACTCACAACATTTCAGCACACAGGGCACATTTGTTGCCATGCATCCTGCCATCAGGGCCACGAACTGGGTCACTCTCCCGTGTACAATAAAGTCTTCCGTTCTTCACTTGGGTTTCAAATTCCTTACAAAAATCCTTCAAAAAGATAACTAATTACACTTAGCACTTTTCTACTCTTGAACACAGAAAATGTATACCATGGATTTATAGTCACAGAATGTCAGGTGTAGAAGATGTTGGTAAACATGTAACATATTAATGAAGATTAGTAAGAAATAGAAATAGTAATTATGTCATGACATTACTTGGTACCTGTATCTACTATTTGGTTTATTAAAAGGTAAAGAGCATTATAAAGAATAAGGCTGAGCATTTATTTCGTAAAACGAGATAGCTCTTGTTAACTTCCAAGTCAATGAAAAAAGGATTATAAAAAAAAAAGTTCTTTCAACTAGTCCCAACAAAGACATAACAAAACGCAGCTGCCAAGACAAAAGCAAAAATTTGTCAACAAGCAGAACAGAGAATCTGTGAGATGTGATGCTTAAACACTATTTAATATGGACTGAATCAAGAACAATCCAATATGGCTTGCAAGGAAATAAGGTGGCATCCAATGACATTACACTTTCTTTCATTTGTTCTCTCTGTGAATCTGGGGCCTCCTTTACTGATGTTCATTTTTATGGGCTCTGCTTCCTTTATTGATATCTATTTCTAATACGGTAGATAGAAAGCACAGAAAATGAATCTAATTTTCATTCACTTCCCACTGTAGAGAGAGGAAAAACATCAAGACTAATATTTATTTAAGAAACCTTAAAAGGCTGTGACTTCCCCAAATGTTCCAAGAAAGGTTTGTATTCAGATTTCCCAATACTTTAGTTCAGTGGTTTCAGGTTTTTCTCTCTGTTTGGAAATCCTACTATTAGATGAAGGCTAAACTTTATATCTATGTCTATATTTCTATCTATACCTCCCCTAAATTGCTCTAGACTTAGGGATCTCTCATGTCAACAAACATGTTTTGTGATGGTGTATATTACTATATAACCTACAAAAAATGCTTTTCAAAGCCTTTTTCAACTGTGTGACCCTCATTTTCCCATTTCAGCCAAGAAAACATGAGCACAAAGAATGTGGTTTGGAGTCTGAAGACCTGAGCAGCTAGATTGCCTTTAACTCCCTGGGAGATCACAGCAAAGCCCCATCACCTTAGAGACCTCAATCTCACCTACCTACACATTGAGGCTTTTGGAATAGATGCTCTTTAGGACTTTTTCTAGATCTAGCATTCTCAATTTTTAAAAAAGAACTCCTATTTCATGAGGACACTTTAAAAAAGGACTCTAATTGACTCTTAATAAGAAGATACTTGTTTTTGGAGGAGCAGTGGGTGTGCTCCAAACTTCCTGGTTATAATGATGTAGGAATAAAGACATAGAAGACAATCACCTGATAATCACAGCATAGTAACAAAATTACTGTTCAATGGTTCCCATAAGAGAAACAATGATAATTTCAGTTTATAAGTTGTGATTCATCTAAGGAGATTCTGAAGAAATACTTTTGTGAGCAAACCACTGACAGGTTAATTATGGGGCAGTTATTGAGCCATCACTATAAAGCATCCCCATTCAATACAATCATGTCCTGTGACCCCACCAAAACAATGACCCCAGCTACAGAGAAAAAGAGGGAAAAATAGCCAAGACATGATAAAAGACAATGGAAAAGATCTGTGTTTCTGAAGTAATAAAATGCTCGATATTACAAGATGACCCAACATTTTTGACTGAAATTTAACCACCAAAAGAAGTGCTTTTCAAATCTTAGTGAGTATTCAACAAATTACTGGCAACTCTGAATGCTCCACTTTTCTTCATTTAAACTCTCAACACTCTATTTAGGGTGGAAAATATGCTTCATTGAATAGTAGTATGAGGTGGAAGCTTAGCCCAGGTCCACCAAAAACTGGACCTATGACTATCGTAGGAAAACATTTGCCCATCATCCACAAAAATAGTATCTTGTGATGCCTCTCCCGATCTGATGGGGAACCCCAAATGTGGGGTGAAAGAATTCACCCAAGGCAGAACAAAAGAGATAAAAGTTTATTGAATACATCACAAGGGTGGGGGACAGGAGAGCAAAGGAGAGGCTACCTGCCAGGAGGCAGTGGGGACTGTATTTAAAGAGGGAAAGTGAGGAGGTATGGGAATGTTTGGAATTTTCCTTTTTTGGTAAGAGTGCCTGGTTGTAAGTAGCTGATTTGTTAGTTAGGACTTGTGAATATTTTGAGGTGGGTTGCCCCAGGGGCCTGTCTGTATTCAGCCAGGGGTTAATGTGGGTCCTTCAGCCTTGATCAAATTTCCATTGCTCAAGGCTATTGTCTAAAAGCAGCTTCTAAACTTGTATTAGCATGAAAAGGTACAGAGTGTGTAATCACATTCCAACAAGAAAGTAAAAATTGACATTTATCCAACCTCTTTAATTTGGAACAAAGAAATTGAGGTTCAGAGAGAAGAGATGACTTGGTCAGTTTCACAGAGCCAGAGCATAACAGAACTATAGCTAAAATTTAGGTGTTCTGACTTCTCAACAAAAAGTCATTTAGAAACATAATTACTGTCACTGTCATTGAAAGTACGGTTTAATAACTGTGGTGATTTAGGAAACCCAAGTTGTATGATCTACAATGCTTATTCAATTACGAAAGGAATAATTTTTGTATACTAGGTTAAACAATAAAATCATACAATAATTTGAAAAAACTTAAAGGGTACTTTAAAAACCACAGTCTCCGAGTGCTTGAATGGGTCAGTTAAGTATCTGACTCTCGATTTCAGCTTAGTTCATGATCTCACAGTTTGTGAGACTGAGCCCCACATTGGGCTCTGTTCTGACAGCATGGAGCCTGCTTGGGATTCTCTGTCTCTTTTCCACTCTGTTCCTCCTCTGCTAACACTCTCTCTCAAAATAAATAAATAAACTTAAAAAAATAAAATAAAAATAAAACCTACAATCTCAATATTTGTGTGGGTTTTTTTTTTGTTTAAACAGAAGCAATACTTTTATAAACATAGGCCTCATTGAATGTAATAACCATAATGGAAAAATAACTCCAATTTGTATCAGTGGGATCATATATAAAATACACCAGTGATATACTGTTTAAAAAACTCTAACTGGGTGTTGTATGGAAACCAATTTGACAATAAACTTCATATATTGAAAAAAAATAAAAAATAAAAAATAAATAAAATAAAAATAAAAAACTCTAGACTTATTTAGAAGTTATTCTGTCTATATTTATGTTGCATTAAAAAAATTTATTCAAAGCAAAATTAATCTACACTAAACCAGAGAGAAGTCTGGGGGAAATTAAGTAGAACTTAATTTGCATGTTTTCTTTTTTTTTTCTTTCTTTTTTTTTTTTTAAGTTTTTTTTAACGTTTATTTATTTTTGAGACAGAGAGAGACAGAGCATGAATGGGGGAGGGACAGAGAGAGAGGGAGACACAGAATCGGAAGCAGGCTCCAGGCTCTGAGCCATCAGCCCAGAGCCCGACGCGGGGCTCGAACTCATGGACCGCGAGATCGTGACCTGAGCTGAAGTTGGACACTTAGCTGACTGAGCCACCCAGGCACCCCAAATTTGCATATTTTCTGACTTACATTCTTTCTCTCTTTTTTTCTTAAGCAAGGAGGGAAATTGCTTGAACTTTAGGTGTGGAAATGCTATTTTAAGATTGAATCTAATGATTAATATACTAGGAATAGTGAATGTGGTAAAGTTTGAAATTAAGGGAAACAATTTATTGTAAAAATTAAGGACAATGACATTATTGAATTACCTCAAAGTGTCACACCTAAGTCTGTTAATATTTTGGCCATAAGAACCAAATTATGTTGGTGAGTAATTTACCTTTTCAGCACTTCGTTGAATTCTGGTTTCACCTTCTTTCTTGGCATTTTCTTGAGCTTCTTTTAAGCTGTTATGAAAGAAAACAGTTGGTCAGTTTATGGCTCAATCATATTTTCAGCATCCCTGTGCTAGGTACTTTCACATCCTTGGCCATAACTTGTTAAACCGATCCATTTACATGAGACAAGCTTTTCCCTGTCTTGATTGAGCCAGAAAATTGCCAAAGATAAGGAAGGGTGTGAAACTGACTCACTGACAGTCAATTAGAAGCTCTGTTCTGTAAAAGTAGATGGGTGTGACTCCTTGATTGACAAACAGAAGATTGTTAGGAAAATCCCCTTTAACAGGCAGAACTAAGAGCTTTAATACAATGCTGTGACTACAGTGAAACCAAACTAAGCATTTAAAGTATTGCCATCCACGCCCTTATGTAAACCTTTTCTATACCTTGTAAAGTATTTGTTTGCCTTCATGTAAAAGCACCTCTGTTAAAAAAAAAAAAAGCTACATTGAACTGAGCTTCTAAGTCCTCTCATACCTATTACCTACTTGCAGTCTCACCCTGGAGATGGGCATTATTAGTTCTACAGAGGAGAAAACCAAGAGTTAGAGAGGTCAAATTCTCTTTTTTAGCTAGTGCATGAAAAGAAACAGAAAGTCACAGAACTGAGGCAGGCTGGAACACTAAAATCACATGCCTCCTAGATAAGAAAGTGGAAATTAGGCTTATTTCCTGTCTGGAAACCAGTTATAATCACTGTTTTGCAAACCTGATAGGATGTGCCCCTGAATTCCATAAGAGCACACTGTAATTTTCAAAGGCAGGTGTGAAGTTTATTAATCTCTTAAATCTAATGAGGTAAATGGAACATTTTAAAGCTTGCTGACATATAGAGAGTCCATACCTTGTTTAATAGCCAGAATATTCAAAAGACTCACTGGATGGTCTTCATATCTCAGCCTCAGTACTCACAACAATGTCAGACACTCAGGAAAAGATAACCCAATTCTTCCCTTTCATAAAGTTCCACCTTTTATTTTAATAATGAATTCAGCCACATGACATTATTGTTATTATTATCATCTTAAATTAGACTTACTTTTAGTAAGAGTCTCTATACATATTCAAATGAAACAATGCATGTCAAATGACTGACGTAGATTATTCCATATGAAACTGCTTTCTAAATTTTAAAATATTGTGCCTTATAAACATGGTGCATTGTCCTGTCGTTATAATTAAGCAAATTAAGAGTACTGAATTTAATAATGTGATCATCTCATCCACTTCTTTTAAGAAACACTAGCAGATGACATTAATCAAAAAGAAAAGCCACTCTGAGAGCAAGGACTATTTCACCTTATGAAGACAAAGAATTATATGCTTCATGAAAAGGACTGTATCTCTCTGTGGAGTGGTTCTCAACACAGCAACCAAATGCATCCGCACCAAGTCTACCTACGTGCCCTGCTTGGGGATGACACTACTTACAAAAGCTCAGCACACATCGCGCATTTATTGCCATGTGTTTTTCCATCAGGTCCAAGGACGGGATCATTTTCCCTTGTGCATCCAAGTCTTCCATCTTTCACATAAGGCCGAAAAGCACTACATACATCCTGAAGAACAGGGAAAGGAACTTGACATTCACCATACTGATTGTAATGCCTTCCACACTGTTTTCAGAATTTTTATAATTCTCAGTGCTTCTCTGCCCAATGCACAGTAGCCACCTGGAGCAGTGCCAGATGCCTAGAAGTAGCTTAGTAAGTACTGCATTAAACATGTGGTTTAGTATGGTGCCCATTTACCTATTCATTTACTATTAAACACAGATACCCTAGTATGTGCTAGAACCAAGGTAGAACATGGTCCTTGCACTCAACTTGCTCATGATCTACTGGGGGACACAAAGAGACACTTAAAATATGATGTGTGGGGCACCTGCATGGCTCAGTTGGTTAAGCGTCTGACTTCAGCTCAGGTCATATCTCACCAATTCATGAGTTTGAGCACCTGATTGGGCTCTGGGCTGCCAGTGCAGAGCCTGCTTGGGATTCTCTCTCCCTCTCTCTGCCCCTCCCCTACTCATGCTTTCTCTCTCTCTCTAAATATAAATAAATAAACTTAAAAAAATATACATGATGTGCTAAATGTCTTGGTAGGTGCTCTACGAGCATAGAAAGGGCACCAAACCTTGACTTAGGCAAAACATTCAGCTAGAAAAAGTCAAACGTGACATGTCTGAGATACTTATTTCTTTCTCCTATCATCACAAGTGCATAGAATTTTAGCCTAGAGAAAAGCCATTTAATACAAATCTCACTTTTAGATATGGAAACACTGGTACAGTGTGGGTAAGTAATTTGCCCAAGATCTCCTGACAGCAAGTGACAGTGCTAGGGTTTCAATTCAGGTTAAGTACCTGATGCATAATGCCCTTTCAACTACAAATGTAGTTTTGTTTTGATTGATTGATTGATTGATTGATTGATTTCTCTTTTTCATAGAAAGCAGAAAGAGAGCTGAAAGGTCTCACTACCAAAATAATAGTTTCAGGAACTATCAATTGCTTTTCATCTAAATGAGCCGTGTTTAAATGAGCAGAGGTTGCCTCCTTCCTCACACCCACCCAAGAAGGAAGAGGAGAGCATCTTTTCTCTCTCTGGTCAGCCTCCCAAGCGTTTCCACCATTTTGACACTTGTCCTCACCTGCTCTGGATTACTGGTCTCACATTCCCCTTCACTTTTTATGCCAACTTGGGACCTGGTTTTGCTGGAATTGAAAGTTAGTAGACACAGAAGTTTAGCATCACAGAACATCTTACCATTCAAAAAATAACTTATTTTCATTGTATTACGATTCTCTTTTACCCTTAAAAACAGATGTCACACTGCATTCTTTTCCTGACTTACTCTTTATAATGACAGCCTGTGTTTATACCTTGGAGTCAAAGAAATAGAATCACGTTGGAGGGCTAATAGATTCAGACCTGAAAATATGATTTCCAGAATTTTCCTTCCTGTGTCTAGAGGGGATCCATAACAGGAGAGAGGGAAAAACTACATCTTGTAACTAGATATGCCCCCAAAAAACTATGCTGCTGTCATTGATGGTTTTTTTTAAATATACAAATTCAAGTTTATTGGATGTAACTTGCTACTATACTATTCTTTGTTTGGTTGATGCTAATATTTTAGTTGTCATGGAAAGTACCTAAAGTCCTAAGAATTTTATTCGGTCTAATAGACCTTTAAACCATATCTGAAAACAGAACCATAAATGTAAAAAACACTTTCTACTTTATAAAAAGATAAAAACCACAGCATTTGTGTAACAATAAAAGACCAATATAAGGAGAAAAATGAAGTCATTAAAAGCGATAATAAAAAAGTTATATCAAAAGATATCATCTGAGGGAAAGAAAAAAATTGAATCCTAATGTTATTGCAGAGTCTTCTAGCAGACAGAGCTAAGACAGAAACACAATGAGCAGTATGGCTATCACTGTATTATAAAAGAAGTATACCAGAAATCAGGAGAGAGAAATTTACACCTAAAACAGAGAGTTAAAGAATCTACCACAGGATCCCCACATAAAGCACAGTAGTCATTAACTGTTCAGTGTGCTCATAATAGTATTACAAAATGCATATCTAACAAAGCCTGTCTGTTCTCCCTAATGTCTATTTGTGTTTTCATTTATGTTGGCCACTGGTGAGAGTTGAAGGCATAATTTCAGAGTACATCTCTGAAAATGGAGTAATGTGAGGGACTAGAGTGATTTAATTCAGTTGTGTTTTGGTAAAGATACTAATTACAAGGAAAGATAAAGCTTGCAGAAGCTTGAAGACCGAATATTTATTATATCCTTTACTAGCCTCAAGCACTGGTTCTTATCATTTTTGCAAAAACTGAAGAGTAGACAATTCAAGACCGAGGGCACAAACCAGAACCTGAAAAGCAGGTATGCCATCTTGTTGACTGAAGACAATTGATAACCAAACTAGCACTGAGGGTGGAGAAAGAATCAAAGAGGGACAAAATATTGGACAGTGAGATGCTTTAGCTATGTGACAAAGGTCGAATAAATGGAAAGAAGTTCAATATTAAAAGTTCCAATTAATCTACTCTAATATTATAAGTTACAGAGTATTTAATAAAAAAATACTTTGATGATTAAATAATTCTCTGTGAGAAAAGATACACTCCTAGACACATAGAAATAGATAGGTGTCTGTATGTATATGTATGGGTATGTATGTGCATATACATACATGTGTACTTATCTGTGCATGTACCTAGATATATCAGATGTCTACTTCACAGAGACACTGATAACTATTTGATAAATTACACACAAAAGTGCTTTGTAAAATATAAATTGTGACACAACATATTTTTTTCCCTAAGAATATAGTAAAAGGAGGGACACCTGGGTGGCTCAGTCAGTTAAGTGTCCAACTATGGCTCAGGTCATGATCTCACAGTTTGTGGGTTCGAGCCCCACGTCGGGCTCTGTGCTGACAGTTCAGAGCCTAGAGCCTGTTTTGGATTCTGTGTGTGTGTCTCTCTCTGTCCCCACCCCACTCATACTCTGCCTCTCTCTGTCTCTCAAAAATTAATAAACATTAAAAAAATTAAAAAATTAAAAAAGAATATAGTAAAAGGAGTGGTCCTCATAATTTATGGATGGCTAACTCCCACAAAATGAACTGCCATTTTAAAGACTATAAGAAAAAAATATGTCCTGTAATTATTCGGAGAGCATGCATTAGGGAGAAAGTCTGCTGCCGATACTCACGCGTTCTCAGCACACAGCATACATTTGTTGCTGTATGTTTTCCCATCAGTGCCACAAACAGCTGCATAATCCAGAGTACAGATAAAACCCCCATTTCTTTCTCCTTTTCTGAAATCATCGCAATTCAACTGCAAGAGACATTATCAAGGAACATCAAAATACAAGAGACAAAATATTCCTTAGGTACATAAATGAGTTAATATTTTAAACCCACAGCAATATAACTACACTGGAGAACAAAACAGGTTTAGGAGACTATAGTACACTAAAAAAGTCATGGATAATAAAACATGGTCCAAGAACAGAGATACAATTAGATTTCAGGAGAAAGAATTTCTATGTGATTTCAGTAGGGCAAGTCAGGCACCTCTGTGAAATTTAGTTTCCTGTTTGTCTGTCAAATCCTGCCTGTCTTCTCTACAGAGTAGTAATGAGGCCCAGTAGATAATGGATATGAAAACTCTCTGTAACTATAGGCTGTAACAAAGTTTTTATTATTACAGATGAGGATAGTGATCAGAAGCCAGATTGCTGGGTTCATAATTCTAACTCTCCCACATACTGGCTTTGTGATTTGGGAGTTACTTAACCCCCCTGGGCTGTAGTGTTCTTACTTGCAAAACGTGTACAATATTACTAACTTCTTAGGATTACAAAGAGGTTTCAATGTATGAATACATGCCCAGCACTTAGAATAGTGCATGGCATTTCGTAACCATCGACTGTTGTTGTTTTGTTGTTATTTTAAACATTTTCCCCACAGACAATCAGGCCAATAAGACTAAACAACCTTTTTTGGATGACGGAACAAATGCCCAAATCTCAGCTCTAGTGATACGACATGTACTTAGGGACACAGCTGTGCAGGGAGAGAGCAACTGCTTGAGGTGATACCTGGAGACCAGCGTTTGAATCTCAGACCTGCCACCCACTCACTTCACCTCTTTGAACCTCGCTTTCCTCCTTGCCTGACAAATGGAAATTCACACCCTGTCCATATTACAGATTTATGCTGGGGATCAAGTGAACACTTGAGAAACCTTATTTGGCAACACTATTGTGACATGAGTTAACTAAAGAAGACCTCAAGTTAACTTGCATTTAATTTCTATCTAAAAGCAAATAATAACACTAGGTATTTTTTCAGTTATCAGAGGGCAACATAAATTTTTGATGTTATTGTCATAACAAAAATATTTTAAATGAAAATGTGGAAAACTTACAATGTATAGATCTGTGACCTAGTATGTCACACAATACAAAGAATAAAAGTAAATGGATACAAATATATAATGAATTTGTGAACCAAAGGTCACATTGAGGACTTCGGAAAGACAATAAAAAAGGAAAAAGAATGTAGAATAGTAAAGAAAAGCTATGGGACATGCCCAACTATTCATGTCATATGTTTAGGAAGAAGTTAAAATAGAGGCAAAACGGTAAGTAATGGCTCTATGTGTTATTTCACTTGTTTGGTTGTTCATTTGTTCACTTGCATTCTGATGAGAAGACAAAGACCATAAATATGATCATTTTAAATTATAATAAATGCTATGAAAAATAAACTGAACAATACCCACAATAGTGGCAATTTTAAATACAGTGTCGAGAATGGTCTCTCTGTAAAGGTAATATTTGAGGTGAGATGGGATTAATAAGAAGTAGCCAGCCACTGAAGATCTGAGGGAAGACTATTTCAGGCATAGAGAAACTACAATTGCAAAGGATTTGTGATAGGAACCAGACTGTCCTGTTTAAGAGGCACCGAGAAGTGTGGCTGAAGTAGAAGGAAAAAGCAGGAGAGCTGCTGGCTTTCTCTCTAAGGTCATTTCTGGAGAAACGACAGAAGCATGGGTGATAGGGATTGATTTTATTAACTTGGAACAATCACTGTGATTCCCCTTCACCAGCAAAAGCAAAGGCAGCATACTAGGTCACAGGTGTTGGCAGGGTGATGACAGGGCAGATCAAGAGCCCAGCTGTGAGGTGATGAGAACAGGTGCAGGTAGTTACTACTCCACTTCCTCCTCCCCCTCCAAACTCCAAGGGCTGGTAGATCACAACCTACAGAGAACACCTCTTCCTATTGCTAACAGATTCTGAGAGCGGACAGATGGATTTCTAACCTGTGGAGTAGGGAACAAACTGGAGGAGCAACACTGGTTCCAGAACATTCTGATCTGGGCTTCATCCCTTTTCCTATCCTTACACTCAACAGGAGAGGCAGAGCCTGAAGTGTGGCCTTAAACACCATCTCACTCACTGTAGCAGAAAAAGTAACTAAAGCTATCATGGAATCTTAAGAGTAAAAATATTTGTATACATGAGGAGCAAAACAAGGTAAAAGAAATATGGTAATGTGAGCAATATTCAGTATCAGTTGAAGCAGAATTATTGGAATGCATAAAAAAATAATTTATCAAAAGTGTAACTATGCTTTAGAGAGATAAAACATCTTCAACGTGAAACAGGAAAAAAAGTTATAATGGGAAAAAACTGGAAGTTTTAGATATGGAAATATTTAAACGGCAATAAATAAAACAATATAAAGAATAAAAGAAGGATAGGTGCACATACCTAATGAATTTGTGAACCAGACAATCAGATCAAGAAACTCTTATAAAAGGCAATGATAAAGGAAAACAAAATTTAACATAAAAAATTTAAAGAACATGGTGAATAGAATTAGAAGTCCCCCAAAGGAGGCAAACATATATAGACAATAATATTTGAAGAAATAGGGAACATTTCTAGAACTAATGAAAATTGAAAAAACAAGAGAAAGAGAAATAGACATAGAAAATCAAAAATAGCATCTGGTCAATAACAAATTGGGGGAGGTTTAGGGAATTTTAAGCAAACCAGACTAGCCTAACATATGTTAGGGGAGAAAATACAGATATTGACAATAAACAAAGATGTTAGCAATAGTGATAAATAATTATAAATATGGATATTTGGTTAAGGGTAGTCATAATAAGAACAAAAATAGGTATGTGACCTTTAACTCATCATCACACAAAAGCTGGAAAGAAGAGACTACTTTTAAAATATGTTTTTATTAAAGTCTGGTAACTGAAACTATGAAACATTAGGAGAACCAAGTCCTAGAAAAACAGAAATAACAAACTGTAAATGGGCTAAACACACAAGTTAAAATATAATTTGTTATTGGATTTTAAAAATTAGGATCAAATCAGGTATGGATGATAAGAGAAAAGTTAACATTAAAAAACACACAGATACTAAAACAACAGGATAAGAAAGGATACAAGGTAAAAATGAATAAGAAGAGAGCAGATGCAGTAATATTAATACTAAAAGTATAGAATTCAGTTCAAAATGCATCATAAGTGACAAAGAAGGACTCTATATAAAGTAAAAGAAAAAGCAGAACATGAAGACATAGTAATCACTGAGTATTCATTCAGTTAATTAAACAGGCTTTAACTATGTCAAACTACAACCATCAGAATGTGATAGAATTAGATAACCAGGGGGCGCCTGGGTGGCTCAGTCGGTTGAACATTCAACCCTTGATTTTGGCTCAGGTCATGATGTCACAGTTCATGAGATCATGCCCTGCGTCGGGCTCTGGGCTGAAAGCATGGAGCCTGCTTGGGATTTTCTTCCTCCCTCTCTCTGTCTCTCTTTGTCTCTCTTTCTCTCTCTCTCAAAAATAAACTAACAAAAAAAAAAAAAAAAAAAAAAAAAAGAATTAGATAGGGGTGCCTGGGTGGCTCAGTCAAGTGACTTCAGCTCAGGTCATGATCTCACTGTTCATAGGTTCAAGCCCCACATTGGCCTCTGTGCTGACAGCTTGGAACCTGGAGCTTGCTTGGGTTTCTGTGTCTCCCTCTCTCTCTGCCCGCCCCCCCCCCCATCAGTCTCTCTCTCTTAAAAATAAATAAATATTTTAAAAAATTAAAAAAAAAGAATTAGATAAATCAGTAGCTGGAGTTACAGACTTCAGCATGCACTTCTCAGAAATTGATAGATCAAGAGTAAAAAGTTAAGATGCTTAAGCCATCAGATTTTGATAGAAAACTACATCCATGACACAGAAAATAAACTTTTTCCAAGACATAAGAAACATTTATAAAAGTTGAATACTTATTAGGTCACTAAAAAAGTGTTAGGAAATTCCAAAGGATCAATGTCATATGATCTATGTTCTCTGACCAAAATTCAATAAAATCAAAGTTAATATAAAATAGGCAAAAATCAAATAATCAAATCAATAATATAAAGAATGTATTACTGAATAACTTTGCAAGGGAGGAAAATTAAAGAATGTTTGGCAAAGAATGACAAATGGAAACACTTGAAGTACCAATCTTTAGATAATCATTAATATCTTTAAGTACCCCGGTCACAGAATTTTAAAAGTTAAAAATTTTAAACTAGGTATTGTGCAATCCATTATAAGATGTGCAGGAGAACAAGATTAAAGAAACAAGAATGAGTGACACAGATAACATAAACAATAGAGAAGATAAACAAAAACAGCTGGTAAGATAGATTTCTAGTACAATTGATATGAGAAAGAGAAGATGGAAATAAAAAATACAAGCAATGACCATTGAAAATAACTGTGTAAATGTTGAGATATACGTACAATAAAAGCATATTAGGAGTATCCATATGCTAAAACATCTGAAAACCAAAATGGAGATATGGCTTAAAAAAAAGTGTAAAACACTCTCCATTGTTTAATAAGAAAAGTTGAACAGACCAAAAGCATTAATCCAACTGATATACTGGCCTGAGATAATCCCTCCCCAAAATGCCACAGTCCTAATAGCCTTAAAATCCATTTTTCTAAAGTTTTAAATTAAGAGGAAAACTTATATTGAATAACAATAATTTGTTATTCCAAAAATTGAGAAAGCGTGTAAACTGAGAAACAATTACAGTTTTACTGAGGTTTTACTTAACATAAAATTCATGAATTTTAAGTGTACAATTCAGTGATTTTGGGTTAATTTATGGAGTTTTACAACCATCACCATAACTCAGTTTTAGAATATGTCTGTCACCCCAAGGGGTTTCCACTATGACCATGTACAGTTAATCCCAGTTCCCAGCTCTAACCTTAGGCAACCACAGAATTTTCTGACTATAAATTTACCTTTCCTCTATATTTCTTATAAATGGAATCATAAATATGCAATTGTTTGACTCTGGCTTTCACTTTGCCTAATGTTTTTGAGGTTCATCCATATCATAACAGTAACAGTAGTACTTTCTTTTTATTTCAGAATAATATTTCATTCTATAAATGTAGCTCATTTTGTTCCATTATCAGTGGACTTTCAGACACTTAGATCATTTCTAGTTTTGGATTATTAAAAAGAATGCTGTTATGAACATTCACATGCATGGCATATGAGAGAGAGAATTTTAAATAGGCTCCACACTCAGCGTGCAGCCCCACTTGGGGCTCGATCCCACGATCCTGAGATTATGACCTGAGTCGAAATCAAGAGGCAGACGCTGAACCCACTGAGCCACCCAGGTGCCCCCAGTGTAGCTACACTCTCGAGTACTCTTACCAGAAATCTGCAAGTGTTCCAGTTTCTCCACAACCTTAAAAACATTTTGGGTTTTGTTTTTTTTTGTTGTTTTTTTTTTTTTTTTTTTTTTTTTTTTGTCTTTATGATTATAGCCATTGTAGTGGGTGTGTAATGGCACCTCATTGTGGCTTTAGTGTGCATTTCCCTACATAATAGCAATGTAAAACATCTTTTTAAGTGTGCACTAGCCATTAAGATATTTTTAGTGTAACAGCTGTTTTTAATTGAATTGTCTTCTTATGTCTGAGCTGTAAGCGGTCCTTATATATTGCAGATAGAAGTCTTTTACCCAGTATATGAATATATGAAAATCAGAAATTTTCTCCCAGTCCATAGTTGCTTTTCTGTTGTTTCAAGGATTTCATTTGAAGCCCAAATGTTTGTATAGGCATACTTTGGAGACATGGCAGGTTTGGTTCCAGACCACCACCATAAAGCAAATACTGCAATAAGGCAAGTCAAATGAATTTTTTGGTTTCCCAGTACCTGCAAAAGTTATGCTTACACTATGCTAGTGTTTTAATAGTGCAATAGCATTATGTCTAAAAAACACCATGTACATACCTTAATTAAAAGATAGGTTTTTTTGGCTAAAAAATGCTAATCATCGTCTCAATTTTCAGTGAGTCTTCATCTTTTTGCTAGTTGAGAGTCTTGTCTCAGTATCAATGGCTGCTGATAATCAAGGTGGTGGTTGCTGAAAGCTGGTGTGGCTGTTGCAATTTCTTAAAATAAGACAACGAGGAAGTGTGCCATATCGATGAGCTCTTCCTGTCATGAATGATTTCTCTGTGGCATGCAATGCCATTTGGACTTCTTTCAAAATTGGAGGCAGTCCTCTCAAACCCTGCCACTGCTTTATCAACTAAATTTATGGAATATTCTAAGTCCTTTGTTGTCATTTCAACAATCCTCACAGCGTCTTCACCAGGGGTAGATTCCAGCTCAGATTACTTTCTTTGCTCATCCATGAGAAGTGACTCCTCATCCGTTCAAGTTCAATCACAAGATTGTAGAAATTTAGTCAGATCTCAAGCTCCACTTTTAATTCTAGTTCTCTTGCTCTTTCCATCCCATCTATAGTTGCTTCCTCTGCTGAAGTCTTAAACCCTTGAAAGTTGTCCATGGGGGTTCTCAACTCCTGTTAATATTGATACTGTATTTTGACCTCTTTCCATGAATCATGAATGTTCATGAATGTCAATTTCTACCAAAGAAAAAGACTGCCACAGGATTTTGGTAGGGAAGATGTTGAATTTATAGATTACTTTTGGGAGAATTGTCATCTTGATAATAATTTCTCGATTGTTCATCATTAGTATACAGAAATAAAGTTGAATTTGCATTATTTATTTGCATGCTGAAATCTTGCTAAACTCACTTATTAGTTCTAGTTTATTTTCTTTTTGGATTTTCTATATATAGTATCATGTCCCTACAATGAAAAAAATTGTTTTTTTTTCCCAAGCAGAATGTCTTTAATTAACTAAAACATTTTGCTTTATTATATTGGCTATACCCTCCAGTTCAATGTTGAATAGAAGTGGTGTGTTGAATAAGAGCGGTAAGAACAACCATCTTTGCTTTCTTCTCAATCTCTTTGGCCTCTAATCATTAAGTATGATTTTAGTTATAGGTTTATCATAGATGTCCTTTATCAGCTGAGAAAGTTTTTGTCTATTGGTAGTTGTGTGTGTGTGTGTGTGTGTGTGTGTGTGTGAAAGAGTGTGTTTATCTTGAACGAGTGTGGAATTTTGTTAAATGCCTTTCTGCATCTATTAAAATAATCGTGTAGTTTTGCCTTTATCAATGTGGTGTAATAGATTTTCTGTTGTTAAACCAATCTTGCATTCCTAGAGTAATTCCTACTTGGTCATGGTTTTATCTTTTTTATGTTGTGGATTCTGTTTGCTAATGTTTTGTTAAACATTTTTCCATGTACGTTTATAAGTAATATTTGCCAGTATTTTTTCTGTAGTTGTGTTATCTTCATTTGTTTTTTTAAAACTTTTTAATAATGTTTATTATTTATTTTTGATAGACCGGAGGAGCGGCAGAGAGAGAGGAAGACACGGACTCTGAAGCAGGATCCAGGATCTGAGCAGTCAGCACAGAATCTGATACAGGGCTCGAACCCTACAAACTGAGATATGACCTGAGCTCAAGTTGGATGCTTAACCGACTGAGCCACCCACATGCTCCACTTCTTTTGGATTTTGTATCAAAATAATACTGGCTGGTGTTACTTCTTCTACTTCCTGAATGAGTCTATAAAATATTGATACTGTTTCTTCTTTCATTATTTGCTGGGGATCACCACTAAAGTCTGAACTTTTCTTTGATTTAATCATGGATTCAATTTTTTTGCTTGTTATACATGTATTTTGATGTTCTAATTTTGGGGTCAGTTTTTAATAATTCATTTATTTCTAGGATTTTTTCCATTTCATGTCAGTTGTCTACTTTTTTGTGGCACAAATTTATTCATAATACTCTACTATAATCCTTATAATTTCTCCAGGGCATATATTGATATCCCAAATCGCATTCCTGATTTTGGTAAGTATTGTCTTCTCTCTCTCTCTCTCTCTCTCTCTCTCTCTTTCTCTCTCTCTTTAGGTCAATTTATTTAAAGATTTGTCGCAAGGAACCAATATTTGGTTTATTAAATTTTCCTATTGTTTTAATAAAGTTTTGTATTTTATAGATTTCTGCTCTAGTCTTTATTATATCCTTCCTTCTGCTTGGTTGAGATTTAGCTTGCTCTTCTTTTTCTAAGCTTCTTAATGCGAAAGTTAAGATTATTAACTTGTGAACTTTCTTCTCTGATTTATGCATTTAGAGCTCTATAGAATGCTTTAGCTAAATGCCCAAGTTTCAAATTGCTATGTTTTTAAAAATTTTATTCAATTCAAATTGTGTTCTAATATCTGTCAGGAGTGTTTCTTTTATCCATGAATTTTTTAGGAGTATGCTGCTTAACATGCAAATATTTGGGAATTTCTGGAATTTCTTTCTCTTGCTGGTTTTGTATTCAATTCTATTTTTCAGAAAACATACTTTGTATGATTTTAATTCTTTTAAATTTATTGAGATACGGGCTCCTAGGTGGCTCAGTTGGTAGAACACCCAACTCTTGATCTCTGCTCAGGTCATGATCCCAGGGTTGTGGGATCAGCCCTGCATTGGGCTCTGCACTGAGCATGAAGCTTGCTTAAGATTCTCTCTCTCTCCCTCTCCTCCTACTCCCCTACTTACACTCTCTCTCACTCTCTCTCAAAAAAATAATAGATTTATTGAGATAGATATTTAATAGAATGTTCCATTGTTTCTTAAAAAGAATGTACCTTCTGCAATCATTGGGGAAATACTCCCTATATTTCAGTTAGTTCATAGTGTTGTTCAAGTATTCTATATCTTTGATGGTATTTTCTCTAGTTGGCTCTTTCAACTTTTAAAAGTAGAGTATTAAAATTTCTGACTATTATTGTTGAATTGTCTCTTTCTTTAATTATAGCATATTTAGTTTCACACATTTCGAGCTTCTGTGAGTAAGAGCAGTTATAATTGTTATATCTCCTGATGTATTAATACTTTTAAAATTATAAAATGTCCTGGGGTACCTAGGTGGCTCAGTTGGTTGAGTGTCTGACTTCAGCTCAGGTCATGATCTCACAGTTCGTGAATGTGAGCCTTGCATCGGGCTCGCTGTTTTCAGCACAGAGCCTGCAGAACCCACTTTGGATCCTCTGTCATCCTTTCTCTCTCTGCCTGCCCACGCTCTCTCTCTCAAAAATAAAAATAAAAACATTAAAAAAAATTATAAAAGGTCCCTATTTGTCTCCAATAATATTTGACTTAATGTCTATTTTGTTAGATAGTAGTATAGCAAATCCTGCTCTCTAGTGTTATACTTGTCATGGTATCACTCTTCATTTCAGACTCCTGTGACTGTAGATCTAAGGAGTATCTATTGGAGATAGTTTATAGTAGCTTTTTTTTAACTAAACAACAATCTCTGACTTTTGATCAGAATGTTTAAATCATTTACATTTAGTATAATTATTGATATAGTTGTATTTATATTTGCTATGTTTCTGCTTGTTTTCAATATACTCTTACCCTTTTTACTTCTCTGTTCTTCCACTACTGCCTTCTTTTGGGTTAAATATTTCTAGTATGTCTTTTTAATACTTCTGTTGATTTTACATATTTATTATATATATCATTTTATTGCTGCTTATTCTAGTGATTATCATATTCATCCCAGTTTATCCCAATCTATTACAGATTAATATTTAATTCTGGTAAAATATAGACATTTTGCCCCTATATAACTCCATTTCCTTTATTCCCCTTTGTACTATGGTTATCTTAAATATTTTATCTATACACCCAATAAAACAGCATTATAGTTAATGCTTTATAAAATATTATATTGTTAAAAGAAACTAGGTAAAAATAAGGGGAATATATTTATAAAGTAGTTCATTTTAACCCATGTGTTTACCATTTCTGGTTCTTTTCACTTCTTTCTATAAATCCAAGTTACTATCTGGAAGTGATTTCCTTTCATCTAAAAGACTACCCTATTATTACTTGTAAAACAGGTCTGAAGGCAATAAATTTTCTCCAATTTCACTTATTTGGAAATGTCTTTATTTGACTTAATTTTTATTGGTTAATTTTGGTGAATATAGAATATGGATAAACATTTTTTTTCTTTCAGTACTTTGAGCATGTCATACCATTGTGTTCTGGCCTTCATTATTCTAGATGAGAAGCCAGTCATTAATTCAAACCATTATATACAATGTGTCATTTTTCTTTTTCCACTTAAAATTTTTTCTCTTGATTTCAGCATTTTAATCATGATAGGCCTAGGTGTTGATCTCTTTGTATTCATACTATTTGGGACTTGTTGCAATTACTGAATGTGAAGAGTAAGTTTTTAAAAATCAAACTTGATACATTTTAGGCCATTATTCCTTCATATAATTGTTCTGTTTATTTGATCTTTTTTATTTTTGGTATTTCTATTGCACATGTATTGACATGCTTACTACCTCCGGGATTCTTTGTGTCCATTTTTAACCAATATTTTTTCTACTTCCATTTTATTTATCTTTCTACAAGTTTACTCATTCTTTTTTATGCAGCCTCAGAGCTTCTTTTGAGCCTCTCTACTGAGTTTTTTGTGTGAGTTATGCTATCAACTCCAGAATTTCTATTTGAGATATTTATCTTTGTCTATCTCCGTCTCTATCTCTATTTACTGAAAATGTGCATTTATTTATTCTTTGTTATTATACTTTCCTTTAATTATTTCAGTAGTGTTTGAACTATTTAAACACTTTTAAAATAGCTGCTTCAAGCCTTTTTCTGCAAAATCTAACCCCCAGAGGCATTCAGATAGTTTCCATTGGCTTTTTTTCCCCCTGGGTAGGGGTCATACATTCCACTTACTATTTTCATATTTCATAATTTTTGTTGATGGCTAGACATTTTGGATAATGATTTCACTATAAAGAATATTTTTGCTGTTGTGTTGCCTATTTGCATCTTCGGCTGGGCTAACTCTCTGATTTCTTGCTGTCCCACAATGTACAGTTGTTGATACATCTGCTAAAACAATGTTTATAGTTTTTATTTTTTTAAGATTGGGTCTTTAGGTTTTTCTTTCCATATCTCTATAGCTTAGCAGATGGCCAATGATTAGACACAGTTTGTGCTCAAACATCTCAAGCTAGTAAGGCTTCCATCCCCTACAGATAGGCCTGTGTATATTGAGGAGGACATTCAAAATTCAGAATACATTTACATCTACCTCGGCATTTGCTTTCCACTGGGATTTTTTCATGTGTGTTTTCTAAGTGCTTGTGCACAATATTATGGCCAATGAAGACTTTGTGAATTGCTCGGTCTTTCTTTACACTCTGCTGCCTATGTATGAAGACCCAGCCAGAAATATGCTTGCCTCAACCATGTTACCACTTCAGGCCATTGTCTTTACTCTGGGTGAAGATCATGACATTTACTGGAAACACCTCTGGATACAATTGTTGCCCACTGCTCTAAATTACTTCAATAAGACAGTGCAGTTACTGACCCTCATAGTCTGCCCAACTGGTGGACATTCTATACCAACCCAACAACAAGAGTGAGATGGGAGTTTCCTTAAGAAGAACATCACAGACTCCCATTGTTCTAAATCAAAGTTCAGCAGTTTTTCAAGCATAAATGCTTATCAGATTGACATAGGCTACTGGTCAATTTCCAGATGCTATAAGGTTGTTTTGGTCAATTTTGTCTAGATTTATAGTTGGTTTTTGGGGAAAGGATTTGCTAACCTTGTTATTCAGCTATAGCCTTAAGTGCCACTTCTCAGGGTAATTTGATGTTGATTTCAAAACCAGATAAGAATAATTAAAAAGAGAAAAGTATACACTCATTTTACTTAGGAAAATAGTTTCAAATTTTCTAAATAAAATACTAACTATAATTCAACAGTGTATCAAAAATATTAAAAATATATTAAGGTTAGTATGATTTACCCTAAGAAAACATGAATAGTTTAACATTAGCAAATTTATCAAGAAATTTATTACATTAATAGACTGAAAGAGGAAAGTTAGAAAATTATTTCAATAGTTGCAGAAAAGGCATTTGACAGTGATCAAAACAGATTTAGAATATTAAGAACAGAAAGAAATTTTTCTAAACCTGCTATAGTTTATTTAAAAAACACCTACAGTAAACATACTTAGTGGAGAAACTTTAGATATATTCCTTTTAATATATGAAGAGAGGGCAATCTGATGTTCATTATCATCACTACTATTTAACTTGTGAATTCTAGATCCTGCCCAATGATACAAGAAAAGAAAAAGAAATAAAGGAGTGATGAAATGCAAAAGGAAGTTATGAAACACCTACTATCTCTTATTATGCAGATAATGTGATGAACTACCAAGAAAAAATGATAAAATTAATAGATAAACTATCAGAATTAACAGAAGATGCCATAAAGCTATTCAGTGTAAGATTAACCTGTAGAAATCAAAAGAATTTTTCTATACCAGCAATAACCAGAAAGAAATACCATAAATAAAATACCAATCAAAATAGCAATAAAATTACAAATTTTGTAGGTATTAGCAAAAATCATAAAAATCTCTGTGGAGAATATAGATTTCATGAAGTACACAGAAATTATTATGAAGTAATGATAAGGTATTCTGTGCTCTTGAGTTGGTCAAGTTACTACTATAAAAAGTCAATTTTAGGGGCATCTGGGTGGCTCAGTCGGTTAAGCGTCCAGCTTCTGCTCAGGTCATGATCTTGTGGTTTGTGAGTGCAAGCCCCACACCTGGCTCTGTGCTGACAGCTCAGAGCCTGGAGCCTGTTTCAGATTCTGTGTCTCCCTCTCTCTGCCCATCCCCCACTCACACTCTGTCTCTCTCTTAAAAATAAACATTTTTAAAAAGTCAATTTACTCAAATTAATTTATAAATTCTTCGTATCCCTAATCACTTTGGGTTCCCAAACTCAAGTTAGATTTTTTCATAAACTGAATAAACTGTTTATTTGTAATGTAGGGGGGAAATATAGGTCTATACATAGGTAAGTCAACTTTGAAAAAGATTAATTAAGAAAGGGGACCTGCCTTATTAGTTATTAAAGCAATGAACTCGTCTAAACAGAATAGATAACTCAGGAACACATACATACACACATATGAACTTAATATCCTACACAGTTCGCAACCTAAATCATAAATAAATGAATCAATCAAGTAAAAAATAAAGTCTCTACACAGACCAAATACATTAAAGATTATGAGGAATTAGATGAGGGTGGTAGAAATGAAAATGGTAAAAAGGAGTCATACTTGGGATATACTTTGGAGGCAACACCAATGACAGTTGTAGATGGACTGGATATTAGAGTTGGAAAGTGAAAAAATGACATACTAGTGAAGTAGAAATTGATGATGCAAGAGAGAAAGGATTTCTGTAGGAGGAAAATTCTTTTTTTTTTTTTTTTTTTAATATATGAAATTTACTGTCAAATTGGTTTCCATACAACACCCAGTGCTCATCCCAAAAGGTGCCAGGAGGAAAATTCTTGAACTGGAAGAGCACCTTATTCTGAAAGTGAGTATCAGGGTTGATTTTTGATGGGAGGAATCTAAGCACAAAAAGTGGATAGATTTTTCTCTCTTATAGTAGACAGAAAGTAAGAACAAAAACAGTGTAATTACATGAACGATTCAAACACAAATAAGTAAAAATCTAAACAGAAATTATCTGAAAGGCCCAGAGACAAATATGAACTACCTTAATTTACAAGTACTTTCCTAGGTGGGAAAAAAGTAACCATAAGAACTTAAGAGGTAAAAATTATAACTCAGGCATAAAATGATAACAGAAAGGTATAATGTCTTCAAATTCCAAAATTTTATTTCTTAAAAATCCTACTTGATTAAAATTCAGCAAATATATGCCTACATGTGAAAACATCTGACTAGCAATATTTAGAAATAGTTTTGTTAAAATTGGTATGTTTGTGTAATTCATTTTTTGGTTTGTATTTCCTTGTATTTTATATTTTAAAACATCACTGATTAGTTTCTCATGAAGGAGAAAGATGGGGAAGAGAAGGTGGAGGAGAATAGATCTTACTGAAGGAGGCTCTCTCTAAATGTGACCAGTAAGGGCAGAATTGGAATTTACCAGTAAACCTTTCTGATCTCCACAGACTTTACAGAGCACAGAAGCAGCTCGCTTTTGCTCAGATAAAGGATTTTCAGGGATTGACCAATTGAGTGGTGACTGTGTTATTGTTTTGGAAGTGAGATTGGTTGAGTTCAAGCAAAGAATTTGGATGACTAGATTTACTGTGGAGGCTAAGATTCTCAGACAGACCTGAGTAACATTGACAGGGAAAATTTTAGCTCGGTTAGCCCAGGGATGTTACAGCAATTTGGGTGTGCCTCCCCTGACTGATTATTTTAATTATGTGTCAGGGACAGGAGTGGAGGAGAAAGAAGATGTTGGAAAAGAAGCTACAGAGGAGATCTATAGTGATATGAGTTCTCAGGATTCCTAGTGGTAACCCCAGCTTTGTCAATAACTTACTGTGACACGGTGTACCCTAGAAATTTCCCTTAATCTGGGTCTAGAATTCTTATTTTTTTGTAGAAATACAAAAATTGTGTATACATAAAAAATAAAAAGTGAAATCATTGTGTGGTGGCTGGCAGCTGTATGGTTTCATTTTATTTGATTTTTTATCAAAAAAAAATTTTTTTTTTTTTACCACAGAGCACTTTTCTCAAACAAATATTAGCCTGTATTCCAATCTATGAAATAGATACAAATAAGCAACTCTAGTTGAGTTAGGGAAACTACAGGTATTAGAAAGGACATGAGTAGGAAATAAAAGAAGGAAAGAAAAAACAAAGAAAAGGAATTAGATGCCTGCTAATACGTGTTAAACCTTGTACTTGGCTTTTTAAACCTAGTTTCTCATTTGGTCCACATTCCATTTCACAGATGAAAAAACTGAGACGCAGAGACACATAAATTGTCCAAGTGACATAGACAATAAATAAGAATTCTGAGATTTGAACTTAGTTCTAATAGTTCCATGAAGGCTCTTGGTGAAGCCGAGACAGGACAGGAGGAATGAGAAATGGCTATGGAAGGCAGACATCACACTCACTTACTCCACCTCTTAGCATCTGTCAGTGCCCAAAATGTTTTCTGAGAGTTAGGTCATGGGTTGGGCATAGGGACAAGCTGTACCAGATAGTTAGCCCACCCCTGGACTAAGCCATGTTCCCTCCCTTCCTAAGTAGTTGGCTTCACAACAGGTATGACCTAGTAATTAGGAAATAAACAAATAGTTTTAAATAGTCAAACATAATCTTGAAAGTAAATATGACAAGTTGACTTCAAATAATCTCACCGTTTCTGGGGCATCGGCCTGAGTGGCTCTTGTTAAATGCCTAGCCCTCTTCTGGGATTTTGCTTGTTTTTCCCTGGAAGAGAGCAAGGAAGAGCATAGCTTGCTTAGATATGTTTTCCCAATTTGGGGGATAATAGCATACATGTCAAACTTAATTTTGACTCTTACCCTGAGCTCAATCAGGTATATCAGAAGTGAGGTACATGCAGAAATGAGCCAAGGTACCATAAATGTCTCCTCAGTACTGAAAAATATCTCAGATATGGTTCCACAGAAGGCAAGAATCTTTACCTTTAACTGCATAATGACTACTCCCCCACCCCTTTCAGTGCTTTCAACATCTAGGTGGTCACCAACTCTAAAAGCCATCTCTGCCATTGTTGGAATAGTCTCTTTGAAAGACCATGTTCACACTGAACCAAAATCTATCTGTCTGTTTGTTTTTGGTTCTACACTCTAAGGTCCCACAGAGAAAATTCAGAAATTTGAGGATAGCTTTTATGCCTTGCACAGTTTCCTTTCCAGATTAAGAAACCGAGTTTATTCCGACATAATTTAAGTAAGTGATAAAAATAATAATTGAGTGAATGACTTCAAAGAGATAAACTGCCTTGTATGTCTCAAGGCATTCTACTTTTGTTTTAAATTATTTTTCAATAAATGTACTAGGTTCATAGTTTCAGTCTCCTGTCAAGACAATCCTATGTAACAAGGAGGAAGCTTTGTAGTAACTAATACAACGGCTAGTTTACATTCAGGGTTCAAGAGAATAATTTGCCATAGGTCTCCCCCCATCCCCACCTAAATCTTGATCTTTTTCCTTCATCTTCCCCCAGTTTCTTCACTAGCAGCAGCATGTGCGATCATGGCTTCATTATCCCAATATTATTGACTATGTCAAATTAAATCCCCTGAGATTTAATTAGCATTTAAAAAGCTAATTATAACATAATTATCTTAAATGGATCAGCTTAGTGTTGGCTTAGTATCAGTGTTGAAGTTTTGATTGTGGTCAGAAATTAAAGATGACCTCCCTATTCAAAAACAAAATAGAACACTTTGATTTGAGGATTTTCTATTGATAACAAGCCTTCTTCCACCTTTGGGTGTCATCAAAGGGAAGGAAGTCAAGTTAAGAAGCATTACATGGATGTTGGTAAACTTTCAGGACACTCAGCCTTTCTGAGCTGCCGGGATGTAGAAAATAAAATTAATTCTTTAGACCTTTTCATCCTACTGTAATCCTAGGTGTCTACAGACACTGGCAGCTCACAGGGTCAGAGTGCAAGATGTGTCCTGCTTAAAGCCTTCTGCTGTTTGGCTGCCATAAGGAGAGCCTGGCATCATTCCCAGGGTGGGGGGGGGGGAGTGGCTTTTCTCACTCCTGAGGGTACCACAGAGTCAGGGCTTAACACATCTAAGAATTCTTTTTTCCCAGAGTCAGGAAACTCAAATTGGAACTATATCCTTAAAAGACTATTAAGTGCTACATAAGGTATTAACCCTCTACCCTCTGGAATGTTTTAGAATACCATTTGAGTGATTTAAAAATCTTTCCAGGAGGCACCTGGGCGGCTGAGTCAGTTAAGGGTCCACCTCTTGATTTCAGCTCAGGTCATGATCTCGAGGTTAGTGAGATCAAGCTCCACGCAGGGCTCTGCGCTAACAGTATGGAGCCTGATTTGGACTCTCTCTCCCTCTTTCTCTGCCCCTCTTCCGCTCCCTAGCGTGGTCTCTCTCTCTCTCTCTCTCTCTCTCTCTCTCTCTCTCTCTCAATAAATAAATAAATAAATAAATAAAAGTTAAAAAAAAATCTTTCCAGGTAGGAGGTACTTATCCAACTTCTGCTAAGCATTTTTATTTAACCATTTAGATTTAGAAAAGTACATTTGATGGGATATAAAAAGAATACATTTACTATTTCAGAGAATAGCTGGTAACTCAAACACTCAAAAGAACAAGAACTTTTACTCACAGTATCATTTTGCATGTGGCACACCTGCTGATGAATGCTATTCCATCCGGGCTTTGAAAAAGTTTTTTATCTTGGGAACAAAATAATTTTCCATTTTTCATCAATGCCCGATATTCATTGCATGTTTCCTAAGGAAAAGATTTAAAGAACTGTGTTTACTGAAGCTCATAAAACCAAGGCTTTACCTTCTAAGAAGAACTTCCTTGAGCATTATTTAATGACCACTACCTGATTTCTATCGAAGCCAATCACTCAATTGACACAAATAACACGAATTCAAATAATGACTGGATTGTCCCTTGGGGATTGAAAATCCACTTAATAAGCATTCATCTAAAACAACGAGTAAAATGGAAAGACCTGACCTCATATTCCAGGGCTGTCATTCCCAAGCCCAATAGCCTTCTCAAATTAAGTTCTCAATGGCTAACTTACCCTATCTGTAAAAACAGGATATAATTTCATATGTTTCGTATGTCTTGTGAACATTAAATATTATAAGTATGTGAAACATTCAAAGGTGCTTGATACATAGTAAATAATCAATAATTACATTCCTCTCCCCTCTTCTTCCTCCTTTATTATTATTGTTGCTATTATTATTATTATTATTGGAATATGATGCATATAAGATACCCAGCACACAGTAGGTCAATAATAATTGCTGTCAAAAGGAACATGAAAAGACTACTGAAAAGGTAAATTCAATATATTTCATGGAAGGCTTTCTGTATGTCACTATTTTCTAGGAACTTAAAATCAATGGTGCATTTGCACTATCTCATAAAGTACTAATTTAATATGTCATACTTGCTATCAGTTTAGAAAATCCACTAGGTATTTAGAGCAAGCCTTTAGAATGTAAGTTCTGTGGGGTTTTTATTTTGTTTTGATTTTGCCAAAAAAAAATACTGCCTCAAGATGTTTACATAAGAAAAAAAAATTAAACGATGCTTTTGTGTCCAACTCTGACAAATACAACCTCTTCAAAAGAATTGATCATAGAATTCTGTCCAGCCTCCTATATCTTTATAATAATCATTCAATAAGTTAACAAAAAGTCATTACAATATTAATATACTTTGCTAAGTGCCATGTATATAGCTAGATGCATGGATAGAGCATGAGGCAGGAGCATCCTTGCCTGAATTGTGCTTACCATCTAATGGATACTAATGGATAATGATGTACTTCACCTAGCTTCTTTAACATGGGAGGCAGTTGGTAGCACTAGCAGAATAATTAATGGAGAAGAGGAATAAATAAATAATATCAGTGACAAGCCCTGGGAAATTTTGCTAATGGTGACCTACTAAAATACCTCAGAAAATGATTATCACCACCCAGTGATGTTATCTGAGTAGCACAGTAATAATTTCTGGCAACTGACTGATGACTAGGCCGCTTGAGCTCTGTGTAGTCTCTGATTCTATAGTATCTTTTTTTTTTAAGTTTATTTATTTATTTATTTTGAGAGAGAGAGAGAGTGCATGAGCAGGGGAGGGGCAGAGGGAGAGGGAGACAGAACCCCAAGCAGGCTCTGTGAGCCTCACAAACTGTGAGATCATGACCTGAGCCGAAACCAAGAGTCTGACGCTTAACCAACTAAGCCACCCAGGAGCCCCTGATTCTACAGTATCTTATGCCAACATGGAAAGTTACTGCTTAGCTTGCCAGACATAACTGATTCTAAAAAGTCTAGATGCAACTTTGTCATAGAGAGAAGAGCCTGGTATTTTTTGTGATGGAAACATATCCCTTGTGAGTTAAGATAAAACTCAATGCTATTTTTCTGAGTTGTGAAATAATCCAATGGATTCTCTTGGCAAACAGAATAAAGGCCATAAAAATTAAAAGCAGGAGGTGGGTTTTTCCCTGGAAAAACCTTTGGCTTGTTTTCATTTTGTTTTGTTTTGCTATTGTTGTTGTTGTTCATGTCTTCTCCACATGTCTCAGAAAAACTAAAGCCCTCCAGGGCCAAGCTCTTTCCTTTACTGGCTCTGACATAGCTCATTGTCTTCTACTGTCTCTCCTCCAATATCATAATACAATCCCCCAGGAGCTGGCATCACCTCCATTCTGTGTTAGGGCACTAACAAGGTGCTTTTGACTATAATAACCCTTCTGTGATAACAAATTTAAATGTATGGTAAAGATCCTTGCAGATGACTACAGTCATTTTCTGTGCTGTTCCGGGTCATGTTTATAACATTCAACATGCTTTTCTGGAGCTGTCAAGAACTCAAGCTACTCTGAATTTGGAAAATAAAAATTCCAGGACCATAAGAAACATTAAATCAATACTTCTCATTTCTGACAAAATATACAAAGATTGCTATCAGAAATATTTCCAGAGACATAATTATTTCTTTGTGTTCTTCTTGCCTATGCCAACATAAAGGGTGGCTAAATTTATTTTTAAAAGAAATAGAGTTTGTACAAAGTCCCAGTTGCAAAATTGCCTGGATGGCTCAGTCAGTTAAGCGTCCGACTTCAGCTCAGGTCATGATCTCGCAGTTAGTGGGTTTGAGCCCCGCATCCAGCTCTGTGCTGACAGCTCAGAGCCTGGAGCCTGCTTCAGATTCTGTGTCTACCTCTCTCTCTGCCCTTCCCCTGCTCATGCTCTGTCTCTCTCTCTCTCTCTCCTTCAAAAATAAAAACATTTAAAAATTTAAAAAAAAATAGAAATATCTATCAGAAATCACCACTCATTATCATAGAGTCTGATAAAGCAAATTATGGCTTCATGCACAGTGATATTTATACAATACTCTTCTTTTTGCCAGTATAAAACATGCAAGTGAGCATGCTCTCTGACTCCTTCAAATCCAAGTTTTTTCTACTCTACCCTACTACCCTACTTATTCCATAGAGGTTTCTGAGCCTCTCCTCAGACAGCAAACTTAGATGAAATAATAGAGACTACGGTGAAATTTTCTACAGGGGGTGCCTGGGTGGCTTAGTCAGTTAAGTGTCTCATTCTTGATTTTGGCTCAGGTTATGACGTCACGGTTGGTGAGACAGAGCCCTGAGTCAGGCTTTGGACTTCAGATCTTTGTTTTAATGCCGTCTTTTTAGAGAAAACTTCTTGACTATCCTAAGAAGAACTGATACTACCTCCATCCCCAGAAATTCCTACCTTCCATCCTACTTCATTTTTCTTGTGACACTAATCATTATTTAATGTGCTATACATTTTATTAATTGACTCATTCACTTGTCTGTTTTTCTCCACTAAGATGCAAGTTCCACAAGGACCGGGTTCCTGTCTGTTTCCTTACTTTCCAATATCTCCAACATCTCAAACAGGGTCTGACAAATGGTAGATGCTGAGTAAATATTTATTGAATGAAATACATACACTGACATACATATACGAATATATACTAGGTAGAGACAACCCCTTTATACACAATAATCACAAGAGCACTCACTTCAGCTTTCTATGTATGTTGTTACTTTTTCAGGTGTTAAACTGAACAATACTAATTCACTGGTATGTTTATGGAATTTTTTTTTAAGTTTATTTATTTGGAGAGAGACAGAGAGAAGACATGGGGGGTGGGGCGGGGGGAGGGGGTGGCGTGCAGAGAGACCATCGCAAGCAGGCTCTGTGCTGTGAGCACAGACCTCAACCTGGGGCTCGAACTCACAAACTGTGAGATCATGACCTGAGCCGAAACCAGCAGTCAGAAGCTTACCAACTGAGCCACCCAGGTGCCCCTGTTTATGGAATTTTGAAGCACTCCTTTAGCATGGTAGATTGCCTCTTACAGACATCCATCATCATTTGTACATTGATATGCGTGTCTGTGTGTGTGTGTGCGTCTGTATGATTCATGTCTTCCTTCATAAAGACTTGTTTCTGTTTTTAACGAAAGCTATTAGTACCTATCAGTATAATATGTCTGTATTATTAACGTGAAGGTGTTGGCCACAGATCATTTTTCTTTAGAGATCTTGGAATGGATTCAATGAACAGAAAAAGCAGGACTAACCTGATTTTCACCCTCACTGGCAGCATCTGGGACAAAAATATAGAAACCAAAGTTAAGGGAATGTAAACTATTCAATAAACAAACAATTCACTCAGTGCAGTGTCTTGCTTATTTTAATGGCAATATGTTATAAAACCACAAATTGTTTTTGAACACATTAAAACTTACGATGGCAAATAAAATGAAGGCACTGCACCAAGAAATCAGCACGTACACTCACAGAGGTCCAGTCACTCATAAAAGTCTAAATTACTTTGGAAAATAATACTCATATACTTTCTTACCCCCTCAAAATATCTGATTTCAAAAAGATCCTTTCACAGAAAAGTATGAGAGACCTCTCTTAAAATTATAATGTAACAAATACCAAGTATATCACAGCAATTATAATTTAAAAGTATAGTGTAGCGTAAAGTTTATATCATATATACACATAAAATTAAATTTTCTCAATTCTGGCAACTCTGCCTCCTTATTACAGCTACAAGAATTAGAGATTTGACAAAAATTAAGAATGATTAAAATCCCAAGCTATTATACTCTCTTATTAACAGACTCCAGAGCCCCCCTTTTTTAATGTTTATTTTTTGAAAGAGAGAGGGCGAGCGGGGGAGGGGCAGAGAGAGAGGGAAACACAGAATCTGAAGCAGGCTCCAGGCTCTGAGCTGTCAGCACAGAGCCGGTGCGAGGCTTGAATCCACAGACAGCAAGATCATGACCTGAGCCAAAGTAGGTTGCTTACCCAACTGAGACACCCAGGCGCCCCAACAGACTCCCTTTTGTACCTACACACTTATTTTAGGAAAGTGACATCATTTATGTATAATAATCTCCAGACTCTTCATCTCTGTGATTTTCTTTTAAAAAATGCAAATGCTTCAGAGAAGATTGAGCCTAGGCAATTCATGTTTCCTTCAAATTCAAATAGCAAGTGCAAAAACTTACCTTTCACTTCTTATAAAATCTCTTACCCTTTAGGAGAGATGCTCTCAGTTCATTTAGGATTTGGTAATACAAAAATAAAATATACTAGAAGGCACTGCTACTTTAAAATAGGAATAGATGATTGAATTTTATTTTTAATTGTTTATATATAGTACTATATATATATGAAATATACATCTACATTTTAAATATCTACTACATACATAATTCCTATCAGTATGAATTGATGTAGTTGGTTATGGGAAGATGAAGAAGAATCTATTAGCTTTTCAGAACTAATAAAGAATTAATAGAAGGATTTCTCATTGGTAAAAATTCAGATTATGTCAAACTACTTGCCATTTCTAAAGATAACAACATGTTTATTATGCCACATATGTAATCCTTCAAAACTCTGTCCGGCAAGATATTTCAAGATTATACATATATACATACAAACACACATTTCAGGAGTAGGGGGAGGGAGACAAGTCCCTGCCTAGGGCTTTACCATGTGTGGCAAGAGGCTTAGATTACATGCAAATTGCTCACCTTGTATAAGGCAAACAGCCAGGGTCAGAAGCATTGGCACTGTGGCTATCTTCATGTTGAAGATGATGTAAGTTGGTTACAAGTCTGCTCCGTGCATTGCTCACCAGCTGGTGCTCTAAGACTGAACCCGTGGAGATGCAGCCTACTTTTTATATATACTGGCAAATACTGGTGACACCCACAACAACAACCAATATTATAAAACCAGTTGTTCAAGGTCGTGCTAGACTTAATACACCACATCAATTTAGTTTCCATCCTTTAGCATCCTGTCAAGGGAGCAGATTTGAACCGATAATGTTTATTTCTACAGTTCTAATATGTTTTCATGATACCTCCCCCAAAAAGCGATAGATTGAATCCAAGAATGTCATTAAAGTTTAATACTCCACGGTTATTAGTATCTAAGAACTAAATTCTTCACCAAGACCAGACACATTACTTTTCAGACAAACATGTTTCTAACTGGGCTCCCTTCATAAGTGGGAGGGGAGGGAAAAAGACAGATGGATTACCCTACTAGTCAGAGACTTACAGATTCCCACATCTGGAGAAAGTTGCCTGTAGTGAGAGAAGCTGTTGCTTCCATCCGCAGATGTTTTGAAGTGTCTCAATTCAGTGCCATGGACTCATGTACAAGTTAGAATTTAACAACCCACAGAGCTAACCCAGCAAGATTCTAACACTGAGTACATGGGCAAGCTGAAATTCAGAAAAGGAACACTGACTTTCCCCAGAACACACAGTTTAGAAGGAAGACTCAAGGGTGGTACTTGAAGAAGACCACAAGTTCAACACTTTTTTCAACTTTTTTCATGGCTTCCATCACGCATTAGTAAAGGCAGAAACTGTGTGAAATCAAAGCTTGCACATAACTACTTTTAAAAATTCTCAACCTGAAGGACATTTTACATTCTAAGGTCTCACTTTTTGGTTTAACCAAACATCGTAATCATAAACATTAGAGTCTCCAGCTTTAAGTTTCCACAACCCATCACTCCCCAAATGACTGTTTGAAAAACTTGTCTCAACCAATTTTCTCCTAAATTTAGTTTACTCCTATGTTGACTCATTATTTAGTCTCCCAAGGAGGAAAGAAAGAATAAAGTATTTAAAAATACGAATATATCAATGTAACATTTTTCTAGAGATAGTATCTTCTCCTTAGTTCCTTCTTCCATTTTACAAGTAATGCCTTTTGTCTACCTGCTTACTCTACTCCAGTAGCTCAAGAAAGCACCTGAAAAATTATGTAAAAATGGTTGAAGCCAGAGCCCAACGGTTTGATTCCAGTACTCCAAAGGGTCTCTACATTCATAGAGGGAAAGTTTTAAACTTTATGGGATCAAAACCCTTTTAAAGGTTCTTCCAGAAAACTGATCTAAGGCTAGCCAATTTGAGAATGATGTCAATATTCTGGATACCATCAAAGCCAGAGTATTTCCTTTTCTTTTTTTTTTTTTAATGAAATAACTTATTTCCTATAAAAGTATAATCATTGGTTTCAAGGTCTGTGGTTTGTTTCTTCCAATAGTTTCGTAAAATGAATGTCTACGAAAAGCAAATTCAAACTGCATTACTGTTATAGATTAGAAAATTGATATCCATCATGGTGTAATCGAAAGAGAATGGAACAGAGAGTCAGGAAATTTGTTTCTATTCCTGTCTTTGCAACCTTACAGCGTAATGGAAATGAACTTGGCTTTGACGTATGGTAGACGTGGGTCCAAATCTTGACTCATCGGTTACTAGCTATGTTGCCTTGGGCAAATCACTTATATTCTCTTGGCCTCAGTTTCCCAATATGCAAAACAGGGGTAATAAAATTGCAGTATACAATTGTTGTAAGAGTTAGAGGAAATTCTTGTGTGTGTGTGTGTGTGTGTGTGTGTGTGTATGTGTAAGGCTTAGAATAATTTTGAGTATAGTGATAAGTCTTATAGTTAATTATAGTTGGTTTTGCATTTTTATGTTATTATAATGGTGTAGGTGTATTAGTTAATGTCAAAGATCCCAAGAAAAGTCAATATCACTTGGACATGGACCTCAACAACAGATTTAAGTTTACTCATCATGGAATCACACCCCCAACACGTTCTGAACTAAGATTAAAAAGTCAAGATATAAGTTCTCCTTTTCATTTTATTATATTCTCTCTTTCTTTTTTTTAAGTTTTATTTTAGACAGAGGAAGCGTGCACACATGCGCAAGTTCCAGCAGGGGAAGGACAGAGGAAAGAGAGAGAGAACCTTAAGTAGGCTCCACACTTGGTGTGCCAACCTGACATGGGGCTCGATTCCACAACCCTGGGATCATGACCTGAGCTGAAATCAAGAGTTGGACCTTCAACCAACCGAGCCACCCAGGCATCCCCATTTTATTATGCTCTAAACCACAATATCTAAAACAAATCAGACTATTTGCTGTTTAAAACTTGTCAAAGTCATTGCAAGATTTCAGTCACCATTGATTCCTTAGCTTTTTCTGTACAAGTGTCTTCTAAATATTGACACACCAGTACCGATTTTTTATTTTTTATCTGCTCTGTCAGATCATATGAAATGGGACCCAACAATACACTCTATTACTGGTGATAAGGAAGTTTAATGCCTTAAAGTAGAATTGGTGACTGTGTAATATGCTCCGATGAACCCCAAACCTAGCCCAAATGGATAGTATTCCCAGGAGTGGAAGTGGTGTGAAGGCAGAACAAAAGAACCAAAAAATCATTGCATCTCTAAAGAATCTCTGCTATGAGGAAAGGTTGAGGAGTTGGTTTCCTTCTTACTGGAAAAGTGCTCCTCAATGACACCCAGTACGTCTGAAATGATGAATAAGAAGTTTGGAATGGATAGCCTCTTCTATGAGGAAAGGGAGCCAAAAGAAGATTCAATGAGCACTCCCAATATTGGAAGGAAAACCAGTTGCCTCTTGACATCAGGGCTTTTTCTCCATTTCATTTCAGGAATGTTCTAAATCCAGAGGTGATTCATCACATACTCTGTTAGTTACTCCATGTTTCTGACAACCACAACATTTAAATTCAAATGAATGGGATTGAAGTTTTAGAAAAATGGGGTTTGGGTTATGAGAGTACTTTTGTGTGTGAGTGTGGTTCTGAAAACTGTTTTTCTTTATTGTTATTTTACAATGTACCATGAAAACCTCTTCCATGCACATGAGTGAAAATGTCCTACTGACAGAGAACACTGCAGTTGGATCAAAAGGCTGCTGGCAACAAGAGTGCCAGCTAAAGCAAGGTATCAGCTAAAGGTTAAAGCCAAAGTTTAGCTAATGCTAAAGCAAAGTATCAGCTTAAGGTTAAAGCACATAGCATGGCAAATGCCTGCCAGGGAAAGCAGAGTCGGCAATATTTTCATCAAAGAAATCAGAATTTAAGACCAAAGGCATTAGAGATATGGGATATCATGTAAGCCCACTTGGCCCCTACCTCCACCCGTGACTTTCCTGACACCCATGGTCCCCTTGGCGAGAAAGGATCCCGTACATCTCTTTGCATCCAATGTAAACCACCCATTTTCTGTTTTTTCCTTAGCTCTTCCTGAGCCCTTGACATATCTCCACGTTCTCTCATCATCTCCTCGAGTGCCCTTTCTGTAAGTCCTCCTGATAATCCTTGGGGGAATCGTCTGTTCCCCTGTCCGTTTTTCTTTTTGCTTTCCTGGGCATGTCATCTTCAGCCAGGCGTTTTTCCGCATCCCACAGCTCGCTCTCAGGATTTGCCTGGGATTCTGGCTTGCTCTCACACTGCGGCCTTCCCTCATTCTCGGACTTGCCCGGCTTTTCTTGCTTTCCCCCATCTTCTGGTTGTCCCTCATCATCTGGCTGTCTCCCATTCTGGAACCTTCCCTCATGCCCTGGCTTCCCCCTCCACTTCCAGCTTCTCTTCCTCATCGGATTTCCCTTCATCTTCCGGCTTTAGCCTCGCTTCCAGCTTTCCTTTCTTTTCATCATAGAGTTTTTTCCATGTTGACATTTCCCCTTTTTTCCTGCCCTGCAGGGAACCTGGACAGGTTCCTCTGTCCCTTCTAGTCTTGCAGAGTGCTGGGGACTGACGCGGAGGAGCAGGCCGGCAGGCCCCCCACGTCCTCTGCCTCCGGAAGCGCGCCCTCCTCCCCTCCCCCGCCAGCGTTCAAGGAGCAGGTTCTGCGCAGGTGCAGGGACGCGCCAGCAAGGCAGGCAGGGAGCGTGCGTAGTTTTCCTTAAATTCCAAATTCCATCTTTTTTTTTTTTCTTCACTCTTTCAATTATTCATGAAACATGTAGAACCTTTTTTCTTCTCATGAAGAAGGAACGAAGCTAGAGTACAAGAAGTATAAACTTTACAGTTCAAAACAGGTATCAAGTGGTCCAGAATCTGAATTCACGTCAAGGATATTGACACACAGGAAAGAGATGAGAAAACTATAAAAGCAAACGAGATTTTGTAGACCAGTAGTGTTGCTAAAGGCCAAATTTATTTCCTAAATCCGAAGTTATCAGACTGTGGTTCAAATCTTCTTTTTCTATGTAGAGATATCCTTGATGATGACCATAGTTTAATAAATAACTATAGTCTCTTAAGATAAAATCACTTACTGCATTTTCAAAACAATCTGCCGTTATTAGCTGTCTTGATTTGTTTATGCAATCACGTGAGGTAGCAAAGTACGTGTTATTCTTTTCTTACCTGCCCCAGATGGTAGCATGAATGAACCCCAGATCAGGAACTAGCTTGGAAAGTAATCCCAGCCTTGCCTCTTGCTCACCTTATACACCCGATAAAGCTCTCCCAGAGCCTTTTAGGGAGTTCAAAGAGAATCTAGACATTATAATGCTGTAAACTAGGGAGAGCGTGCTACTGATCATTTAGTTCTTCTCATGCCTGCTCTCACACACTCATACAATTGCACACATACACACACAAAACCATTCACCCATAACGGCTTGGGCAAAATAAATGTGTTGCGATCATGACTGTAAAGTATATACCCTAATAGATCTTAGAAGATGAAGTAATTTACTTCTTATTTTCTTATCCGTAATTTCCTTTCCTATAATTCTCATATTTTTCCCCATTAATTTAACAGGTCTGTCTGTATTCTCTTTTTTGAAAGATGCTAACTGGAAAACAGCCTTCACCCACCTTCTTATCTTGCACTGTTCCATTAACAGCTAACTTCACTCCCTCTCTGGAAATTCCCCTCTGTTTGTCCACAAAGCCTTAGAAACTATAGAGATAAGCATCTCATTTTATCTAAGAACAAGATGGGATGGGCACTGTTTGATCACAGACCCTACTATTTATAGATATTGTTGCTTTTATTAGATTAGGATTAAGAAAACAGGAAAGTTTCAATACCTAATTTTTAACTGGATTAACTTTTACATACTGGGTTATATTTGTTCTAAAATACAATATCCCTACGGTTGATGCTACTAGAACCACTGCTCCATGACTCCACACTGTCCATCACCTGGAAATTCAGTACATTCTGGAGTCTCCTAGGAGTCATTCTGACTCTACAAAACAGAAGTCTGTGCAGCTATGGTCCTTGGGAAAAAAATCACAGTAAATTACTTTGAACTAGCTAGTATAATGAATTTTGTTGAAAGAATATTGTGTATTTTATATGTGAAATATTTATGTGTCTATGTATACAGTAAGCAAGAACAAAATTGCTATATTTATAAGTAAAATTCTGAAAAGATAATCTGTGTTTTTGATTTATATATCTGTATAAAATTATTTGCAAAGAAATATAAAATTTGCTAGCTTTTTTTAATTAAAAATTTTTTTAATGTTTATTTTTGAGGCAGAGAGAGACAGAGCATGAGCGGGGGAGGGGTGGAAAGAGAGGGAGACACAGAATCTGAGGCAGGCTCCAGGCTCTGAGCTGTCAGCACAGAGCCAGATGAGGGGTGTTAACTCGTCAACCACGAGATCATGAACTGAGCCGAAGCCAGCCGCTCAACCGCTTAACCGACTGAGCCACCCAGGCGCCCCTAATTTGCTAGCGTTTACTGTATACTAACTGACAGGTATAACAGAAAACCTAAAAGGAAACTATTTTGTTCTTTTTTTACAGGTAAAGAAATCGAGGTTTGGTAAAATTCTGTAACTTTCTCAAGGTCGTACAGCCTATAAGAAGTAGTTTTTACATTGCAAGTAAAGGCAAACTCCAAAGCCCATGCTCTTAAATATCGCACTGTAGAGACCATGTTACCTACACCTGTAATTAACTTATCTCAGATACTCACTGTTATAGTCTCACTTGTGTCCCTCCAAAATTCATATATGAAGCCTTAACACCCAATACCTCAGAATGTGACTGCATTTGGAGATAGGTCCTTTAAAGAGGTGATTAAGTTAAAATAAGGCCATTAGGGTTGGGCCCTGACCCAAACTGACCATTGTCCTTATAAGAAGAGATTTGGACACGCAGGGACACACCAGTGAAGCATGCGCACAGTGACTTACACCAAGCACCTGGCTTGTAGGTGGTTAAGCTGAGAGTTGTATCTAGGTCTTAAGACTTGAAAAATTTCATTCAATCAAGTAACACATTGATTGTGTCATGTGACAATCTTTATTCATTAGACAGAAAAAAGCAATAAAGGGATGAATAGTAAGCTTGAAATCAGAGAGTTCTAGGGTATAGGACCAAATGATTTAAAAAGTTAAAAATGTGAGTCCAAAGTGAGGTGCTATGGTATTCCAGCAGATTGCATAGTACTCCCACATGAATGCAACAAATATTGACTAAATGCCTACATTTGCCTGGCACTGTGTGAGAGGCTAGTGTTAGATTTGTGAATAAAAAGTCATTACCTCTATCTTTAAGAGGTTATGGTCTAGTGGAAGTGGTGGAAAACAATCATACAAATCATTGTTCAGTCAAATCTGTGAAAGTGTTTTTTAAAAAAATGTCCATGGAGTAAAGCCAGTATATTAGCACAGGTATTTAGCCTCTGAAGGGGGATTCCCTGATGAAATCAGGCTCAATTTAAAAAAAATGATCTGGGATTATAGGTAGTCCAACTCACCTATCTGAAAAATTCACACAATCAGAATGCATCATTCCTTAAATAATTATGAGAGCCTAAGTTTTGCTCTGGTAATTTCTTTTATCTGATATTTTCAGTTTTTACTGTATCACTAGTTAGTTATCTAACAGCTAGGCAGGAGTTGAAATTAAAATTGAATGTGAAAGTGATTTTGAATCTAGTGGGTTTTTGGTTTATTTTGAGTGATAACTCCCAGGTGATATTAATGCGTTTCAAAGCCTCACTAAAAAACTAATCTAGTTAAGAAAATATTTTTCCTTAAAAGTAATTTTAATATTTCTGAGTGAGGAGCTGTAAGTGGTGGACATTTATTTGCCAACCACAAGAACACTCTTGGAAAATGCAATAACTAGCTTTAGTCTATAGTATAAGATAGCAGTTATTTTTTCTCTCACTCTTAGAATATACTACTTATGCTTCTGGGAGATGTGTTTCGTTTTGTTTTTAATTTTTTTTTAATGTTTATCTTTGAAAGAGTAAGAGACAGCATGAGCAGGGGAATGGGAGAGAGAGGGAGACACAGAACCCAAAGCAGAGGAGGAGCAGAGAAAGGGAGACACAGAAGCAGAAGCAGGCTCCAGGCTCTGAGCTGTCAGCATGGAGCCCAATGCGGGGCTCGAACCCACGAACCATGAGATCATGACCTGAGCCAAAGTCAGATGCTTAACTAACTGAGCCACCTAGGTTCCCCCGGGAGAAGTGCTTTTAAAGTGTACAGGAAATTATTTAAGAACTCTATGCAGTTACTAGCATTAATAAAGGTATTCACCTTATTATTATACTGTACTTATATGTAAATTTTATTCCAGAATAATAATACTCATAGAATACTGTATAGTACAATACCAATTTGTACACAGTATAAATATGTGTACACTGTTTATATTTTATATATTTGATCCTATATTAACCCTTTAAAGTAAGTAGATAATTTGTTATTTCCATTTCATGGTTGGTAAAACTGAAAATCAGCACGATTGAATGATTTTTCCTCAAATCTATTAGCCAAAGAGTTGGCAAAGGAATTCATGTCTCTTGACTTTTATTCTGATATGGTTTTTTTTTTTTTCACTCTCATATTTGATAGATCTAAACACTAATTCAGTGATATTAGGAAAGAAAAGAAGGAGAGGGGTGCCTGGCTGGCTGGGTCGGTAAAGCATGCAACTCTTGATCTCGGGGTCATGAATTTGAGCCCCACGTTGGGCACATAGATTACTTAAAGAGAAAAAGAAAACTAAAAAAAGAAAAAGAAAAAGAGGAGAAAATGTTGAAAGAGTACGAAAGGGTGTTTTAAAATACATATTCTCATTTGGGCCTCATTACTAACCTGGTGAGTAGGTTAGACATATAATATTGTTAGTATCCCCATTTTACAGAAATTTAGAGAGATACAGGAAATTTCTCAAAGGCAGTAAATGGTTAAAGTTGGAATCAGACAGGAATTTAATGAATCAAGATTCTATTGTCTTTTTCCAATGACCTTTGGGTCTCCTAACAATGTAAAAGATGCTTAAAGATATACTTTTCAAAATTTCATTAGGAGGAAAATTATGAGAAGGCTTTGAGAAGACAGGTGGGAAAAGAAAAATACCTGCTTTATATCCTGAAAAGAGAAACACAAATTAGTATGTATGCTAAGGAGTTCACTGGTTTGTTTTTAAATGATAAGTAAGATTTATGTTCTGGCTACAATGGAGTAGTAACAGGGAAAGGATATTTCTTCCTACCTGAAAAAAAAAAAAAACCCAGAAAAACTACACAGTTTTCTGACATCAGACATCAGATAGTACAGGTCGGTGATCTCTGGGAGAGGGAACAAGTACAGAGTAAGCAATACCTACATTGCTCACTGTCTATAGACCATTTTCAGGCTGCTACACAGAGAGAGAAAACCCAGGCAGAGCCTAGCAGTTTCCCTAAATGCAGATACACAGCTGAGAGTTGGGGAGACCAAGGGAGTTAAAATTCACATGGCATGGGTGCCTAGGTGGCTCAGTCATTGGAGTCTGACTCTTCATTTCAGCTCAGGTCATGATTCCCGGGTAATGGGATTCAGCCCTGCTTAGTGCTCTGCACTGAGAATGGAACTTAAGATTCTCCCTTTCTCCTTCTGCCCCTCCCCTGCTTATGTGTGTGCACACACTCTTTCTCTCTTTCTCTCTCTCAAGAAAAAGGAAAGAAAAGAAAAGAAAAAAATCACACGGCATGGACTAAGAGAAGAGAACTTCAAAGAAAGGTCTTCAGAGAGCTGCAGCAAATAATAGTCTTCAACTGAGAACTAAGAAGTAAATGTAATTGAGAAGGCTACTCAAGTCGAGGGGAAGAAAATCACCCTACAGGGAACAATATACAGAACTTAAACAGGAGAGGAGATACCTTGTATTTCATCAGTAAAAGGGAAAAACCTTGTCATTCAGTTAGTGATCTGAGAACGGTATTGCTCTAGCAGTGGGGCAAAATTAACCCCAAAGCCTGCTTTGGTTCCATCCAAAAAAACTTAAAATCAAGACTTCAAAGTATCAAACTATTTCCAAGTAACTTAACTGTGTCTCAGAACAAAGCTCAAGAACAGAGGAATACAAAAATATTTATCACCCAACAGAGTAAAGACAATGACTAGTCTACAATAAAAACTTAACAAAGTAATAGGAAATAGAACCTGTAATGAGAAGAAACATCAATAGAAAGAAATGGACTGCTGGGGCGCCTGGGTAGCTCAGTCGGTTGACTTCGGCTCAGCTCATGATCTCGCGTTCCGGGAGTTCAGCCCCGCAGCAGGCTCTGCGCTGACAGCGGAGCCTGGAGCCTGCTTCAGATTCTGTGTCTCCCTCTCTCTCTGCCCCTCCCCCACACGCGCTCTGTCTCTCTCCGCCTCTCAAAAAAAAAAAAAAAAATTAAAAAAAAAAAAAGAAAGAAATGGACTGGACTCAAGAGTCCAGTCAAAATGAAGTAAAATGTTTTAGGATTTTCCTGAACCATCTCCTACAGGTGGAGCCTGACAATGTCTGGGTAGGGAAGATCAATTCTCCAAAGTGCACCATAGAAGACCAGTGATTTTTTGGAAATGTGTGACTTGCTGGCATTTTGACGTCCTGCAAACCATGATAAGAGTATCATCCATTTGACAGCATTGTTAAGCAGATTGAGATGATTCTGTGAAAAAGCCAAAGCCACTATTATATTGGTAAGTGTGAATTACATAGTGAAGACTACTTGAGAGCCAAAAGTACTTTAAACTTCGAAGTTAAGTGTTTGGCTTTGTACCAATGCTACTTGGATTCAGAAACTGGCTTTTGTGATATGTGGCCAGGGACAATTGACTGAAACTCCCTGTCTCAATTTCTTCACTGCTAAACTCAAAATTGTAACAGTGATGCCATGAAGATTACATGAGGTAATTCCTGTAAAGACTTCAGATGATTCCTGGTGTATGGAGAATACAAGTGTTAGATGTTATTAGAAAGGTCTTCTTGTTACCCTGTTGACAATATTGAATTAGAGATCACGGTGGGGAAATCCAATTCTTGGGCTTTGAAAGTATTGAATATTTTATGGAAAGTGCCAAAACCCGGGGCCTAATTTTATGGGTACAAACTAAGCCTCCAGGGTAGAGGAGTCATTTCCTCATCATTGCCCCTTCCTTTGGACAGCTTATTGCACTCCAGGTGGTGAGGCTTTGGCAAGGAATTGGGTCACCCACAATGAACAATAGCCACACGTGGCTGGATGGACTGATAGGTCATTTGAAACATGAAAAAGTGACACTTTTTCAAATAGGTCAGAAAATGAAACAGCTCATTTTAAGCTCTTACATTTTCAAATATTTCCTCTTTTAAAAGAGAGGAAATATTTTATCAGCTCTCTGGGGATGGGGGTGGGGGAATGCCTTTTCCTACCGTTATGAGTCCATCTTAGGCCTTTAACTCATTAGCAGGTTCATGAATACAGCCAAATAGTACTTAATGTGGAATTTGGGAGTCTGCATTTTAATTCCAGTCCTCACTTTTAGCTGAAGTGAGACTGTGAACATGGATTAAATTTCTAAATTACTCATGAGGCAAGGCACATCAGAAAATTGACAAAAGGAACAAAATGAAGGTAGACTAATTAAATTTTACTAATCAAGTATATCAACCAATGTAATAAAAACATTGCCTTCAGACAGGATTTTTAAGATAGTAAAACTACTCTGTACAATACTATAAGGATACACATATATTATTATGCATTTGTTCCAACCCATAGAATCTACAACACCAAGAATGAACCCTAAAGTAAACTAGGGACTTTGGGTGATAATGATGTGTCAAGATGAGTCCATCAATTGTAATAAATGTACCTCTCTGGTGAGGATGTTGATAATGGGGGAAGCCATGCATGTATGGTACAGGACGTATATGGGAAATCTCTGTACCTTTCACACAGTTTTGCTGTGAATCTAAAACATCTCTAAAAAACAAGGCCTACTAAAAAAAAGTTTTAAAAAATACAGTCTTCAAAGGCAACAACGCCTAGAACAGCATTCAGTAGATAGCAAATTACATGATGACCCTTTTGACTAAAATACCCTATCATTAAGTCACATAAGGAACAGCTGTGAAAAAAAGTGTACGATTTGGAATAAAAAAAAATGGGTCCCATAAGTTATCTGTGCAATTTTAAACCTATTTATTTACATCTCTTAGCCCATTTTCTCATTTAAAACATACACCTAATACTGCCATCTACAAATCAGTTTTGTCGTGAAGATAAAATTAAACAGTAAGAGTAGAAGTATTCCATGAGCTATAAGGTGCTAAGCCTAAGCTCATTGCTGTTCTTGGTCCATACTGGTATTATGTGCCTCAACTCATATATTTATCAGCCACATTCACTTACGAGGCTAGCTCGTTACATCTCAAAATCTTTAAAAAAAAAAAGGAGAGTGGGAAAGAAAGAGCTGAGACTCTTTTTTTTTTTTTTGCCCTTAGATTAATTAATATATGCAATTTTAATTAAAGTTCTTAAAAAATATGATTTGTCGTCATCTGGGTGTGGCTGCAATAGTAAGATGCCACTGCTGTGAGGGTGGCTGGTGGTGGCACCAGGCCAAATCCATGGTGGGTGTGGAGACATCTAGAATAATAAAGTATCACTCCACCCAGTTGTCTGTCACCTAATTAACTGGTGTGCTCTGAAAACAACTCTTGGGAGTCACAGTAATCTCTCAAAGTTGTGATGCAATGGAAAATGGCAGCCTACTTATGGCGGAAATGCAGAATATCCTCTGACGTTTGTTTTCTGGGAAGAGAGTCAAATGGAGAGAACAATTCCCATGGAAGTTCACCCTTGACTCCTTGCCCACTTGAATTACATTTCTGAGCCCAGCAAAAAGTGCTTGCATAAGCAAAACTGCCAGAAAGAAAAAAAAATGAATATTGCAAAATAGATGCCTTTGCCAGAGCACACTTTTTCCTTCCATTGCTCATAGAATTGAACAGTGAGGGTAGATATAGCATGGAGCCCTGTTAGAAAAGAAAAAAAAAAAAAAAAAGAAAGAGGGGAAACCTGTCAGGTTTTCTTGTTTTCAACAAGAAAATACACTCAGCTCTCTTGAGTGTCTAGTCTTTGTGAGAATTCAATAGCCAAAGAACTAGGTGAACATTTATGAATAGTCACAAACTTATCATAGTCTTTGAACTGGAATGGGTCTTGGTATATTCTAGTATTTTCAAATATCTTCATTTTATCTGTAAGGCCGATGAGGGGAAGCCATAAATTCAAGGACAAACAGCTGAGAACAGCAAAGCTGAAACTCATTCCACGTCTCCTGACTTCCAACTCCATGTGCTTTCTCCCACACTTTTTCAATCACCTACTCATGCCTGATTTGGGGATTGACTCTTCTTTCACACCCTGTATTTTGGGGAATAAACTCAGACTCATCTATACATAGAATTTTATGTAATGGTTTGGACTCTAGGTTACATTTTATTAGCTTTACTCTATCTTAACTGTAGGCAATTTTGTCCCCCTTCTCCACACAACCCCGGGGACATTTAGCAATATCTGGAGATAGTTTTAGTTGTTACAATTAGGGATCTTCTATGGCACTGGTGGATAGTGGCCAAGGATGCTGTTAAACATGCTGTAATACACAGGAAAGCACTTCTGGCCCCCAGAAAAGAGTTACCCAGTCCGAAATGCCAATAGAGATGTTCAGAAACCCTGCCTTATGCTTCCTAGCCAGAATTAGCTTCAAAGTTTTATTAATTATCTTGGTGATGAGACAGTTATTTCTGGAATAAGGGATTCTGCTGTGACCCACAGAGGGTATAAGGGTACTGTTAGAAAAGCCAAGTATTTATTTTTTAATGATTTATTAGATCGGCCAGTTTCTCATCTCTGATTTTAAAAATTGTATCATTACCTGCCTGCAGAATGTATACACAAATCCAGAATCCATCTTGGCCAGAGATACACTTTTAAGAGAAGATGTAGAACCCTGGAGATTTTACTTTAGCCTTCTTTCTATCCTTTTCCTCCTTGTTTTGCAATCATTATTTTGTCATTAGCATCTCCATGGCTGAACTCCTCTGAGATCTAACTTCCAAGGACCTTCTTTGAGTGGCTTCTTACCTTTGGTGGAACTTCACCAAGCTACCTAGGTATTCACAATTGGCCACATTCTAAAGGTTTATTTGTATTGCTGACTCTCTTCACTGTTGTAACAATGGCCTATCTCAAATTTCCACTCCAAAGACAGCTTTCCTAACTTCCTCTCTTCCTGTTCCTTTAGAACTCTCCTAAGTGTCTTCTGTTCTTTTTCTGGGGCTTACAATGTTTCTGTCTTTGCTATATTGAATTTAATGCTTAAACAATAAAATTTGTTCAAATAAGATTGTGAATGTAACCATAACATATGTAACAAATAAAAGTATTTTGTTTTCATGTAGAAAGGGGAGGACCAGTGTGCCTCACCCAGCTTCCACCTTCATTACTTTCTACTTTTTTTAAGTTTTTATTTAAATCCCAGTTAGTTAACGTACAGCATAATATTAGTTTCAGTTGTATAATATGGTGATTCAGTACTTCCACACATCACCCAGTGATCATCAAAAAAAGTGCACAGAGAGGGGGTGCCTGTGTGGCTCAGTCAGTTAAGCAGCCAACCCTTGGTTTCAGCTCAGGTTATGATCTCATGGTTTGTGAGTTCGAGCCCTGCATTGGGCTCTGCACTGACAGTGTGGAGTCTGCTTGTGATTCTCTCTCTCCCTCTTTCTCTCTCTCTCTCTCTCTCTCTGCTCTTCCCTCTCTCCTTCTCTCTCTCAAAATAAATAAATAAACTAAAAAAAAGTGCATAGAGATTAAATTACCAGTGTGTATCTAGTATCTAGTACAGGGAGTACATGCAAAGACATTATATACATATTCGTTGATCAAAATGAAAGAGGGAAAAGATATAAACCGTTTGAAAATTAGTGATGCCAAGTGTGGCCTTTTCTCCATGCTACATTTTCCCCTGCATCTCAATTGCTCTGAGTATGTTGAATCTTGTATCAGTTGAATATTCTTCATGGTATGAAGAAGTGTATCTTTCACCACTGAACACATTACTGATTTGCTACCCTCTTTCTTCATTTTTAAAGTCCACTTCTCATTTTCCATTATCTCTATCAAGATGATGCCTTCTTTGTGCTCACTTCAGCAGTACATAAACTAAAATTATTCATTCATTGATTTGCTGAGTCATTACTGATCATCAATTTCAAAGTCTGTGGAAGTTACTAAAGATGAATCAGGTATAAACCTTGCCTTCAAGGATCTTCTAATTTAATAGGGTAGTTAAGGCTAATCCCCAACATAGCTCTACTTTGAAATAAACAGTGATAACCACCAAAAGATGAAGTGCCATGGGAGTTTGTAATGGGAAAGTTTACAATCAGCTGAAACATTAAGAAAAGATTTATAAGAGACATGAAATTTGATAAAAGCCTTGAGAAAAGAGTGATCTGAAACATAAAGACACTCAGGTGAGGTTCAGGAGAAGTATATTTTGAGGAAAAGGGATATTGTGGAGTTTAACTAGACTGTAATAAAAGGTAAATTAAAATAGTGGTAGATACAATTAGAATAGGATAATGAGACCAAAATGTAAAGGGCACAATACCTAAATCTTGAGTCTCATTCTGTTTTATTTCTCATGGCTTTTTCTACCGATATTTTAAGATAGCAAATATTTTCTTTATTGAAAGTCTTTGTACTGGGTTAATGTTCTATTAAAATAAACATCTTAATTAACTATTCTGCCTTAAATATTTGCTGAGTATGCAAAAATTTTGACATGCAAATTTAACAGTAATCTGATACATCTTTGTAAGTCAGATAATGTAATCAGTGGAAATGGTTATCACTTACATATGGTCAATAAGGAAAAGTACTTAAAACTCGGCCAAAATTAACAAAAAAGACATTTAAAAATGGAATTGAATAAGCAATTTTACTGGAAATGAGCCAAGCTTTATGAATAATATTCTGAAAAAAAGTAAAATGAAAAATTATCAAAGTTATTTAAAAAGAATACTGCAAGCTTGTGGTTTTTAAATGTACCTGTATATTTATATGTCTGCATCTATTGATACCTGTTGCTATCTATCCAAACATTCAGTGGTGATAACATTTACCATGACAAATGCAGTAACAGATTGGTACTGCTAAGAAAAAGTTGCCACATGCTAGTTTTCTTTACTAATGCTGATTATCACAATGGTAGTACCTGGTACAGGAGAAACATTAGAGGTAGAAATCTAGAGACACAAACTATAACTTGGCTACTAATTACAACTCATCTGGCCTGGGGCAAACTGCATCGTACTGTTAAAACAGAGATTACTCATTTATGCCATATTGAGAATAGACCAAATAACTTCTAATTTCAAATAATGACATTAATAGTAATTTTGTCTTCCATGATGCCTGACCTCTATGAAAAATTGTCCCACCCAATTTCTTTGAGGAAAGAGAACTCAGGGCCCTTCTTTCAGCGTGGGGAGGCATGACTACTAATCAGACAAAGGGTGACATGTTGTCCGAGGGCAGTCAATACATAGGCTGAGGATACTTTGCACGAGGACTTCTGTGTAATAGGGGTGATGGATATTATTTTAGCTAAATAATGCCCCCCCTGCTGGAATTTGAGTAGTGTAATATGGAAAGAATCAACATACTGATAAATGGAAAAAGAAATAAGATACAGAAAAGTAGGTGAGGGCCGGATAGTAGAGTCAGAAGAACCAGTGAAAGGGATGGCAAGAAAATCCATTGCTCGTAGTGATGAAGGCAGGTGTTCTAAGCATTACAAATATATTGGCACAGCTCTCTACAAAATATGGAATTCAAAATTGTAAGATTACTAAACACCAAAGCATGGGCACAGCAGTCCAACACACTTGAATTTTCCCCTTATGACTATGAACTGACTGTAATGAAATATCAAAATCTTAAAAAAAAAAAAAATCCAGTACCTTGTCTTTGAACAAGTCTTAGGTACCTGAAGCACATTCTCAGTCTTTCCTACTGGATCACTTATTTGAACTGTGATCCTTCTTTTCTTTCTTTCTTTCTTTCTTTCTTTCTTTCTTTCTTTCTTTCTTTCTCTTTCTTTCTTTCTTTCTTTCTGATAGAAACTATATAACATAAGATTTACCCTCTTAAAACATTTTTAAGCATACAGTACAGTATTTTTAACTACAAGCACAATGTACCAATCTCTAGGACTATTTCATCTTGTGTGACTAAAACAACTGAACTGAACAACTCCTTGTTTCCCCCTCACCCCCTAGCCCCTGGCCTTGATCATTCTAGTTTCTGTTTCTGTGAATTTGACTACCTCAGATACCTCATGTCAGGGGAATCATGCAGTATGTACCCTTCTGTGACTGTCTTGTTTCACTTAGCATACTGTCCTCAAGTTTCATCTATGTTGTAACATGTGGCAGGATTTCCTTTTTGATGAAATAATATTCCATTGTATGTATATGCCACATTTTCCCTCTGGGATCCTTTTTTCTTACTATGACATGTTATCCTTATAATACATTCCTGTTACTAGAAATAAGTAGTTTGGGTAAAACCTTTTCTCCCTGGAACTTAGAGAACTAATGACTATAATTTTTTCCACCTGTCATCTGATTTAATGTTTCCTCAAAACCTATGAGGCATTATTATCTCCATTTTAAAATTATTATTTCCATGTATAATTCTGAGGTTCAGAATCTTACCCCAAATTACAAAACTAGACAGTGGCACAGACTGCCTTCAAACCTAGAAATGTGTGGCCACAAAGACTATGCTATTGTGATGCCTTCCAAATGTAAATTACCAACAGGCTGTTATCCCACACCTCTAAGGAAAATGATAGTGCGATATTTTTCAAAATACTTCTATGTCTTTAGCCCGTATCTTCATACCTTTGCTCCAGTGTGGAAGTTAAATGAGAAAGGTAATATCATTTCCATTTTCAGATATAGAAACCTAGCATGCCACTCAATCTGGAGACTGTATAAAGTAAACCATTGCAGAGGAAAGAACACATGCCTGCCTGCCTCCTCCACTTACCAGGTGTATGAACTTCTGTGCTTCACTAATAGGGAGTTCCTATGTCAATAATGATATTGATCTCATAGAACAATGTTAGGATTCATATTAAATGAAATCTAGCTCAATAAATGGCAAGTAAAAGATATTCAATAAGATGATTGTTCTCTTGTTATTTTCATTCCAGATCCCACCCACCCTCTTTTTAAGAACTAAATCACACTGTACTCTCCAAGGTCAAATTATAATGTGAAATATATGAAGGATGATTCATCATATAGGATTTCCTTAGATTTAGAGTGTCATTTTATCCCAGACTACTCATGTCTATTTCTGCTCACTTGCTAATTTATTTCCACCCCGCCTTGTTCTAAAAAGAATTTAAGGCAGACAACTCAACTCAAATCAAATTGCCAGGATATAAACAGTGACATAAACTTGAGAGAGCTCATTCTTTCAGTGGTCTTTCAACTTAGGAACTGCCTGTAGAGGGGTGCCTGTGTGGCTTAGTCAGTTAAGCATCTCACTCTTGACCTCAGCTCAGGTCTTGATCCCAGGGTAATGAGTTTAAGCCCTGCAATGGGCTCTGCATTGGGCTCTGCACTGGGCATGAAGCGTACTGAAAAAAGAAAAAAAAAAAGCCTGCTTGTAGAAAAGAAAAGAAGTGCTGATCTGAAAGCCAGATACATTTAGAATTAAGTACTAATTTCATCATCAAAAAAGCTAGATTTAGGAAAATTGCCCTCTCTGAGCCTCAGTTTCCACTTGTGTGAAATGAAGGAGTAGGATTAGTTTATTCTTCATTTTTATTCCAATGTTTATGATGCTATGTTATTATGGGTGTAGAACGCCAACAGAGAACCTGGCCACTACCTTAAAACTGAAGTGGAGTGGACTTCCTGTCCACTTGTGACCCTTCCCTCCACTAACCTCTTCTATCATACACATATTGTCTTCATCACCCATTTGACGCATTATTTTAAGATTAAATTATGATGTGCTTTTTGTTTTCATAGGTGTGTAGTTAACAGAGAAGACACATAATTAACAGAGCCTTATCCATGTTCATAACTCCAATACCTGATAGAGTATCTAAAGAGAGTGAATACTTGATGATAAGGGAAACTTTTGTTGTTGTTGTTCTCTCGGGTTTAAAAATTTAAGCACCTTAAATGTGTTTACAATAATGTGTTCTCTGGTTCACACAAAAGAGTTCTGTCATTAATGTTGGTCCCAGACATTGTAAAGTCTTTTCACCTTAATTATTATGTTTGATGCCTCCACCAGCCTCAAATCTTGCACAGTGATCTACATCCTACTACTGATCTACATTCCTGTAACATTTTACAAGCAGGGAAGCAAGACAAGTGAAGAACATGTGCTTTAAAATTGGATCAGGTTCTTGGTTATGAATCCACCATTATCAGCAATGAAAACAACAGCAAATTATTGGAATTTCTGGGTCTTGGCTGAGATTAAACAATTCTATAGTTATCAGGAGGATTAATTAGCTAATATTTGAAAATTTCTAGGCTTTAGTAGGTAGTCAATAAATGGTAACTATTATTCATTCCACAAAATATTAAGGCATATATAGGAAGAAAAACATAAAATTGTCTTTGTTCACAGATGATATGCCTGTTTCTCTAGAAAATCCAAACAAATACACAAAACAAATCCCGGAACCAATAAGTGACTATGGCAGGGTTGCAAGATACAAGGTTAAAATGCAAAAGCCAATCACTTTTCTATATTCCAGCAATGAACAAGTGGAATTTAAAATGAAAACCACAACACCATTTACATTAGCACCCAGAGAAATGAAATATTTGGTTCTACATATAAAAAAATATGTACAAAACCTATATGAGGAAGGCTACAAAACTATGGTGAATGAAATCAAAGAACTAAATAAATTAAGAAATATTTCACGTTCATGAATAGGAAGACTCAATACTATCAAGATGTTAGTTCTTCTCAACCTGATGTATAGATTCAATGCAATCCCAATCAAAATCCTTGTAAGTTATTTGTGGGTATTAACAAACTGATTCAAAAGTTTATATGAAGAGGCAGAAGACTCCAAATAGCCAATACAATGTTGAAGGAGCAAAACAAAGTAAAACAAAACAAAACAAAAACAAAAACAAAAAACAAACAAAAAATAAGCAAGCTGGAAGTAATGCTGCCTGACTTAAAGTTTACTGTAAAGCTACAGTAATCAAGACAATGATGCTGGAACAACTGAATATCCACAAGCAAAAAAAAAAATCTTAATTCAGCTTTTACATTCTTCACAAAGATTACCTCATAGTGGATCACAGATCTACATGTAAAATGACATAAAACTTCATATAAAACTCCTAGAAGATAACACAGGAGAAAACCACAATGACTTTGGGTATGGAGATCACTCTTTAGATACAGCACCAATGGCATAATCCATGAAAGAAAGAATTGATAAGCTGGAGTTCATTAAATTAAAAACTTCTGTTCTGCAAAAACAAGCGAGTGAGAAGACAAGCCACAGACTAGGAGAGATAGTTGCAAAAGATGTCTGATAAAGAACTGTTACCCAAAATATACGAAGAACTCTTAAAATTCAACAATAAGAAACAATCTGATTTTTAAATAGATTGGGCCCAAGACCTTAACAGACACCCCACCAAAAAATATAGATAGATAACAAACAAGCATATGAAAAGATGCTCCATGTAATACTTCATTGGTAAAATGTAAATTAAAACAACAAAGATACCACAACATAGTGATTAGAATGGCCAAAATCCAGAACACTGACAACACCAAATACTGGTGAGGATATAAGCAATGGAAACTCTCATTCATTTCTGGTGGGAGTGTGAAATGGCACAGCCACTTTGGAAGACAGTTTAGCAGTTTTTTGCAAAAACTTTTACCATACAATGCAGCAACATAGCTCCTTAGTATTTACTTAAAAGGATTGAAAACTTATGTTCACACAAAAACATGTACATGGATATTTATTCATAATTACCAAAATTTGTAAGCTACCAAGATGTCCTTCAGTAGGTAAATGGATAAATAAACTGGTGTATCCAGAAAATGGAATATTATTCAATCTAAAAAGAAATTAGCTATTAAGCTATGAATAGATATGGAGGAACTTTAAATGCATATTACTAAATGAAAGAAGGCAGTCTGAAAAGGCTAGGTACTGTCAGGTTCCAACTGTATGAAATTCTGGAAAAGGTAAAAGTATGGGTACAGTCAAAAAGATCAGTGGTTGCCAGGGGTTAGGGATGAATAATTATAGCACAGAAGATTTTTAGGGCAGTGAAAATACTTTGTGTGATACCATAATGATGGATACATATCATTACACATTTCTAAAAACTCATAGGATGCACAGTGTAAAGAGTGAACCATAATGTGAACTATGGACTTTAGTTAATGATATTTTTTATGCTCATCAACTGTAACAAATACTCCACCTGGGTGGGGTAGGCTATGCATGTGGAGGCTGGCAGGGGTATATGGAAAATCTCTTTACCTTTCCCTTAATTTTGCTGTGATCCTAAAACTGCTGTAAAAAATAGACTTGATTTTTAAATCTTACCTTGTGATTTCATTCACAAAAAATCTTCCAGTGACTCCTCTCAGCCTCAGAATCAAGATGTTCATTTTCATTTCTGCTTTTCAAAGACCATGTAATTTGTCTGTGGCTTACCTATTGGAATATAAGGGAATCTATATGAGTCCTTTGACCTTAACAATCTAGCTTTTGAATACCTCTTCTTGTCCCTCCATTTGTCACTATAGAAAGAATAGGATTTTAAAGCTAGTCACAGACAGAAAAACAGATTGACAGAAAAACGTCATACCTATAGGATCTTACAGATTTCACTTAACCTGCTCCATCTGTGAAAGGTGGTGGTAATATAAGGATTGCTGCTAATATCTATATTATTTAGAACTCAGGACCTGGCACATAGTAGGCCCTCAATAGTTGGCATTGATGGTAATAATGAGGATGATGATTTTCTGGCCACTGAGCAGAGATGCAGGAAGTAGAAAAAAATTTTCTTTCAATACTTTAACCAAGTTTTAACTAAATCATTATTGACTTATTCAGCTCACATGTGTTTTTCTACTAGACAGAGTGACATCTGTACCCCATATTCTATCTCATGTTGTTGTCTTTATATAAATAAAACATTCACCAATCCAGTGTCTTACAGATTGCCAACGGAATTTAATGATTAATGTATGGATTCTGGAAATAAATTGCCTGGATTTGCACCTGCCACTAACTGTGTAAGGTTGGACAAGTTTCTTTATCTCTCCTTGCTTCCGTTTATTCATATGTACATTATGGATAATAATAGCTGGATAATAGTAGCTGGAAAATAGTAGCTATCTCTTAATTCAATAACTAAAATTAAATAAGTTAACACATGCATAAAGTGCTTAGAATGGTTCCTGGCAATCATAAGCTCTCAGTAAGTATTTGCTATTATTATTATTTGATTCTTTGTTCTCTCTAACCCTCTCCCCAGCTCCCTCTCCAAATATTTAGCATTAGCTGGGAGGGTCCTGAGTATTTAATGACTTGAGATAGAATGCAATTTGGATTTACAAGGCTTGAAAAGAAAGACACTGGTAATGCTGGAAGAGTTTGTGGAAACTGGTACAGCCTTTCTGAAGAGCAATATAGATAGTCCATAACTATTTTAAATGCATATCTTAGTCCATAATTTAACTTAGTGCCAATGAAATAACAGATCAAATGCACTAACCTAAACATAGATGTTTAATAATTGTATAGCTCTATATAAAACAAAATAACAACTTAAACATACACCAAAAAGAAAATGGTAAAAGAAACCATAGTGGAGCACCTGGGTGGTTCAGCCGGTTAAGACTCCAACTTTGGCTCAGGTCATGATCTTGTGGTTCACAAGTTCAAGCCCCGCAAAGGGCTCTATGGTGACAGCTCAGAGCCTGGAGCCTGTTTTGGATTCTGTGTCTCCCTCTGTCTGCCCCCCCCCCCCCAACTCATGCTCTGTCTCTGTCTCTCTCTCAAAAATAAATAAACATTAAAAAATAAATAAATCACGGATTATTCACAGTGCAGCTATCTAGACTTGAGTCTATCAACTCTTGCACCCTAGCTGTACTCTTTATCACCTGTCCCACCTATCCTGAGCCTATCTCAGTAAATGTATTTCTCAAGTCAAAAACCTAGGATTCTTATCTGACTCCTTTCTACCTAATCTTCCAGTAAGTCCAGTCAATTCTTCCTCTACAACATATCTGCCTCTACGCTGTTACCTACTGACCCAAACCATCTCTCCTATGGACCGCTGCTCTAGCCTCCTCATCAGCTTCCTTGCTTCCATTTTGACCCCCATGCTGATCAATTTTCCACACAGTAGTTTGAGATATGTTTTAAAAATACAAATCACATGAATTAGACTAACTACTTAGAACTTCTGATTGTTTTCCATCTAACTTCACATTGGAATTACATCCAGACTTTCAGCTCTGGCCTACAAGATGCTAATGAATCTTTCCAATGTCAGTTTGCACTATTGTTTTTTCTCACTTATCATATTCTTTCACCATTAGCCTTTTTCCTGTTTCTCCACCATGCAAGCTCCTTCCTATGTTAGAATCTTATATGAGCTTAACCTTCTGTCTGGAAAGCTCCTCCCCTAGTTTTTGAGGAGTTGACTCCCAGACAGGCCTCAACTTAATTTTTTTTTTTTTTTTCAGACAGACCTTTCTTTGTAACCAAATCTAAAGCAGACCTTCCAGCTACTGCATTCCCAATCCTGGTTGTTTTTATGACCCAGTTTATTTTATTTTCACTGTAAAATAATCACTCACTGGCATCCTTTTGTTATTAATCTGTTTACTTCTTTACTATGTGCCTTTACCACTAGAATATAGGCTCCATAAAGAAAGACTCTTTCTCAGATTTTACTCCATGAAGCTGTATTTCATGATTATTGTTATTGGTATTATTGATGCGGGACCATAAGGCACACTGAGGGCCAAGCACAACCTAGAATTACCTGCCCCCCTACCCAGGTGGGATATGTGTGACGTTCCTCAGGCACTCCTGGCTGCCCAAGGACAAAGGAAAGGACTGAAAACAAATGGGTAAGCTGATAAAGTCTCCATCAGTTTACAAATATCTTAGTAAATTATAAGAAAAAGGAATCTTATCAATAGCCTAATCTCCAGAAACCTATAGACTCAGCTTCCTGGAGCCCCAACATCACCCTCCCCTCCACAGTGATATGGGAAAGAAAGGCAGAAGGAAATGGCAGATAAAATTGAATTTCTTTATAACCTGCAGCCCATTGACAAATACGTGAGGCAGGCAGACTAAAACATTTCTCTAGGAGCCCCCTACTGTCTTATTGTTAATGCTTTGCTAGAGGGGAAAACAACCTTAGCTTGACAAATAGCTAGGCCTTCAGTAATTTGTGAGTCTTTAGCATGTGGAAAATCCCTTTATGAAAATTCCTCTTGACTTTACTTCCCCTGGCCCCATAGTATATAACCAGTCACTCTTTACAACCCCAGGGCAGCTCTTTGTGCCCCCGGGTCCTGTCCTGTGCTTTAATAAAATCACCTTTTTGCACCAAATACATCTTCAAGAATTATTTCTTGGACATCAGCTCTGAACCCCACCATTCACCCCAAAACCCCATCATTATCATATTATTATTATCATTATTATTATTATTTATGTGACTTGAGAATTTTCACTTGGTTTCCCCTATTTCAGAGCAAAAATAAGAGCATTCCTTTGTATAAATCTCATATACTACAAATATAACTTCTTCCAATCATTTTTTCTTATGCTCTCATTAAAAAAATAGTAAATCCATTAATTTGGTGCCGATGATATTTAATTTTCTTAAATCTTCTCATCCTATCACATTCCCAGACCTCTTTTTATACATTATAATTTTTCTATAGCAATAGGACTTGAAGTATCAACTATATCTCTGTCAGTCATCTAACCTACTATACCTCATTTAAATGCCCTCAACAACCTGAAGAGGTGATATCATCATGCCTATTTCATGAATAACAGCTAACATTTGTTGACTGATTATTCTCTACCAGGCACTGTTGAACATGTTCTCAAATTAACCAATCTTCATGACAACTAACATTTTACAGATCAGGAAGCCAAGGAGAAGAGAAATTAATTAACTGGTCTGACATTTACAGACATTATTAATGACAATGTCAGGACTCAAACCTAATTCACCTGACTCTGGCCTCATTTTTTTCAACTTCTATATTATCTAGCTTTCACATATGAAAAAGAAGTTTCCTTTGGGAGAGTTTGAGGAAATGGAGAATACGTAGCAGAATGGGGTTTGAATGAAAAATCACATACTCTAAACTATTAAACTATTTTGCTATCCCAGTGATATTTAGTACCTCAGTCAAGAGTATGAAGTGTTTTATGATTAGCCAAGTTGTTAGAACCCTTTTCTCACTCCCTAGACCATTGCTTGTTCTTCTTGTTTAGCTGTTCCACACCATTCTTTATTGACAGTTTTCCTCTTCATAGGATTGGTAAGAAATTCTGTGGCTGATCACTACCCACTGCTTACACCCACCCTTGTCCCAGCAAATGTGAACAAATAGAACTGGCACAAAAAACCTGAAACATTGTAAATGCAGGAGACTTTGCAGTCTGTCAGAGTTAATAGTCATCCTTGAGGAAGGATTACCCATATTCCAGGCACAATGAACACTTTACATGCGTTATCTCATTTGGTTCTTCACAACAACCCTATGAGGGAGCTATCATTATCTCCATTTCCAGGTGAGGAAACACAGACTCAGAGTTTAAGACTCATCCAAGGTCACACAGGTAGAAGTGAAGCACCGAGATTTGAGTATGAGTTTTCCTAACACTGTGGGCTACTCTTAAACTCTTAAACACTACACATATAGATTTCTAAATAAAATTAGGAGGGAGCTTTTCACTAGAGTTCTATTCTAATCCTGTTTGTCAAAAACTTTTAAAATTCTAACATGGGCGGGGTGCCTGGGTGGCTTAGTCGGTTGAGCATCTGACTCTCAGTTTGAGCGTCTGCCTCTTGATTTCACTCAGGTCATGATACTATGGTTGTGGGATCGAGCCCTGAGTGGGGCTCCGTGCTGAGTGTGGAGTCTGCTTAAGATTCTCCCTCTCTCTCCCTCTGCCTCTCTCCCACACTTGTGCGCTCTCTCTCTTGTAATATGGGCAATTCAACTTAGTAAGTCACACAAGAAAAATGCTGAATAGGGGAGGGCTCAGGAGTCAGTGAGGGCATCCTGAGATAGAACATGGTTTCTGTCCTTACATAACACAGGTGCATAAAATGTTCCCAGCCCAGACATGCAACATCAAAGTTCTCATTGGATTACACATTTAAAGCTGTCATTCCCAATATTGTTATGGTATCATAGCAACTGATTCAGGTCAGAATTCCTGCATTTTAATTCTTGCCTAATAGTGAAAAGGAAAGAGTGTCTTACTGTCAGAACTCAAGAAGCTCTTAGAGTTCATCTAGCCCAACCTCTTTCATTGTCTAGATTAAGAGACTGAAGCCCTATTGACATTAAAACACGAGACAGCAACTGGATGAATCTCGAAGACACTCTGCGGAGTGAAAGAAGCCACATACAAAAGACTAAATGACCACCATGTAATGTTTTTATACAAGAAAACTAGAGTGAATTACCTGTTTAAAAAAAAAAAAAAAAGACACACGGCATACAATTCCTTTTATATACAGTTCCAGACAAATAAAGCAAATCTGTGGGGATAGAAGTTCAAATAATGGTAACTTCTGTGGCCAGGGGTGGGGGAGGCATCGACCATAAAGAGGCACAAAGAAACCTTTAAGGCAATTTCTATACTTTAATATGAAAGGTGATTCTATAGGTCTATGCATATATAAACATGCAACAGACTGTACATTTATGACTTGCGAATTTCAGTGTATGTAAATTATATCTAAAAGGAAAATGAGAAGGAAAATAGCTGTCTGTATACTAAGAGGCCTGTGTGAATCTCATCTTTTACTGAATACTCAGAGACCATTTTGTCTCTGAAAACTCTGAATACTCAGAGACCATTTTGTAACCATTTTGAAAGTTACATTCAGTACTGCAGATGTGGGAAGTTGCTCTGTAGAACAGGGAAGACATTCACTCAAGATCACAGACTAATGACATAGCTAGGTTTGGATTTTATATTTCATGCCATAATGGCTTAGAAATACCTGAAGCTCTAAAGAAGTTTTGATGGAGGCCCCAGCCGTACTGTGGAAAAAATCACAGGAGAAAGGGTATTGAATTTGAAGCCAGATAATTTGTATTTAAAGATCAACTTTACCATTATTTCTATAAATTACAATGCCTGGCACATGGTAGGCATTCAATTTATTTTTAATGAGGGGGTGTGTGAAAGGATGACTGAAAGAAATATGATCAGTAATTTAACTTCTGAATTTAGGAAGAATAAAAATAAAAATTTTTATGTATTTTAAACAGTAATCTTCAAAGTATGCTCCATACAAAACAAGTATTTACAATTGTATCTTTAGAAAAAAGGCTTTTAGGGTCAAATGTGGCTTGTCAATCTTTTTTTTCTTAATGTTTATTTATTTTCATTTATTTATTTTTTGAGAGAGGGAGAGAGAGAGAGTAGGGGAGGGGCAAAGAGAAAGGGAGAGAGAATCCCAAGCAGGCTCTACACTGCTAATGCAGAGATCATGACCATGAGATCATGACCTGAGCCGAGATCAAGAGTCAGACGGTTAAATGACTGACCCACCCAGGCACCCGATTTATCAATCTTGGTTTAAGCAAATTAAATAACTTTACCTAGCTGCAGGACTCCTTTCAAGTGCTAAAAGATATGTGAAATCTAGAGAAAAATTAAATATAGAACATTTCCTAAAATCATTTAGCCACTAAATTATCATTAGGTTGGACTATTATTAAAATCTCAAAAAGCAAAAATGCGTTATAGAAGGGAAACATCCTATCTTTTTAAAGGATGAGGAAAAACGTCAAATTAGTCCATGATATCCAGAACAAAAATGAATGTAATAAGATGAGATTTCAGTTTTACTAACTTCCAAACCCAAATTTAAACATTTTTTTAATTAATAACTTTAAAAGATATGATGCTCTAAAGTTAAATATATTTGTGGGTTTATTACATAGAAAGAAATTAAACATGACCACAATGGTATGAATGACTGCAGAGAGGAAATGAAAATATACTATTGTAAGGTTATTACATGCTCGGTGGTTGGCATAATATTTAATCATAGATTGCGAAAGCTTAAAATGTATATTGAAAACACTAGAGTAAAACTTTAAAAAATTTTAAAAAGGTGTAACTAATAAACAATGATGCAACAAAAATGGAATCATAGAAAAATACTCAATGCAAAAACAGCAGGAAAATGAGAAAAGGGAATCAAAAACAGGAGGAAAGACTCACAGAAAATATATAGTAAGGAGGTAGATCCGAATCCAATTATTGTCAATATCAATTGTCAATAAAATGAAAATACTAATTTGAGAAGACATACTTACTTCTATGTTCATTGCAGCATTATTCACAATAGCCAAGATACGGAAGCAACCTAAGTATCCATTGATGGATGAACGGATAAACACACACACACACACACACACACACACACACACACACACACACAGAGGAATATTACTCAGCCATAAAAAAAGAATGAAATCTTACCATTCACCACATAGATGAACCTAGAAGATATTATGCTATGTGAAATAAGTCAGAGAAAGACAAATACCATATGATTTCACTTATTTGTGGAATCTAAAAAACAAAACAAGTGAACAAACAACAACAAAAGAGAAACAGACTCATAAATATAGAAAACAAGCTAGTGGTCACCAGAGCTTGTGCCAGGATAGGCAAAATAAGTGGAGGGAATGAAGAGGTACGAGCTTCCAGTTATAAAATAAATAAGTCACAGGGATGAAAAGGAGAGCATAGGGAATATACTTAATAATACTGTAATAATTTTGTATGTTGGCAGATGGTGACTACACTTGGTGAGCTTTCTGTAATGCATGGGACTGTTGGATCTCTATGTTGTGCACCTGAAACTAATATAATAAATGTCAGCTATACTCTAAGAAATAAATTTAAAAAATGTTTAGAAAGAATTGTTTTAAGTTTATTTATTTATTTTGAAAGAGACAGAGAGAGCATGAGTGGGGGAGGGGCAGAGAGAAAGGGAGAGAGAGAGAATTTCAAGCAGGCTCTACGCTGCCAGCACAGAGCCTGACACGGGGCTCGAGTGCCGAAACTGTGAGATCATGACCTGAGCCAAAACCAGGAGTCGGACACTTAACTGACTGAGTCACCCAGACGCCCCTAGAAATAATTTTTTTTTAGTTAAAATATATAAGGCCATTTACAATAGCATCAGAAACAAAAAATTTAGGAATAAATAGAATGAAAGCTGTATAAAACCTCTACACTAAAACTATGAAACGATACTTGAAAGAAATGAAGGAAACTGAAAGAAATAGATAAATACATGTTCGTGGATACAAAGGATTAAAATTATAAAAATTTCAAATGTACCCAAATTTAATGTACAGACTCAACTCAGTAGCATTCAAAATTCTAGCAAGACTCTTCATAGAGAATGAGTAGCTGAATTTATAGTACATGTTAAAGTGCAAAGGACCAAGAAGAGCTGGGTCCTTTGCAAGGATACTGACGATGGGATATTAGCAATAAATGGAAAGTTGCAATTAATGATGCCTAAAATCTTTTCCTTCAAGCTCTAAACTTCATATTTCTTTAAAAGAATGAAGCTCTTGGGGGTGAAAGTTGAGTTCAGAAGACCCAGGCTTTCACACTGGTCATCTTTATTTACTAGGAGAAACAACCTTTGACAAGTCATTTAACTTCTCTCTTCAGTCAGTAAAGTGAAAATAATCCCTGCTTTCTCACATTATTGGGGTGAGGACAAAAATGTACATATGGAAGCATTCTGAAAACTGTTCCACGTATATATATTTATTACTGCTTTTATTACTTTGGGAATTTTACTTATATCAAGAAGAAAACAGAAAAACTACATGACAGAGGCTATTTTGGGCGCTATTAAAAATACCTGAGTGGGAAGGAAGCAGCTGGGACTCTCAGGTGGAATGTGGGTGGGAATTTCCTGAGTAATTATCTGAAGAAGGGAAGAGCTTATCAAACATGGCGAAAGGGTAGCTCAACTGAAATACCATCAAAGAATAGAGAAGTTTTTTGGGATTCTGAGGACTCCTGCACCTACTGGCATTATACTTAACAGACACATAGCCAACCTGGCCGTGTGTGACAGAAGAATCAGTTAAACAATTGGGCCACAACATTTAGTGAGTATACAGGTTGTGGGAATAATTTTAAAGAACATGATATCAGTAAGCCAATACCTTACAGAATGAGTTATTCAATATGATGGAGATTTCTGAATAATTCAGAATTTCCCCTTTACATTCCACATAGCTTAACCATGTCCCAGAGGGGAAAATATTCTAAAAATCTCTACACACACATTTTGCCTCCTTGAATAAAAAATAATACACAAAATTTAACTATCCTTGACAATTGTATAAAATACAGTTACAACTTGTGGATTTTATTAAGGTTCATGGGGTTGTCTGCCTTGCACTGTTTTTATTGTCCAATTTATGTGTTCTCTGAATTCTCCTATAAGCTTTCCTTGTGGAGTTTTTTACAGAGCTACACTCTGGCCCTCATCATCACAGGGTATTCTCCACCCCCAAGATGTAAAACTTAAAAGTGCCGTTTCTTGGCAATGAGAAAGAATGAAATATGGCCTTTTGTAGCAACATGGATGGAACTGGAGAGTGTTATGCTAAGTGAAATAAGTCATACAGAGAAGGACAGATTCCATATGTTTTCACTCCTATGTGGATCCTGAGAAACTTAACAGAAGACTATGGGGGAGGGAAGAAAAAAATGGCTAGAGAAGGAGGGAGCCAGAACATAAGAGACTCCTAAAAACTGAGAACAAACTGAGGGTTTATGGGGGGTGGGAGGGAGGGATGGGTGGTTAATGGGTATTGAGGAGGGCACCTGTTGGGATGAGCACTGGGTGTTGTATGGAAACCAATTTGACAATAAATTTCGTAATAATAATAATAATAATAAAAGTGCCATTTCTGATCAGATCCCCTCTTTCCATCTTTCCCACTCTCTCTCACTCATCTTGCTCCTCACATTACTCATACCCAAGTTCCTTCTCCTCTTCCTATTATTGCTAACTGAATATCTTGTCTTAGTTTTCTCTCTCGTTCTTCCAACCTAAATCCAATGCTCAACATATCAGGTATTACCTCACCTTCAGTAACACATAATCTCGAGTTTCTACCCCTTCTCTTTGCAAAATTCCACACCTAATCAACAAAGGACAGCTATTTTCATGTGGAGGTATAGCTTATATTTAAGAAACTAAGCTCTAAATTCAGGCACATCTAATTTTGAATTTCAATTCTTCCATTTACTATTTCTTTGAACCAAGGCCATTTATTTAACTTCTCTCTGCCTCAATTCTCTCCGTAAGGTATTTTCCCCTGGTATGTCCATGGTGCCTGACAAAAATCATATGCAAGGTGAGTATTTGTTGAATGAAAATGAACATTACCCTCCTTAATGTCATGGAAATACCATTAATTTCAACTACTGTTCCTTCTTTTTACTTCAAAATACATTTACAGTTTCAGTCATCCTTTCCTTTTTCCATTTTGCCTCAGGAGAAGGATGACTTACAATTCTTCAAGGCTAATCACCCACCTCTCTTCTGTATTCCAAGGACTCCCACGTCTATAGTGCATTGCCTTATCAAAGTTCCTTATAATATCCTCACTACAACAGGATGTTTTCCTTTAACCCACAAACAAGCTTTATCTTTCTCCTGTAAGTTACTCCCTCAGTTCTCCCTTGCCTCTTGTGTTCCCAAGGTCCTCTGAAGGGCAGTATCTACTTATGGCTTCTGCTACCTTGCCTCTCATTCATTTATTCAGCATTAACCAAATCTAATTTAGCTTCTCTCCTACAATTGTACTGAAAATCACTAGCATTAGCTATTTAAAGATAAATTCGTTTCTCATTTTATTCAATTTCTCATCAAAATTCGAGATGATAGTTGCACTTCCCTCTGAAGTCTCTGCCTTTCATTTCAGCGCCACTACTCTCTTCACCTATGCTTTTACCATGCAGAACATTCTTTCTCAGTCTCATTTCCTTATTTCCCTTTCTTTCACTGCCTAGCTCTCAAGTCTGGTATGTCTCAAAATTTAATTCCTGACCCATTAATGTCAGCTACATGACATTAACTCCAAATCATCTCCATCTCCCCCTTCAACCAAACTTCTAACTTCTAACTTTCCATCAGTCATAATTACTCACATATCCAAAACCAAACTCACTATTTCTTCCTCACACCCAAGTCTCCTCCTCTCTTGTTCCCTATATTTAGAGCTTCCCTATCCCCAGCTAGAAATGTAGAAGTCATTTTAACATCTTTTTATCCAGGTACATCTAACTGGTCACAACACCTTATTGATTCTATTAATAAAATCCCCAATCTCTACGCTTCTTTTTTAACTTCATTACTGATGCCTGCATGCTGGCTCACTTGCTTTTATTCATTCAAGATAGGGGTGCCTGTGTGGTTCAGTTGGTTAAACATTTAACTCTTGGTTTCATCTCAGGTCATGATCTCACTGTTCGCAGGATCCAGTACTGCATTAGGCTCAGGACTGATACCATGGAGCCTACTTGGGATTCTCTCTCCCCTCCACTCTCTGCCTCTCTCTCTCTCTTTCAGAATAAATAAATAAACTTTTTTTTAAAAAATATAGAACTCGTGACTTTCCCTACCTGACCTTCACCTACAGTCTGTCCTGTTACAGTCAATTACACCATCATTTTCCCGACGATGCCCCAAACCTAGCATTTGTCTTTGATTTCTCAGTTCTCTCAATGATCACATGCAATCCGTCATCTATACTAATTAATCCATGTTAATTAACTTCATCTTCACAACACCCCTATGAGGTCTAAGGCTCAGAGAAGTTAAATAGGTCACTTAAGGCCAAAGACCTAAATGAAATCAGGTCATGTCTCTCCTTTCCTAAGCAACCATCCAACAGATTTCCGTTACATTTATAATTAAACACAAATTGTTTATGGCAGGCAACAATGATCTCATCCTTGCCAGTTCTTCATCTTCATCACATACTGCTGTCATGTGTGTTCACACAAACTTGCCTAACTCAAGAGTTTTGCTCCTGTTAGTTCTTTTACCTGGAAAGCTCTTCTACCTAATTCTTTCTATACCTTACTTATCTCAACTTTCAGGCCTCAAATTAAATGACACCGTTTTCCCTGAAAAACTTAAAGGCCCTAAAATAAATAAAGGCCCTCAGGATGGAGAACTATTTATCATGCTACTGGAAGCCAAAAGAAAGCTGGAGTAGCCATACTTATATCAGACAAACTAGACTTTAAATTAAAGGCTGTAACAAGAGATGAAGAAGGGCATTATATAATAATTACAGGGTCTATCCATCAGGAAGAGCTAACAATTATAAATGTCTATGCGCCGAATACCGGAGCCCCCAGATATATAAAACAATTACTCATAAACATAAGCAACCTTATTGATAAGAATGTGGTCATTGCAGGGGACTTTAACACCCCACTTACAGAAATGGATAGATCATCTAGACACACAGTCAATAAAGAAACAAGGGCCCTGAATGATACATTGGATCAGATGGACTTGACAGATATATTTAGAACTCTGCATCCCAAAGCAACAGAATATACTTTCTTCTCGAGTGCACATGGAACATTCTCCAAGATAGATCATATACTGGGTCACAAAACAGCCCTTCATAAGTTTACAAGAATTGAAATTATACCATGCATACTTTCAGACCACAATGCTATGAAGCTTGAAATCAACCACAGGAAAAAGTCTGGAAAACCTCCAAAAGCATGGAGGTTAAAGAACGCCCTACTAACGAATGAGTGGGTCAACCAGGCAATTAGAGAAGAAATTAAAAAATATATGGAAACAAACGAAAATGAAAATACAACAATCCAAACGCTTTGGGATGCAGCGAAGGCAGTCCTGAGAGGAAAATACATTGCAATCCAGGCCTATCTCAAGAAACAAGAAAAATCCCAATACAAAATCTAACAGCACACCTAAAGGAAATAGAAGCAGAACAGCAAAGGCAGCCTAAACCCAGCAGAAGAAGAGAAATAATAAAGATCAGAGCAGAAATAAACAATATAGAATCTAAAAAAACTGTAGAGCAGATCAACGAAACCAAGAGTTGGTTTTTTGAAAAAATAAACAAAATTGACAAACCTCTAGCCAGGCTTCTCAAAAAGAAAAGGGAGATGACCCAAATAGATAAAATCATGAATGAAAATGGAATTATTACAACCAATCCCTCAGAGATACAAACAATTATCAGGGAATACTATGAAAAATTATATGCCAACAAATTGGACAACCTGGAAGAAATGGACAAATTCCTAAACACCCACACTCTTCCAAAACTCAATCAGGAGGAAATAGAAAGCTTGAACAGACCCATAACCAGCGAAGAAATTGAATCGGTTATCAAAAATCTCCCAACAAATAAGAGTCCAGGACCAGATGGCTTCCCAGGGGAGTTCTACCAGACGTTTAAAGCAGAGATAATACCTATCCTTCTCAAGCTATTCCAAGAAATAGAAAGGGAAGGAAAACTTCCAGACTCATTCTCTGAAGCCAGTATTACTTTGATTCCTAAACCAGACAGAGACCTAGTAAAAAAAGAGAACTACAGGCCAATATCTCTGATGAATATGGATGCAAAAATTCTCAATAAGATACTAGCAAATCGAATTCAACAGCATATAAACAGAATTATTCACCATGATCAAGTGGGATTCATTCCTGGGATGCAGGGCTGGTTCAACATTCGCAAATCGATCAACGTGATACATCACATTAACAAAAAAAAAAGAGAAGAACCATATGATCCTGTCAATCGATGCAGAAAAGGCCTTTGACAAAATCCAGCACCCTTTCTTAATAAAAACCCTTGAGAAAGTCGGGATAGAAGGAACATACTTAAAGATCATAAAAGCCATTTATGAAAAGCCCACAGCTAACATCATCCTCAACGGGGAAAAACTGAGAGCTTTTTCCCTGAGATCAGGAACACGACAGGGATGCCCACTCTCACCACTGTTGTTTAACATAGTGCTGGAAGTTCTAGCATCAGCAATCAGACAACAAAAGGAAATCAAAGGCATCCAAATTGGCAAAGATGAAGTCAAGCTTTCGCTTTTTGCAGATGACATGATATTATACATGGAAAATCCGATAGACTCCACCAAAAGTCTGCTAGAACTGATACATGAATTCAGCAAAGTTGCAGGATACAAAATCAATGTACAGAAATCAGTTGCATTCTTATACACTAACAATGAAGCAACAGAAAGACAAATAAAGAAACTGATCCTGTTCACAATTGCACCAAGAAGCATAAAATACCTAGGAATAAATCTAACCAAAGATGTAAAAGATCTGTATGCTGAAAACTATAGAAAGCTTATGCAGGTAATTGAAGAAGATATAAAGAAATGGAAAGACATTCCCTGCTCATGGATTGGAAGAATAAATATTGTCAAAATGTCAATACTACCCAAAGCTATCTACACATTCAATGCAATCCCAATCAAAATTGCACCAGCATTCTTCTCGAAACTAGAACAAGCAATCCTAAAATTCATATGGAACCACAAAAGGCCCCGAATAGCCAAAGTAATTTTGAAGAAGAAGACCAAAGCAGGAGGCATCACAATCCCAGACTTTAGCCTCTACTACAAAGCTGTCATCATCAAGACAGCATGGTATTGGCATAAAAACAGACACATAGACCAATGGAATAGAATAGAAACCCCAGAACTAGACCCACAAACGTATGGCCAACTCATCTTTGACAAAGCAGGAAAGAACATCCAATGGAAAAAAGACAGTCTCTTTAACAAATGGTGCTGGGAGAACTGGACAGCAACATGCAGAAGGTTGAAACTAGACCACTTTCTCACACCATTCACAAAAATAAACTCAAAATGGATAAAGGACCTGAATGTGAGACAGGAAACCATCAAAACCTTAGAGAAGAAAGCAGGAAAAGACCTCTCTGACCTCAGCTGTAGCAATCTCTTACTCGGCACATCCCCAAAGGCAAGGGAATTAAAAGCAAAAGTGAATTACTGGGACCTTATGAAGATAAAAAGCTTCTGCACAGCAAAGGAAACAACCAACAAAACTAAAAGGCAACCAACGGAATGGGAAAAGATATTTGCAAATGACATATCGGACAAAGGGCTAGTATCCAAAATCTATAAAGAGCTCATCAAACTCCACACCCGAAAAACAAATAACCCAGTGAAGAAATGGGCAGAAAACATGAATAGACACTTCTCTAAAGAAGACATCCGGATGGCCAACAGGCACATGAAAAGATGTTCAACGTCGCTCCTTATCAGGGAAATACAAATCAAAACCACACTCAGATATCACCTCACGCCAGTCAGAGTGGCCAAAATGAACAAATCAGGTGACTATAGATGCTGGAGAGGATGTGGAGAAACGGGAACCCTCTTGCACTGTTGGTGGGAATGCAAATTGGTGCAGCTGCTCTGGAAAGCAGTGTGGAGGTTCCTCAGAAAATTAAAAATAGACCTACCCTATGACCCAGCAATAGCACTGCTAGGAATTTATCCAAGGGATACAGGAGTACTGATGCATAGGGGCACTTGTACCCCAATGTTTATAGAAGCACTCTCAACAATAGCCAAATTATGGAAAGAGCCTAAATGTCCATCAACTGATGAATGGATAAAGAAATTGTGGTTTATATACACAATGGAATACTACGTGGCAATGAGAAAAAATGAAATATGGCCTTTTGTAGCAATGTGGATGGATCTGGAGAGTGTGATGCTAAGTGAAATAAACCATACAGAGAAAGACAGATACCATATGGTTTCACTCTTATGTGGATCCTGAGAAACGTAACAGAAACCCATGGGGGAGGGGAAGGGAAAAAAAAAAAAAAGAGGTTAGAGTGGGAGAGAGCCAAAGCATAAGAGACTGTGAAAAACTGAGAACAAACTGAGGGTTGATGGGGGGTGGGAGGGAGGGCAGGGTGGGTGATGGGTATTGAGGAGGGCACCTTTTGGGATGAGCACTGGGTGTTGTATGGAAACCAATTTGACAGTAAATTTCATATATTAAAAAATTTAAAAAAATAAAAAAAAAATAAAGGCCCTCATTTTTTTTTTGTCAAAGCACAATTTGGATTTCTTTCATAATATTTATCATATCTGTAACTATTTTGTTAATTTGTTACTTGTCTGTTCCTTCTCTTCCATTACATTATACATTCTGCAAGGTCAGGAACCATGCCTTTTTGTTTAACACTTTAACTTCAATACAACACTTGACACAGTCTCTAGGACAAGGGATATTCACAGTAATAATTGCTGAATTACTCATTTGATAATTCAAATTTTATTTTTTAAAAATGTTTATTTATTTATTTTGAGAGAGAGAGAGAGGAAGCAGAAGAGGGGGGAGAGGAAGAGGGAAAGAGAAAGAATCCCAAGCAGGCTCTACACTAAGCCAAAATCAAGAGTCAGACCCTTGGGGCACCTGGGTGGCTCAGCTGGTTGAGCACTGGACTTCAGCTCAGGTCATGATCTCACGGTTCATGAGTTTGAGCCCTACATGGGGCTCGCTGTTGTCAGCTCAGAGCCCGCTTTGGATCATCAGTACCTCTGTCTCTCTGCTCCTCCCCCGCTCATGCTCTTTCTCAAAAATAAAAATAAACATTAAAAAAATAAAAAGAAAAAAGAGTCGGACCCTTAACTGACTGAGATGCCCAGGTGCCCTGATAATTCACATTTTAAAAATCTATGTTAGTTTCTACCATGTTCTAAGTGCCTGGAATACAAAAATGATCAATGTGGTTTGTAAGAACGTGGCCTTGTATAGAAATAGACAAATAAATAATTCAAAACTATCTGAGAGATGCCATAGAAAGGCATTTGTAGGAAGAGAAAAACTCTGTTTTTCTAAGGGAGACAAGGAAAACTTTATGAAGAAGTTGACATTGGAATTAGATCAAAGATTCTCATATGGTTGCAATTTTGTCCCCTGGGGGACATTTGGCAATATCTATGGACATTTTTGATTGCCACACGGAGAAGAGAGGGACTGCTATTGGCGTCAAGTAGGTAAACACCAGGGACATCCTGCAATGCACAGGACAACACTCCAAAACAAAGGATTATCCAGCTCAAAATTTTAATTGTGTCAAAGTTGAGAAACCCTGAATTAGCTCTTAAAAGATTAATGAAGATTTTCTATCAGCTAGGTAACAATCATAGTTTCCTGTCTTCCTGAAAACATCCATACTATACCCAGGTGCCATTGGCTTTCTAAAATATAAGTCTATGCTGCCACTCTGGAAAAACAGTGTGGAGGTTCCTCAAAAAAATTAAAAATAGATCTACCCTATGACCCAGCAATAGCACTGCTAGGAATTTACCCAAGGGATACAGGAGTGCTCATGCACAGGAGCACTGTACCCCAATGTTTACAGCAGCACTTTCAACAATAGCCAAATTATGGAAAGAGCCTAAATGTCCATCAACTGATGAATGAATAAAGAAATTGTGGTTTATATATGCAATGGAATACTACCTGGCAATGAGAAAGAATGAAATATGGCCTTTTGTGGTAATGTGGATGGAACTGGAGAGTGTTATGCTAAGTAAAATAAGTCATACAGAGAAAGATAGATACCATATGTTTTCACCCTTATGTGGATCCTGAGACACTTAACAGAAGCCATGGGGGAGGGGAAGGGAAAAAAAAGAAGTTACAGAGAGGGAGGGAGCCAAACCATGAGACTCTTAAAAACCGAAAATAAACTGAGGGTTGATGGGGGGTGGGAGGAGGGGAAAGTGGGTGATGGGCATTGAGGAGGGCACCTGTTGGGATGATCACTGGGTGTTGTATGGAAACCAATTTGACAATAAATTTCATATTAAAAAAATAAAATAAAATAAAATAAAATTAAATTAAATTAAATTAAGTTAAATAAAAATCTACTTATACCATGCCTGGTTCACCATGTTTTCTGATATGAATATCTAAAAATTTATTGATCCATTAGCACATGCTAGGGTCTTCAAAACAACCTCATGAGGCAGGCATTACTGCCCCCATTTTACTGAGAAGGTAACTAAGATTCAGATAAGGTAAGTAACCTACAAGGTCTCACAACTGATGGCTTTCTTTTTCCTCTAGAAGAACACCTTGGCCCCTCGGCTTACTGCACAGTCTGATTTATAACCTTCTTTCCCAGCTTTGTTTTCTTAGAAGTTTATTTATTTAATTTGAGAGAGAGAGAGAAAGCACGAGCAGGGAAGCATGAGCATGAGAGAGAGAGGGAGTAAGAATCCCAGGCAGGCTGTTAGCGCAGTGCTCAGAAGTGGGACTGAGGCAGGGGCTCGAACTCATGAACCGTGAGATCATGACCTGAGCCGAAATCAGAGTCAGTTGTTTAAATGACAGCCACCCAGGCACCCGGGCAACTTTATTTCCCAACAGTCTTCCTAAACACAAAAGTTTAATCACAACTAAATACCAATTACTAATTACAAATTACAAATTTCCAAAAACACCTTGGAAAACAACACTATCCAGAAAAGTTGAAGATATAGGCACCATATGAGCAAGCAATGCAAATCCTAGATGAATATGTTAGAGATACTCTTGTACTTCCACACTAGGAGACACGTACAAATACTAGTTTTTCCAACAACAACAACAACAAAAAAAAAAAAAAACGAAAAGAAAAAATAAATCAATATGAATATCCATCAGTAAGATATTCCCATGAGTGAATTGTGGTTTATTCATACAGTAAAATAGTACAGAGTAATTAACATGTGATATATGTAGAAATATACATATCAAAATAGATGAAACCTCACAATTAAACATTTAGAAAAAATGCAAGTGGTAACAATATAAAGTGTATAATAACATTTATATGAATTCAAAACATACAAAAATCTAAACAAATCACTTGAATGTCCTATAAAGAACAAAGTTATTTATATATGCACATATAAAAAAGCAAAGGAATGGGGAGCCTGGGTGGCTCTGTTGGTTGAGCGTCTGACTTCGGGTCAGGTCATGATCTCATGGTTCTTGAGTTGAAGCCCCACATCAGGCTCTGCTGACAGCTTGGAGCCTGGAGCCTGCTTTGGATTCTGTGATTCCTTCTGCTTTGATTTTCTTTTTCAACATTACTTTGGCTATTGGGGTCTTTTGTGGGTACATACAAATTTTAAGATTGTTTGTTCTAGCTCTGAGAAGAATGCCGGTGCAATTTTGATTGGGGCTACATTGGATGTATAGATTGCTTTGGGTAGTATCAACGTTTTAACAATATTTGTTCTTCCAGTCCACGAGCATGGAATGTTTTTCCACTTCTTTGTGTCTTCTTCAATTTCTTTCATAAGCTTTCTATAGTTTCAGCATACAGATCTTTAACCTCTTTGATTAGGTTTATTCCTAGGTATTTTATGGGTTTTGGTGCAATTGTAAATGGGATTGATTCCTTGATTTCTCTTTCTGTTGCTTCATTATTGGTATATAGAAATGCAACTGATTTCTGTACATTGATTTTATATCCTGTGACTTTGTTGAATTTATGGGTTAGTTCTAGCAGTTTTTTGGTGGAATCTTTCAGGTTTTCCATGTAGAGTATCATGCCATTTGCAAAAAGTGAAAGTTTGCCTTCTTCTTTGCCAATTTGGATGCCTTTTATTTCCTTTTGTTGCCTGATTATGGAGGCTAAGACTTCCAACTCTATGTTAAATAATATTGGTGAGAGTAGACATCCCTGCCATGTTCCTGATCTCAGGGGGAAAGCTTTGTTTTTCCCCCGTTAAAGATCATATTAGCTGTGGGCCTTTAATATATAGCTTTTATGATGTTAAGGTATGTCCCTTCTATCCCAACTTTCTTGAGGGTTTTTAATAAGAAAGGATGCTGTATTTTGTCAAATGCTTTTTATGCATCTATTGATAGGATCGTGTGGTTCTTATCCTTTCTTGTATTGATGTGATGTACCACATTGATTGTTTTGCAGATATTGAACCAGCCCTGCAGCCCAGGAATGAATCCCACTTGATCATGGTGAATAATTCTTTTGATATACTGTTGAATTTGATTTGCTAGTATCTTGTCGAGAATTTTTGCATCCATTTTCATCAGGGATATTGGCATGTAATTCTTCTTTTTAGTGGGGTCTTTGTCTGGTTTTGGAATCAAGGTAATGCTGTCTTCACAGAATGAGTTTGGAAGCTTTCCTTCATTCCTATTTTTTGGAACAGCTTGAGAAGAATAAGTATTAACTTGGCTTTAAATGTCTGGTAAAATTCCCCTTGGGAAGTCATCTGGCCCAGGACTGTTATTTGCTGGGAGATTTTTGATAACTGACTCAATTTCTTTCCTGGCCATGGGTCTGCTCACATTTTCTATTTCTTCCCATTTGAGTTTTGGTAGTGTCTAGGACTCTGTCCATTTCTTCCAGGTTGTCCAGTTTATTGGCCCATAATTTTTCATAGTATTCTCTAATAATTGCTTGTATTTCTGTGGTGTTGCTTGTGATCTCTCCTCTGTCATTCATGATTTTATCTATTTGGGTTCTCTCTCTTTTCTTTTTGAGAAGTCTGGCTAGGGCCTTATCAATTTTGTTTACTTTTTCAAATAAACCAGCTCTTAGACTCATTGATTTGTTTTACTGGGTTTTTTTAATTCTATTTTTTTAATTTCTGCTCTAATCTTTATTATTTCTCTTCTTCTGCTGGCTTTGGGGTTTCTTTGTTGCTCTGCTTCTAGTTCCTTTAGGTGTGAGATTGGGTTTTCTATTTGGGATTTTTCTTGTTTCTTGAGATAGGCCTGGATTGCAATGTATTTTCCTCCTAGGACTGCATTTGCTATATCCCAAAAGGTTTGGACTATCATGTTTTCATTTCCTTTGCTTCCATATATTTTTTAAATTTCTTCTTTAATTGTATGGTTGCCCTATTCACTTTTTAGTAGGATGTTCTTTAACCTCCATGCATTTGGAGGCTTTCCAAATTTTTTCTTGTGGTTGATTTCAAGTTTCATAGCATTGTTATATGAAAATATGCATGGTATGATCTGAATCCTTTTATATTTATTGAGGGATGTTTTGTGACCTAGTATGTGACCTATTTTGGAGAATGTTTCATGTGCATTTGAGAAGAATGTTTATTCTGCTGCTTTTGGAAAAAAGTTCTGAATATATCTGTCAAGTCCATCTGGTCCAATGTATCACTCAAGGCCATTGTTTCTTTATTTATTTTCTGCCTATATGATCTGTTCATTGTTGTAAGTGAGTATTAAAGTCACCTACAATTACTGTATTAAGATTGCTTATGTTTGTAATTAATTGATTTATATATTTGGGTGTTTTCAGGTTGGGAGCATAAACATTTACAATTGTTAGCTCTTTTTGATGGATTGACCCCTTAATTATGATATAATGCCCTTCTTCATCTCTTTTTGCAGTCTTTAGTTTAAACTCTAGTTTGTCTGATGTAAGTATGTTAGCCAACTTGACAATAAATTATATTTAGAAAAAAAGAACCATGAAAGTCAAACAAAAGAATAGAATGGAGTGGAGAGCAGGGGGAACCATCTGGAGGCTATTGTGAAAAAGAGAAGGATCTGGGACAGCATGCACTGGTTAGGGACAGAACATACTCATTTACTAATAGCATGAGAAAAGTATGGGGGTTTTTAAAAGAGTTATCTCTAAAGCTTAAGTATCATATTCTAGGAAATTAACCAAAATCATCTCCCTTTTGCTAAAGATATTCTATGGAATGAAATCAGTCACACGAATAAAATTGCATTAATTCAACAGGATGCCAACTTGACAATTAAATTATATTACTGAAAACCTTTATTTTCTGGAAATAATAAGTACCACTTTCCAAGATGCTTACATAACTTTCTAAAAGCTATTACTTATGTCCACAGCAGGTCTCAAGTTGGAAGGGTCAAAGACATGCAAAGCTGGACATGGTATGGTACTAGAGATTATCTAGTTCATCCCCTTAATTTTACTAATGAGGAGACAGATGCCTGGAGAGGGGAAGTAGTACTTAGCCAGGTGACAGGACAAGTTATTTCATCCACTCATTAGGGTAAATATTTATTGAACTCCTACCTTGTACTAAGCTCTGGGTTGGTATTTGAGCCAGGAATAAATTCCAGGTCTCCAGATTCTCAGCTTCAGGCCCTTGTGCCACAACATGTATGGCCAAGCATTTAATAGCATATTGATTCACCAGGGACAAATTTCAACTTACATTTCTGTAAATGAGGTCCATGGTCCACCAGAACTGGAGTCCTGGGCACTAACCTAGACTTACTGAGAATCTCTCTGGAAAGGATTATAAAAACTGCATTTTAACAATTTCCCCAGGTAATTCTCATTAATATGATATTTGAGAAACACAGCTCTAAGGGAGTAGACAGGAAAAATCCAGGATTTAGACCTTTCATTTAATTTAGAAGCAAACAGCTAATACCAGTCAGCATATCCCAGAAGTAGGAAAGAAACTGATCCTCTAGCCAGATTTATGGTATCTTAGAATCTCACTCACTGGTTAACCATTTATCTACAAGATATACTTCACCATTTATAAGTGCTTTCACATAAATTATCTCGTTTGATCAAAACAAAAACACTAACATATATTGGCACAATTACCTTCTTCTCTCTCCTATCAGGAGACAATAACTCAGGAAGGCTAAGTGGTTTGTAGGAGGTTATATAGATAAAAGGCCACAATTATTCTCACTGTATCACTATGTCCTCATCTGGCAGATAAAGAAATTGTACTTAATGAAACTTAAAATTCTCTATACAAGGTATGAAAACTAGAACATGTGTTTGCCAGTGCTTATCTATATGGTTTCATTCACTGAACAGCCAAAGTCTGTGTTTCCTTAAAAAAAGAAGAGGAAAAATGAAAGCCAAGCATCTCTTGCCAGACTGAGACCTTGAAACTACATAGGGGAGAGTATCATATGAATGTCCAATCTCTGGGGCTTCAGGAACTTACTCCCATGCCTGCCATCTGCCTATGTATATCCTTTTCCCAGCAGATGCTTCCTTGCAGGTGTCTGTATGACATCACAGGCCTATTTCAAACAGTGTCCACTATGCTCTTTCTCCTGGAAAGAAACTGAGTTCACATTCCTTCTATTGATACTAATACCATCTTACATAAATTTAGCACTTTGTAGTTTTTAAAACGTTCAGAATCTTTTTATCAGACCCCAGGTAGTTCTTGGTTGCTATGTTCTTCTGCTGAGGCTTCAGGGCTCCAGATTCAGATCCACCCCAGCCTAGCACTCTCAGGGCTCCCCCTGAGGCACTTTTCTTCATATTCTCCTTCACACTTAGGGGCCTAGGCAGCTAACTTCACTTCTATTTGGTCTCGTTTACCCAAAAGAACTATCAGCCCCTTTAAGTGTGGGGATTTGCAATGCCTTTTCCCCACCTCCCCACAGTCCAGAACATTAGGTAGAGCACAGGTACATGCTCTGGAACACAGAGACAGAGCTCCCTGATGCTTTCACTTGACAGGATGCCCAAGTAATATCCTCTCCACTTCCTGCCATAATGCTTAGCCATAAGAAACCACTCCCCTCAAATTTAATATTAAACTCCCTTAATGCTAACAGCAATACAATTACTGTGTCTAGGAGATTGCTAAGTGCTTTATATGTATGTATATCTCACAAAAGTTCTGCAGGAAAATATTATTACTTTCATTTTATAGATATGTAAACTGAGGCCACAAAGACTAAACACTCACTCAAGTCACACAGCTAATAAGTGGAAACTTTGAAATCAGGTCTGTGAAACTTTAAGAGCTATGCTCTTAACTAGTCAGTTAGACAGTCTACTTTAACCATTACTTGTCTCTCGCCATACTCTTCTTAGAAATATTGAACTGCGTTGGCTGGCTGAAATTCCTAACTGCACCATCTGCAGCTGAGTCCCTGCCCACCACTGTCCCATTCAAGTGGGTGGAGGAAGTTCCAAGTTCCAGACTCTCCCAGTCATTAAATTCCACTAAAGTTAACCAGGCTATGCTTGGAATTATATTTGATCTTCCCAGAAGCTCTGTGAAATTGACACCACATAGATCATAAATCCCACTCTCTGGTTGAGGATGGCTGAGGCACAGATAATTTGATTAGTCTGGGTTTAATAGAGCTAGCAAGTGGCAAAACCATGAAACTCAGGTTTCAAACACTAAAGCACTGTACATTTAAGTTCCCCTCAAATGCATTTAAGTTAGGCAAGGAATACAGAAAATTAAATGCACTGAGTCTGATTCATCACAATGTCGAAGTGCATAGAAATTCAGTTCCGTATGAGGGCTTGAGGCTAAGATGTTATCAGCCTCTTCACCCTTACTCATCACCTCTTTGTACCATGTTGGCCCATACAGTAGAGCAATAATCAATTCAGTGTATGAAGTAGCCACATCAATGATCCAGAGTATATGACCCAGTAGATTTGAATAAAATTATATAATTAATGGAAGGAGAGGAACAAGGAATGAGGTAATAATGAAGTAAGATCTGGGGTAAGTCTGGACAGGAATCAGGAAAGGAAAGATTTTGTTAAAGATATTGAAAATGTACAGTGGTAAAATAAATTTTCCTCATAGGGTACCCTGGGTTTCCCCAGTTTTGGCTAAGCCATATCAATATCTGACATTTCCCTAGAGGAGCAAGATCAATCACCACCACTGAAATAAGACTCAGTGAATATGGAGGCTTCTATCCAACCTTTCCTATTTTTTAATGGAAAATCAAAAGAGGAAAAGAAAAACCCTCCAGAAGTCACTCATTCTGTGCTCTTGCTTGGAGATACAATCACTCCCATTTAGCTCTTGAGAGTGATACAGAATTTTGAGTAGGAAGGGCCTCGAGGGTCATCTCTTGTAACTCCCTCATGTTACAGATGACACAGTTGATGCACAGAAAGAATAAATGACTTGCCCAAGGTCACACAGTGAGTCACTGTCAATGCTGGGCATCAGCACCCAATGTGCTGTTCCTCTCAGGACTTAAGCAACTGAAGGCTTTCTTATTATTATTTTATATTTTATTTTATTAGCATGGGGTAAAATCTGATTATTTACGAGCCAGAAAAAAATGAAAGCAAGATACTAGATTGATTACTGTGTTTTCAGTATTATGAACATTTGTTTGATAAGGGGGATGGTGAAAAATGGATACATCCCATTAGCTACAGTAACTGTATTTCTATTTTCTTTGGAGTATAAAATGATGAAGTGGCCAACTCATTAATCAAATGTAGAATTAATCTTTAAATTCAATTTGGGTTAGACTACATTACTTCAAGATTTCTGAGAACATTTGAGACTCCGTGATCCTGCACAGAGAATGGAATGGGCCTTGGACTCTGAGTCCAGAGATATCAGCTGAAATTCCAGTGCTAACCTGACCAGCTCTACAACTTGAGATAAATCATTTAATCTTTCTGAGCTTCATTTTTTTTTTCTTCATATGAAATACTAATAATCCCTGGCTAAGCCTCAGGCCTATAAGGAAAATAAGAGATCATGTATTTAGCAATAGTTTATATTCTATATTATTAGTATTACTAATATTAGTCTGTAGTAAGTATGTAGATGCATGTATATATGTATGCATTCATGTCTGGATAGATGGATTCATAGACACTTCTGCTTTAGCTCTCTGTGCCCAGTTTGATTCAGCTGTACTGTCTCATAATGGCAACACTTCTCTAGGGTGTACCATACCTGCCCTAATTTGACTTCCTATGAACCGTCATCCCCTTCCCCTTCCTCCTGAATGCATCTGCCATGGTTCACATACCTGGCATTCATGACATCGTACCTCCCAAGTCTGTGGATGGTACGGCTTACTGTTCTGTTTCTCAGTATTCCATTTTGCGATTTCAGTTTCAAGTTACATTTTAAAAAGAACAAATCAGATTTTTGTTTTTCTCTATTTTTTTTTTCTCAGATCTCCCAGGATTTTTTTTTTTTTTTTGTAGAAAATATATGTGCAACTTTGCCTTATGAAATTTAAGGGCCAATTCTAGATATAAAGCCTGTGAATTGGAAGTCTTTGAACTGAGGATGTGGTCACTTTATTGAGTCTTTAATTTATAGATGGGGTGGGAATAATCAGCTATAATCATCTGGGTGTATACAATGTCTAACATAAGCTAGGATTTCGGGATCTGATGAACTAACATTTTTATGCTGAAGTATTATCATCGAAAGTAAATGAAAAACTGGCAAACTTTAAAAAGGGAAATGTTTTTCAAATTGCTACGTGAAAAGCAGTGACCAAGAATCAATCTGGAAATGGGTGGGAGGGGTGGGGGGGCATAGCAAATGAATAAATTAGCTTTAGCAATAATATAACAAAAATGATCTCTTCCATGTGGAATGTGTTGTGTATTTTCAATGACTTTTTATCTGTTGTGTTTCATTTTATCCTCACATAACACTGCTAGGAAGACAAGTTGATGATGTATTTTTCTCATTTTACAAACAAGTATCTTGGCAAGGTTAAATATTTTGCCTGAGGTCCCCTGTATAGGGACTGGAAAAGCCCAGACTACTAGTTGAAGACTTGCTCTGAGACATAAATTTTATTCCCCCAGAGTGAATTTCCATTATTTTGTTACTTTCTGATGTTCTCAGAGCACCCTATTTTTAAATTATTAAATCATTTTAAGGATTCCATGAATCAGAAATTGTATCTTCGTGTTCTTGGTCTACCAACAATACCTAATGTGCATGCAGACCCCTTAGCAGTTTGCAAAACTTTAGGAACCCCGTCTCACCACAGAAACTTGATCCCCTTCCCTGGGAACCACTACTTTTACATGGTTTGCAAAGTGGCCTGTGTGAAAAGAGCCTGTGTCAATTAGATATTAATCAGAAAGAGAGTCATTATTTCACAGAACAGGAAGTCTAGAGGTGGAGCAGGCTTCAGGACTGGGTGACTCGGCAGCATGGCTTGCATCTTCCTCATGCAGGAGGCCAACTGGCTGCAGCAGCTCCAGGCATGAAGCAAGACGACAAAAGACCATTTCTTCTTCAGGCATCTGTTAGAAGAGAGGAACCTTTTCCAGAAGCCCAGCACAGATACCACCAGTCTGTATTGAGTTCAGGTCATTCCTGAAGCTAAGCACTGGCAAGGAGAATAGTACTTCCCTTATGTCAATGAGGCCCAGCCTGGGCCTGTAGGTAAGGTCAGCTTCCTAGAGGCAAAAGGCTATATGCAGAGATGAACAATGGACAAAAATCAGCCTTCTGTTAGGCGGAGAGTGGAATTCATGCTGAGTACGGAAACAACAATGGTCACCGGGCGCCAACACATGGGCATATCTCTAGTGCAGGAATAGGACCCAAAGGAATTCTTCACTGGAAGTCCTAAAGTTAGATGATAGCATTTGCCTTATAAATTTCTTCAAAATTGAAGCCAACACCTGATATTTTAGATTGAAAATACAATTAGTACATTTCCATGGTCTATTAACGTGAATGACAGAAAATGACCATTTGTGAAGTGATCACAGTAACAGTGTATTATTTTTAGTAACTCATTTACAAAGTTCACTAATCAATTTAGCAGTCACTGAGCAAGTGCTACATGATGGATAGTGTTCTAGACAGTGAGTATAACAGCATAAATTCATGAAAGTGTGTGTGTTGTGGGTAAAGGGGTAGAGACAGACATGTCAATTATTATAATGTATTTTTTTTTCTATCCTATACAAAGTAGAATGGAAGGATGGTCCAACACATTAGATCAGGGCTAATGAATGGCTATATATACATGCATATTGAGATATCATAAATAAGTATAATAAACATATGCACATTTCCATCTTAGCAGTAGTAGAATGGAGACTCTTCATTGTTCACTCTGTTATGTAGAAGTGGTTTCAACACCCAGGGCAATATAGATGTTATACTCCAGCAGAAAAATGGAATTGCATGAAGACATACATAGGTAGCATGGCTAGTATCCAAAGGGCAGTCTAACAAGACCTGACAGCTAACTAACTACAAGCTATGTTTGCTGAACATATGAGAGACAACTCTCTATCCAGAATAAAAATGGATCATTGAAAATGGAACCCAAAGCTTAGTTAAAAATAAATAATAACAGGGGCGCCTGGGTGGCTCCGTCGGTTAAGCGGCCGACTTCGCCTCAGGTCATGATCTCGCGGTCTGTGAGTTCGAGCCCCGCGTCGGGCTCTGTGCTGACAGCTCAGAGCCTGGAGCCTGTTTCAGATTCTGTGTCTCCCTCTCTCTGACCCTCCCCTGTTCATGCTCTGTCTCTCTCTGTGTCAAAAATAACTAAACGTTAAAAAAAAATAATAACAAATATGATCTCTTATATTAAGTACTTATCCACGTTACAAATACAATCTTATTTAATCACCGGAAAGCCCCTGAGGTAGGTGGTATTATTATTACTATTATTATCATTAATGATTTTACAGATGAGGAAACTGAAACTCAGAGGAGATTAAGCAATTTGCCCCAGGTATATAAGTAATAACAGATGAAAAGAATTGGGCCCAGACTCTTTTGTCTCCAAAGCCTGTACTTTTAATGATTCAACCACTGTTTTTCAAAATGTGGCCCATGGTCTATTCACAACAAAATCACCTGGGATGCTTATTAAAAATGCAAACTCTTCAGCTCCATCTAGGCCCACTGAATCTGCATACTTCGATGGAGCCAAGAATTGATCATTTCACTGCCATTTTTTTGTTTGTTTGTTTGTTTTTGTTTTTGTCTACTGCCTATTAACACATTGATAAGCTACTCTGCCTTCTGACATTTAAGACATCATTAGGGGGGAAAGGTGAAAACCTTACTAATACGTGCACATGAACAAAGACCTTCTAGAAGTTATTCCATCTAGAAGCCTTCATTGAATAGATAGGAAAAACCAGTGGCCAGAAAGTGTAAGGTCTAAGACTTATGCAACAATCCCAAAATTACACCATGGGTGGGAGTACCTATGGATACCTGAGAATTCTGGAGCTTTCCCCCTCCTTCCTGACTCTACTTTATTCTATGACTTTGAAAAGGTCATTTTTTATCTCTATGCATCAGTCTCTTTACTGTTAGCTTCTGGTGAGCTGACCTATCCTTCCCAAGGACGATCCCAAGACCCACTCGGGAAGAGAATTTTCTTAGACCCTGCAGCTCAGTCAAGTGCTCTGGGATTTCTAGCTTTGAGCAAAGAAATGTTCATCAAGACAAGGGAATAGAATATTCTCATTTCTCTGTTTCAGTGTCCTTGAAACCACCCCCCCCCCTTTTTTTTGGTTACCATTTCCCACCATCTCTAAATTCTTTCAGGAACAAAACTGAATATAACATGTAAATACATGTCCTTCCTACTTTCTTTTAGGTGGCTGCAAAAAGTAGCAAGTTAATAAAATTTCACCAGGTTATTTAAAGCATGAGAGGTAGAAGGCATCTTGAAGTATTTATTTTCACTCTCTTTGATTTTTATAGGTGATAAAACCAGGCAATAAACGGCAGAGGCAGAATCCAGTGAAATACTATTATGTTACTCCACTGCAACTGATAAATGCTTATGCCTCCTAGTCTCTGCTTCCCCAAACAGTGCTAGTGTCAGCACGCCTGGGTGGCTCAGTCAGTTAAGTGTCTGACTTTTGATTTTGGCCCAGGTCATGATCTCATGGTTTGTGGGTTTGAGCCCCAATGTGGGCTCTGCACAGACAGTAAAGAGCCTGCTTAGGATTCTCTCTCTCTCTCTCTCTCTCTCTCTCTCTTTGTCTGACCCTCCCCTGCTCAATCACATGCACACACACTCTCTCAAAAGAAAATAAATAAACTTAAAATAAAAACAAAAAATAGTGTTAATGTTGCTATAGCTGCTACTTTTTTCTGTACCAGTAACTTTGGCCCATGGCCCTGTGGCAGAGTAGGGAAGCAGTTCTCAAAGTCTGGGAGCTTCTACCCTTGTTGATTTTAGGTAATGTTGAATCACATTTTTCCATTGAAAAATAATTCCATTAACAATTTAAAAAATATTTTTACTTATTTCAAAGAGAAAGTCTCTATACAGTGTTAATATAACTTTAAAACCTCTGTGACTTGATAATCTCTGTTTCTAAGAAATTGAGAGTGGACAGTTTTGTTTTGTTTTATTCTACTTATATTCTTAGGATTACCTTCTCTTTATGCCAGGTAAGATAAGCTTTCCAAATATGATGGTGATATGAATTTTTCTTTTACAATAAATAAATTTAAAGAAAAATATTATGCAAATAATAGTATAGGTGTTATGATAAAATTCATGAAAATGGTACGAGAATGATTAGGGTACAGGAGACACTAATAAAATGTTTGAAACACAGACTTTGGAGTCAAACGCACTTGGGTTTCCCACCCAATTTCTAGATGCATAAGATTTGTAGCAGCTTATATATTCTTTCAGTAATTCACTTAACTACTGGAAAAATGGGAATACCTATCCACAGTTTGTTATGAAGATTAATAAAATGATCAATGTCAAGGTCTTACCACAGTGCTTAGCATATAGTGAGGTCAACAAGTGCTAACTGCTATCTTATCAACAGTGGTAGCACCAACATTGCCTTAGTGAGGAATGTTGATATATTTCATCTTCTAGGAGCACAGATCATAAAATCTAGGTATAAAAACACATCTCTAAAGTTTATCTAATCTAACCTTTCCCAGACCCTACCACTCCATGCTTAAATTTTCTCTAAGGGAGTTTTTCACCTTTATGGTTTTAACCTTTATGGTTTATGACATTTAATAATAATTTAAAATATTTTTTTCCAAAGAAGATATTCATATGGCTAACAGACACATGAAAAAATGCTCAACATCACTCATCATCAGGGAAATACAAGTCAAAACTACAATAAGATACCACCTCACACCTGCCAGAATGGCTAAGATTAACAACTCAGGCAACAACATATGTTGGCGAGGATGCAGAGAAAGAGGAACCCTTTTGCACTGCTGGTGGAAATGCAAACTGGGGCAGCCACTCTGGAAAATAGTATGAAGGTTCCTCAAAACATTAAAAATAGAACTACCCTACGACCCAGCAATTGCACTACTAGGTATTTATCCAAGGGATACAGGTGTGCTGATTCAAAGAGGTACATGCACCCCAGTGTTTATAGCAGTGCCATCAACAATAGCCAAAGTATGGAAAGAACCTAAATGTCCATCGATGGATGAGTGGATAAAGAAGATGTGGTGTGTGTGTGTGTGTGTGTGTGTGTGTGTGTGTGTGTGTATATATATATATATATATATATATATATATATATATATATATTACTTGGTGATCAAAAAGAATGAAATCTTGCCATTTGCAACAACATTGTTAGAACTAGAGTGTATTTTGCTAAGCGAAATAAATCAGTCAGAGAAAGACAACGACTTTCATATGACTTCACTCATATGTGGAAGTTAAGAAACAAAACAGATGAACATAAGGGAAGGGAAGCAAAAATAATATAAAAACAGAGAGGGAGATAAACCACAAAAGACAAATACAGAGAACACACTGAGGATTGCTGGTGGGGAGGTGGGTCAGGGGATGGGCTAAATGGGTGATGGACATTAAGGAGGGCACTTGTTGGGATGAGCACTGAGTGTTATATGTAAGTGATGAATCCCTAATTTCTATTCCTGAAATCATTATTACACTATATGTTAACTAACTTCGATTTAAATTTTTAAAAATATAACAAATAAAATATTTTTTAAAATATAATTTGTCAAATTGGTTTCCATACAACACCCAGTGCTCATCCCAAGTGCCCTCCTCCATGCCCATCACCCACTTTCCCTTCTCCCCCACCTCCCATCAACCCTCAGTTTGTTCTCAGTCCTTAAGAGTCTCTTATGGTTTGCCTCCCCACCCCCCCACCGTGACTTTTTTTTCTCCTTTCTCCTCCCTCCTGGTCTTCTGTTAAGTTTCTCAGGACCCACATATGAGTGAAAACATATGGTATGTGTCTTTCTCTGCCTGACTTATTTCACTTAGCATAATACACTCCAGTTCCATGCACGTTGCTGCAAATGGCCAGATTTCATTCTTTCTCATTGCCAAGTAGTATTCCATTGTATATATAAGCCACATTTTCTTTATCCATTTGTCAGCTGATAGACATTTAGGCTCTTTCCATAATTTGGCTATTGTTAAAAGTGCTGCTACAAACATTGGGGTACATATGCCCCTATGCATCAGCACTCCTGTATCCCTTGGGTAAATTCCTAGCAGTGCTATTGCTGGGTAATAGGGTAGTTCTATTTTTAATTTTTTGAGGAACCTCCATACTGTTTTCCAGAGCGGCTGCACCAGTTTGCATTCCCACCAACAGTGCAAGAGGGTTCCTGTTTCTCCACATCCTCGCCAGCATGCATAGTCTCCTGATTTGTTTATTTTAGCCACTCTGACCAGTGTGAGGTGGTATATCAGTGTGGTTTTGATTTGTATTTCCCTGATGATGAGTGACATTGAGCATCTTTTCATGTGTTTGTTGGTCATCTGGATGTCTTTTTTGGAAAAGTGTCTATTCATGTTTTCTGCCCATTTCTTCACTGGATTATTTGTTTTTCAGGTGTGGAGTTTGGTGAGTTCTTTATAGCTTTTAGATACTAGCCTTTATCCAATACGTAATTTGCAAATAAAATATTTTTAAATGCTTTCCCTAATCTAAAACTAAAATTAAGCAAACATTTTAATACAAGTAGTACTCTGACCTCACCACCAATGGTAATTATATATACACATAATATTACTGGAAATATTAACATTCTTTGCCACTCAGGAATTATAGTAGTTATTAGAGGGGTTGAACTACATATTAGCATATTAAAGAAGAACAAATGTATTATTAGATGACAAATGTATAATATTTTGATAACTGCATTTCACTATAATTCGTTTCCTTGTAATTTTATGCATTTCAAGCATTTTGAGAAGAAAATAACAGGCATTACCACACCACCACAGGTGTCTAGAGCACACACCAAAAATTTAAGGATCCTTACTCTACAGCATTGCCATAAAGTATCTTTGCAGTCTGCTTGCATACTTCGAGCTATTTCCTTTCTCCAGAGACAATCATTCCATATCTGTCCAGAGTGAGTGTTTAAAACCATGGACAACAAATTCCACTTGGTGGCAGAAACAGAAACCAATGTGCCGACTAAATTTCCTAAAAATATAAACTAGTTCTGCACCTATCTTGCAAAGTTATCCAAGAAAAATACTAACTCAAGAGGCAGAATTTCCAATATTTAAATCACCTACTAAATAAGTAGCAGGATTTCACACTGTTTCACAGTGTACTCTGTCTACAGGGGTTTTTTTTTCAAAGTACAATTAACATGCAGTGTTGTATTGGTTTCAGGTGTACTATATAATGATTCAACAATTCTATACATAAGCATACTCATAGGATAAGTGTACTCTTAATCCCCTTCACCTTTTTCACTCATTCCCCAACCCAGCTCCCCTCTGGCAGCCACTGGTTTGTTCTCTGTATTTAAGAGCCTGTTTTTATATTTGTCTCTTTTTCTCTTTGTTTGTTCCTTTGTTTTGTTTCTTGAATTCCACATAAAAGTGAAATAATATGGTATTTATATTTGTCTGACTTCACTTAATATCATACCCTCTAGGTCCATCCATGTTGTTGCAAATGCAAGATCTCATTCTTTTTATGGATGAGAAATATACCATACCACAATATATTGATAAACACTTAAGCTGCTTTCATATCTTGGTTACTGTAAATAATGCTGCCATAAACATGTATCTTTTCATGTATCTTTTCAAATTAGTGTTTTCATTTTCTTTGGGTAAATACCCAGTAGTGCAATTACTGGCTAATTGGTAACTCTATTTTCAGTTTTGAGGGAACCTCTCTACTGTCTTCCACGTAGTTGTACAAGTATGCATTCCCACCAAGAGTGTATGAGGCCTTCTTTTTCTCCATATCCTCACCAAAACTTGTTATTTCTTATCTTTTTGACTCTAGTCCTTCTGACAGGTGTAAGGTGAGATCTCACTGTGGTTTTGATTTGTATTTCCCTGATGATTGGAGATTTTGAGCATCTTTTCATGTGTCTCTTGGCCATGTGTGTCTTCTTTGGAAAAATATCTATTCGGGTCCTCTGCATAGGCCACTTTCTTATTTACTAGCTCAGAATTAATATTGTTTCACTGTCACTCACACATCACTCATCTTGCTAAAAAAAATGGGGGAGGGATGGGGTGCATCAGCTTTCAATTATTTTGCTTAAACTATTCTCTCTGCACAAGACACAGGTAATTAAATTAATCAATTTTTCATCTGTTTTATTATTTTTTCAGCAGGTTTTTGTCTCTTCAGAATTAAGAGGCAGCTTCCTACACCATAACAAAAGACCACAGAATTTAGGTTGGTAGTCAAGCAGCATGTAGATCCAAGGCATTCTTGCTTCCAATTTAATGCCCTCTGTAGCACTCAGGGCCAGAGAAGAGGATTATGGAAACAATAGGTAGACAGAGGAAGAGAAAAGGATAGGACTAAGGAGAGTCAAGGAAGAATGAATTAATAATTTTACATTTAACAAAGTATTTCCATAGAATCTCTCTTTACATGCTCCAAACCACAAAAACAACAAACACACAACTTGTGTGATATTACCAATACTTTCTTGAGGAGCAAACACAAGAGAACACAGAAGTTAAGTGATTTGTTCAAATTCACAGAACCATAAGAGTGCAGTCAAGGTTTGAGCTCAGGAAGGCTGGCAAGAAGCTGCCTCTGGCCTTGTCCTTGTCCCTCCCCCAAATCCATTCCCCTATAGAGTGGGTGGCACAATCTTTCTAAATGAAAGATATGAACATGCCACTTTCAGATTTGGTATCTTCCAGAGTCTTAGCGATAAAGTTCTGTACTTGGAGATCTATTTTGATCTGACCACTGCTTATTTCTGCTATGCTAGAGCCAGTTCCTACTGGCCTTTGGGAAATGATAAATATGAAGGAATTTTGCAAGTCCATTGATAAACTATTGGAAGCTTAGATTTGGCAATAGCAGGAATATTGACACCACAGAAATGAGCAAAAGTTACAAATGAAGGTTGTTTTTTTGTTTGTTTTTCGAGAACAGATTTACCAACATACTACTGCTCCATACCACATGTCATTTGACCACACCCTTTCTCTTCTTTTCAAGCATGCTGAACTACTTTCTGTTCTCCACTCAGTAATGATTCCTTTGCCTAGCCCTAAATTTTCCTTCTCCTCTTCCTTTGACTCTACTCTTAGGAAACTTTCAAGTTTCAGTTTTTGTTCTACTTTCTTCCTGACATTCATTTCCCTCTGGCCCTCATCACTACAAGACTGGGTGAGATGTCCCACCAATGCCATCCCAAAACACACCATGCCGTCCACTCCTGAGGCAGTATTGTAATTGCCCTATTACTGGCCAGACTGTGTCACCTAACTACAAGCTTTTCAGGTGCAGGAACTCCATCTTATACTTTATTTTAATACCATTCTCTACCACTTGTCTGACATGTAGTGAAGGCTCCATATTTGGTCAATGACCATGATGAATGACTAGCATTAAGAAGGTTTCAGGGGACAAGATTCCTAGAAAATAGAACTTCTAACTTAATTTGTATTCAGAGGTATGACACAAGGAATTGGGAAATCATTATCAAACCAAAAGAGAACTTCAGGAAAGAAAAAAAAAAAAAGACAAAACCAGGGTCTTAAGAGACAGGGTTGTCAGTTTACTTCTGGTTCTAGCCCTGAAATGACAAATACTTGTCCAGATGACACCACTACCTATTACCAAGGGTGTGAGAAGCTTCCATGTTTGATACCCTTTTCTGCTGAGCCCAGGAGACTCCTCCATGCCCAGGCTGCTGTCATCAGTCAAAGCTGGCATTTAAATTGAAACTCATTTGTCAACCTGGAGAGGTCATGAGACACAGTAACTACTGCCTTCCTCCTGAAGCCTTTCTGCCCTACTTTCAAGTGTCTTTGCCAGCTTGCTCTCTTTCGGTGTCAGGTTTGAAACAGAGAGGAGAAGGAAGAGGAAGTGAGGAAGCCGCGTGGGAGGGGGAAATTTTGGCAGAGGCCATTGGCGAGGGCCACCTGTAACCTGCTCTCACGTTCCACCTCCACCCCTTTCCTGCCTTTCCTTGAGTTTCCTCTCTCTCCTTCTCACTACTTCTCACTGTCATTGTTCACCCACTTGCCTTGTCCTTCTGAGCTTTTGGCTCTTTGTTAACCCATGCTTTTTACTCTGCAGCAGCTTCTCATTTCTTCTCAATTTCTTTTTCTGACCTTCCCGTCTCTTTCTCCTCTGCCACCCCCATTCCTTCTCAGCCTCTATTTTTGTCTTATATTTCCTCCTTCCCTTCAAACAGTTTCTATGAACTTTCTGGGAATTTTTGGTGTCTCCTCTCATTTCCATCTCTCTCCTCAGCTAGATTTTAGCAGAATTATCTTAATCTTGAACATGACTTTCCTCCTGTTTCCCTGGCCCTACTTACCCTTATCTTTCAAGTTTCACCTTCTGTATCACTGACTTCCTGACCCTGAGATCCCCTCCTAGCCCTCAATTTCCAAAAGGATGGGAAGAAATTTCTTTAGAGCACTGTTTTTTTCTTAGTAGATGTTTCAACTATATATCAAAATATTTTATTTAAATGCAATAGATAAAAAATCATTGTATCACATACACAGTAATATAACCTTGCAAATTATTTTCTAGCTGGCTTTACAAATCTTACATATCTTCTAAATTGACCATTTAATCATGCATAGTTTTCTTCAAATTAAAACCTAAAAGCAATGATCACAAAAATTAATCCTGTCATTTCTTGAGTGTCTACTATGTATACATTGCTCAATGTATTACTCAAGTTCTAAAGCCTTTGCTTTTCCTGTCTAGACTTACATGTAATCTTATTTCTAAAGATATTTCATGAGAAAATTTGTTTTTAAATTAGTACAGGTTAATTAGAACATTATACATTTGTATTGTCCTGTTAATGAACGTTGAATGCCTGTACATCCTGGAAAAAATGAGCCATGACCTCCTAGAGGCCTTTGGAGTAGCTTTCTTAATGAATGTCTGTGCCTTATCTCTCATTAGCTTAGAAACATTAAAAAAAGTCATGTTGTTTCTTAAAAAGTGAAACACAAGAATTCTGAGTAAAAGACAAGGTGTTACTGCTAGGAAGAGGCAACGTCATAGGCAAGGTGTTCTTCATAGGGTTCTTCACAGGGTGGGGAAGCTTGGTTGACCTTGTTTTTAGTAGGAAGGTATCAGTGTTTCCTTAAAGTCTGTCATTCCAGTGACAGACAAAATGCAAAAAGCTCAGAGCTAATAAACAAAACAAAAGAAATTCAGCAAGTCTCTTAAGAAAAGCCCCAAGTATTAGTATCCAAAATCTATAAAGAATCTCTCAGTCTCAAAATTCAAAAAACAATAATCCAGTGAAGAAATGGGCAAGACATGAATAGACACTTTTCCAAAGAAGACACCCAGATGGCTAACAGACACATGAAAAAATGCTCAACATCACTCATCATCAGGGAAATAAAAAATGAGACACCACCTCACACGAGTCAGAATGGCTAAAATTAACAACTCAGGCAACAACAAATGCTGGCAACGATGCAGAGAAAGAAGAACCCTTTTGCACTGCTGGTGGGAATGCAAACTGGGGCAGCCACTCTGGAAACAGTATGAAGGTTCCTCAAAACATTAAAAATAGAACTACCCTATGACCCAGCAATTGCATTACTAGGTATTTATCCAAAAGATACAGGCGTGCTGATTCAAAGAGGCACATGCACCCCAGTGTTTATAGCAGTGCTATCAACAATAGTCAAAGTATGGAAAGAGCCCAAATATCCATCGACTGATGAATGGATAAAGATGTGGTATACATGTATATATGTATTTATACATATATACATGTATACATATATATATATATATATATACACATATATACCACATATATTTATTTAGCTTAGCATAATACACTCTAGTTCCATCCATGTTGTGGCAAATGGCAAGTTCTCATTCTTTTTGATTGCCGAGTAATATTCCATTTTGTGTGTGTGTGTGTGTGTGTGTGTGCGTGTGTGTGTGTGTATACATCTATATATACACATATATATATATGTATATATACATATATATACACATATATATATGTATATATACATATATATACACATATATATATGTGTATATATACATATATATATATAGTATGGTAGAAGATATGGTATATATATACATATATATATATGTATCATATCTTCTTTATCCATTCATCCATCGATGGACATTTGGGCTCTTTCCATACCTTGGCTAGTGTCGATAGCACTGCTATCGGGGTGCATATACCCCTTCGAAATAGCACACCTGTATTTCTTGGATAAATACCTAGTAGTGCAATTGCTGAGTTGTAGGGTAGTTCTATTTATAACTTTTTGAGGAACCTCCATACTGTTTTCCAGAGTGGCTGCACCAGTGTGCATTCCCACCAGCAATGCATAAGAGATCCTCTTTCTCTGCCTCCTCGTCAACATCTGTTTTTTCCTGAGTTGTTAATTTTAGCCATTCTGACTGGTGTGAGGTGGTATCTCATTGTGGTTTTAATTTGTATTTCCCTGATGATGAGTGATGTTGAGCATTTTCTCCTGTGTCCGTTAGCCATCTTCTAGATATGTTAGCATGTCTTCTTTGGAAAAGTGTCTATTCATGACTTTTTCCCATTTCTTCACTGGATTATTTGGTTTTTTTGGGTGTTGAGTTTGGTAAATTCTTTATAGAGTTTGGATACTAACCCTTTATCTGATATGTCATTTTCAAATATCTTCTCCCATTCCATCAGATGTCTTTTAGTTTTACTGATTGTTTCCTTCACTGGGCAGAAGTTTTTATCTTGATGAGGTTCCAATAGTTCATTTTTATTTTTGTTTCCCTTGCCTCTGGAGATATGTTGAGTAAGAAGTTGCTGTGGATGAGGTCAAATATATATTCATATATATTCAGAACATTTCATCCTAAAGCAGTGGAATATACATTCTTCTCCAGTGCATATGGAACATTCTCCAGATCACACACTGGGACACAAATCAGGCCTCAACAAGTACAAAAACATTGAGACCATACCATGCATATTTTCAGACCACAACTGTATGAAACTCGAAATCAACCACAAGAAAAAATTTGGACAGACAACAAATACTTGGGAGACTAAAGAACATTCTACTAAAGAATGAATGAGCTAACCAAGAAGTTAAAGAGGAAATTAAAAAGTACATGGAAGACAATGAAAATAATAACACCATAGCCCAAAATCTCTGGGATGCAGCAAAGGCAGTCACAAGAGAAAAGTATATAGGAATCCAGGCCTTCCTAAAGAAGAAAGAAAGGTCTCAGATACACAACCTAATCTTACACTTAAAGAGCTAGAAAAAGAACAGCAAATAAAACCCCAAACCAGCAGGAGACAGGAAATAATAAAGATTAGAGCAGAAATCAATGCTATCAAAATAAAAAAATGAGTAGAACAGATCAATGAAACCAGGAGCTGGTTCTTTGAGAGAATTAACAGAACTGATAATCCCCTAGCCAGTTTGATCAAAAAGAAAAGGACTCAAATAAATAAAATCAAGAATGAAAGAGAAGAGATCACAACCAACACTGCAGAAATACAAATGATAATAAGAGAATATTATGAACAATTATACGCCAATAAATTGGGCAATCCAGAAGAAATGGACAAATTCCTAGTTTGGACATAAACTACCAAAACTGAAACTAGAAGAAATAGAAAATTTGAACAGACCCATTACTAGTAATGAAATCGAATTAGTAATTAAAATTCTCCCCAAAACCAAGAGTCCAGGCCTGGATAGCTTGCCAGGGGAATTCTACCAAATATTTAAAGAAGAGTTAACACCTATTCTTTTGAAGCTATTCCAAAAATTAGAAATGGATGGAAAACTTCCAAACTCATTCTATGAAGCCAGCATTACCTTGATTCTAAAACGAAACAAAGACCCCACTAAAAAGGAGAACTACAGACCAATTTCCCTGATGAACATGGATGCAAAAATCCTCAACAAGATATTAGCCAACCAGATCCAATAATACATTAAAAGAATTATTCACCATGACCAAGTGGGATTTATACCTGGGATGCAGGGCTGGTTCAATATCCGCAAAACAATTCACGGGATTCATCACATCAGTAAAAGAAAGGACAAGAACCATATGATCCTCTCAATAGATGCATAGAAAGCATTTGACAAAATACAGCACCCTTTCTTGATAAAAACCCTTAAGAAAGTAGGGATAGAAGGATCATACCTCAAGATCATAAAAGCCATATATGAAAGACCCACCACTAATATCATCCTCAATGGGGAAAAACTGAGACCTTTCCCCCTAAGGTCAGGAACACAATAGGGATGTCCACTCTCGCTACTGTTATTCAACATAGTATTGGAAGTCCTAGCCTCAGCAATCAGAGAACACAAAGAAATAAAAGGCATCCAAATTGGCAAGGAAGAAGTCAAATTTCACTCTTTGCAGATGACATGATACTCTATATGGAAAACCCAGAAGATTCCACCAAAAAAACTGCTACAATTGATCCACAAATTAAGCAAAGTCACAAGATTATAAAATGAATGCACAGAAATCAGTTGCATTCCTATACACTAATAATGAAGCAACAGAAAGAGAAATTGTGGGATTGATCCCATTTACAGTTGCACCAAAACCCAAAAAATACCTAGGAATAAACCTAACCAAAGAGACGAAAAATCTGTACACTGAAAACTATAGAAAGCTTATGAAAGAAATTGAAATGAATTTCAATTCATTTGAAAAATTAAAAATATGAAAGAAACGGAAAAATATTCCATGCTTATGGATTGGAAAAACAAATATTGTTAAAATGTCGATACTACCCAAAGCAACCTACATATTCAATACAATACCTATCAAAATAACACCAGCATTCTTCACAAAGCGAGAACAATCTTAAAATCTGTAAGGAACGAGAAAAGACCCAAAATAGCCAAAGCAATCCTACAAAAGAAAACCAAAGCTGAAGGCATCACAATCCCAGACATCAAGATGTGTTACAAAGATGTAATCATCAAGATAGTATGGTACTGGCACAAAAACAGACACTTAGATCAATGGAACAGAATAGAGAACTCATAAATGGACCCACAAATGTATGGCCAACTAATCTTTGACAAAGCAGGAAAGAATATCCATTGGAAAAAAGTCTCTTCAGCAAATGGTGGTGGGAAAAACCGGACAGTGACATGGAGAAAAATGAACCTGGGCCACTTTCTTACACCATACACAAAAATAAACTCACAACGGATGAAAGACCCAAACCTAAGACAGGAGACCATCAAAATACTAGAGGAGAAAGCAGGCAAAAACCTATTTGACCTCAGCTGATTAATTACTGTTCAAACTGCTTTGCTGAGAGGAAGAAAATAATTGCTCACCAGCCAGGGATGAGAACCCACCATCTCATCCCAGTTCCTCAAAATATCTAAGTTACAGACTTATTCTCATGGACAATTGTAACCTAAATACTACTCTAAGATTGCCTTTTTGCCAAGAGATGAGAAAGGCTTTCATGTATCCACAGGAAAAGGAGACCCACAACACTGGGAAAAGGGAGAAGAAAGTTGACCATGATGTAGCCCTGAAGAGGAAAACCCAAAGAGCTACTTGGAAAGGGTGCAAACAGTATATATTTGGAAGGAATTGTTAATTTATCTGGAAAAAAGTTATGATCTATAAAAGGGTTACATTATTTATCAAGGATGTCTTTAGTTGAGACTTTAAACTTCAGCCCCACAAGCACCCCACCGCCATTACTAAATGAGGCACTGTCATATTCCACAGGGCTGGTGGGCCTGGAGTCCACAGTTTGTGCACATTTACATGTCTATGCCCAGTAGGCTGTAAATTTTATAGTGATGGTATAATTGTTCACCATCCTTGTAAGAGACCATTGAAGGAGACAGATGCAGTGAGAAGTGAGGAAAACATTTCTGCCTCTGGTGCTATTAGCTTTGTGGTTTTCCTGGTCAATACTACAAATCCTGAGCTTATTTGTTCTGTCACCTGACCTTTATTTGCAGCACGTTGAGGTCTGCTGTACAAACCTCAGAGTAACAGCTTTTCTCTCCAGATTAAAATTAAAACTGCCTTAGGCAGTGAAATCTTAGAGCTTTCATTTTAAGCAACCAAATTAGTTTGCAAATCTTGTTCTTTTTATAAAACATTTTAAATTAACCAAATTTTAATATTACCATTTTTTAAGTAAGCTTCATACCCAGCATGGAGCCCAACACAGGCACCAACTCACGACCCGAGATCAAGACTAGAGCTGATATCAAAATCTGGGTGCTCAACTGACTGAGCCATCCAGATGCCCCAATTAACCAAATAAAAAAAAATTTTTTTAATGGCCTCTGAAATATATTCGATATCTTTTCAAAAAATTAGTTAATATTCTAAAACTGAAAAAAATACATTTATAAACTTAATTTCCCTTTGAAGTATTTTAAATGCCTTTTTAAAAAGTGTTTATTTTGAGAGAGAGTGTGCAAGTGGGGAAGGAGCACACAGAGAGGGAAAGAGAGAGAAAGGAGTGGGGGAGGGGCCGAAAGAGAGGGAGAGAGAGAGAATCCCAAGCAGGCTCCTCACCGTCAGCACAGTTTCCAAAGCGGGGCTCAATCCCACAAACTGTGAGACTGTGACCTGAGACGAAATCAGGAGTCAGATGCTTAACTGACTGACTGACTGAACCATCCAGGAGCCCCACTGTCCACTTTTTCAGTTAAAAAAAAGTTTTCAGAGGACGTTCCTGCTCACAGTAGACCACAATGAGCTATACCCTCACTCTGCAGGGGTGAAGTTTACTTTCTTTTCTGGCAGAGAAACTGTCCTTTTGACTTCTCATTCTATCCCTAGGTGTAGCAGTGGACATAATGCTCCATGAATATTACTACAGGAAGAGGGAACAGAGTTTGTGCACTGGTAAGGAGAGGTTGAGAAACACACTTAGTATGGCTGAGGGTAGGGTGTGAAAAAAGGAGTGGCATAAGATATGCAGAAGTGATGTTATACCCGTTTCTGGAAAATCCTGCTGGGTATGAGTTTCACTAGTGGGCTGTGTTACCTCATTTAATTAGATTTACTGACCCTCCATTTCACTTTGGAATACTCTGTACATTCTTAAGCTTCATCTTCTACTTTATGATGAGGGCCTTAAAATAGTTCACAAGAATCTTCATTTATCTGTTACCACAGGCGAGTACTACAAAGAGAGGAGGTCCTTCTGTATTTGTTTATTTGCTTTGCTTTTCGTTTTGTGTTGTTTTCTTTGCTGGAAAACTAAAATTCTCACTTATTGAAGTCAATGTCAGGGGGCATCAGGGTTAGTGCGTCCTGATGAAGAATCAAGACTCCCTTTTATGTGACTGGCCAAGTGTCATTCACCCATCATATCATATTCTTTCCTTTCTTTCACTCTGAATATACCTAAATTTGACCAAGTCCTGTGAACTCCAACTCTAGATTCCTTTTGGCACCCATCTCCTGCTCTTCATTGCTGTCAACACAACCTTGCTGTTGTTCTCAAACCATAGCATTTCAGTTGTCTCTACAATGATACCTGTGTTTCCAGGTTCTCTCCCTCTTATCCCATACTGAAGCACCAGCATTATCTATGTGAGATGCACATAGTGTTTCACTATTCCCTGTGTGAATAAGGGAAAAGTTCATAATCACTAGTGGGGCATGAACATTCCTTCAGATCTAGGACAGCAGACCTTCCCATCTCCTCCCCTCACTACAGCAAGCTACACTTTTCCTTAGGCTTTTTCTTTCCCTGAAAAGAGTATATTGTTATAGTTCCTTGTGCTATCACCTCTGATTGGAAGGACTCCCTCCCCTCTGTCCACGTGACAAAGTCTTGCTTAGTGCTCAAATGTCTTCTCTGAGCCTTCTCTGACTTTCTGAAGCAGAGACATCTCTCCTCTCGTGCCCATGAAATTGTGTTTTTCTCTAATGTGGTATTAGTCATATGATACTTAGTCATATGTGTGAGTTTATATAGGGGTCTTGTCTACTAGAATTTGCTTCTCAAAGTCTTGGCTGTGTCCTTTTCATCTTGATATGCCCAATAAGTATAATATTCATATATATGATATTCAATTATATATAAATAATATATAGTATACACAGTACTTTGCCCAGTGGCTAGCAAAGAATGGATACAACACAAAAAGCCAATGAATGTGGAATGAAAAAAATGGGTCCATGGCATTAATTAATCCAAAAAATATTTGAATCATAAAGATCTCTACTTGCCATGTAGGATGTATTGGGTGCATTCTATAGGTAACAAGATGGGGTTTGAGGTTTTTAAGCAGGAAATGCACCTGATTTTATTTATTTTCCTTAGAATATTTAAAACTTTGTCAAATATGGGCTAAAGGGAAAGGGCTGAAGAGTCCATTGAAAAGCAGTAGATCAGACCACTTTCATTTAAGTAAACAAGGAAATGAAAGGAATGAAGACAATGGTTATTCCAAATGTAAACTTAATAGGAGTTAGCAAGTTATTAGATGTATAAATGGTGGAAGGTAGAATGAACCAAGTTCTAGAGTTCTGTTGTGTGAAAATGAGTAGATAAGGATCCAACAACATACGGAGGATATAAAAGGAATGGCATGTTTCAGGGGTAGAGTCATTACCAATTTTGCACATGCTGAATGATAGATTTCTAAGATAGGTCTAGTTATTAAGTTCAAAACACCAAAATATTATAGATGCAAATAAAAATTTTTGTTAAAGATGAATTAAATCTAAGGCAAAAAGCATGACACAGCCAATTACCTATAATACCATACAGCAAATGCTACTTTAACAGAACAAAATGCAATAGAAACAAAGGAGGCAACAATTAAGTGAAATAAAAACTGATTAGAACTTCATGGTGTAGGTTAAAATAGAGCTGTATTTTGAGGAGTAAATTCATTCTTTATCATTCATTCTTGGTCATTCATGAGGCAATCTGCTCAAATAAGGAAAAAGAACAAAAGGATCATGGGATAAGTGCTCTGTCTGAGCCCCTGTCTCACTTCTTTTGTGGTGACCATCACAAAGGGGTGAGCTATCAAGCTTTTTGTATGTGCAGCCCTTAAATCTGCACATCCTGTTTACACCAGGGCTCCTTGAGGCTCCTTCCATATCAATTCAGGTGGGTTAGCCCTATTTTCTGAAACCACTCACAAACCTGACTACAGTTTTACACACTGTATGTGGCCAGAGCCATCTACACATACCATAGTCCTCTTCTGACCGACCCCAGGGGCCATCCTCGATTGTCTGCCCTGCTCCTCACAGGTGTATCAAATCACAAAATCCTACCTCTTCCTACTCCACCCTTTCCCATTGGGATCACTAGCCTTGGTTCTGACATAAATATGTGATGGATTGATCATCTGGGCTCGTGGCAAAGACTTCGACCACAAATCCACATCATCTGGTCTGACAAACTTAGCTGTGTATGGAAACAAGATTCTGACATCCAAGTGGAACTATCCTTTCAAACTGAAAGGTTAGGTTTTCATTTCATGTTCCCTGAACCGTGCATTTCCATTCAGCCTTTTGTGTTTCAACTCCATGCTGATTATCCTCCACTGCTCTGTGATGTCGTGCCATCTGCTTTGGCTCATGGCATTCTCACTGTGCCATAGAAACCTTCCAATCAGTTCCTACGAGGACTCTCAGTAGGGCTGGCCTCATTATCCGCTAAATCCCCTAATTTCTATTGCAAAATCCTTCTAAAAGCTGCCTTCCTTGGAGGGGTTATATTATTAGCACGTATCACTTCTGTATTGATTCTATAATAAGGAACATTAAATTCCTGACACTTCCCTTGTCAGTCTTCATGAGTAAACCTCACACCCATCATCACCAAGCAAAGTATAAATCAAACTGATGTAGCCTGTCACTTCCCTTGACAGTCTTCATGAGTAAACCTCGCACCCATCATCACCAAGCAAAGTATAAATCAAACTGATGTAGCCTGTTTATTCCTGAGGAAGTTAATTATGCTTAAAACCAGTAGGTAATATTTGTTGAGCCCTATTTTTCCTATCTGCCAAGCTCTATGTCAAGCACTTTTCCTGCATTTTTATTGAATCTTTAAACAATACTAGGAGGTACCTACTAATTTATCCCCATTTTAAGGTTAAAGAGGTAAAACTGAGGGCTAGTAAGTTAAAGTAACTTGCCCAAGATAACATGGCTAGTAAGTGAGTATCAGGATTCAAACATTTGACTTTGAAACCTATGAAGCAAAAGGAAAAAACAAAACAAAACATACAGACACATATCTAATTCTGATACAAAATGGATATTGCTAAGAGCCATAAGAGTGGTATTGATAGAGGTCTGTGGGGTTCTAAATAAGGACAGAATCAACTCCTGCTTGAGAGAAGAAAGTGGGAATGTGCACTTTGGAGCTTAGCTCTGAAGGGCAGAGAGAAATCAAACAACTTTGAGAGGAAGAAGAGCAGAAACAGTGTGGAGACAGGAAGCATAGGCCATACAGAATGAACATATTTTTTTTTTTTATTAGAGCCAACCTTACACGTGAGCAGGTGATGAAAAATCACTTTTGAAAGAAATACTAATACCAGAATGTGGAATGACTTTTATATTAGGGTAAGGATGTGTTTCTGAATAAGATTTCAAGCAGGAAAGACACGTGTTATAGGGCCGCCTGGGTGGCTCAGTCGGTTAAGCGTCTGACTTTGGCTCAGGTCATGATCTCACGATTCATGGGTTTGAGCCCCGCATTGGGCTCTGTGCTGACAGCTCAGAGCCTGGAGCCTGTTTCACATTCTGTGTCTCCCTCTCTCGCTGTCCCTCCCCAACTCGCACTCCGTCTCCCTCTGTCTCAAAAATAAATAAACATTAAGAAGTTTTTAAAAAAGAAAGACACGTGTTATCATATCCGTGTTTTAGCGAGAGTCTTAAATTAGGGAATGACTGATGCAATTCAAAGGGAGGAGAATATAGTCTGGGAAGCCAGCCAAATTATTTCAGCTGTTGAGGTAAGAATTATGAGGGTCCCCACCAGGGGGCAAATGGCAGTAGGAATGAAGAAACAGAACAAAGATGAAAGATGCTTGCTTCCAACATTGTGTGAAATGTGAAAGACTGACCTCAAAACCTTCATAAGCTTCTTGGGAAGAAGCTTCCAAGAACAAAACAAGACAAAAATCAAAAACATTATTTAAAATATGGCAGTTAATGGCACAATAATGCAGAGGAAGTATCTGTCAACTAAGGTTGAAATTTCTGGAGAAGATTTTTAATAGAGAAGGCTATTCAAACGCAACTGGGGGACATACTGCAATGTTTGGAGTCCTGTTTGGTTGTCACAGCTGAAGGGTGAGTCCTATTGGTACCTAATGGGTAGAAGCCAAGGATGCTGTTAAACATCCCACAGCCCTTCCTCAACAAAGAATTACCTGGCCAAAAATGTTTATAATGCTGAGAATGAGAAACCCTGCTTCAAAGGATCACTAGGAATTTGATAGACAATAGGAAAGGTTTTTTTTTTTTTTTAAGTTTATTTATTTAGAGAGAGAGAGAGAGAGAAAGAGCATAAGCAGAGGAGGGGCAGAGAGAGAAGGAGAGAGAGAGAATCCCAAGCAGGCTCTGTGCTGAGCACAGAGACTGATGTGGAGGTTGAACTCACAAACCGTGAGACCATGACCTGAGCCGAAACCAAGAGTCGGACACTTAACCGACCGAGCCACCCAGGCACCCCAGGAAAGTTATTTGACTTCTGTGATTCTGCTTCCTCATTTGTAAAACAGAACAATAAGGGTGATGGCAACTCTTTCATAGAGTTCATGACAAGATTAAATATCATGCTGGTTAAGTTTTCTTCGTAGGGCAAGTGCTCAGTAAACATCTATGAATAGCATTGACTTTTTTCAAAAATGGGAGATTGAAGAGACAATAAGTGAATTCGTAAGGAAGAATTTCATCTCATCAGAAGTCAAAATCTCTGTGCCACCAAGTCTACAACATGTAACCCCAGCTCTGACCTCCCTACCAGACTCTCTTCCCAAGACGTAAAACTGCCTGCCATTTTCATTGATTATTTCACTATTTTTTCCAAACCCAACCTGTATAAAATAGAACTTATAATCCCCCTACTAATGCATCTCCATTGCTTGTGACAGGAATCAAAAAAGAGAGTAGGTATGATTCAGAAACACTGTCTTCAAGATCCTCACCCGCTACTAACATGGAGTGTGCTATGGGGCTTTAACAGCTGCATTCCTCTTCTTGGCCTCAACTTCCCAACTGTGCAGTTGAGGACATTAGCAGGGATGCTCTCATAGGCCCCTTCCAGAACTAATAGTTTATTGCCTAGAGTGACAATTTCCTCTCTCTTTCCCATTTAATGCCAACAAGTGATGTCATTTCTTTCCTGGAAATGCCACTCACATTCGCCCCCTTTCCCCCAAATTCCAGTGGGAGCACACTGAAGCAGATGATCAATAGTTTTTCAAAGGATAATTGTAACAGGCTCCTAATGAGCTCTTTGCCTCCTAATGAGCTCTAGCCTTTATCTCCCAATCCACTGTACATGCCACATACATCCTCTTTACACATGTCTTTGATATGCCACACCTGCTCAGAATTCTTCGTCGGCTCCTGGCTGCACATCTCATTCATGAAAACTCTTCCACTTGGTGTCCAGGGCTCCCCATGATCAAACCCAGTCCCCCTTCCCAGTCTCGTCTCCCATGGCTGTCCTCCATACACTGCTGTCTAATGCACACACGCCTGTCCCCTTGCTAGTACTGTAGCATGACATGTTCATTCCTTACATGTTCCTTACATTGTTATGCTCTCTGAAGTGCTTTCATGCATATTCAACCATCTCACTAGTCATGACAGAAAAATTAATGAAGGGCCTACGGAGACATAGTAAACATGGAAAAATCTATGTAAGCAAAATAAGCATGGTTCTCTGCCCTTACAGAGCTTGCAGTGTGAAGGGAGAAATGGACACTTGTCGGGTACTCACATAAGTAAATGTGAAACTGTTAACTGTGTAGAATGCTACAACTGAGAGGCACCTGTGCTGTAAGAAAACAAGGTGAGTCTGACCAAATCAAGGACGGGTGAATAGGGTTGGGGGTAGGTTCCAAGGAGCTGGTGTCTGCATAAGAAGCTAACCAGGCCAGGAGGAATAGAAAGCCCATCCGGGCCAGCACAACAGAGTCTAAATGCAAAATTGGCTTTCTTCTGACATTTGTATATGCCGGTAAAAAAAAATAGCAATAAGTTCACAATTACATGGGGTTTGTCTAGTTTATGCAAAGGCTTAATATGTGAAAACTCATTTGACCCTGACTGATACTCTACAATCATTAATATGGGCCCATTTTATGGATGAGTATATTTGAGTTCAGAGATATTAACTGACTGGTCTAAAAGACAAAATCAGGAATAAAACTGTGGTCTCTGATTCCTGGTGCAGGACATTTTCTCCACAACCATAGTCACTGCCTCTGCATCTACAAAGTCCATTCACCTCTGCTCAACCAGCAAGCAGCCCAAGTATGACTTCTTCCCTCAAGTCTTCCCAGTCCTCTCTGACCCAGAGTCAAAAATAACTAGAACTCAGTAAATGGTATCTTACAAACCGGAAAAATATCTAACATAAATGGCAGCAAAGGATCACCATAAAAAGAGATGAACACAAGCAGAAGGGAAGGAAAAATAAGATAAAAACAGAGAGTAAGGAAAACCATAAGAGATTCTTAAATACAGAGAACAGAGTGAGGGTTGCTGGAGGGGAGATGGGTGGGGGATGGGCTAAAGGAGTGATGGGCATTAAGGAGGGCACATGTTGGGATGAGCGCTGGGTATTATACGTAAGTGATGAATCACGGGTTCTACTCTGAACCAATACTACATGGTATGCTAACTAACTTGAATTTAAATAAATAAATTTTTTAAAAAAGCTCATAACATTGATTGGGAAACACTGAGACTCTAGTTAAAGTATGAATAAAATCCAGGCAAAAGAAATACAAGGGGCGAAACAAATACAGAATAAAATGTCAAACTTTACTAGTGTTCAAAGAAGTGCAAATAAAAAGGGGGTAACTTTCATCTATTAAATTAGTATTTTTAAAATATATAATAAAAGGAAAAGCTGTCAAACTTGACACAGAAAAATGACATTAATGTACCTTGTTGGTAGGGGCATAATCAAAATAGCAAACAACTGTACAGAATGTACCATTCTCAGTACTTTACATCCACTGTTCTTTTTTTTTTAAGTTTTTAATTTATTTATTTTGAGGGAGAGAGAGAGAGAGAGAGAGAGCAGGGGAGGGGTAGAGAAAGATGGAGAGAGAATCCCAAGCAGGCTCCACACTCACAAACCATAAGATCATGATCTGAGATGAAGTCAAGAGTTGGATGCTTAACTGAATGAGCCACCCAGTTGCCCCTCATCCACTGTTCTAAGTACCTTCCATATGTCAACTTAAACCCGTGAAGTAAGTACTAATGTTATTCCCATATTAGAGATAAGAAGGCTGAAGCACAGATAGGTTAAGTGACTTTCCCAGCCACTAATTAATTCAATACAATCCTCCTGCAAAAATTAGATGTTATACAAGAAAATTTTAAGTATCGATATTTGACCCAATATAATAACTCACCAGAAAGATTTATGATCAAATGTATTCAAAACAGTGTTAATGCTCAGATTGCTCCTGATATTTTTCACTGTTATAAATGTGAATAGTAAAATGACAGAGTGAACACTTAGATATTGTAAGACAGAATATCACAGTTTATCGGGGAACCTGGGTGGCTCAGTTGGTTAAGCATCCAACTTCAGTTCATGTCATGATGTCACAGTTCATGAGTTCAAGCCCTGCTCCAGGCTCCGCACTCTCTCTCCCCCTCTCTCTGCCCCTCACTTACTCGTGCTCTTTCTCTCTCTCAAAAATTATAAATAAATAAATAAATAAATAAATAAATACATAAATAAATAAAATCACAGTTTATCTGTATGACAGAATGTTATTAATCTTTCCAAAATAAAATGAGTAATAAATTTTTCACTGACATAAAGTGTTCTGGGATATTCTGGAAAGTGTTTATGGAGGAAAATAATACAAAATCATATAGACTATAGTTATTCCAACTTTGTTGTTTTTGTTTTTGTTTTTAATTTTTTTTTAACATTTATTCATTTTTGAGACAGAGAGAGACAGAGCATGAATGGGGGAAGGTCAGAGAGAGAGGGAGACACAGAATCTGAAATAGGCTCCAGGCTCCAAGCTGTCAGCGCAGAGCCCGACGCGGGGCTCGAACTCACAGACCGCGAGATCATGACCTGAGCTGAAGTCGGACGCCCAACCGACTGAGCCACCCAGGCGCGCCCCAACTTTGTTTTTAATAGTACTCAGTAAATATTTGAATGCAGCTGTAAAGATAGGCTCGATGAAGATAAACACCTAATCTATAAATAAGAATGTAAGAAATCTGTTTTGAAGGAGCAATTAAAAAGTTAGTAACTTAAGAACATAGAGAGTATCTTGTTTTATTTTTTTTTCTTTTTTTTTTAAATTTTTTTAACGTTTATTTATTTTTGAGACAGAGAGAGACAGAGCATGAACAGGGGAGGGGCAGAGAGAGAGGGAGACACAGAATCCGAAACAGGCTCCAGGCTCTGAGCTGTCAGCACAGAGCCCAACACGGGGCTTGAACCCACGGACCGTGAGATCATGACCTGAGCCGAAGTCGGACGCTTAACCGACCAAGCCACCCAGGCGCCCCAAGAGAGTATCTTGTTTTAAAATCAGGATGGTGGTTTACATTATGAGGTATTATGTCTCCATAAAATAGTTCAGAGTTTACAAATTGGAAGAATCTCAACTCTTGCATTACACCTAAATCTCATTAAAATGAATCACATCCATATAGTTTTTTCAGTATTACAGGAACAAAACTTAACTAAATCTGAGCTACTTGGCCAAGACCCTGTTCATCAGGTTTGGCAAGTCTCCTTGACCCACTGGGGTTAGGTCCAGCTGACCCTCTGAACCCAGGAAGTCCAATTTAGCTGGCCTGTTGACTCCTTAAGAGTTTAAAAGTTTCAAAAAAAAAAAAAAAAAAAAAAAAAAGAGTTTAAAAGTTTCATAAAAAGAGCCTCACCCTCTAGTCCGCCCAAAGGAAAACCTGCAGCAGCCATCTCCAAACTTTGAGAATCTTCCTTCCTCTCTTGAGATTATTTGTTCACCTGAGATTCCAAAGCTAGCTACTTCACTCAGGGCCTATATATAATCCCTGCTCCTCAGAATGATCTTTATGGGGGATGGAGACTAGATTGTGTTACTAACAGAGCCTGGCCTGGTTCAGACCCTGTCCCAGAGATTAACAGCAAGCAACACCCACAGGATATGATGAAGGAATCCTCAATTGTTGCCTTCTCATGCCCACCTTCACGATGAATGGAGGCTATATATCTCGGTCCATTTAGTTTGTCTATGTGTCTCCACTTTCTCATGTGGAAAATGGGTATAATAATAACACCTATATCATTAGGAATATGCCACCAAAATGTTTTTAGCACATAGGTGTCAAGTCCATAAATGCTAAGCTGCTATTATGTTAATGATGATCACCAAGAGAAGCTAATTCTCAGTGAGAGCAAGTACAGAAATTTAACCAGACTAAACTATTGGCTCTCTTTTTTTTACCTATTACTTTATCCTCAGTATCTACAATGTAACAAATGGCACATAGTTACACTTGACAAATACAGATAAATGAGAAAGAATAATAGATCCGGCAAATACCCTCCGGCTGCCCAGAGTTTAGACATCCCTGGGGAGCAGTGATCTCAACCATACACATCTGGGTAAAGAGCATGGGCTTTCTGGGAGGGACATCCATGTTTCCCAGCCACCTCCAGAACCAGTACCCAGGTGCACTTTCCTACGAGGGGCTGCCTCTTTTCCTAGATTTCTACATTAACACCGGCAGAACTAAGATTTGCAATTAAAAGTGACCGCAACTTGTGGCAAACACTGTCTGAGGTCACTCCCTTGGTTTGGACAAAACCATCTGGCACTATTAGAGTCAGAGCTCTGGCAGTACAGACACATCCCTCCAGACCCTTGCTGGCAGCAGAGAGATGAATGGACTGCCGTGATGCAGGAAGCCACTCCCTGTAACAACCATCTGAGAAGTCCTGTAGCTTCTCTGTATGGGATGAACCTCATTAAACTCCATGAAGCAACAGCCACAAATTTAAGTGATCAAAATCTTAGTTTTGTACAGCAGAGGGCAAGGAAGGGTTTGATTGTACATGGGTGGAGAAGACAGCTTCCAAAGCTGCCCTCCCAGGCTACCTCCTCCTTCCCTAGTTCTCCTCTCTCCCATCTACCTCTCAGAGTATGAAATTCAGTAGCACAGACTGGTCCCATTGTGCCTGGACTAGAAATCTCAGAAACCTGGTCTCTACTCTGATTCACAGATGATAATCCGTGATAATCATCAGGGCTGACAGCCACAAATCTTCCAAATTCTTCTAAGTTCCTAAATAACCCTAGAGTCCTCCTCATAATATTCACAGCAAATGATCATCACATCCATGTTCGAGAACAGTTTGTGATGGGAAGCTTGACTCCTAAAATAAATCCATATTTTCATGTAGTTACCTAATTCACTATAATTTTATTATTTTATTCTAGTTTTAACCCCCTTGGGATCTTGAAGAACAAATATAATCCCTCTTTCACACCCCAGATTCCTTTTTTTGACATGGTTCTTTGTATGAGGATTAAAGGGTTATTTATAATTCAGTCTTTCCCAAATTGTGTTTCAGAGTACAGTGCTATTAGGATCCGTTCCACGAAAAGGGTGGTTTGTTGTCAAAGTTTGTTTCTTATCAAAAACATAGGATACACTCAGTGGTACCAATACATGTTAAACAAGCAGAGGCAAGATGGTGATCTCTCTCACACATGCACGTGAATCACACATGCACCTGAAGAGATTTCCACACAGGATGAAAGAATTCACTTTATAACTAAACTATCATCTCAGCTTCAGTCCTTGTGTTTTGATTAAAAGGATCTAGTAATTCCTTCTGGCTCACAATGGCCCCATCTCATTTGAAACCGCATAGAAAAGCAGGGAAAAGTGAGCATTCTGTATTTAATCCATCACCAGTCATCAAGGGTCAGCCCTAGGTCACACCCATCAAGAAGGTTTGTCAATTAGTCATTATCTTGAGGGAAGGGCCGGGTCTGTCTACTCCCACTATAATTCACTTAGTTCTCATCAATGGCAATGGAAGATTTCACCCTTCACTTAGTAAGGGCTCAGCAGATTTCAGATGAAAGAGAATCAAAGTCAAGGAGGTCCACACCTATTCTTTTCCAGACACTTGGAAATCTGACCTAATTTCGTTTTTATACATTGTATAAACCTGTTGGTAGTCTGAAAGAAATTGTTTACAAATATATACCTGATTTGTTAACCTGTTTCAATTGCTTCTATTTTTCCATAAATTATTCTAGTCCTCTACAGCAACCACTTACCTATTTCACATGGTTGTAATCAGAGTATACATATAATTTTATGTATTTCACATATGTTGTACACATCTTTCATACTCTTAATGGTATTTATAATTATTGTATAATATATGGTATTCACACAGAGTTCGTTCTATGTGCCTTAACATTTCCCCAACTTTGTAATTTGAGGTTACTTCACATATTTAACTATAAAAAAGTTTTAAAATAAATATTTTTGTACAGAAAGATTTTTCCTTGTCTTCATTTTCTCAGTGTAGATTATTATAAGTGGGATTATTGACCCAAAAAGCATAAATAATTTAAATTAATTTTTTATAATGCTATGCTAATTCATAATAACAATAGGTTTTAAAATTAGTGTTTTAAAGGGGCACCTGGGTGGCTCAATCAGTGAAGCATACATCTTTGGCTCAGGTCATGATCTCGCGGTCTGTGAGTTCGAGCCCTGCATCAGGATCAGTGTTGACAGCTCAGAGCTTGGAGCCTGCTTCGGATTCTGTGTCTCCCTCTTTCTCGGCCCCTCCCCGACTCGCACTCTGTCTGTCTCTCTGAAAAACAGATAAACATGAAAAAACAAAAATTAGTGTTTTAGAATACACTTTTCATTACAAATTCACCCATATATTTTCTTCTACCTTTATCTATATATACTGTGTTTTAATAAAACTTTTAAAGAAAAAGAATGTATCACAAAATGTTTTTCCCCAAACACCACAAAACGTATTCATACAGAAAGACATCCTCAAACAGGTCTTTAAAAACATTTCATGGTCAAAGACCATGTAAAATTGATGTGATTTAAATTAGACCTTGTGGTAGGCAGAATTCTAAGAAGGCCCCCAAGATTCCCAACCTCTGTTGTTCATACTATGTCAGTGAACCTGAGTGTGGCAGGTCCTGAAAATATGAAAGCAAATTACCATCAAGAGAAGGCTATGGTGTATATGACAGAGTAAAGGGATTTTGCAGGTGTAATTAAGGTCTCTAATGTATTCATTTGAAGTTAATTAAACGGAGATACCCTGGGTGGATCTGACCTACTCAGATGAGCCCTTCAAATAGGGGCTAGAGAGATGAAAATCAGATGGTCAGAGAGATGTGAATCAGGATCATACACACTCCTGCAGATATGAAGAATGAAACTCCATATTTTAAAGATGGCCTTTTCTGAGGTAATAAAAGGTAACAGCTAAGAGTTGAGGGCCTCAGTTCAACAGCAGCAGGAAACTAGGTTGGTGTTAATTTGTTACTCCATGATAGAAAACTAATAAAGGCTTAACACAAAATGTCAAAGGTAGAAAAACCTTATGATGATCAAAGAAAGGAACCAGCGTTAGAAAAAGAAATGAAATAAAACATTAATTGCAAATGTTAAGACTTGAAGCTAATGGGTCGCCTGGTGGCTCAGTCAGTTAAGAATCCAATTCAGGTCATGATCTCACAGTTCCTGAGATTGAGCTCTGCATCAGGCTCCACACTGACAGTGCTTGGGATTCTCTTTCTCTCTCTCTCTCTCTCTCTCTCTCAAAATAAGCAAATAAACTTAAAAAAAAAGTTGAAACTAATAATTATTCCAAATTAACATGTTTCCAAGAAATTTAATTCATAACAACCAACAAAAAACTAGTCAAAGATGGGGTCTCCTTCTTCAGATTAAACAAAACAAAAGCCAATAAGGATGGTCTTTTTTTCTATAAAAGCAAGTAAAAAATGTATTTTGGATGAGTATAAATCAATAATTTTATGATTAACAATGTTTGAAATTGTATTAGGAAATAACAAATGGCATAGAAAAAATCCTTCTCTCACAAACAATTTTAAATGAAAGTTCAAATCAAAGACACTCCATGTACTAATAAGCAAGGAAACAAACAATAAATATAAATAAATCCAAGGTAGTATATAAAAAGATAACAAAAGTCAAATTATGAAAAATTATTCAGTAAATGTAAATGGTCTAAATTTCCCTAATCTAAGGAGTCTACAAGAGTATCTCAAGAGAAATTTAGCAACACTGTTTTTTAATTTTTTATAATTTTTTAAATGTTTATTTATTTTTGAGAGAGAGAGAGAGAGACAGCGTGTGAGTGGGGGAGGGACAGAGAGAGAGGAAGACACAGAATCTGAAGCAGGCTCCAGGCTTTGAGCTGTCAGCACAGAGCTGGACGTGAGGCTTGAATTCACAAATTATGAGATCATGACCTGAGCTGAAGTCGGACACTTAACCAACTGAGCCACCTAGGAACCCCTAGCAGCACTGCTTTTAAGAGGCATTTCTAAAACAAAATTACTAATTAATTATTAAATTGATGTAAAAGGCTGGGGAAAAAATGAAAAATCATGCTTAAGCAAAAAAAGAACAAGCTTGCCAATATGAACATCAGACAAAAAGATAAAAGATAAAGCATAGCAGGCAAGTTTTAGGAGGTTTATTTTACAATAATTAGAAAATACACAAAATGGTATGAATGAAAGGAATCTGTAAAACAAAATATACATATTTTTTAAATGTCAGAAACAAAGTTTTATATTAATGCAGCAAAATGAACCTATTGCAAATGAAACAGAAATTTGTGACAAATGCAAACCATTGAAAAATATTTAAAACAATTAACGTTTAAATCCTATATACTAAAATTTATAGATTCTAGTCAAAGAATTACTCTGAGCAAAAAGTAAAAAAAAAAAAAAAAAAATCACACAACAAGAAAATAAATAGGGGCACTGGAGGGGCTCAGTCAGGCCTGGAGCCTGCTTCAGATTCTGTGTCCCACCGCCTCCCCCCACTACTCATCCCCTGCTTGTACTCTGTCTCTCAAAAATGAATAAACATTTTAAAAAATTAAAAAAAATAAATAGAAGAAAATCAATGACATGAAAGTTGTTACGTCTAATTTAGAAATTACAAGCACACCTAAATTAGTCAAGTCCAACTCCTTAAATATGACTAACAACATAGACCAAAATCACCGATTCTAACCAAGAAAAAAGTAGTAGCATCAGCTTGACAATATTGAAGGGAGGATACATTATTAAAATGGTTATTTAAAGGGGTATGTGTTTTTGAAGCCATGGCTAAGTGACTTTATATCAAAAACTCTAAAACACAAAAAACAATGAAGAAAGCTGAACAAACCTGGAAAAAAAATAATAATGGAAGTATAATTTAATCAAAGTGATTCTCTTTTCTTTTTTATATTTTATATTTTGTGATATTTTATGATAAAGTACTCATATTTAGAGACCTTCCTAAATTGAAGAAAGGGCCTTTGTGTATGAAGCCTCTTACACAGTTTATGTTTTTCTCAAAACTGTTAGCTCTGTGTATATTCCTTTTCTATGCTACAAAAGAATTTTCACTATCCCTCGTGTGTGTGTGTGTGTGTGTGTGTGTGTGTGTGTGTGTGTGTATGGAAGAAAAAACGACACTCCAACATTGTTGGTGTGATACTAGGAGGGCTCCTAGCCTCGCGCTGAGAGTGCTGGTATGTCCTCACTTCTTCCATGAATGTATTTTGGTAGCTGAGCATGTAGATTTATACAAGGTCAACTATCCTTCACAGTATGATTTTGCAGTCCTCAGTAAAAAGCTCCCTCAATTTCTCTTTGTGTATGAAAGCCTATCTCAGCATCACTGAACTAGGGCTGGAGGACAGGTCAGATAATGGCTTTATTTTTGCTTTTCATTTTTTTTTTTTTTTTTTTTTTTTACAAACACCTCTAGGGAATAGTACCATAAAGAGCATAAATTTAGGCACAAGGCAGACCCAAGTTGCTGAACTTCTCTGAGCTTAATTTCTTCACCTGTAAGACAGGGCTAAAAATGCCTTGTTTGTTTGCTTTGAGACTGAAGAGAAATAGGGACTACATGTGGAACAATACCTGAAAGAGTGTTCTTTTTTTGTTCTTCAGAATGACACTCTGTCATTCTCTTCTGTTTCTGTCTCAGTCTCTCTCTGTTCCTGTCTCTCTCCCTCACAATTAACTTCTCATCGTGTGACGAACAACATGGTGATGCTTCCCTGGTGGCTGATGAGGAGAAAAACCACGGATGTGGCATATGAGGAACAGGCTTGCAAAATGAGTAAGAGTTCTGACTCTGGCCTGCCTGGGCTTGGCTCCTGTCTACTGTGAATTTGGGCAAATTCTCTAACTGCTCTCCGCCTCAGATGTAAAATACAAAAACATAATAGCAACTCCCTCATGGAGAGGTTGTGAGTATTACATGAGTTAACATATGTAAGCGCTTAGGGGGGAGGGTGACACATAATTAATGTTCAATAAGTGTTAGCAGTTATTACAGCATAAGTAGTCTTTGTGTGTTGAATAAAAATGCCCACAGCTAAGTATAATCCACATATTCCAGGCTTCCCACGATGTGACAATAAAATAAGGTCATACTTCTTTTTTATAACCAAATTGTGACAGGATTAATGAACCCCTGGTCAAAACCCATCCATCTTCCACAGGTCCCCCAAGTATTTCTGAGATTTTCCCCATTATTGTAAAGTAAAACTTTTTTTTTTTTTTTTTTAACATTTTTTATTTATTTTTGGGACAGAGAGAGAGCATGAACGGGGGAGGGGCAGAGAGAGAGGGAGACACAGAATCAGAAACAGGCTCCAGGCTCCGAGCTATCAGCCCAGAGCCTGACGCGGGGCTCGAACTCACGGACCGCGAGATCGTGACCTGGCTGAAGTCGGACGCTTAACCGACTGAGCCACCCAGGCGCCCCTGTAAAGTAAAACTTTTAATTCATCTGCCGTCAATCCTTCATCACGCCAGCATTCCAAAGTCTCTGTTCCCAGAGACTCTTGGAAATAATTATTTAGTTTGATACAGCTATCGTCCCGAGGACATCACCATTGTTACTCTCTTCTGGCTTCACCTGGAGAAGGTGGTTTGCTCTACAATTTTGCCTTTGCTACTCAAAACATACCTGAATAAAGGCTTTTCTTTTTGACCAAAACTCACTGGAGGTTTGCGGATAATGAAAGGAAGGTGAAACACTGAGAATAACTTTAAAAGGCTCTTTGCGTGGCTGGTTCCTCTTAATTTAGGGGTCACCTGAAATGTCATCTCCTCAGAGAGACCTTCCCAAATCAGCCGGTAATGTATCTTCCTGTTGCAGCTTTCTCCTCCTCCTCTTTCTTATGCTGCACCAGTACCTAAGATTATCTTACACATTTGTTTACCTGTTTATTTATTCCCTTCTCTGAGAGAGTTCTTATCCATTACTAAGTCCTTAAAGCCTAGAATAGGGGACGCCTAATTGGAGGAAAACAATACACATTTGTCGCAGGAGAGGAATGAATAAATGAACGAATGAACCTGACCTGCTTTAGGGTGTAGTGAATTTTTCCAAGGTCCTCCATGACCCACTGGACAAAATAAGCTCTCCCTCTGCACCCTTTGTCTAAAATAATTCATTTATCTGTCTTCCCAGCTTGATCATCAGGGCAGGAATTATGTCCTGTTTCATCTTACAACAATGTGTCCCAAGTCCTAAGAAGAGTGCATGTTAGGTACTCAGTGCTTAATAAATCTTTTCCAGTAAAAGTAATTATGAAAAGAGGATTCAAATTGATAAAATAACACACAATTAAAAAGTAGCCTTCTTATTTCATGGAAAACATAAATTGAAATTATATGAAGAAAACATTCTAAGGTACAGGTGACCTGACCAACGTTTTACAAATTGTTTTTTTCCCCTGACTCTACATCTCTCACTCATGAGTCACTCTGTTCCCACCATCACTAAATATTACAAATTCTTTCACTGCAATTACAAGAACCTTTCAGAATAACACTCAGCAATAAATGCATCCTTTAACCACAACATACTAATACCTTCCATCAACAAGTTAGTGACCAAGGAAATAGTTTCCCCCTGTGTACTTTCACGTTATTCTGGAAGGGGGAAAATCGTAATAGTTAGTCCTTGTATTGTTATATTTGGTGTCATTAGAATAAAGTCACATTCAAAGTGACATGTCTTGGGAGTCAACCTGCCTAAGTGTTCTCAGGCCTCAGGAATGTGAACATGGTAGCACATTCCCACCCAAATTTTAATGGCTAAAGTGGTAAAACAGACACTCAGCTGTTTTGATGCTTAGGCTTTAAACCTTAGTTTTTGCATATGCTCACACAATGGCAAAGAACAATATTTACTTAAATAAAGAAAAATCACAATAAAAAAAATTAAATGTATGATTTAATTTTATAAAAATAATATTATTATATTATTTAATATTATGGCAAAATCTCTCACCCTAGATGCATACTGTGTTTGTGCTTTGAAAAACAATTATTTGGGGGGCACCTGGGTGGCTCAGTTGGTTAAGTCCTGACTCTTGATTTTAGCTCAGGTCATGATCCCAGGGTTATGGAATGAAGCCCCACATCAGCCTCTGTGCTGAGCACAGAGTCTGCTTAAGATTCTCTCTCTCTCTCCCTCTCTCTCTCTCTCTGTTCCTTCCCCCTTCCCCACTAAAAAACTAAAAAAACAAAAAACAAAACCCAAACAACAAAAAAAGATTTTTTACAATGTCACGTTTCCTCTTGTGTAAAGTGGATATAATAATGCTATCAAGTTCAGAGAGTTGCTATAAGGTTTAAAGGTGATAGTGATCGTGAATACCATAATTACAGCCCCCACTTATGCTTTCCCATGTGCTGAGTATTTTGTTAAATATTTTATCTACATAACCTAAAGGAATTTTACAAAAATCTTGTAATATGGACAGATTTCTGAAAAAAAAATTAACAAGAAGGAACCAAGACAGAAGAGATCAAACAACTTGTTGGTAAGAACTGCCATAGCGTAAAACTCTAGTTGACACCATTGATATAGTCATCGGTATGCATGGCGCCCTGGGAATTGTGCCGCAGTGTGGTCCTGAGAGCCAGAGCCAGGATTAAAATAAAGCCCTTAAGCATAATGTGCTACAACTTGGTTAGCTATGAAACATAGCACTGATGCAAAAATGTTAGCTAGTATCTTCATAAACAACTGTAAATATTAAAATAGTTTTACTCTGAATGTCCTGCTTACAAGAAAGTATGTTAATTAAATGTATTTGAAAGAGAAGAATGGCTTTAAGTTTACCAGAAACACTAATTCAAAAGAAAGACCATTTAATCGGGTTTAGAAGAATCAGCGGGTTGACCCAAATAGGGCAGAGGAGAGAACACTGGCTGAGTTTAAATTAGCATAATAGTACCATTGCCTTCCTTGTTAACAGCATATACTATGGTATAATTATGTTCTGTTAGTTCAGAATACCACAGATATAGAAGCAGCAGTATTATATATGCTTCATGCAAACAAAACAAACAAACAGAAAACCCAAGAGATTCAACTCTTACCTTTATGAGGATTTATATTCCAAAGGATCCCTTCACTATTAATGTCTTCTGATCCAGCTTTTGTAGTCCAAGTTTCAAGAAACTGGTGTGCACCTTAAAACAATCTTAACATAAATTTAAAATCTTCTCTTGTTGTCTCCTTTAAAATAATTCAGAATAATCTCAATAATGATAACTACTTACACTGAGGGTTCACAATGTGCCAGGCCCTATGCTAATAATGTTACACTGATTACCTAACCTAATCCTTCTGGCTGCTCTGAAAGTTGTTTATATTATTATGATTCCATTTCATAGATGCAGAAACTGACACAAAAAGACATTATGTTATTGGCCATAGGTCACACAAGTTAGTTAAGAAGTAACACTAGCATTGAAACAAAGCAGTCTAGACTCCAACATACTTAAATGTGCTGATATCTTGATCAGGGATTAATTCACTTTTTTTTTTTTTTTATTTATTTTTTTTTTTTTTATTTTTTAATATATGAAATTTACTGTCAAATTGGTTTCCATACAACACCCAGTGCTCATCCCAAAAGGTGCCCTCCTCAATACCCATCACCCACCCTGCCCTCCCTCCCACCCTGCCCTCCCTCCCACCCCCCATCAACCCTCAGTTTGTTCTCAGTTTTTAACAGTCTCTAATGCTTTGGCTCTCTCCCACTCTAACCTCTTTTTTTTTTTTTTTTTTTTTTCCTTCCCCTCCCCCATGGGTTTCTGTTATGTTTCTCAGGATCCACATAAGAGTGAAACCATATGGTATCTGTCTTTCTCTGTATGGCTTATTTCACTTAGCATCACACTCTCCAGTTCCATCCATGTTGCTACAAAAGGCCATATTTCATTTTTTCTCATTGCCACGTAGTATTCCATTGTGTATATAAACCACAATTTCTTTATCCATTCATCAGTTGATGGACATTTAGGCTCTTTCCATAATTTGGCTATTGTTGAGAGTGCCGCTATAAACATTGGGGTACAGGTGCCCCTATGCATCAGTACTCCTGTATCCCTTGGATAAATTCCTAGCAGTGCTATTGCTGGGTCATAGGGTAGGTCTATTTTTAATTTTCTGAGGAACCTCCACACTGCTTTCCAGAGCGGCTGCACCAATTTGCATTCCCACCAACAGTGCAAGAGGGTTCCTGTTTCTCCACATCCTCTCCAGCATCTATAGTCTCCTGATTTCTTCATTTTGGCCACTCTGACTGGCGTGAGGTGGTATCTGAGTGTGGTTTTGATTTGTATTTCCCTGATAAGGAGCGACGTTGAACATCTTTTCATGTGCCTGTTGGCCATCCGGATGTCTTCTTTAGAGAAGTGTCTATTCATGTTTTCTGCCCATTTCTTCACTGGGTTATTTGTTTTTCGGGTGTGGAGTTTGATGAGCTCTTTATAGATTTTGGATACTAGCCCTTTGTCCGATGTGTCATTTGCAAATATCTTTTCCCATTCCGTTGGTTGCCTTTTAGTTTTGTTGGTTGTTTCCTTTGCTGTGCAGAAGCTTTTTATCTTCATAAGGTCCCAGTAATTCACTTTTGCTTTTAATTCGATCAGGGATTAATTCTAGAATCATTCCTGAGAACTCCCCTCCCCATACCAAACTACGTACTAGTTTTTGAGTCTCTTTACACAACACTGTCTCTATCTGAAATTTGGTTTTCATGAACTATTAAAATAGCTCTATAATTCAAATTCTAGCTCTTGACTACCCTTCCTCATGAAACTCTTTTCTCTCAGGTTTCTTATCACATGTTGCCTTGTATTGTAGTTATTTGGAGACAGAAATCAGAGCTCTCTGTTTCTTCCAATGTCAGGAACTGTTATTATTCCAAAAAGTCTTCTAATGCCAAGAACAAGCAGCCATTTAATAACTGTTTGTGGAAAAAAGAAAACAAAATGAAGAACAGAATGAGAAAAGTAACTGATCAGGCAACAGTTTATTGAGTTAAGTTAGACTGCAAGATTTTAAAAGTGAAGTGTGTCAGGACCATAATCCCCAGAAGGAGAGGAACAGCAGTTTTAGCAGACCTGACTCAGGAGTCTAGAATTCTCTCTTTTCTGGGGGGCTTCTCTCTCTATCTGCCATCATTTCTAAGCCCAGGATCAGGTAAACCCTATTCCTTCCCCTATTTACAGTTGTGTCCCGACTTGGACCTCAATCATTTCTCTTTGATGATCTTAATATGTAAACCAGAGTAGCATTTTCAAAATGAACATCTTCAGGGGCACCTGGGTGGCTCAGTTGGTTAAGTGTCCAACTTCAGCTCAGGTCATGATCTCACAGTTTGTGGGTTCAAGGCCCACATCAGGCTCTGTGCTGACAGCTCCCAGCCTGGAGCCTGCTTTGGATTCTGTGTCTCCCTCTTTCTCTGCCCCTCCCACACTCATGCTCTGTCTCTCTCTGTCTCAAAAATAAATAAAACCTTAAAAAAAATTTTTTTTCAAAATGAACGTCTTCATCTATGTCAAATAGATAAGTTAATAATTTTAGGGATTAAGATCAAACAAGTTTCCAAAAGAAACTTGTCTGGTGCTTAGCTACTAAAAGTAGCAAAAGTATGATCACTTTGCCAAGCACTTCACATATATTATCTCATCTCAAGGAGAAAAGTATTATTTTCTTTCCGTTTTGTATTGTACAGAAAGTTCAAGCACCTTTCTCAACTACACAATGGTTTGTGATAGAAATGGAATTTGAACCCAGCTTTGGCTGATGTTAAAGTCACTTTTTTATCCACTATGTTTTTCTGAGGCTTCCATCTCCTCAGTCCTAAGGACAGTGCACACACTGTCTCCAACTGTGCCCATGTGTCTTATTCCTTGTTGGTCTCCCTATTTGTCCAGCTTAATTCCCTGGACGATTTCAGAGGAGGCTGCAAAAATTTTTTTATTCCTTAATTTTTCTCATTCGTAGTTCCCAGAATACATAGGCTTCTTTCATTTCTAGAAGTACTTAGAAAGACAAGGAATAGAGAATCAAACCCTAGCTCTGATTCTGAAGACTTCCTCTGCAAACCAGGAAGGTCCAGACTGCAAAAATGGTGTTCCCTCCTCACACAGTGATTGTCTCTACTGATTGTCCCACTGTGGGTACTGTCACTCAGGCAAGAGGCTCCATCCATCCAGACGGAGGCATGGAGTGGGTTTTATTACTAATAATAATAACATCAGTGACAGTAACTGGCATTTATTGCAGTCTTTTGTTTTGCTCAGTTTCATATTTTTATTATATTTCATTCTCACATCCACACTATAAAATAGATAGGACTATCACCATTTGGCACATGATGAAAGCAAAGCTCAGGCAAATTAAGTGATTTTGTCACCAAGGCCGTAAGCTGGAGTTGGAACTCAAAGTCCTTGGTCTGAACCTTTGTCCCATATTGCATCTGATCCCATCTTATCAAAATGTAATTAACACTGGAGCACAAATATAGCACTGAAAAAGTGCAAACACGTACACACATGCATACACATAAAATCACCATATTTCTACATTATGCAATTCCACGCCTACAGGTGTTTTCTCACAGTGTCTTTCAAGTTTCACTTACCAGTGTTCTGACCAAGATGACTGTGTAAATTCCACAAATAGTATTGATAGTCTGATGCAATTCAGCGCAGGCCTTATTATTCTAACAACACTGTGGTTTTTTTATAGTTTACAAACACTTGATATCTAGTTCTCACTTGAGGCTCACATCAACCATGCAATGTGCAATTTTACAAAGGGGGTATGGCCTCAGGTAAGTACACAAGAACCTGAAATCAGAAGCCAGTAGAGGAAAGAGTAGTGAATTGAATCTCAGCTCAAGCTCCAAAGCCTGGGGCTCTCTGCATCACTTCCCACTGCCTCCCTTCAGGTGTTTTATGAATCCTTTCCTCATCTCTTCTCTTCACTGTGTAGTTGCGGATATTGGTCATCTGTGGCGTTGGACATTCCCCCAGATGGAAATCACCTACTCACTGGATTACACCAGAACGCTTTTATCTGGGTGGAGTCCTCAAATTGTCCCCTAAGTCCTTTCCTTCCCAGGGAAATGCCTGGACACAGTCCAAAGTAAAATGAGTTGAATGGCTCCTTGCCCTCTCTGCTGAGTCAGCTAACATGGGGTCTGCGTGACTGAAGGCAGTTAATCTAAAAAGGCAGATCTCTTACCTTCTCAGAGCCCCAGGGTTGAGAACTCATCAAGCCAGCACTTGGTCTGGGATGGTTTGGGCTTCTACATGTAGCACTTTTATTTGTGACCTTCATTTTCTAAGTGAAAGAGTTGGAAGGATGAAAGGCCTTTCCCATCTAAAACTCTGCATCTACAGTTATTTGCCGCCTGCATCTTTTCTGATTCCATACATTCATATCAATGGGACATTCAGAAGTAGTTCCAAAATATGACTTCTTGTGGACTGATGTGACAGTTTGTGAACCGGCAGCATTCTGCTGATGGTACTTTGAGTGGCTCAGCTCTGTGTGTCAAGTCTACCCATTCATCCTTCCAGGTTGCCAAGATCCTTCTCTGCAGCAAGCTGACACTGGACTTTCACAGACTCTTATGAGGCAGGCTGTTGCCATCTACAAATGCAATCCCATATCCCTTGGAAATTAACCTCACCATGAATTCACTCCCTCTGAGGAGTCCAGAGAAATGGATTCAGGATCTAGAAGTAACTTTAGCCATTGGGGAGAAGGCTCCTCATGCTGAGAATTTTGAACAACTTGAAAAATACTCATAGTGACCAACAAACCATAATGGTTTATATATATCTTTCATGGTTTGCCAAGAATTTCCTCAGACCTTTGTTTCTTGCAAGAAGAAAACTTTGAGGAATAGATCATTTTTTCAAAATTGCCCTGTGGCATTCTTCTATCCCTATTGGCACTTCCCAAGCTCTCCAACTTCATTTTTTCCCCCACATCACCATTCATCATATATTTTATTTATTTGCTTTCCTATACTCACCAATAATAGCTACATAGCAAATTCATCAGTTACTATTCTAAGAGCTTTATGCTTTATTCTAAGTTCCTATTCTAAGTGCATATTCATTCATGTAATCTTCATAACAACCTGTAAGTAACAACCCTGTAAAGTAAGTCCTTTTACTATCTTCATTACAGAGATGGGAAATTGAGAGAAAGTGGATGGGTTCAGTTTTGAGCGTCGTGAGATTGAAGCACCCTTGAGATATTCATGCATAGTGGACTATGCGTCCAGTCCTGGAACTCAGCAGAGAAATGACATTAGAATTAGATATTAGAATCCTCAGTCTGTGGACTGAAACTAGGGAAGCAGAATTGAAAGAGATCTCTTAGGATGGTGGTCCTGGTGTGTGGGGCTGGGCCTTTTTGTGCTTGTCTTTGAAGGCACTTGGTGAAGAGGAGGGGACAAAGAGGCAGCATGCCAATAGCTGTAGGCAGGACAGGAAGTTTGAGATTTGTTGGGTCTCTCTGAAATGTGAGGCCAGCATCTAAGCCTCCTTCCAAATTTTAGGATTATAGCTAACCTGTTCTATGGCTTTGTGCAAGTCTTTTTACTTGTAAGGTCTTTGATTTCTGTCCATGTAAGATGAGTGGGTTATACAATGTGGTTTCTAACTCTTCAAGCTTTAACCTTTAAAATCCTAAGAAAATAAACTCAAAAAATCTGCTGATGGGAATGTAAAGGGTACATCCTGTAGAGAGGGTAATTTGTCAACACTCTTCAATATTACAAATATCTATACCTGTTAACCTAGCAGTTGTACTTCTAGGAATTTATTTGGTAGTTCTACTTACATATACACAAAATGATGTAAGTTCAGTGTTGTGCCCAGCAGCATTGTTTGTATATCAAAGATAAGAAACAGTCCTAATATCTATTAATAAGGGGCCAGATCCTCTTTGTAGCAACGTGGATGAACTGGAGAGAGTTATGCTAAGTGAAATAAGCCATAGAGAGAAAGACAGATACCATATGTTTTCACTCTTATGTGGATCCTGAGAAACTTAACAGAAACCCATGGGGGAGGGGAAGGAAAAAAAAAAAGAAAAAAAAGAGGTTAGAGTGGGAGAGAGCCAAAGCATAAAAGACTCTTAAAAACTGAGAACAAACTGAGGGTTGATGGGGGGTGGGAGGGAGGGGAGGGTAGGTGATGGGCATTGAAGAGGGCATCTTTGGGATGAGCACTGGGTATTGTATGGAAACTAATTTGACAATAAATTTCATATAATAAAAAAAATAAGTGATAACTTAAAAAAAATAAGGGGCCAGATCAATACATTATAGTATATCCTTAGAATGGAAATTTGTATAGTCACAAAATAGAATGCAGACACAATGATATATACTATACATATCAATGAGAATAAACAAAGTATTGTTACAGGCCGTAGTATATGACTATCAAAACAATGTAGAGAAATGTAGAACAACAGAAGTCCAACACAAAAAGAGTATACACTGTATGAACCTACTTAATTAAAGCTCAAAAACAAGAAAAAGAAACCCCTGGTGTTATGAGCTGGGATAGCAGTTACCCCTGGGGGGTCAGAGCCTTAAAGAACACCAAACATCCCATGATCTATTACTAGTGGCTTCAAATAAATATAGTTACTCGACCCCTTGTAACTGAACTGCTACTGAGAGCAAGTGTCTTTATGAAGAAAAGGGGGCCCAGATTCTACAATCTCTACCCTTTAAACAAGGCAGAGGTGCACCATATTAGAGCATGCTATCAATAACTAGGCAGAGGAGGGTACTGGAAGCTGCTTGACAGAAACAATGCATCTGTGAGAACAATGGAGAATGACAAGGAAATGAACAACCACAGGACAAACACTCCATTAGTCTGCAATCTTCTGGAAGTTTCCCATGGGAGGCAACGGGGAAACTTGTTCTTTGTGGTTCAAGGAGATGACACTAGAGCATGTGGGTGAAAGCTACAGAGAAACATATTTCAGCTTGTTTAAGAAAAGTTTTCCCATAGCCAGAACTCTCAAGGTGGACCTGAAGCCTCAGCAGCCACTACTGGGAATAGGCCAGGTTCCAGTTGAGAGTTAGATAGGATGGATTCTCTCTATACCCATGAGAAACCCTTCTAGTCTTTCCCACGGTTGTGAGGAAGGATGCGAGGACAGAACAGGCGTTTTTCCTGGTTGGGCAAGAACTATAGGACAATAGCTGTGTGGTTCTCAGACAGCTCTCCTTAACAGTGATGTGGGTGATGGAAAGGCCAAGCCTGGGTGTCACAGCCAACAATGGTGCTCAGAGAGCAATGGTTCTTTGAGTCTTGATGAGCAGCAACTTAAGGGGCCTCCCAAGATGTAGGAGAAAAACTCTAGTTCCAAGTCTCTCCTGCATCCTGGAATTCACCAAAAGAAAAATTATAGGAAACTCCCAGCTGGAATCACCTCAAAGTTCTAGCTGAGTTCCCACCAAAGGAGGAAAGTCCTTTGCAGCATCGACAGATACCCTCTTAGTCTTGTTTGTATACCTCCAATGACAAGGAGCTTCTGGCTTCACAGCTTTCCATGGTTCAAAGTTCTCCTTGCTATTGATAAAATGTGAAAACAATAGCTACCATTTGTTGAGCTCTATGTGTCAAACTGTGCCGAATACTTTCCATGCATTCAGTCATTGAATCCTTGCCACAAAATTATTAAACAGGTGAGGAAATGTTAAAAATATGTTCAAGATCATGCAAAGTAATAGAGCTAGCTCTAGGAATATTATTTTCACAGATTTTATTCACTCATCTATCACTTTATTTGTATTGTCTGAGAGTTACCTTTATTAATATGCACTCAAAATTTCTCTTTAAATGATCTGGTTTCATTTTTTTAAAAACTTGAATATTTATTTTAACTACTTATATATCTGAAATCACAAAATTTGTCTACTATTTATGTGTTTTCTCCAATACATATTAAAATAAATTCATAACACATAAAAGTATTCAAAGTGTTCAACAATGTTCTAAGTAAAATCAATTTTTAGCACCATCTTGTATGTACTATATTTTGGTAAACACTGCCCTAATCTATTTTACTTTTCATTTTTAAATGTATATTTTTAGTACACTTATTACAATGAGCACTGAGTAATGGGTAGAATTGTTCAATCACTATATTTTATACTTGAAACTAATATAATATTGTATGTTAACTATATTCGAATCCAAAAAAATAAAAGAACAAAAACAAAAACTCTGATTTTTGCAATTATTTTTCACTGTTGGTATTAACTCTGCCCTGTGAACTTGCTGAGAAAAAGTCTTGGCAATCTTGTCTTCAAGACTGGTTTTTAAGTGTCTGAAAAGATTAACTATATTTCCATTAAGGCTTTTCCATATTGGTCATTAACTGTTCTTCCAACCTCTTAGTTTCTAGGGCCATCTAGACCCTCACAAGCTGGTCAATCTTGCTTGAAATCCCCTATTTTGTAACCCAGTCACACTTTACTGTATACAGGCATATATAGGGGTGCCTGGGTTGCTCAGCTGGTTGAGTGTCCGACTTTGGCTCAGGTCATGATCTCACAGCTCGTGAGATCAAGCCCCGAGTCAGGCTCTGTGCTGACAGCTCAGAGCCTGGAGCCTGCTTGGGATTCTGTGTGTGTGTCTCTCTCTGCTCCTCCCCCACTCACATTCTGTCTCTATCTCTCTCAAAAATAAATAAACATTAAAAAAAAAAATTTAAAGGCATATATAATCCTACTTGTGGAGGCCAGAATCTCTACAATGTATCCAGTAGCTGCTTCCATCTTCAGGTTCAGATCCATCTAGCTGGAGACAGAATACAGAAGCTAGTAGAAAGAACACAGTCCCTACCCAGAAGACATAAGCTATTTATTTCCCAGCTTGGACTACTCTTTAGCTATCAGTTGACCTGTAAAAGCCTGAGTTTACTTGACTGAAAAACGAATACAATAATTTTTGTCCTGCTACTCTCTCAGGAGAGTTGTGAAGACAAAATGAGGCAATTCATGTGTAGATTTCGTAAACTATGAAGAGTTACAGACATTAGTTATCATTAAACCAAGATCCATGGCCTAAATACACCAGTATTTACCCCTTTGTATAACTCATAAGCCCAGGGCAGTTATAGAGCTCTTCTAGAAAACATCAACTTGGAGAAAGTGGTAGGTGGACTTGATATTCAAGTAATTCACCATGTGAGGAACTGCTATGTCCCAGTCACTGTTTTAGGTCCTGAAATCCTGAAATAAATTAATATTTAAACAGTACAAACTAGTGGCCATACCGATTGCTAAAATATTGAAATATTTTCCATACTAATGGATGACTACCCATTTCCCTAGTCTCCTAGTTCACATGCATTGCCCTATTTACTCCAACTCCTCCCTCAGGACTTCTATATCTCCCCACATGCCAGCAACATAAGGGTTAAAGGGCAGAAAGAGGGGCTTCCTGGACCCTGACCCAAGATTCTGACCAGTATCAACTCTGATTGATTAGTGCCATGTGACACCAGTTATTAAATATTTGGAATATTATACTGTAAGAACAAGTTTCATTGTATTGAGAAGGTACAGAGTAAGCAAGTGAATGAAACAACGCATAATTCAATTGCAGATTGTGATAAGAGCTATAAATGAATGAGATGGTGATGGGGGCAGAGGAGGGAACCTTAGCGTAAGTGGGAAAGGCTTCTTCAAGGAAGTTAGCATTGACTTGAGAAGGGATTTAGGATGAAGGAATGACGGCCAGCCACGCAAAGGTTTAGGGGAACAGCACTGCAGGAGGAGGAGGAAAGAGTAGGAACAAAAGCCATAGAGCAAGAATGGGTTTGGCATATACGAAGAACAGAGAGCCCATATGACTGGATCGTAATGCAGGTTGCTCAAGGTAGGCCAGGTCCAGAGCACATGAATGCTGGCAGTCTTCAGCAACAAGCCTAGATTTTATTCCAAGTGCGAGCAGAAGGCATTGGAATGACTTAAGTACATTGACATGTGGTTATCCTATTCACCAAATGCCTTATTCTGAGAGACTCAACTCCTGGAAGACACTCCCTTTCCTGTTGCCTCTCTACCAGAATTGGAAAATCTGAGGCTGATTAATGTTCTGCAAGATATATATGCTGTGGCTGATTACAATGCATTCAACAGGGTCAGAGGAGGAGACCCTCTGCAGGATGGTCTACAGAGACCTAGAAACTCTGTCCTATGAGGATGGAGGAAGAGGAAATGATGAACCCGGAGACACCTTCATAGGAATATTGTCAATCTTCTCAGACATTTAAAAACTGGCCTTGAAGACAAAGTTGCCAAAATGTTTTCCTTTACGTTGTCAGATCTTCACAACGACCAGGTGCAGTGGCTCAAGCTGAAGTTATCACTTCTTACCACTTTACAACAAGAAGTATCAGATTCTTCAAAGAAAATTACATTTGTGTTCTACAGAGCCACAGGAAAGGATTACTTCACCTATTTTGCTCATTGAGAAAGCAATTAAGAAAATTTGCCTCATTTTACATATAATTATCACAGCTGGGCTATCACTAGAATATATTCCCCAACTTAAGGTGGTTTGACTTTAATTTTTTGACTTTTTCATAGTGAGAAACCAATATGCATTCAGTATAAACCATACTTCAGATTTTGAATTTGGATCTTTTCCAGGGCCACTGATATGTGGTAAGATATTCTTTCAAGCTGCTGGGCAGTGACAGTGAGCCACACCCCCCAGTCAGCCTCATGCGCATAAGGATACACAACTGATACCCATACAACCATTTGGTTTTCCACTTTTAGTACAGTATTCAATACATTATATAATATATTCAGCACTTTATTTTGAAATAGGTTCCCCGCTCCCCAAACTATCGGCTATTGGAAGTGTTGTGAGCATGTTTAAGGTGCACTAGGCTAAGCTATGATGTTTGGTAGGTTAGCTGTATTAAATGAATTTTTGACTTAAATATTTTCAACTTAAACCATGGGTTTATTAACCTCATCATAAGTTGAAAAAGATCTGTATAAGTGCCCTCATTCTCATAATACTCCACTGCCTCCTTGTGACATTGGGGAACAGGAGAGTTTTGTAACTTTTGTGCTAGTGAGCTGAGGAATGACCCAGCCAGCTCCCTATGTACTACTCAGCCCACATTCGCAATGACTGTCTGGTAAGGCATTCAGAGAATCTGCATGCTTTATCAACTGTAGATAGGGCAGCCATGCACTCAGCTTGGCATACACACACTTCAGTTAATCTTCATTCCAAATTTTAGACATAGCTAAAACCTGCCCAGAGATTTTCTGTGATTGAACAGCATCTAGGAAAAAAAACAAAAACAAAAACAAAAACAAAAACTAAGCTTTTTAATTGTGAACCAGATTATCACAGTAGTGTAAGGGAAGGACAAGTGGACTAAAAAGAAAGAGATGTTTCTTTGCTCATTTTTCTAGAGGCTCCTAACTAACTGCAGCTCCAATCCATGGTTATCCCCCAAACACAGAATAATAGAGGCATGTATGTTCATGGTCTTAATGCAGCACTATTGAATAGAAGAGTCTCACACAGAGACATGGGGAAAGATTTTGCCCATAAGATGGGACGTAACGTCAGGGTGGCCTTCCCACGCCTGTGTGGTGAAGCTTCTCTTGGGACCCTTCTCCAGGCTGTGCTGTTCCAGCTTCATGTTCACGTAGTTCTCTCCCTCTAACGTTACCCTGCTCCGTCCATTCCCTTTACTTACTTTGATATTTTCCATCTCTCCCATTAGTCTATAATATTTCTTGAAGGCAGGGACCACATCTCCTTCTTTACTTACTTCCATAGTTGAAGCATGCTCTTTTTCACAATAAGAAGTAAGCACATTTTTATAAAGTAAAACAGAATATAACAATGACTACCATTTGTGGAGCACCGTGTGCCAAGCATGCCACTAAGTGCCCTACATATTTTATTTTATTTATCCTTACAGCAATCCAGTGACGTGGGCGTCTTCAGTCTTGCTTATAGAGGAGCAATAGAAGCTTTAGCAAGTTAACTAAGTTGCCCAAGGTCACATAATTAGTAAGTAGCAAAATTGGGACTTAATCCATATTTTTTCCGATGCAAACACACAGTAATTTACACACTAATCTAGGCTGCCTCCTTGTATTGTTTCACTATAAAATTGGAAGAGAAGAGTTGGAATGGTGAAACAGAAGCAGACAAGCAGCCACTTGCATTAAGGAAGCTGGACCAGTTGAACTGCCAAGCACAGTCCACATTCTTGATGTGTACCTGGGTATTAGAGGGTGGGCAGGCATCTGTGGGAAGGAACTCATTTCAGATGCTAAGCTAGTTCCCATCCCCTTTTAATACCAGACAAACAAACTGAAAGGGAGCTGCCCTGTGTTCAGTGTACCTAATGCTAATCCTATTTTCCCTGGAAGAGAAAGAGTAGGAGATGCTTTCTACAAGTCCTTGCCTGGTTTTGCAGACAGAGAGCTGAGTCAGAGAGAGTTGGCTGAAATTGTGGAAAGACAGACTGGCAGCTGAACCCAGGGTGGTGCAGAGCCCTTGACAGTCAACCTTTCCCAGGAGTTGGAGAGCCGGATGCTCTCGTCACAAAGTGAGAGTAGAGATTTAATAACTGTGGGAGGTGTGTTGGTAGGGGTGGAATATGCCATTGCCACTTAGGTAATCCAAGGTCTTGAAGTTATGAAGAAATTACTGAAGTGAAAAAGCTAAAGACAGCACAAAGGGGTGTGGTAGACTAGAACGGGCAATAGTTATGGACTTAGTGAAATTATATCTTTGCAATTCAAACATCATGAATCTTAAACATCATGAAGATGGATATTTTGAAATGTTAATTAATATACTTTTGTTTCCAGAGTTTGCTTCAATCCTTTCCCTCATTCAGTCAGCTAAGAATTCTTCGTCATTGTCTTAGAGATGAACTGACAGCAGAAGGCAGAGAAAACAAAGAAAGTCAATTGTTAGCTTTTGAGTTTAGCAACCCACCTGTTATAACACATGAAATTTTGAAAGAATGTATGATATTGTCATGATATGAGTGATAACATTTTCCTACCTTTGATATAAAGGATAGATCTCCAAGGCCAAGAAGAAAGACACAGGGGAGACCCAGAGATTAGCTGGACAAAGAATGAGGGGACATAGCCAGAGAGACTGAGAGGACACTACTAAGTCAACATACAGGGAATGCTCAATGTCAATTTGAGTGTGCATTACCTGTATCCAGAGCCCAGGGACAGAGGCTAGTGCCTTCAGACGTGAAGTCTTATGTTGCCTGTACAGAGGAGTTATAAGGAAGTCCTGTCTTTGACAGAAGTTAATATCTAGCCCACTGATCATCTAGCAAGATTGATAGCATTTATACCCTCACCCTTAAGCTTGTTCTGTTCCCATTCGTCTTATCCTAGAATTGTCAACTCTTCATTGGTCTACTCGGACACCTGGATAACCAATGAAATGGACACTTAGAGGGAACGTTGGCAGTGTACAAGAAAAAACCTCTCACATGTGGATTTAGGTGGGAATGAATGATATCATCTAGGGATTCTTCTGTGTATTTGACAGTCAAAAAAAAAGAAACAAAACAAAACAAAACAAAATCAGATTATCTTCAATGACAGAATAATGGTCTCCCAAAGATGTCCACATTCTAATTCCTAGAATCTGCCAGTGTGTGACCTTATGTGTTATTTATATGGCAAAGGGGACTATGCAGATGTGATTAAGTTAAGAATCTTGAGATAAAAAGATTTCTCTGGATTTTCCTGGAGGGCCCAATGTAATCACAAAGGTCCTTATAAGAGGAAGGTAGAGGGGCAGAGTCAGAAAGGAACATGTGACAATGGAAGCAGAGGCTGAAGTGATGCAGGGCCATGAACCAAGGAATGAGGCAGAAGCTGGAAAAGGCAAGGGCATAGATTATTCCCTAAATCTTCCAGAAGAAAGCAGCATGTTAATAACACAGAATCTGGAACCCTTCTCTAGATCTACTAATGTCTCTGGATTTGAGCCCAGACTTAGGTATTTTTTAAAAGTTATCCCAGGTTGGGTCACCTGTCTGGCTCAGTTGATAAAGCATGAACCTCTTGATCTTGGGGTTGTAAGTTTGAGCCCACAGTGAGTGCAGAGATTACTTAAAAATAAAATCTTTTTTTTTTTTAGAAAAAAACACTTATCCCAAAAGTTATTCTGATACAGCCAGCCTATTGTAGCCCAGGCAGAGGCAGTTGAAAAATATTAATCTAAACTGAAAAATCACTTATCACTATCACATTCAGAAATTTTAATAACCTTTCCCACAGGAACAGCAAGTAGTCATTCAGTTGCACAAGAAAACTTAAAGGGATTATGATCTCATCATCTCTTGAATAATAATAACAGCTTCCATCTAGTGAACATATTCTAAGAAAATCAACATGCTAGTATTTTAAATGCAAAATGTTTTTATGCATTCTATCTCATTTAGCTTTGGAACACATTTATAAAATAACGGTTATGGTTATCATCTATAACAGAAAAAGAAGATGTAGACAAATTAGCTGTAACTGGATGAGAAGCATAGAAGAATGGTTAACCTGTCACTGAAACTACTCTTTTGAGCGAGAGAGGAGAGGAGCAGACTGGATCTCTCACGCCAGTTCTACTTTCCTAAGGCACAGACTTGAGCCTGCCCTTCTATATAAGCATTCTTCCTTTCGCTATTCAGGAGACCTCCTGGCATTTCAACCAGGCCTTAGAACATACCAAAAAAAAAAAAGCAAACCAAAGATTTTTCCATACAAGGCAAGTTGGATGGGGCTGAGCAAAACATGGGTCCCAAAGGGCTGTTACTCTTGTTAGGACAAAGAGGAACACACTGCTGGTGTGTCAGGAGAGGTCTTCATAAGGAGGCAGTGAGGGCAGCTAATACAGATAGCTCTTTGGCACGGATGTTTTACAACACTGGTGCAATTGTCTAAAGTGATCCCATGATCTGCGTTAAAAATTTGCTTCCCATCTTGTGATACATGTTTTCCCATTGGTAGTTAACAGTCTTAGTGCTGATTCCACTGCTCTGTCCAGATTCCCCCTGGCATGTTGAGCCCCAGCAGGCTGGGCTCACCAATCTCTTCCCTTGACATTGTCTTTCTTTCACAGCTTAAGCTGGAGCCTGTGGAATTTTTATTTGGAGCAGTGCAACTCCTACTCTATGTTTCCAAACCTACTGTCTTAGTATAGACTTTATGTTCTGATTCCTTTCAGACATTCTGGCCTTTGATTCTAAAAGCCAGACTTTGAGTACTCAAAACCCTTTTTCTCAAACTACTCTCTTAGTGCTTACTTTCAAAATCCTGACATTATAAGCTGGCAGTGAGACCATGATGTAGAAAAGCATGTGGGTAGGGGAAGAAAGAGCTATCTACACAACATTGCGAAATATTACTCCTTTTCATCACCTACCGTTCCCAGGATCATATATGCAGTAGGGATGGAACCAGGAACCATTCACATGTACCTGTGATGCCCAAGTCTCTATGGCATCCAGGGCATCGTTATATAGCTCTGACTAGTAAGCTCAGCTCTAAATCCCACCAAATTCTACCCATAGGTCCTAGTTCTGGGCTTACAGAGCAGCTAAGTTCCTCCTGGCTCAGGTTAGTCATTCGGGTACTTGAAGATAATTATTTTGGCACCTGAGTTATCTCTGAGCTACTACTAAATAGTAGTTTCTTCTACTCTTCTTCATAGACTTGGTGTTTCCTATTTTTCATGATCTTGTCCCTTCTTTTGGATATGCACAAGTTTTTGTGTGTCCCTCCTGAATTGTGATTTTCCTAAATAGGTTGTGTCATTCGAACTAGGGATTCCAGCCAATCCCCAAATCAACTACAGAAACTTTTCCAATCTCTTTGTTCCTGTCACCACACTCCTAAAGCAGAGGATGTTTGTACCATGCAGCATGTGTGCAGATTTCTCCTGTATCTGTCTATGTGATATTTGCAAGCTCAGAGAAAACATTTGGGGCCAATTCAGGGTAATCTTCAACCTCTCTCTAGAGCTCAAAGAGCACACATGTAGCCCAAACATCCAAGACCCATAACAAGACTAGTATAATGTTTCTTTTAATGTATTATGTAGTAATATGTCTAGTGATATAGAGTGAATCTGAAGTCCCCACAGGTGAGCCTTACTTCAGAAATCCCAGCCTAGAGGGCAGCAAAAGACCGGTGGGCATGTTTGTAAAATGATGTGGTGAAAAGAGTTGGAACTTGCAACTGACTTTGCCAATAACTTGCTGTGAGACCTTGAACAATCATTTTTTTTTTCTGTCTTGATTTAATTTTTCCCCATGTGAAACAGTAGGATCAAACTCCAGTAGTTTTCAAATGTTTTCATGTGCTTTAAATTTTTTGTGTATAAATCATATATATAGAAGAACAGCTCTGCTTATAGTTTGTTTTATTTTCCAAACTGGAGAGATTGCCAGAAAGAAAGGAGAAAAAGAGGAGTAAAGGGAGAAGGAAGGGAGAAAAGGAAAGGTAATTTCAAATATTCTTTCTAGTTCTGAAATTCTACTACATTCATTTAACAAACTATAGAAATGATCCCTGAAAGTATAGTCTTACTACTATATTCATTTAAAATGGTGCCAAATCATCAACAACTCTGGGACTGGACTTCGGTCAATCTTGAAATCTAAACATTTGTATATTATTAGGCTTTTATTTTCATTAGTTCTACTCAGATTTTCCTGAGTTTTGTAATCTAAATTCTTTTCTGCAAATAGAAACAGCAATAATGGAGGGGGTAACATTACTTTCCTACACCTGGGCCTAAGGAACCAGAAGCACCGAGATCTTTTAGCGCCCTCTTGTGTCCATAATTAATTATCACAACAGCCAACCTCCACTAAGTATTAGGGACTTGTATTAAGGCCAAAGGCAGTGGAGTAAAATACCAGGAACAAAGAAGTTGAGGTGGTGATAAGAGTTTGTCATTATTTATAGAGATCTGCTATAATTGCATACACTTTCTACAAACAAGAATCCCCTGCAAAAAAAACCACAAAAAAACAAACAAAAAAACTACTTCCTTTCTCCTCTTTATCTAAATGCTACCCACTCTTTGAGAGAAACTTGATCACTTTCAAGTGTTTCTTTAGTTCACCATAATGATCCCTTCTCTGCATAATTAGAGCAGGTAAGATTACAAGTTTTAACGTCAGGTGCCAGTTGGATTCTCAACTCTGCCCTTCATTATGGTAAATCAATTAACCTCTTCTAAGCACTTCTGCAACTAATTATCAATGAATGGGAATACACTTAAGCATAATTGCTTCATCTGTGATTGAACTAAGCAAACCCACTTCCCCTCAAAAGTTAAAACTATGGCATAAGCCACAAAATAAAGAATAGACAATTTGGATTTCATCAAAATTAAAAATGTTTACATATCAAAGGACACTATCAAGTAAGTGACAAGACCTAACAAATGGGAGAAAATATTTGTACATCATGTAGTCTATTCTTGTTATCTGTGATATTTACATTCTAAAAATCACTGCAAACACTGAATTAGCAAAGACTAAAATACTGCTTCTAGGAATGTATATAGACAAGGGACATATAGAGGGAAGGGACATAATCACACAGATTATCATAAATCCTAAAAATAAAAAAATTCATTTTTTTCTTAATTTTACATGAGAGAAAACAAAGCTCAGAACAGTTAAGTGACCTACCTGAGACCACGCTACTATTGGATGCCAGCTTTGGGATTCACACCCGTCCAACAGGCTTGTATTACACTGCACTGCCCTGACCATCTTCATCCTGTGCTCATCTCTGTGTAACAGCTGGAACAAGAAGGTAGAGTGACATCTTATTCTACCTCAGCTAGGAATGTGTGCCTCTGGCAACTAAAGTTTTCACTGTTCTACATGTCTTCAGAAGATGACAAAACCATATTGATTTTTGAGTTATAAATAAGTTTTAGCAGGTAGGTAAATTCACAATATAGAATCTGTAAACAATGAGAATCAGCTGTATCTGATAAGGGACTATTATCTAGAATGTGTAAATAATTGTTACACTCAACAACAAAAAGATAAACAAGCAAATTTTTTAAATGGGCAATGGATTTAAATAGACATTTCTCCAAAGAAGTACATTAATCAAGTACAAATGGATGTCAAGTACATTAAAATGGTGCTGATTGTTGTTGGCATTGTAAACTGGTGCAGCCACTATGGAAAACAGTATGGAGGATCCTTAAAAAATTAAAAATAGAACTAGCATATGATCCAAAATTTCTACTTCTGGGACTATATCCAAAGGACACAAAAACACCAACTTGAAAGATACCTGCAGAGTGCCGGAAGATGGCGGCGTAGGAGGACGCGGGGCTCACAGCGCGTCCTGCCGATCACTTAGATTCCACCTACACCTGCCTAAAGAACCCAGAAAACCGCCAGAGGATTAGCAGAACGGAGTCTCCGGAGTCAAGCGCAGACGAGAGGCCCACGGAAGAGGGTAGGAAGGGCGGCGAGGCGGTGCGCGCTCCACGGACTGGCGGGAGGGAGCCGGGGCGGAGGGGCGGCTCGCGGGCCAAGCAGAGCCCCCGAGTCTGGCTGGCAAAAGCGGAGGGGCCGGACAGACTGTGTTCCGACAGCAAGCGCGACTTAGCGTCTGGGAGGTCATAAGTGAACAGCTCTGCTCGGAAAGCGGGAAGGCTGGAGGACAAAGGGAGGGAGAGCTGCTGAGCCCCCGGACGGCAGAGCTCAGCTTGGCGGGGAACAAAGGCGCCAGCGCCATCTCCCCCGCCCATCCCCCAGCCAAAATCCCAAAGGGAACCGGTTCCTGCCAGGGAACTTGCTCGCTCCGCGCAAACACCCAACTCTGTGCTTCTGCGGAGCCAAACCTCCGGCAGCGGATCTGACTCCCTCCCGCTGCCACAGGGCTCCTCCTGAAGTGGATCACCTAAGGAGAAGCGAGCTAAGCCTGCCCCTCCAGCCCCCGTGCACCTTGCCTACCCACCCCAGCTAATACGCCAGATTCCCAGCAACACAAGCCTGGCAGTGTGCAAGTAGCCCAGACGGGACACGCCACCCCACAGTGAATCCCGCCCCTAGGAGAGGGGAAGAGAAGGCACACACCAGTCTGACTGTGGCCCCAGCAGTGGGCTGGGGGCAGACATTGGGTCGGACTGCGGCCCCGCCCACTAACTCCAGTTATACACCACAGCACAGGGGAAGTGCCCTGCAGGTCCTCACCACGCCAGGGACTCTCCAAAATGACCAAACGGAAGAATTCCCCTCAGAAGAATCTCCAGGAAATAACAACAGCTAATGAACTGATCAAAAAGGATTTAAATAATATAACAGAAAGTGAATTTAGAATAATAGTCATAAAATTAATCGCTGGGCTTGAAAACAGTATACAGGACAGCAGAGAATCTCTTGCCACAAAGATCGAGGGACTAAGGAACAGTCACGAGGAGTTGAAAAACGCTTTAAACGAATTGCAAAACAAAATGGAATCCACGATGGCTCGGCTTGAAGAGGCAGAGGAGAGAATAGGTGAACTAGAAGATAAAGTTATGGAGAAAGAGGAAGCTGAAAGAAAGAGGGATAAAAAAATCCAGGAGTATGAGGGGAAAATTAGAGAACTAAGTGATACACTAAAAAAAAAAATAATATACGCATAATTGGTATCCCAGAGGAGGAAGAGAGAGGGAAGGGTGCTGAAGGGGTACTTGAACAAATTATAGCTGAGAACTTCCCTGAACTGGGGAAGGAAAAAGGCATTGAAATCCAAGAGGCACAGAGAACTCCCTTCAGACGTAACTTGAATCGATCTTCTGCACGACACATCATAGTGAAACTGGCAAAATACAAGGATAAAGAGAAAATTCTGAAAGCAGCAAGGGATAAACCTGCCCTCACATATAAAGGGAGACCTATAAGACTCGTGACTGATCTCTCCTTTGAAACTTGGCAGGCCAGAGAGGCTTGGCACGATATCTACAGTGTGCTAAACAGAAAAAATATGCAGCCGAGAATCCTTTATCCAGCAAGTCTGTCATTTAGAATAGAAGGAGAGATAAAGGTCTTCCCAAACAAACAAAAACTGAAGGAATTTGTCACCACGAAACCAGCCCTACAAGAGATCCTAAGGGGGATCCTGTGAGACAAAGTACCAGAGACATCACTACAAGCATAAAACATACAGACATCACAATGACTCTAAACCCATATCTTTCTATAATAACACTGAATGTAAATGGATTAAATGCGCCAACTAAAAGACATAGGGTATCAGAATGGATAAAAAAACAAGACCCATCTATTTGCTGTCTACAAGAGACTCATTTTAGATCTGAGGACACCTTTAGATTGAGAGTGAGGGGATGGAGAACTATCTATCATGCTCCTGGAAGCCAAAAGAAAGCTGGAGTAGCCATACTTATATCAGACAAACTAGACTTTAAATTAAAGGCTGTAACAAGAGATGAAGAAGGGCATTATATAATAATCACAGGGTCTATCCACCAGGAAGAGCTAACTATTATAAATGTCTATGCGCCAAATACCCAAGCCCCCAGATATATAAAACAATTACTCATAAACATAAGCAACCTCATTGATAAGAATGTGGTCATTGCAGGGGACTTTAACACCCCACTTACAGAAATGGATAGATCATCTAGACACACAGTCAATAAAGAAACAAGGGCCCTGAATGATACATTGGATCAGATGGACTTGACAGATATATTTAGAACTCTGCATCCCAAAGCAACAGAATATACTTTCTTCTCGAGTGCACATGGAACATTCTCCAAGATAGATCATATACTGGGTCACAAAACAGCCCTTCATAAGTTTACAAGAATTGAAATTATACCATGCATACTTTCAGACCACAATGCTATGAAGCTTGAAATCAACCACAGGAAAAAGTCTGGAAAACCTCCAAAAGCATGGAGGTTAAAGAACACCCTACTAACGAATGAGTGGGTCAACCAGGCAATTAGAGAAGAAATTAAAACATATATGGAAACAAACGAAAATGAAAATACAACAATCCAAACGCTCTGGGATGCAGCGAAGGCAGTCCTGAGAGGAAAATACATTGCAATCCAGGCCTATCTCAAGAAACAAGAAAAATCCCAAATACAAAATCTAACAGCACACCTAAAGGAAATCGAAGCAGAACAGCAAAGGCAGCCTAAACCCAGCAGAAGAAGAGAAATAATAAAGATCAGAGCAGAAATAAACAATATAGAATCTAAAAAAACTGTAGAGCAGATCAACGAAACCAAGAGTTGGTTTTTTGAAAAAATAAACAAAATTGACAAACCTCTAGCCAGGCTTCTCAAAAAGAAAAGGGAGATGACCCAAATAGATAAAATCATGAATGAAAATGGAATGATTACAACCAATCCCTCAGAGATACAAACAATTATCAGGGAATACTATGAAAAATTATATGCCAGCAAATTGGACAACCTGGAAGAAATGGACAAATTTCTAAACACCCACACTCTTCCAAAACTCAATCAGGAGGAAATAGAAAGCTTGAACAGACCCATAACCAGCGAAGAAATTGAATCGGTTATCAAAAATCTCCCAACAAATAAGAGTCCAGGACCAGATGGCTTCCCAGGGGAGTTCTACCAGACATTTAAAGCAGAGATAATACCTATCCTTCTCAAGCTATTCCAAGAAATAGAAAGGGAAGGAAAACTTCCAGACTCATTCTATGAAGCCAGTATTACTTTGATTCCTAAACCAGACAGAGACCCAGTAAAAAAAGAGAACTACAGGCCAATATCCCTGATGAATATGGATGCAAAAATTCTTAATAAGATACTAGCAAATCGAATTCAACAGCATATAAAAAGAATTATTCACCATGATCAAGTGGGATTCATTCCTGGGATGCAGGGCTGGTTCAACATTCACAAATCGATCAACGTGATACATCACATTAACAAAAAAAAAGAGAAGAACCATATGATCCTGTCAATCGATGCAGAAAAGGCCTTTGACAAAATCCAGCACCCTTTCTTAATAAAAACCCTTGAGAAAGTCGGGATAGAAGGAACATACTTAAAGATCATAAAGGCCATTTATGAAAAGCCCACAGCTAACATCATCCTCAACGGGGAAAAACTGAGAGCTTTTTCCCTGAGATCAGGAACACGACAGGGATGCCCACTGTCACCGCTGCTGTTTAATATAGTGCTGGAAGTTCTAGCATCAGCAATCAGACAACAAAAGGAAATCAAAGGCATCAAAATTGGCAAAGATGAAGTCAAGCTTTCGCTTTTTGCAGATGACATGATATTATACATGGAAAATCCGATAGACTCCACCAAAAGTCTGCTAGAACTGATACATGAATTCAGCAAAGTTGCAGGATACAAAATCAATGTGCAGAAATCAGTTGCATTCTTATACACTAACAATGAAGCAACAGAAAGACAAATGAAGAAACTGATCCCATTCACAATTGCACCAAGAAGCATAAAATACCTAGGAATAAATCTAACCAAAGATGTAAAAGATCTGTATGCTGAAAACTATAGAAAGCTTATGCAGGTAATTGAAGAAGATATAAAGAAATGGAAAGACATTCCCTGCTCATGGATTGGAAGAATAAATATTGTCAAAATGTCAATACTACCCAAAGCTATCTACACATTCAATGCAATCCCTATCAAAATTGCACCAGCATTCTTCTCGAAACTAGAACAAGCAATCCTAAAATTCATATGGAACCACAAAAGGCCCCGAATAGCCAAAGTAATTTTGAAGAAGAAGACCAAAGCAGGAGGCATCACAATCCCAGACTTTAGCCTCTACTACAAAGCTGTCATCATCAAGACAGCATGGTATTGGCATAAAAACAGACACATAGACCAATGGAATAGAATAGAAACCCCAGAACTAGACCCACAAACGTATGGCCAACTCATCTTTGACAAAGCAGGAAAGAACATCCAATGGAAAAAAGACAGTCTCTTTAACAAATGGTGCTGGGAGAACTGGACAGCAACATGCAGAAGGTTGAAACTAGACCACTTTCTCACACCATTCACAAAAATAAACTCAAAATGGATAAAGGACCTGAATGTGAGACAGGAAACCATCAAAACCTTAGAGGAGAAAGCAGGAAAAGACCTCTCTGACCTCAGCCGTAGCAATCTCTTACTCGGCACATCCGCAAAGGCAAGGGAATTAAAAGCAAAAGTGAATTACTGGGACCTTATGAAGATAAAAAGCTTCTGCACAGCAAAGGAAACAACCAACAAAACTAAAAGGCAACCAACGGAATGGGAAAAGATATTTGCAAATGACACATCGGACAAAGGGCTAGTATCCAAAATCTATAAAGAGCTCATCAAACTCCACACCCGAAAAACAAATAACCCAGTGAAGAAATGGGCAGAAAACATGAATAGACACTTCTCTAAAGAAGACATCCGGATGGCCAACAGGCACATGAAAAGATGTTCAACGTCGCTCCTTATCAGGGAAATACAAATCAAAACCACACTCAGATACCACCTCACGCCAGTCAGAGTGGCCAAAATGAAGAAATCAGGAGACTATAGATGCTGGAGAGGATGTGGAGAAACAGGAACCCTCTTGCACTGTTGGTGGGAATGCAAATTGGTGCAGCCGCTCTGGAAAGCAGTGTGGAGGTTCCTCAGAAAATTAAAAATAGACCTACCCTATGACCCAGCAATAGCACTGCTAGGAATTTATCCAAGGGATACAGGAGTACTGATGCATAGGGGCACCTGTACCCCAATGTTTATAGCGGCACTCTCAACAATAGCCAAATTATGGAAAGAGCCTAAATGTCCATCAACTGATGAATGGATAAAGAAATTGTGGTTTATATACACAATGGAATACTACGTGGCAATGAGAAAAAATGAAATATGGCCTTTTGTAGCAACATGGATGGAACTGGAGAGTGTGATGCTAAGTGAAATAAGCCATACAGAGAAAGACAGATACCATATGGTTTCACTCTTATGTGGATCCTGAGAAACATAACAGAAACCCATGGGGGAGGGGAAGGAAAAAAAAAAAAAAAAAAAAAAAAAAAAGAGGTTAGAGTGGGAGAGAGCCAAAGCATTAGAGACTGTTAAAAACTGAGAACAAACTGAGGGTTGATGGGGGGTGGGAGGGAGGGCAGGGTGGGAGGGAGGGCAGGGTGGGTGATGGGTATTGAGGAGGGCACCTTTTGGGATGAGCACTGGGTGTTGTATGGAAACCAATTTGACAGTAAATTTCATATATTAAAAAAAAAAAAAAAAAAAAAAAAAGATACCTGCACTCCCATGTTCACAGCAGTATTATTTACAATAGCGAAGAGATGAAAACAATCTAAGTGTTCACTGATAGATGAATTGGTAAATAAATTGTGGTATATATAAACAATGGAATATTATTCAGGCATAAAATGAGGAAATCCTGCCATCTGCAACAACATAGATGGACCTTGAGGGAATTATGTTATGTGAAATGAGTCAGACAAGAAAAGATGAATACAACATGATCTTTCTTATACGTGAAATCTAAAAAAAACCACCTGAAATTAAAAAAAACAACAATCAAACTCATAAAAAAAGGGGGATCATATTTGTGTTTACAAAAGGTGAGACGGGGGTAGGGGAGAAGGAATTGAAAGAAGGTAGACAAAAGCTACAGATTTCTGGTTATGAGATAAGTACTAGGGATGTAATGTACAACATGATGACTGTAGCTAATGCTGCTGTATGACCCATAGAAAAGTTGTTAAGAAGGTATATCCTAAGAGTTCTCATCACAAAGAAAATTTTTTTCTTCTTTCTTTCTTTCTTTCTTTTTTTGCTTTCTCTTTTTATTGTACCTATATGAGATGGTGGATGCTAATTAAAGTTATAGTGACAATCATTTCACTATATATAAGTCAAACCATTATGTTGTGTGCCTTAAACTTATACAATGATGTATGTCCATTATATCTTCATAAAACTGGAGGGCAAATGACATTCAATATCATTAGTCATGAGGGAAATACAAATCACAACCACTGAGATACCATTTTTACTAGATATTGACTTACTAGAGTGGCTGTAATTTTTTTAAAGAAAGAAAATAAGTGTTGGCAAAGATGTGGAGAAATTTGAGCCCTTGTATGTTGCTGGTAGGAGGGTAAAATGGTATAGCCACCATGGAAAACAGTATAAAGCGTTCTTCAAAAAATTAAAAATGGAACTACCCTATGATCCAGGAATTGCACTACTGGGTATTTACCCAAAGAATATAAAAACACTAACTCAAAAGAAAACATGCAGCCTATGTTTATAGCATCATTATTTATAATAGCCAAACTACAGCACCCAAGTGTCCATTGATAGATGAATGGATAAAGATGTGGTATACATGGAACATTATCCAGAACAGAACACATACTTGAGCACAAATCAGCCCTCAACAGGTACAAAAGATCAAGATCATATCATGCATATTTTCAGATCACACTATGAAAGTTGAAATCAACCACAAGAAAAAATTTGGAAAGCCCTCAAATACATGGAGGTTAAAGAACATCCTACTAAAGAATGAATGGGTTAACCAGGAAATTAAACAAGAAATTTAAAAAATACATGGAAGTAAATGAAAATGAAAACATGACAGACAAAACCCATTGGGATGCAGTGAAGGTGGTCCTAAGAGGAAAGTACACTGCAATGCAGTCTGTCTCAAGAAGCAAGGAAGGTTGCAAATACACAATATAAACTTTCACCTAAAGGAGCTAGAAAAGAAGCAGCAAATAAATCCTAAAGGCAACAGAGGAAGATAAATAATAAAAATTAAAGCAGAAATAAATGATATGGAAACAAACAAAAAACTTAGTAGAACAGATCAATGAACCTAAGAGCTGGTTCTTTGAAAGAATAAACAAAATTGATAAACTTATCAAAAAGAAAAGAGAAAGGACCCAAATAGATAAAGTCACAAAAGAAAGAGATCACAACCAGCATCACAGAAATACAAATGATTATAAGAGAAAACTATGAAAAATTATATGCCAACAACTGGACAATCTGGAAGAAAGGGAAGAAAGAGACAAATTCCTAGAAACTCATGCACTACCCAAAACTGAAACAGGAAGAAATAGAAAATTTGAACAGACCCATCACCAGCAAAGAAATTGAATCAGTTATCAAAAAAAATCTTCCAACAAACAAGAGTCCTGAGCCAGATGGCTTCCCAGGGGAACTCTACCAGACATTTAAAGAAGAGTTAATACCTAGTCTTTTGAAGCTGTTCCAAAAAATAGAAATGGAAGGAAAGCTTCCAAACTCATTCTATGAAGACAGCATTACCTCGATTTAGTGGGGTCTTTGTCTGGAGACACTAAAAAGGACAATTACAGGCCAATATCCCTGATGAAACTGGATGCAAAAATTCTTGGTAAGATACTAGCCAATCGAATTCAACAACACATTAAAGGAATTTTTCACCACAATCAAGTGGGATTTATTCCTGGGCTGCAGGCCTGGTTTAATATTCACAAATCAATCAATGTGATATACACATTAATAAAAGAAAGGATAAGAACCATATAATCCTCTCAACAGATGAAGAAAAAGCTTTGACAAAATACAGTACCCTTTCTTGATAAAAACTCTCAGGAAAGTAAGGATAGAAGGAACATACCTCAACATCATAAAGGCCATATACAAAAGACCCACAGCTAATACCATCCTCAATGGGAAAAAACTGAGAGCCTTCCCCCTAAGGTCAGGAACATGACAAGGATGTCCACTCTCACCACTGTTGTTCAACATAGTGCTACAAGTCCTAGGCTCAGCAATCAGACAGCAGAAAGAAATAAAAGGCATACAAATAGGCAAGGAAGAAGTCAAACTTGCACTCTTTGCAGATGACATGATATTCTATGTGGAAAACCTGAAAGACTCCACTAAAAAACTGCTAGAACTGATCCATGAATTCAGCAAAGTCACAGTATATAAAATCAATGCACAGAAATTGTTTGCATTTCTATACACCAATAATGAAGCAGCAAAAAGAGAAATCAAGGAATTGATCCCATTACAAATGCACCAAAACCCGTAAGATACCTAGGAATAAACCTAACCAAAGAGGTAAAAGATCTGTGTGCTGAAAATTATAGAAAGCTTATTAAAGAAACTGAAGACACAAAGAAATGGAAAAACATTCCATGCTCATGGATTGGAAGAACAAATATTGTTAAAATGACAACACTACCCAAAGCAATCTACACATTCAATGCAATCCCTATCAAAATAACACCAGCATTCTTCACAGAGTTGGAATAAACAATCCTAAAATTTGTATGGAACCAGAAAAGATCCTGAATAGACAAAGTAATGTTGAAAAAGAAAACCAAAGCTGAAGGCATTATAATTCCAGACTTTAAGCTATATTACAAAGCTGTAATCATCAAGACAGTATGATAAGGGCACAAACACAGACACATAGATCCATGGAACAAAACAGAGAACCCAGAATTGGACCCACAAGTTTATGGCCAAGTAATCTTTGACAAAGCAGAAAAGAGTATCCAATGGAAAAAAGACAGTGTCTTCAACAAGTGATGTTGGGAAAACTGGATAGTGACATGCAGAAGAATGAACCTTGACCACTTTCTTACACCATACACAAAAATAAACTCAAAATGGATGAAAGACCTAAACATGAGACAGGAAACCATCAAAATTGTACAGGAGAAAACAGGCAGCAACCTCTTTGACCTCGGCCACAGCAATTTCTTACTAGACATGTCTCTGGAGGCAGGGAAACAAAAGCAAAAATCAACTATTGTTACCTCATCAAGATAAAAACCTTCTGTGCAGTGAAGGAAATAATCAACAAAACTAAAAGGCAACTGACAGAATGGGTGAAGGTATTTGCAAATGACGTATCAGACAAAGGGTTAGTATTCAACATCTATAAAGAACTTATCAAACTTAACACCCCCCCAAAACAAATAACCCAGTGAAAAAATGGGCAGAAGACATGCATAATCACTTTTCCAAAGAAGACATCCAGATGTCTAACAGACACATGAAAAGTTGCTCAACATCACTCATCATCAGAAAAATACAAATCAAAATCATGATGAGACACCACCTCACACCTGTCAGAATGGCTAAAATGAACAACTCAGGAAACAACAGATGTTGGCAAGGATGTGGAGAAAGGGGAACCCTTTTGCAATGTTGGTAGGAATGCAAACTGGTACAGCCACTCTGGAAAACAGTATGGAGGTTTTCTCAAAAAATTAAAAACAGAACTAACTTACAACCCAGCAATTATATTACTAGGTATTTAAAGAATACAGGAGTGCTGTTTTGAAGTGGCAAAAGCACCCCAATGTTTACAGCACTGCTATCGACAATAGCCAAAGTATGGAAAGAGCCCAAATGTCCATCGACTGATGAATGGATAAAGAAGATGTGGTGTAATTATATATATATATATATATATATATATATATATATATATATATATATATATAATACGTGTACACACGTATACATATATATATATATATATATATATATATATATATATAATGGAATATTGGCGATCAAAAAGAACGAAATCTTGCCATTTGCAACAATGTGGATGGAACTAGAGTGCAATGTGAAATAAGTCAGTCAGAGAAAGACAAATATCATATGACTTCACTCATATGAGGAATTTAAGATACAAAACAGATGAACATAAAGGAAGGGAAGCAAAAATAATATAAGAACAGGAAGGGTCATAAACCATAAGAGACTCTTAAATACAGAGAACAAACTGAGGGTTGCTGGAGGGGAGATGGGCGGGGGAATGGGCTAAATGGGTGATGGGCATTAAGGAGGACACTTGTTGGGATGAGCACTGGGTGTTATATGTAAGTGATGAATCAGTAAATTCTATTCCTGAAATCATTATTATACTATATGCTAACTAACTTGGATGTAAATTTAAAAAAGAAGAAAGAAAGAAACTCTAATAATGGAGACTTTATTGTCTCCAAGGGCAGATAATTTCATATTTAAAAAATTCTGGCTATTAGTAAATTACTCTGTATAAGTGGGCAGCAACATATTCACCCCAAATATTATAACACTTGGGATCATTTGGAAAAAACATGGTATCCCTTTCCCTAGGACAGCTATATAGCAGGTTGAAGGCAACCATACTTCCACTATTCTCCTTCCTCTTGCTCCCTTGTGTATAACGCATGCATGCACATGCATACGCACATACACACACACACACACGCAGTGTCTTCTCCCTAAAAAATATAATCCCCTTGCTTAATCCTCTCACAAGGAGTTAGAGCAGTTAAGATCACAGGTTTAATGCCAGACTTGGATCGGATTTGAACTCTGCCTTTGTTAGATGTGTTGCTCTGGACAAAGCAGTTAACTCAGAGTCTCAGTTCCCTCACGTATGAACTGGGCATAATAAAAGTGTTCAACACAAAGGAGTATTGTGAGGATTGTAAAGAATGCAGCACATACACACACAAAGAACACAGGCCGGCATCTGCCACTGATAGGTATTCAGTAAATATTAGCCATTATTATCTTATTAGTAATAGCATTGATATTGGTTATTACAATTGCCCTTATCTAGAAATCTGGCCTTATTTGACAATGCTTTCAAACTATTATATATAATGACATCAGATTAATAGCTCTGTGTGCTTACCACAATACCAGGCACCACAGAGTTGATAGATTATTTCTCTTTACAGAGGAAACTGGGACACAGGTTAAGCAGCTTGCACACAGTCACACGGCCAGTAGGTAGCAGAGCAAGAACGCTAATCCAAGAATTCTGGCCCAGACACTGTTGCAACATGCCAGTGATGCCATCATAACTCATTATTTATCCACAAGGTGGTGCTCAGCAGTAGACAGTGACTTGTTCTGCTAAACCCTCTCAAGCAAAGAGATAAGCAACTCAAAATGAGGCCCCATGGGGGTGAGTCAGTATTTTTAATGTAGACATTTTCTTCCAAAAGCAGGACTTCAAGCCAGTATTTAAGGACAGCATGTAAGTCATGAGGGTATAACGTATTGCATGACTATAGTTAATAATACTATACTGCATATTTGAAACTTGCTCAGAGAGTAGATCTCAAAAGTAAAGTAGTGGATGGAACTGGAGAGTGTGATGCTAAGTGAAATAAGCCATACAGAGAAAGACAGATACCATATGTTTTTACTCTTATGTGGATCCTGAGAAACTTAACAGAAACCCATGAGGGAGGGGAAGGAGAAAAAAAAAAGAGGTTAGAGTGGGAGAGAGCCAAAGCATAAGAGACTCTTAAAAACTGAGAACAAACTGAGGGTTGATGGGGGGTGGGAGGGAGGGGAGGGTCGGGGATGGGTATTGAGGAGGGCACCTTTTGGGATGAGCACTGGTGTTGTATGGAAACCAATTTGACAATACATTTCATATATTGAAAAAAAAAAGTAAAGTAGTAATAATGAAAGCAGATAGGTGGTGTGGTCACTAGCACAAATGTAGCACACAAGAGAGGCACTTAAATGCTTAAAATATATGAGGGAAAAACTTGCAAGAGCGTAACATAAGCAACTCCCTACAACTAACTTCCCTATACATCTGGTCTATTGCACAAATTTCACATCCTCATATCCACATTGCTTTGGAGAGATGAAAACTATAGGAAATTTACACTGCATGTATATTAATTTGTAAGTGTTCGTTACCTTTTACCCTTCCCCAGTGTATTAAAGAGAATTCTGCTTCATTCTGGGCTTTTCACTAGACCTCAATCCTTCCCCAACTTCAAAAAAATAGATTCAAAGCACTCCAGTTCTTCTCCTGGCCCATTTTTGGTAGCGAATTGGCAAATGAGAAGAGAAATGCATGGAAAAGTGGAGAGAAATTTCATCAGAAAGGCAAATAGGTAGTCAACTGATAGCATAAAATAGAGAGCTGAAGGATATGAAAGGAGAAGAAACATGGAGATCACTAAGGCTCAGTTTTGTTTTCTTTTGTGTTTTTACCAACACAAGTTTCATGGAAGATCAATAGTGAAGGTTTAAAATAAAGGCTTAGGGTAGAAGAACCGAGTAGGAGATGCACCCCTGTTGATGTCTGCCAAGGGATTCAAGTAAAGAGCTGAATCACTTCTAATCACTTTTGGACATCAAACTTGGTTTCTTTGAAGATGAATTCCCAGAGAACGCCAGTCAGCTGTAGTTTTCGGATTTATTCTGGTTATAGCAACACTCACCAAAGCAATAACACACTCACCCACCTAGCTGGAATGAGCAATTCTTACCCTGTTTGCTTCCCCTTGCTCCCGAGCGGACCTGTCAAATAAATCATTTCTGTGATACTGAAAAACCAATATTAAGCAAATTATGTTCCCTTGCCCCTTTCAAGTGTGTAAAAGAAATACAAATGCCTTCCACACCTGCTGCTCCTTACAGTTTTAAACTTCAACTTGTTTGAACTTCACAACATTCCTGGAAAGCAAGCAAGGGTCATTATCACCATTTTACAAGATGAGGGAAAGGAGGTTCATAGGAGGTCACAAAGTAGGTATGTGGTGGAGCCAGATTTTAACTTCAATTTCTGACTGCAAATCCCCTGGGCTCCGTGGGATTTGTCACCTCACCTCTCCCCCGTTCAGAAGACCTTCACATACTACTTCGTAGAGATTTACTGAATACATAGAGGCAAAAAGCATTTGGCTTAGAGCTCGGAGGACTTGGTTCTAGATCTACCTTTCTATAACTTTGGATAAATTATTTTTCCACTCTGAAGTTTATCAACTTCATGTGTTTGCATTTATTTTTTTCCTTTTTTTTTTTAAATTTTCTTTAACGTTTATTTATTTTTGAGACAGAGAGAGACAGAGCATGAACGGGGGAGGGGCAGACAGAGAGGGAGACACAGAATCCGAAGCAGGCTCCAGGCTCTGAGCCGTCAGCCCAGAGCCCGACGCGGGGCTCGAACTCATGGACCGCGAGACCGTGACCTGAGCTGAAGTCGGATGCTTAACCGACTGAGCCACCCAGGCACCCCTGCCATTTATTTTTTTATTGAAGTATCGTTGACACATGATGTTACGTTAGTTTCAGGTAAACCTCAGAGTGATTCAACAAATCTATACACTATGCTGCGCTCACCACAAATGTTAACTACCAGTTGTCACCCTAGGACACTATTACAGTACCATTGACTACATTCCCTATGCTGTACCTTTTATCCCTGTGACTTACTCATTCTGTAACTGGAAGCCTGTATCTCCCACTCCTCTTCACCTACTTTGCCCATCCCCCCACTATCCTCCTCTCTGGCAACCATCAATTCTCTGTATTTATAGGTCTGATACTGCTTTTTGTTTGTTCCTTTGTTTTGTTTTTTAGATCCCACGTATAAGTGAAATCATATGGTATGTATCTTTCCTTAAAAATCTGTCTGTATTTTGGAACACCAATATTCTATATTAATGGTGATAACAGTTATAATTACTGAAGTCTTATATAAGGCAGACATTAATAATAGGTACACAGACTTGTCATCCATTTAATCTTCATAACCTTGCAAGGTTTCAGAGAGGTTAAAACAACTTTCCCAAGCAAGGCTTGTCTTGGGTGGCAGCAAGACAAACAGATCTCTACACACATCTGCCAGAATCATAAAAGTTTATACACAGGTTTTTAATGGGGCTCAGTCATGTGTCCAGTCCAGATGGTCTCAACAACACATTACTCTCTCAAGGCCATGTCCTTGAAAATGCCTCCTAGTGTGGACAATGGGAAGAACATATATTTCAAGGACACAGCTGAGTGGGTTGGGGGATGAGGAGCCTCTAATTTCCTGGGTCCAGCTCTAAGGTTAGCCCGTGGTCACATCCTCTCAATGACCTCCTTCAACAGTTTTGGATCTGGGTTTGTCTTCCTCAGAGTCCAGGTTCTTAGAAACTGCTTTGTGCCCCACAGAAAGTGGGCCTTCTGTGTGGTCCCTATGCATATTTCTGTCTTGAATCTAGGTGGTTAGAAGAACTTATCCTTTGAATGTGCCCTGAAGACTTTACTCCGTTACCTCAGTTCCCTTTTCCCCATGCCTCGTATCTGCTAAACCCTCTGTCTGAAATTGCTGGTACGTAACTAACTACCTTCTTTCTCCACTGCACTAAACCAGATATACATGCCTCTACAGTTTCTATATATCAGCACACAGGAAAGTAAACTTTAGAAACTAAAACATAATAAGAAATGCTTTCCTTCACATCAAAGGCTTGGGAACTTTACGAGGGAGGAGAGACAACCTCAAAACACATGTTGTGACAAGCTTTGGGCTTCATTCTGGATTGTGGCCATATTTCTGAAACCCATACTCTAAGCAAGTGGGGCAGGTTTGGGCACTTAATTAAGTCAGTAGGCCCTCTTCCAGCCAAATGCAGGCCTCTCCAATCCTCACACTGGGGGAAGAAGCCCAGCTTTCACTGGGGAAAACACCATTTCCAAGTCAAACAAGAAAAACACTCTCTGAATTTCATGGGCGCCAACACACGTCCCTCTCCTCACTCACAAGTAGGCAATTCCTGTCTTAGGTTCCTACACAGCTCAGGCATTCCAGACCATGACAGAGTCACAAGGCTTATCCCACACCCTCTCTTAGACACAGAAACTGAGGGCCAGAGACTTGCTCAATGTCAGGAGACTCCTAAAGCCTGTTCCTCATCCCCTGCCCTTTTATTAAAACTTAATGCTTCCTCTTGGGAAACCAAACAACCACGGGGAATCATCCTGATCAGCCACGGTAGAGGACTGCCCTTGGCAAAATCCTCCTTTCCTCCCAACTTTTTTTTTAACATAGACCCACCAACTATCATGTCCATAAATGGCCTTAGAGAGCCAGTCTGAGATCTCCCCAAATTACTGTGACAGGAAGAAAGAAGGAAAGAAGGAAGGGAAGAGAGGAAGGCATAAAAGAAAGGAAGGAATCTTTGTCAATAAGCACCAGAAATGTGGAAGTATGCCAAATTAAATGGGTGTTTTACTTGGCACTTCTTGAAGCCTTTAATATGGTAAAAGCGTATTGTGATCTCCTAATAGAGAAGTAAGTTCCCCAAGTTATTTGGCCTCATTTATATTTTTTTATCCCCTCCATAAAGTGCACACATTCAGTGTTCTATGAAGCACGCTTTGGGATCTGTTCATGTGGTCTGGTATTCTTAAGATCCCATTTGCAATGTTCAGAAAGCAGAAATCACTTGTTGTTGGTTTGTTGTTATCGTTTTAAGATTTTTTTAAAGATTTTAAGAGACAGAGACAGAGAGCACAAGCCGGGGAGGGAAAGAGTGAGGGGGACAGAGGATCTGAAGTGGGCTCTGCACTGACAGCACGGAGCCCAACACAGGGCTCGAACTCACAAACTGTGAGATCATAACTTGAGCCAAAGTCAGACACTTAACCAACTGAGCCACTTTGGCGCCCCAGAAATGACTAGTTTAAGGCCTTATAGAGTACATTCCAGAGAAGGAGGACTGATTTGCAACAACATGGATGAACCTGGAGGGTATTATGCTAAGTGAAATAAACCAGAAGAAGAGACACAAATACTGCATGGTATCATTTTTTATGTGGAATCTAAATATATGCATACACACCTGTCAATTTCATAAAAACAGAGATTACAGTGGTGGTCACTGGGGGCTAGGGGATGTCAAGATGAGAAGATGTAGGTCAAAGGGTACAAACTTTTGAATTATAAGTTCTGAGGATCCAGTGTGCAGTACGATGACTAGTGTTAATAATAAGGTATTGTGAGAGTATAATAATACATGATTTGCTGAGAGTAGATTTTAAGCATTCTCACCACACACACACACACACACACACACACACACACACACAAATAACTATGTGAGGTTTTAGAAATATTAATGAACTTGATTGTTGCAATCAAGGACTACAATCTATGTATGTATTCTCACCTTCAAGGTCAATTATCTATCTACAACACCATGCTGCTATAATCCAGAACAGGAATAAGTTTGGTCCACAAGATTCAAAAACAATGTAAGCTACCTGAGGCCAGGGACTCTGTTTTGTTAACTACTGAGCATCTTGCACAGTACTTGGCACATTGAAGATATCCGTAAGTATTTGTTTAATGAAAAAATGTTAAACAGCAATCATTTTGTCTTGTTGACTCTTTGCAACAATCCTGTAATTATCTTTAATTCAATTTTGGGGCACCTGGGTGGCTCAGTTGGTTAAACGCCCGACTTTGGCTCAGGTCATGATCTCAACAGTTTGTGGGTTCGAGCCCCACCTTGGGTTCTGTGCTGACAGCTCAGAGCCTGGAGCCTGCTTTGGATTCTGAGTCTCCCTCTCTCCGCTCCTCCCCCTTTCATGCTCTGTCTCTCTCTCTCAAAAATAAACATTAAATTTTTTTTTAACTTATAATTCAATTTAATTTACTCAATTTTAATTTAATTGGCCACATGTGTCTAATGGCTACCATATCAGACAGGGAAGCTCTAACCTAATGAAATTTTCCTTGATTATACTTCAGTCATTCCACCTCCCTGTGCTTGCTTTGTCCTTTTTACCTGAGTGCTTTATTATCTCTTGTCACTTGGTTGAAATATAGCTATCCTTATAAGTTCAAATGCTTCAAGTTCTATGAAGCTTTTTTGATCACAATATCCAGAAATGTGTACTTTCCCAGTGCTTTACTATATCCCAGTGTTTTTTCTATTTTCTTATTTCCTGGTATTTAAAAGTAATGCTTTGTTTTTTTTTCTTTTCTTTAAATATGAAATTTATTGTCAAATTGGTTTCCATACAACACCCAGCGCTCATCCCAAAAGGTGCCCTCCTCAATACCCATCACCCACCCACCTCTCCCTCCTACACCCCATCAACTGGTTACTACAAAGGTGTAATCATCAAGACAGCATGGTATTGGCACAAAAACAGACACATAGACCAATGGAATAGAATAGAAACCCCAGAATTAGACCCACAAAAGTACGGCCAACTAATCTTTGACAAAGTAGGAAAGAATATCCAATGGAAAAAAGACAGTGTCTTTAACAAATGGTGCTGGGAGAACTGGACAGCAACATGCAGAAGAATGAACCTGGACCACTTTCTTACACCATTCACAAAAATAAACTCAAAGTGGATAAAGGACCTGAATGTGAAACAGGAAACCGTCAAAACCCTAGAGGAGAAAGCAGGAAAAAACCTCTCTGACCTCAGCCATAGCAATTTCTTACTTGACACATCCCCAAAGGCAAGGGAATTAAAAGCAAAAATGAACTATTGGGACCTCATGAAGATAAAGAGCTTCTGCACAGCAAAGGAAACAATCAACAGAACTAAAAGGCAACCAACGGAATGGGAAAAGATATTTGCAAATGACATATCGCACAAAGGGCTAGTATCCAAAATCTATAAAGAGCTCACCAAACTCCACACCCGAAAAACAAATAATCCAGTGAAGAAATGGGCACAAAACATGAACAGACACTTCTCTAAAGAAGACATCCAGATGGCAAACAGGCACATGAGAAGATGCTCAATGTTGCTCCTCATCAGGGAAATACAAATCAAAACCACACTCAGATACCACCTCACGCCAGTCAGAGTGGCTAAAATGAACAAATCAGGAGACTGTAGATGCTGGTGAGGATGTGGACAAACGGAAACCCTCTTGCACTGTTGGTGGGAATGCAAACTGGTGCAGCCTCTCTGGAAAACAGTATGGAGGTTCCTCAAAAAATTAAAAATAGATCTACCCTATGACCCAGCAGTAGCACTGCTAGGAATTTACCCAAGGGATACAGGAGTACTGATGCGTAGGGGCACTTATACCCCAATGTTTATAGCAACAATAGCCAAATTACGGAAAGAGCCTAAATGTCCATCAACTGATGAATGGATAAAGAAATTGTGGTTTATATACACAATGGAATACTATGTGGCAATGAGAAAGAATGAAATATGGCCTTTTGTGACAACGTGGATGGAATTGGAGAGTGTTATGCTAAGTGAAATAAGTCATACAGAGAAATACAGATAAAAATAATGCTTTGTAAAAATAAATGATATTAATAAGTTTTTTTTTTTTGTTTAAATGGACGAATGTGTCCAATATGGACAAATGGTCAAGTGTATTTCGATACTCTATGAATCAGGAAAAGTTATAACACTAACTATGACTAGCTAACACAGATCTCACATTTGTCCTTTTCTTCCTAGGTTCTCATTTTACAATCAAGGACTATTGCCATTTTTCTCTCATTTCCCTTACATCTATTATACCTAACACTTTCAGAATAACATGCCAAAATGACTATCTGCTCGTGGCTCACACTCATTCCAAAAACATTAAGGAATCTCCATTGTCAACTGAATAGAATTAATTTTTTAAAAAGGCATTTAAGCTTCTCCCTGATCTTAGCCCCTAATCTGTATTCTCACACTTAATTCCAAACACTGCCCATCCAACAGCCTCACTGCAGCTTAACTCTTAGCCATCTTGGACCGTACGTACCCCATCAAGTTCCACCTAATATCTTTGCTTGTTATTTCCTCAGCCAGCAATGCCCTTAACCTGCCTACCTGCCTCCACTTCCAACCCCACATCTAAATGATGGCTTTGCTATCAACAACTCTTCAGCTCTTAGATCAAATGGCACCATATCCACTCTGGAGGAACAGGGACATTTTAGAATGGATTCACAAAATAGCCACAATGAGGGAGAGGGGCTTTAAAAACATGGCCTTTGAGGAATGTTTGAGGAACTTGAGATGTTTACCATAGAAGACAGATGATTTAATGTTGTAAGAACTATTATGGGAAAGTGGATTAGACTTTCCTGTACCTGCTGCTCAGGTTCAAGAGCAAACACGAGGGCCAATGTTTGGGAATTAGAGGGAGATGTTTTAGGCCAAAACAACTAAGACATGTTCTACCAGTCAAAGCTGTCAAAAAGAAAACAATAAAAAAAAAATCTCTCCCTCTCTTTTTTTTAAACATATTCTCTGTGCCAGAGGCTGTGCTGTTAGCTCTCCATGCATCATTACATTTGAGTCTCTTGATGAGTCTGAGAGCTAGGTATTACAATCCCCATTTTATAGATAATAAATCTCAAGTTTACAGAGCTTGAATAACTTATCCAAGATATGATTGGTTGAGTAGCATCCAAACTGAGTTCTGTCTGACTTCGGGGTCTATGCAATGCAGAACCCATTATGTTGTCCCAAGAAATAGCGGACTGCCCTTTTTCAGAAATATAAAAGTAAAATCTGGATGTAACTTGGGAGGACAATAGAATGAGGTTCTAAGCAGCTGGTGAACTCAATGAGACCTTTGAGAATAATTCTGGCCTTCCCAATCACATGAGATGTTGAATTTTAAACAGTTTTATAACATGCAGTGATGAATTCAACAGGACATTTAAGATGGAAGCAACAGAACTAGCAAGAGCAGAATATGAGTACTCTCTTTCTCCTGGGTACCTGAGGATTATAATTGTATCATACTCTACCTTATATTAAAGCTCTTTGCATTGCATATCTTTCTGAAGTGGAGAAGGCTGTGAATACATGTTTCACAGAGACTGTAAGAGAGAGTCCTGAGAGAGATGCTTATTCTCATGGAATCAACTTCCTTGAGTCTCTGACACCAGGTAGTGAGGCTCATCACAACTGCTACATGGGTACCCCTTTGGCAAGTGACCATCCTTTCCACTAGATTCTTGAAACATCCCAACCCTTATCTCTGAGCAGTATCCAACACAGAGATAGCTCTCCCTTTCATAAAGCCTCTCTTCCCTTGGTTTACGCAGCATCTAAATATCTTCTTTTTTCCCCCTGCCACTCTAGTGGCTTTTTCTTAACTTCTCCTCCAGGGCCTTCTTGCTTTGTGGGGCCCTTAAACATGGATGTTTCTCAAGCTTCTGGTTAAGTGCTCTTCTTTTCTAATCTTCCCACTATCTTTGAATTATCCTATCTGTTCCTGTGGCTTTATCTTTCAGTGATGACTCCCAAGCCCATATCTCATGTCAAGTCCCCTCTTCTGAGTATAGGTCAGAAAGGATTTGTTGGTAAATGATTAAATGTAGCAATGGATAGATAAGTATAGGAGAAGTATCTGGGCTCCCATATTTCAGACTAGAACCCAGTAAAATGCATTCTTATCACTGGTTTTCACATCAGGTAGAGCTAAGTTCAAGTCCGATTTCTGCCCCTTACTAGTGGAGTGATTTTAGATTAAAGAATTATAATGCCCACACCTTAGTTTACTTTCTCATTGTTGCTGTTAGTTTGTTTTGTTTTATTTTTAACAATTCACGAAATGAAGATAATTATACCCATCCTGACCTACATTTCAAGTAGGGTAATTATGAGGAATGCATGAGTTCTCACATGGGAGAGGGCCTTAGGAACGAGAATTATTCTGACTAAACAGTATTGAGCTATTCAATCAAGAGAGACAGAGCAGGATGCCTATCAGTGTGTAAGACAGATGTTTTCTTGTGTTTATCCTGAAGGTCTGGGTAGCTGTTGGTGGCAACTATCCACAGCTCAGCGATAAACAGTTCGCTGAAGGAAGGGCATTAAGGATAAAGGGTGGTGGCCACATTAACTCTGGCCCTAGACATCTGCAACACCCCACCTGTCATGTATGGTAATGCCTCAGGACACAGGCCCAGCCCACACCTCAGTCAAAGTGCCTGGTCTCAAAGATGGAGGGAATATAAAAGCAACCAGTGAGACTACCTCTTTAGTCAACCCAGAATGCCAAGGCTAGAGGCATCCTAGTCATTATTCCATTCAACAATCTCATTGGAAAAATGGAGACATTTGGGCCCTGGAAAGAGGAAAAGAAGTGTCCAAAGTCACCCATCAAGTTAGCTGCAGAGCTAGAATACACATGTAAGCTACCTGTTCACTATACATTCTAACTGCTCCTGCTACAAGGCCATTATGATTATTTTTCACCCAGAAGGCTATTATAATTATTGTTTCTTTTCCGTTATTAGGGTACAATTTACATGTACTAAGATATTACGGTATAATTTACATACAGTTTAAATTTACCCCTTTTATTTTTTATTTACTTATTTTTTTTAGCGGTGCTCATCACAAGTGTACTCCTTTATCCCTATCACCTACTTCACCCATCCATCTCCTCCCCCTGCCCCATAACTAGCAGTTTGTTCTCTATAGTTAAGAGTCTGTTTCCTGGTTTGCACCCTCCCCCCTCTTTTTTTCCCTTTGCTCATTTGCTTTGTTTCTTAAATTCCACATAAGTGAAATCACATTAAATTTACCTTTTGAAAATATTTTTAATGTTTATTTTTGCGAGAGACAGAGAGAGAAAGAGACAGAGTGTGAGTGGGGAAGGGCAGAGAGAGAGACACACACGGAATCCGAAGCAGGCTCCAGGCTCTGAGCTATCAGCATAGAGACCGAGGCAGGGCTCAAACCCACGAACTGCAAGATCATGACCCCAGCCAAAATCTTAACCAACTGAACCACCCATGCGCCCCTAACTTTTTAATATGAAGTTCTGTGTCTTTTGCCAAATAGCAAAGCATACTCATGACATAAAATGTCCCTCATCCGGAACAATTCTGTCAAGCCCATTTAGAGGAAGGCATTACCTACCTGCTCAATACATAGATCTGTTTCCTGTCCCTAGAGTTTTGCCTCTTTTAGAATATCATAGAAATGAAATTAGAATTAGACAGTATGCAGCATTTTGGGTTTCACTCAGAATAATGCACTTGAAATTCATCCATGCTGTTGCATGTATCAGTAGTCTGATCCTATTAGTGCTGAGAAGTATTTCTTTTTGTGAATGCACCACATTTGTTTACCCATTCACCAGTTGCTCAAGAACTTTGTCTCCAGTTTGGGGCTATTACAAGTAAGGCCACTATAAATAGGCATGTATGCTTTTTGTGTGAACATAATTATTTATTTCACTTATTATACACCTAGGAATGAGACTGCTGGGTCATATGCTTAAGGATATATTTAATTTTATAAGAAACTGCAAAACTGTTTTTCTATTTTACATTTCCTCCAGAAATCCATGAGTGTTCCAGTTTATCTGTATAGTCTCTAGCACTTACTATGGTCAGTTTGGTTTTTTATTTTGTAATTTTAGCCATTCAGCTAGGCGGGTGGTGATACCTCACTGTGTATCACAGTGTATTTGTATTAATTTATTTATTATTATTAATTAATTTGTATTTCTCTGACAACAAATGGTGCAGAATGTATCTTTTTAAGTGTTTGTCAACCACAAACCTACTTTGATGAAATATATGTTCAGATCTTTTGTCCTTACCTTTTAATCATGTTATCTTCCTAATACTTAGTTTTGAGAATAATTTACGTATTCTGGCTATAAATCCTTTAACAGGTATGTGAGGTTTCTCTACTCTGTGCTTTTTAGTGATAGTGTCTTTTTATTGATAGTGTCTATATGTGAGGTTTCTCTACTCTTTACTTTTTATTGATAATATCTTTTTGTGTCTATGGATCATGTTTTTGGTGTTCTTTATAAGAAATCTTTGTCTAACTCAAGGACATAAAGCTTTTCCTCTATATTTTATAGAAATTTTAGAGTTTAAGTTTTTACATGTAGTAAAAATTGAAAAGACTACTGTTTCTCCACTGAATGACTTTTCTACCTTTGATGAAAATCAGTTGATCATATAAGTGTGAATATATTTCTAGACTCTATTCTGTTCCATCAATGTGTCTATCCTTTCTCCAATATAATACTGTCTTAATTAGTGAATTTAATAGAAGCCTTGAAATCAGGTAGAATGACTCCTCAAACTTTGTGGGGTTTTCCCCAAAATTGTTTTAGTTATTCTAGTTCTTTGCCTTTACATATAAATTTTAAAATCACTGTCAGTTTCTATATAAAACTACTTTGGAAAGAATTGACATCTTAGCAATATTTAGTATTCCAATCCACGAACATAATAAATCCCTTAGTTTATACTGGTCTTTTTTTATTTCTTTCAACAAAATTGTATAGTGATCAGCATACATAACATGAAATATTTTATTAGATTTATACCTGAGTATTTTGTTTTTTAGTCTTATTGGAAATGACATAGTTTAATTTCAATTTCCATTTGTTCTTTACAAGTAGTGAGACATGCAAGTGATTTTTGTGTGTTAACCTGTGTCCTACGACCTTGTTAAAAGAACTTGTCAGTTCTACTAGCATTTTTCTATTTTATTTGGGATTTTCTACATAGATGTCTTCTGTGAATAGAAACAGTTTTATTTCTCCCTTTCCAATTAGTATGCTGTTTAATTATTTTCCCTTCCATATTGGACTGGTAAGAACCTCTAGTGCAATACTGCAAAGGAGCAATGAGAAAAAGATATCTTTGTGTTGTTCCTAATTTCAGTAAAAAAGCATTCATCTTCCAATATTAATGTACTTTTGGCTGTGGATGTTTTACAGATATTCTCTATCAAGCTGAATTTCCCTTTTATTCCTACTTCGCTGAGAGGTATATGTATTTAATGAATATTAATTGAATATATGTATTTAATGAATGAATTTTACTACATGTAAAAACTTTGTTAAACTATTTCTGTCCTTATTAGGATGATTGTATGGTTTTTCTTCTTAGTCTAGCCATATGGTAAGCTGCATGTATTGATTTTCAAATACTGAAAAGCTATGCTTGCCAGGTATAAGCCTCACTTGATCTGCTAGTATTTTCTTTGGGATTTTCATGTTTATGTTTCTGAGGGGTATTGATCTGTAATTTTCTTGTAGTTTCTTTTTCTGATCGTGGTAGATGGGTAATGTTAGTCTCATAAAATGGCCAAGAAGCACAATGAAATGTGCTCAGTATTACTAGCTATTAGGGAAGTGCAAAACAAAATAAAAATTAGACAACACTTGACACCTGCTAGAATGGCTAGAATTAGAAAGACATAGTAAAAAGGGTTGGTTATGATATGGAGAAACTGGACCCCTCATACAGTGCTAGTGAGAATGTAAAATGGTGTAGATGTTTTGTAGAAGTCTGGCAGTTCCTCAAAACATTAAACTTAGAGTCATCATATGACATAGCAATTTCATTCCTATGTATATACTTAAGAGAAATGAAAACATACATTTATTCAACACTTGTAAGGAATGCTCACAGAAGTATTATCCATAATAGCCAAATAGTGGAAACAACCCAAATTTCTATTAACTGATGCATTATAAAACAAGATTCAGTATATCCATATATTGTTGAATATTATTTGGCAATACAAAGGAATGAAGTATGATGAATGCTACAATATTAATGAATTTTATGAACATTATACTAAGTGAAAGAAGCTGGACACAAAAGGCCACATATTGTAGGATTACATTTATATAAAATGTCCACAGTAAGCAAGTCTGTAGAGACCAAAAGCAGATTCATGATTGCCTAGGGCTTGAGTGGGAGAGGATTAGGGTTAGGAGAGGAGGGCTGATAATAGGGTTGGGTGTCTTTTGGGGGTAATGAAAAAGCTATGAAATTGATTATGACATCTATGAATGTACTTTAAAAACATTAAAATGTATACTTTAAATGGTTGAATTGCATGGTACATGAATTCTATCTTAATAAAGCTCTTAAAACATTCCGTTGGGAACTGTCCCCTCCTCTTCCATATTCTAAATGAGTTTTCTGTAGATCTGTTATTTGTTCATGGAATGTTTGATAGAACTCATTAGTAAAACTATCTTATTAGTAAAAATATCTTATAAAACTATCTTATTATAGAGTTTCCTCTATTGAAAAGTTTTATGGATTTCATTCTTTAATAGATATAGAACTATTCAAATTACCTCTTCTTGAATGGCTTTCTTCAATTTCATCAAGGTTGTCACATCTATGGACATAGAATTGTTCATATCATTACTTATTATTCTTAAAAAACTGGGATCTATAGTGATGTTCCTTCTTTGGTCTTGATATTGGTAGTTTGTGTCTTCAATTTATCTCTGCCTTTCTCTTTCTCTTTCCCTCTCTCTCTCATTGACAAGTCTGTCCAGATGTTTATCAGTTTTACTATTTTTTTTTCAAAGGGCCAGATTGTCATTTCATTGGTTTTTCTCTATTCTAAATTTAATGGATTTGTGCTCTTATCTTTATTATGTTAATTATGTTATTTCTTCTATTTAAGTTTAACTTGCTTATTTATTATTTATTTTTTAGTTTCTTAAGGTGGAAGCTGAGCTCACTGATTTCTTTCTCTTTTAGTACAAGTCTTTAATGTCATAAATTTATTGCTAAGCATTGTATTAGCTGCCACCCACAAATTTTCATATGTTTATTTTTGTCCAATTCAAAATATATTTTAGTATATCTTTGGACATCCTCTTTTACTCATGGATTATATAGGACTTTTTAAATTTAACTTCCAAATATTTGGAAACTTGACATATTTGGTTATTTGATTCCCTTACAGTAAAACAAACAAACAAACAAACAAACAAAACCTCTGTATTATTTCAATTTTCTTAAATGCATTAAGGATTATTTAATGATCTAGCAAAATCTATCTCAAACAATGTTTCCTTTGCAAATGAAAAAATGTATATTCCACTGTTAGGAGTAGAGTATTTTATAACATAATTTAGGTCAGTTTGGTTAATACTGGTATTCAGGTTTTCTGTGTCCTTCCTGATTTTCTATCTGCTTGTTCTATCTACCACTGAGAGACTAGTTTTGAAGCCTCTATCTGTAACTGTCAATTTATATATTCTCCTTCTTGTCAGTTAGTCTTTGCTACATATATTTTGAGGTTCAGCTGTTACTTGTATACACTTATAGGATTGTTACTTGTATACACTTATAGGATCTTCTTAATAAATTGATCTCTTTTTGATTGTGCAATGTTTTTCTTTATCTCTGGTAATATTCCTTACTCTGAATACTATGTTGTCTGATATTAATATAACCATCCCAAGTTTCTTTTGATTAGTGTTTGATGATACATATTTTTGCATTCACTTACACTTATCTTTGTCTTTATATTTAAAGTAAGTTTCGGGGCGCCTGGGTGGCTCAGTGGGTTAAGCGGCCGACTTCGCCTCAGGTCATGATCTCGCGGTCCGTGAGTTCGAGCCCCGCGTCGAGCTCTGTGCTGACAGCTCAGAGCCTGGAGCCTGTTTCAGATTCTGTGTCTCCCTCTCTCTGACCCTCCCCTGTTCATGCTCTGTCTCTCTCTGTCTCAAAAATAAAGAAATGTTAAAAAAAAAATTAAAAAAAAATAAAGTAAGTTTCTATGTACAGCATAGTCTGAAAATCTGTCTTATTGTTGATGCATTTAGATTGTTTATACTTAATGTAATTATTAATATTATTGTATCAAAATTCACAATGTTATTAGATGGTTTTTTTAATTCCATCTATTTTTTCTTTTTCCCTCCTCTTGGATTGAATGAGTATTTTTTATAGATCTATTTTATCTCTATTATTGACTCAATACATATGCCTCCTTAAATTAATCAGTTTTCCTTTAATGTATAGTTTTCAGTTCACAGTTTGACAAATCATAGTTTTCAAATCATTCTTTATCCACTACCTCATTTGATACCAGAAAAACCTTGTGATTTCACTTTTATTATACTCTTATCTGGCATAGATAAATTATACATGACTGATATAGAAATATTTACACTGAATTTAATGCTAGGGTCTTCATAATTTAGGGTAACATGACTATTTCCATGTGATCAATTTGTGCTTTTTTTTTTTTTTTTTTTTTTTTTTTAAGTCCCCCTCATTGTATCCCATGTACCAAAGTGACGCATGACCAAATACCTATTCTGGAATGTTGCTTCACCTTCAGCCACAACTCTTGCTGCTAGAAAAACAAAAGCCACTGGACTTTTAAGTACCTTCCTTATTGATACTTGATCTCTTGGCCTGAGCTTTGGCTCTCATTCCAGTGGGGCTCCAGAATTACCTCTGCCTCTAGCCCCAGCTGTCCATTCACACATTTAATTAGCATCCATTGAATACTCATGGCATTTATTCAGCACTGTCTTCTTACCAATCATGATTGTAGGCAAAGAGTATTTGAGGATAAATAAGGTATGGCCCATGATTGAGGAGCCTGTAGCTTAATGAAGGTGTCAAATATAAAATAATAACTATGACTCAGTATAATGCATACTATAATAGAGGTGTGCGCAAATAAGCCCACCGCAGAAGGGATTAATTTTGCCATGGATTGGGTCAAGAATGTGGTCACTATGTTTTTCTGAAGGATGAGTTTGTGGGAGGTGGATATTCCAAGTGAAACTAACACAGTGATGGAATAACTAATAGTCTGGAAGTATGGCCGGTAAGGCAAAAGGAGAAGCTGTATACTTAAAGAGTTGTGAGAGGTTATTATGCAAATAGTAACATGTATTAGACACACATTGTGCTCAGGTCTTTACAGCAAGATCTCATTTATGCTGATAATTTTTTTTTATTTCTTTATTTTAGAGACAGAGAGCACAAGTGGGGGAGAGGGAAAGAGAGAGGGAGGGAGGGAGAGAGGGAGGGGGGGGGAGAGAGAGAGAGAGAGAGAGAGAGAGAGAGAGAGAATCTTAAGCAGGCTCCACATTCAGCACAGAGCCCAACATGGGACTCAATCCCATGACCCTGAGATCATGACCTGAGCCAAAATCAAGAGTCGTATGCTCAACCAAATAAGCCACCTAGGCATCCCATATGCTCATAAAATTTTTATGAAGCTTACACTCCTGTTATCTTCATATTCATGATGGAGACTAAAGTTTGGAGAGTACTAGCAACTTGCCAAATTTCACTGTTAGGAACTGGTAAGATATTATGTAATAAAATAAGGAATGTACAGAGACTGACCCTCCACAGTGGATGGGATATAAACAATTAGTGTGAGCATTTCAAGTACTTGCCAGGTAAATATTAGTCCTGATGAAGCCAGAAATCAAATCCAGGCCATCGGACTGCAGACCCGTGCTGTAAGACTTATTCTACACTATGACTAAGATAAAGTAGAACAGTGGAAAATAAAACATGAAGGGCTTTATCCATCTGCAGTAAGCAATCAGGAAAATTAGAGAAGGGAAATGACAGAGAATGTAAACATAATTATGTTTAGAAACATAAAAATGTCAGCAATGTTGGGGTGCCTGGGTGGCTCCATCGGTTGAGCGACCAACTTCAGCTCAGGTCATGGTCTCACGATTCGTGGGTTCGAGCCCAACGATGGGCTCTGTGCTGATGCTCAGAGCCTGGAGCCTGCTTAGGATTCTGTGTCCCCCTCTCTCTGCTCCTTCCTCACTCGTGCTCTGTCTCTCAAAAATAAATAAACCTTTAAAAAAATGGCAGCAATGTTGAAGGGATGGGAGAGGCATACATTAGGAAGACGAGGTTGTTACTGCAACAGCCAAGACAAAGTCCCAAACTATGACACTTAACAGTGGAAATGAAGAGAATTTGATAAATTTGAAGGCTATTTAAGAAGAGAATTGATAGAACTTTGTGAACCAATAAGTTTCATGGTGGAAAAGGAGTTAAAGAAAATTAGCATTTCTAACTCTTATAATTGAATGGATGACAATGTACTTGTCTGAGATTGTAACAGGGAAATAAGAACAGCAGAAAAACTAACTGTGAGCTTTAATACTTAATGATTTGTGATTTCTTACTCCTCCCAACATTTTCTGTTTTTTCTTCCTACTCCCTCCCTCTCTCTGTATTATTTAATGTTCATTAATGAAGCAAATTTCAAGATTCAGCTAGCTCACTTTAATTTTTACTTCTAACACTCAAGAGTCTGAAGGTTCATTCCTGGAAATATGTTATGCTCTTCAAGCCTCTTTGTTTTTGTAGATGTCATGTTTCCTACCTGAAGCATCTTCTCCACAACTTGCTTGCATAGTAAACACCCACAAACCTATTTTTCAATGCCCCAAACAAATGATGCTTCCATGATTGCCTCCCAAGACAATGTTAAACACTACCTGTTAGACTCCCATAGGAATCTGTTCATAGCTCCCACAGCATGTCTCATATTTAAATTGTAATCATTTGGTTACATATTTGCCTCCTCAACAAAGGTGAGGTCAGAGACTGATGCTTTGCATTTTCTTGTCCTTTGTGCCTATCAGAGCACCTGGCAAATAGCACAAGCTCAATAAATGCCCATTGAATAAGAAACTAATAAACTGACCAGTGGCATAAGGATCAACTAAGATACAAGCTTTGTATAGAAAGGTGACAAAGACTATGGTGACTCCTCTGTACATAGACACCATGCACAAGGAAGCCCTTCCTGAAGCCACATGCATCCCTTCCAGGGTGGGTCTGAAACTTTACCTAGGGTGAACCAAAAACAAGAGAAGGGCAAATGATTTCCTTATGAAGAACACAAGGGAAAAACATGTCCCGGATGTGACAGTAAAGAGAAACTGGGTCCTTCAATAACTTCCAACTTCCATTTTCCATATGTGATTTTAACTTCTCATATACTACCTTTTAATAATTTATCTGACCCCTCCTCCCCATTCCTGTCCTTCACTCTCTGATCTGGGGTGAAATGCAAGAAAACACTCTCGAGGGCCTATCCAGGTAGGGTTATCAGATTCAGCAAATAAAAGTACAGGATGCCCAGTTAAATTTAAATTTCAACTGAATAATAAATATTTTTTAGCATTTTTTTCATATAAGTATGTCCCACACATTTCATGGGACATACTTATATGAAAAAAATTACTCACTGTTTATCTGAAATTCACATGTAATGGAACATCCTGTGTTTTATTCTATAGCCCTATCTCCGGTTTACTTTCTGCCAACGATTAAGAAGGCACTCTGTATCCTGCACCTTTGACACATCAAACTGAGCTACAACAAAGGTGAATAAGGTGGTTCAGATCTTCATTCAGAAATCAGTGGGAAATCTAGAGACTAATGGGAAAAACAAAGCAGACAGATCTGTGAGCGAGCAGGCGAGTGCAAGCTTTCTTGTTTGACCTAGGCTTTTTGCCAGTAGCAGCCCTGAGCACATTCCCATGCAACACAGTGTAATAGTTAAGAATATAAACTTTGAGGGGCGCCTGGATGGCTCAGTCAGTTAAGTGTCCCACTTAGGCTCAGGTCGTGATGTCATGGTTCATGGGTTCGAGCCCCGCATCAGGTTCCATGCTGGTGGTATAGAGCCTGGTTAGGATTCTCATGGTCCCCCTTCTCTCTGCCCCTCCCCTGCGCATGCTTTCTCTGTCTCTCTCAAAATAAATAAGCTTTTTAAAAAAAGAATACAAACTCTGAATTCATACATCCTTGAGTTCGATTCCTTGCTCTAGTTCATATATAATTTTGTAACCCTGGGCAAATTACTTAATTTCTCCAAGCTTGAATTCCCTTCTATAAATTAGGATAATAATAGCCGCTTCCCACATGCTTCACTGATATGTTGCATCTAAGGTGATACCTAACCATAGAATCAACATTGGCCTATTATTATTAACCCTAATGCTGCTTGCATGGCTGTCACTACATCCTCTGGGACAACTCAAGGTAGAACAGGATAGGACAAGACAGGAGAGAGGAGCATAGGATAGAACAGGATAGGATAGGACAGGATAGAATAATAGGATAGGAGAGGGTAGAACAGAAGGGAATGGAATAGAAGAGAATAGAAGAGAATGATTAGTCTACCACTTATGTTTTACTTAGTATGTACAAGGCACTGTGCTAACTGTATGCATGTATTTTCTCCTGTGATCCTTGTAACACCCCTGAGAGATATCATTACTCCTATTTCATAGAAACTGGATCCAAAGCATAAATAAATTAGGAAATATTTCTAAGGTGGTAAGTCACACAACTTGTAAGTGGCAAATCTGAAACTCAAACCCAGTTCTGTCTGATCCCAAAGCCCATGCTTAACCTGTAGTAACGCATACATCAAAATCTTTCTGTGGGATTTCCACTCTACGTTGCAATTCTTTTCTGTACTAAGAACTCTGATGACTTTCATTTATGCATGGAAATGTCCATAGGAATTAAAGAATTCCATACTCCTTTCATTCTCGTATCTTCTCAGCAAACTAGAATGGCATTCCAGGGGAAGGTCCTTATCTTCCTCTTCTCAGCCCAGATAAAACCATCTTTCATAATCCCAGTTTCTCCTCTACCTAAAGGCAAATTCATTTGCTTATGCCAATGAAGGATAAGTCACAGCTTCTTAATTGCTATTAATATGGCACACAATAGGGGCACCTGGGAGCTCAGTTGGTTAAGCGTCTGACACTTGGTTGCAGCTTAGATCATGATCTCACAGCTTGTGGGCTCAAGCCCCACATTGGGCTCTGTGCTGACAGCACAGAGCCTGCTTGGGATTTTCTCTCTCTGTCTTCCCAGCTTATGTGTGTTCACTCTCTCTCTCTCTCAAAATAAATAGGTAAAATTAAAATATATATATACATGGCACACATTGAAAGCTCCTTATTTACAATAGCCAGGACATAAAAACAACCTAACTGGGGGGCGCCTGGATGGCGCAGTCGGTTAAGTGTCCGACTTCAGCCAGGTCACGATCTCGCGGTCCGTGAGTTCGAGCCCCGCGTCAGGCTCTGGGCTGATGGCTCGGAGCCTGGAGCCTGTTTCCGATTCTGTGTCTCCCTCTCTCTCTGCCCCTCCCCCGTTCATGCTCTGTCTCTCTCTGTCCCAAAAATAAATAAAAAACGTTGAAAAAAAAAAAAAAAAAAAAAAAAAAACAACCTAACTGGGCCATCAGAGGATGAATGGATAAAGAGGTTGTTTTGTACACACACATGTGCGTGCGCACACACGCACACACACACACACAAATATACACACAATGGAATATTATTCAGCCATAAAAAATAACAAGGAAATTCTACCATTTGTAACACCATGGATGGAATTTAAAGGCATTATGCTAAGTGAAGTAAGTCACACAAATTATTGTATGATCTCACTTATATGTGGAATTAAAAAAAAAAACACCAGCAAAAAACCAAACTCAGAGGAAAAAGAGATCAGGCTTGTGGTTACCAGAGACAGAGGCTTGGGTGAGGGGAAATTGGAGGAAGGTGGTCAAAACATACAAACTCCCAGTTATACTAAATACTAGGGACATAATGTACAACGTGACTACGACCAACACTACTATAACACATAGGAAAGTTAAGAGAATAAGTCCTATGAGTTATCACAAGGAGAATTTTTTTTCCTTTTTTCTTTCTTTTCATTGTATCTATGAGAAGATGGATGTTGGCCAAACCTGTTGTGGAGATCATTTCACAATACATGTAAATCAAACCATCATGCTGTACATCTTAAACTTATATAGTGATGTATGTCAATTGTATCTCAATAAAACTGAGAAGACAAATAAAGTTTCTTTACGGCGTAGCAGGTATTTTATCTGTTATCTCCTATATCCTTAAATAGTGCAGACAAACAGGCACAAATTATAATATGTCCCAGTTTTACAGATGAGGAAGCTGAGTGGCATCAATCATTTGCCAACATCACAGATATTAACTGATAAAACTATCACACAAGGCCAGGTTTCTTTTCTCAAAGTTATTCTTTGATTCATTTCTTTTGTTGGGTATCTTCTACTTTAAGGTACTATTCTGGAAACCAGAGCTGTCTCAGTGAACAACATAGACCAGAATCCTTCCATCCTGGATTTTAACATCTCCTGGGAAGAGAGACATTCAATAATCAAACAAAAGAGTGAAATGCTAAGAAGGAGGAATACAGGGGCACCTGGGTGGCTCAGTCGGTTCAGCATCCTACTTTGGCTCAAGTCATGATCTCGAGGTCTGTGGGTTTGAGCCCCGTGTTGGGCTCTGTGCTAACAGCTCAGAGCCTGGAGCCTGCTCTGGATTCTGCGTCTCCTTCTCTCTCTGCCCCTCCTCTACTTGCACTCTCTCTCAAAAGTAAATAAACATTAAAAACTTTTTTTAAAAAAGAAGGAGGAATACAGAGTGTATAAAAGATTATGATAGAGGGACCTCAGATTAGAGACTCACAGCTTTCCTCAAAAAAGAGGCATTTTAACTGAAATCTGAAGCTAAAAGGAATAAAGCAACAGAAGAGATAAAAAACATGGCAAACACTGAAAACTGAGCATCAGACCCAGAAGGTATTTAGTCAGGATCACACAATGAGTCACTGACAGTCATAGAATCCAGCTATCCTAACCCTGAAAGTGGTGTTATTTCCTTGACACCAGACCACTGAAAGCTGAGTCAGGAACTTGTCTGCATGCCCATTTAGATGGTATCCTTGAAAAGCTCTCTCCCAGGCCTCTCTCCCAGGTTACAATATTCAGTCTTTGCTCTCCTGTACAGTGTTCTTATGGTGAATTAGAGCCCCCTGAGGGCTCAAATCTTGTGCAAAGCAGTAGGCATTGTTAGCCTTTCCCATGTGAATACAGTCACATATCGGGGCCGATGGCCTGGCTAACAGAGGAAGCTTGAGTGTTATTTTCCCACTAACACTACAGGACAAGCACAATGCTCAATCTTAAGTAGTGACTCTGAAGGCATAAATCTAACTTTTGAAACCTTACTACTATGGACTACTATCTCTAGATCACAACCCCTTGCATAGGAGAAACAGGATCAGAGTCTTTTTAAGAAGATAGGTTGGAGAGACCTGGAAGGGTCCAAGCAGAGCTGCCTGATGACTTTTAAGAGCAATGTGTTGCCTTGCAGGAAGTACTAACCTGGGAGTCAGAGGGCTATGTCCTAGCCTTGGTTCTGTGACACCAGACAAGCCTCCAGTTTCCACACCTCAATTAATATGATAGGGCCCTCTGATACTCACAGTGTGTATGTTTTGGTCAATCTCTAAGTTTAGGAAGTTTATTTAGTTCCTAAACTAAGGCCTCATCCCAATTAACTAAATTTATCAGGATAAATTATCAGGATTAGCAGTTATCAGGATAACCAATGTCATATAGACTTGAACCAAATTTTACCCCATTGAGCACTTGTATTCCATAGGGATAGTATTTTGCACCTGAAATCCATAGTAGCATCTCAATCCCAATATTCCTTTTCACTGAGTGCAAAAATTTATTTTTCTTTTCTTTTTTTAATGTTTGCTACATGCATTGAGTGACATGTATTCAATTCTGAAGAAGATAGTCTTGACCCCTAAGGAACCTACAGTGTATTGGTGGAGACGGTAAACACACACCTATCAGGCACAGAGCAGAGTGTCCACCTCTGCAGGGAAGAACCACAGCAAGCTTCCCAAGGACATGAAGTCAAAGCTGAGACCAATTAGAAAATCCATACTAAGCCCCTTGAAGATTCATGAGTGAATAAAACACTCTGCCCTTTGATACATGGACCAAAGAAGAAGAGAACTCAAATACTTAGTTCTCAAACAACATGCCAGGGTTCTAGAAGGCAAACGATAGAGCAACTGTCTGGAGTGGGGTGGAATCATCATCATCAGGAAGGTTTCCCAGGGAAGGGGGCATGTAAACCTGAGCCAGAGGAATAAGTAGAAATGCTCTAAGGGAGATGATGGGGAGGATGTCCAGGGAAAACTAAAGAACATGAGGTAAAGACATGAGGGTGTGAATGGGCGTGCCCATGTGCGGACAAGCAATTAGTTCAGAGCATGGGAAAATAAGCAGAGTGCACAGGGAGGGGGATAGGGGAGGAGGCACACCTCACCAATCTGATTTGTTGCTTGCTCCCTGGCCCTGCATTGTAACTCTGCCTGATAACTATCGAATCATCAATGCTGGCACTGGAAGTCTCTCTAAAAGAGTTACTCCAGTGCTGTTTATAAAATACACAGTAGAAAAATCAACAGGGGTTTTCTTCCCCTATATGAAAAACTTTTGGTTTAAAAGACAGGGCAGGGTTCATCAGTAGAGATCCAACAGCAAGCTGCGCAGATATCTTGAGCAACAACCTAAATTCCGTAGCAGGTGATGTCACCTGTAAATGCCCTATAAATGGAGGAAGTCTTCGGGTGCATCTGAATGATTTATCTGCACAGATACCCAGTGCTACAAGCATGGCTGTCTCAGCACTACGGCTGACGATTGTCCTGGGACTACTGGTCTTAATCCTGACTTGCCAGGCAGGTAAGTGCTTCTGACCGCAGCTCATACCTTGTGCACTGTCAGCCAGGATTGCAGGGAGGTGGCAGCACTGCTCCAGAACATAAAGGGGAGAGGGGGGAAGGGGACTTTGGGCAATGCAGAAAGAGCACTGGACTAGGAGACAAGAGGCAGATCTTCTAGATTCTATATTGTTTATTTCTGCTCTGATCTTTATTATTTCTCTTCTTCTGCTGGGTTTAGGCTGTCTTTGCTGTTCTGCTTCTATTTCTTTTAGGTGTGCTGTTAGATTTTGTATTGGGGATTTTTCTTGTTTCTTGAGATAGGCCTGGATTGCAATGTATTTTCCTCTCAGGACTGCCTTCGCTGCATCCCAAAGCGTTTGGATTGTTGTATTTTCATTTTCATTTGTTTCCATATATTTTTTAATTTCTTCTCTAATTGCCTGGTTGACCCACTCATTCGTTAGTAGGGTGTTCTTTAACCTCCATGCTTTTGGAGGTTTTCCAGACTTTTTCCTGTGGTTGATTTCAAGCTTCTTAGCATTGTGGTCTGAAAGTATGCATGGTATGATTTCAATTCTTGTATACTTATGAAGGGCTGTTTTGTGACCCAGTATGTGATCTATCTTGGAGAATGTTCCATGTGCACTCGAGAAGAAAGTATATTCTGTTGCTTTGGGATGCAGAGTTCTAAATATATCTGTCAAGTCCATCTGATCCAATGTATCATTCAGGGCCCTTGTTTCTTTATTGACCGTGTGTCTAGATGATCTATCCATTTCTGTAAGTGGAGTATTAAAGTCCCCCAAGAGGCAGATCTTCTAACAAAAAGAAAGGATTTTTATTCAAATGTGCTTCAATTACAGCCTCTACCCTCAGTGAATGAATGAAGTTTGGAATGACCTTTTTTCTTATGTAGTCATGTGATACCGCGACACTATCATATTATAAATTTCTTGACAGCCGGGAGGGGAATTTATTTTTTGATGATTCTAAGTAATAATGTTTGGAGGGAAAAAAATGTATACTCTGGAGTAAGACTCCTAGGCCTGGTTCTACCATTAATCAGAAATCTAACTTCAGGCATGTTAGTTAACCTGTCTGGGCCTCACACGTTGAAGGGAATATCAATGGTTAACTTTTTCATAAAGTTATCATGAAAATTAGAGACAAAAACTGTAAAAACATCTGGTCCCTAATAAGCACCCAATAAATATTAACTGCTATTGTTATCACATATTATCTCATTTGATTCTCATAATAATCCTCTTAAGTAAAAATGCCAAGTTTTATCATGTCCCTTTGGCAGGCTGACAGACAAAACTTGCAGAAGGAAAGTCACTTGGGCATAGACACAGGTAGACGTGGCATGCCTGGGTCTGAAATCCCCAGTCCCTCCATTCTGTCCTTTATGATTAAGTGCCTACTTCTTATTTAAAGATTTATTTTTTTAATATTTATTTATTTATTTATTTTGAGAAAGAGAGCAACATCAGGGAAGGGGCACAGAGAGAGGGAGAGAGAGAATCCCAAACAGGTTCAGCACTGTCAACACAGAGTCTGACGTGGGCTTGATCTCAAATAGTGAGATCATGACCTGAGCCAAGGTCAAGACTCAGATGCTTAACAGGACTGAGCCACCCACATGCCCCATGCTTACTTCTGTTATGCCCGTTCCAAGGATATAGGGGACCACAAGGCAGCTTGCAAAATTCTCATTACTTTTGGCCTGCAGAATATGGTGAGCTCTTGGCTGGTCTCAATTCAGAAGGATAGGTCAAAAAACAAAGCCAGTGCAAATATTTAGTAACAGAGCCTTTTGCTTTTCTAAATGTAACTTGGCAGAACACCCTCAGCCACCCACAGTCCACCAGCACAATATACAGACACACACTCTAATGAAATTATCACAGGGGCACCTGGGTGGGTCAGCTGGTTAAGCGTCCAACTTTGGCTCAGGTCACAATCGATTTCATGGTTCATGAGTTCAAGCCCTGCGTTGGGCTTCTGTGCTGACAACTCAGAGCCTGGAGCCAGCTTCAGATTCTGTGTCTCCTTCTCTCTCTGCCCCTTCCCCACTTGTACTCTGTCTCTCTCTCTCTCTCTCTCTCCTCTCTCTGTCAAAAATAAATAAAACATTAACAAAAATTAAGAAAAAAAAGATTTATAACAGAATTACCAAAAAGGTGGCCTCAGGCACTACCGGGTCCATCAACTCCTTAAGTAATCAACACAGCAAAGTGAAAGGTAAGATTTATATCCTAAGGACCAGTCCCCAGCTGTCTCTCATAAACCCTAAAACTGGTTAAATCAGTTCACTGCTTTGAACCTCAGTTTCTTCATCTGTAAAATGGGACAACAATCAACTTCACCTGGTCAAATGAATATGCCTTTATAATCACTTTGTAAACAATAAATACTATACAAATATCAGCAGCACTGTATTTATATATATATACACATTTCATAGATATTTTACATGTGAAAGATATATAAAATATCTTTCAATATTGACATAACACAATGAATAAATTGAGAGACAAAGTATTTAAGAATTGTGTGCAAGGTTCCATGGTGGATTTTTTTTTGTTGAAGACAAGAATCAAACTCAGGTATACAGGACTCCAAAACATATGGTCCATCATACTCTAAAACCTCCTAATATAGATGTGGTTCAAGGACTGGGGCCTATGATCCAAACTTCACACATATTCCAAACTAGGGCTCTTTGCATATTGACAGGCTAGCATTTTGTGTCGTATTAAAATAAAAAGTCAATAAAATTAGCTTATTATGCAAGTAACCATATAGCAACACGGGAAAAAGGAACTCACTTTTCATGCAAGGAATTGCTGTTTTGTACCTGGTAAATGTCTTCAGGGGAAGCTGCTTGAAGATAGTATTATATCATGTAGATAATGTAGATATATATATCATATATATATATGATATATATATATGTATATCATGATATATATATGCATATATATACATATATATATGTATATATGCATATATATACATATATATATGTATATATGCATATATATACATATATATATGTATATATGATACACATATATGTATATCATGTAGATATATATCATGTAGATATATCATGTGCTCTGTGAAGTTAAAACAATTTAGGTTCAAACCCTGGCTCAACCACATTCTAGATGTGTGATTTTAGGTGAGTCATTTAACTTCTCTGAGCACCTGTTTTCTCTTCTATAAAACTGTTAATACCTTCACTGAACTAAATAAAGATTAAGGCACATCATAAAAACACAATCCCAGTACCTGCTCAGTTGGCATTATCTTTCCTTCTTCCAGTGATGAGAACAGAGAGCAATTCTGGTCACTGAGGTGGCCCTGCATTTTATGTAAGGATCATGTCTAGTATGTTCATTCATATCTCAACTCTTAGCATATGCTATGTACCTAATAGTAAGCTGAAAAAAATACTTAATGAAAACATTAACAGCTGAATGAATAAGTAATTGGTATACTGATTTTGGTTATAGGTCCCAGTCTGGTGCTCCTATCAAATCTTTTCTTGTGGCATAGTAAACAACAAATGTTTGCAAAATCGAAAGCCACATGTTTTGACTAAGAGTTTCTATTTTAGGATACAATACAGATGCAAGCCTTCTAACATAATTTTTGACAGCCTCCACACTAAAAGCTAGTTATGTCTCCTTCCTTCAGAGTTGGGGAACAGTGCCTAGATGTTGGAACTCTTTGAATCAAAACTTGTGGTGGGGTTACCATGTGAAATACAGGACACCCAGTCTAATCTGAATTTCAGATAAACAATGAATAATCTTCTAATGTTTATTTATTTTTAAGAGAGAGAGAGAGAGAGAGAGAGAGAGAGAGAGCAGGGGAGGGGCAGAGAGAGAGAAAGAGACACGGAATGTGAAGCAGGCTTCAGGCTCCAAGCTGTCAGCACAGAGCCCAATGAGGGACTCAAACTCACAAACCGCGGAGATCATGACCTGAAGTCGAACACTTTACCCACTGGGCCACCCAGATGCCCCACAATTTTAGTTTAAATATGACCTAAATATTGCATGGTCATTCTTATACCAAAATTAAAAAAAAAAATGTTGTGTATCTGACATTTAATTGGGTATCCTGTATTTTTATTTACTGAATCTGGCAACACTATGTGTGAGGCTACACTAAAACTAAAAGACAAAAATCCCACTTTGTCCTGGCACCAGCGTCCAGAGGGGAGTCCACTTGAAGCTACTAACTGCCACCCTTCCATTACTTTGAATCTCCTGAACCAGTGAGACCACTAAGCAAAGCCAAAACGCCCCAAGGGAACTTGCATGTCACCAACCTCACTCCTTGGACCCTTGGTCCTCATTGCAAAAGGCACTTGATTAAAAGTTAAGGGTAAGAAACCTGAATTTATAGTTCCATCTTCTCTTGCTATTTGTGAGGTCTCCTGCAAGTCACTTAATCCTTTCAGTTTCTTAGTCCAGTGAACTAAGAACTACATCCCTCGAAAGACTGGTCAAGGGTAAAATCACACAGCATTTACAAAGTCATTATTTACAGAACTATAAAATGATGTACAAATGATAGAATTTCTCCTTGTCATCATCCTTATTATTCTACTTTCAATCTTACACTTGTGGTTAGATCGTAGCTTTGCTGTCAAAGGCTATTCAGCTCATTTTTGTTGTTGATAACTTGTATTTTGTAAGTAATCTCTGTGGTAGAAAAATTAGACAATATAAAGAAACAAAGATATTTCTATCGTTAAGAAGGTGGGGGGGGGGCATTATGCAGTTCTGCACAGAGTGCTTACAAATCCAGATTTTAGTACTAGTCAAACATGGGATTGAATTGTTTTGGCTGCTTACTAACTGTGTGACTTTGAACCAGCTCGTAAACCTCTCTCAACTTCCACTTCTTGAACTTTAACTTGAGATAAGAGTTTTGCCTACCTCACAGGGCTGCTGTGAGAATAAAATGATACAACAACATATTAGCTTATCTGACATAGGTATATGCTCAACAAGTTCTACCCGTTATTATGCCATCATTATTCTCATTACCGCTTGCCAGGATTGCGTGGAGAAAAGTACATTAAAATGGGCATTCTGTATTTCAATGCTGGAACTGGCTGCTTAACTGTGGACAAGTTACTTAACTTCCATGAGCTTCAATTTTCTCAACCAGAAAGGAAATCAATGTCTACCTAAGTATCGACACCTGTTGTTTTTAGGAACAACTGAGATGATGCATGTGATGACTTTGGCCAGGCAGGCATTAAATGTTCAACAAATATAACTGTACGAGGCTGTATAATTAATGAAAGGGGGTAAAAAGCGGTCTAAGGGTTCCCTTCAAAGAAAAGAGGCTTCCCTTTCTTGTTGCAGAGAATCACTTCTGAGATTCTGTTTTGTTTTTCAGATGACAAACCAGATGACAAGCCAGATGACTCAGACAAAAAAACAGAGCCAGATTTTCCAAGATTCCTAAACCTCTTGGGCACAGAGATCATTGAGAATGCAGTGGAGTTCATCCTCCGCTCCATGACGAGGAGCACGTAAGCACTGTGACAAACCTTGCTTTTGTCCAGTTTGCTGTTGGTAATGACCGCATTGCATTAAAATGAATGAGAAACAAAACTGTGGTGCATGACAATGTATTATTTGAGTTGAAAAGTATTGCCCTATCTTGAGATATATTTGCATCTGAATGAATTTCCCTGAACTCTTTTGGAGTGTACGCATTTCCAACAAGTGCTTCCGTAAAATATTTTTAATCTCGAGACCAAGTAGGAAGGAGGAAGTGCACTGGACCAGGGAACAGAAAGCCAGGTTCTGGTCTTGACATATGTGCTACTTGGCTGGGTGACCTTGAGCAAGGCCCTCCCTCGCTGAGTGCCTCAGTTTCCTCATCTGTAAAGTTAAAGGAATAAAGGACCCACCCAGGGCAGGCACTGTAATTCTTTGGTGAAGGTGGTGGGTAGTGATGTGTTCATTAGTGATACATGTGGTGAATCCCGCCTTTATTTTCTAGTTTGAGAAACTCAAGAGGGTTAGAGAGACTAGCTGATCTCTCCTCAGAGACAATCTAGAGAACCTCTCATATGAGTGTTGATCATGAGGGATTGCCATGGTGGCAGCGCATACAGCCCAGAATCTTCCCAATGTTCTCTCCACCTGCTTCCAAGCCCCTGCACACAACTCCTAACACATCTTACTCCAGTCTACACAGGCTCTGATTTTCACATCTACTTCACCCTGTTCTTATTTGCCCCACAGTAATCTCCCCACTTTCAGCTCTCTGGGATCCAGTTTGTTCTGAATTTCCAGGTGCTTTCAATCTCCACCTCACGGAGTCTCTGCCTCTAATTCTCTCCTTCCTAGATCCCTAAGCAGAGTTTGACAATGTGTGGTCTATACTCTCCTGGAGAATTTATACAAAATGAGTTTTCCTTCATCCCATCTTGTGTCTTCCTAGGACAAAGCTAAGGGTACACTTTAGAACAAGCTTTCTGGTAATTCTGATATCCCATCAATTTTGAAAGCCCTTGATTTAATGCTCTGGACTACAAGGCTGGGCCTTGATGGTCTGCATACCCTTTAAATTTTTATTCACATTTTGTGTAAGTGTGCATCTTTGCATTTTTCTAAGGAAAATGCTTCTGACTTTTATTAGATTCTCAAAGGGGTCTATGACCAATAACAGATTAAGAATCACTTCTCTTTAGAAATCATCAGGGTCCATGTTGTAATCTGTGATCTGCTTAGACCAATATATTATCATGTGGATGGGCAGGATTCTGCATACCATCCTTATGCACAAATTATTGAAACTCACAGACATTTATTTTTGCATTGTTATTTTTCTATTGTGGTTGCTTTTGCAACTGCTGAGTTACAATGACTGTTAATGTAAACAAGAAGAAACTGACAAGCAAGCAGGAGCAACGCCCACTATGTACAAAGTACATATTACACTCCAGCTGAATTCCTATTGTTATAAATCAAAACAACAGCAAGCAAGGAGTTGAAACAATATTTCTTTTTATTCCTTCCCTGGGGAATTCCCCAGACATGAAATAATAGTGCTTTTATTTTTCTCTGTTAACCCTGGAAGCTCACTGTTGGAAATACTGGAGAACTGCTTGCTGTCAGCTCGGGGTTCAGGAACAGCAACTCCACTTCAACCATCTTCTCTGTTCCTTGTTGTTTTCTACGTAAATGATGTTTTTCCTGTTTCTGGAACTTAAAACCATCTCAGGCTGTCTGACCTTGCTTTCGTTTCTGCCTAAAAGGCTCTTCCCTTCTCTTGTAGCTAGTGCTTGTCCTACAGCTCATCTAAAAGTCACCTCCTCAGAGGGGCGCCTGGGTGGCTCTGTTGGTTGAGTGTCCGACTCTTGATTTTGGCTCAGGTCGTGATCTCGGGCTCCGTGCTGGCAGCATGGAGACTGCTTGGGATTCTGTCCCTCTATCTCTGCCCCTGCCCTGCTGGCGTTCTCTCTCTTTCTCTCTCTCTCAAAATTTATAAACTTAAGAAGTCACCTCCTCAGAAAACAATTCTATAATCACTCTTATTAACACTATCTTCTTTCATTCCCTAGTTTTCTATTACTTTATCTTGTGCAATTATAGTGCAATTATAACATATATCACCACCTTTATTTTCAATCATGTGGCTATATGAAAATAGGGACCAGATCTAACTAGCTTCTGGCTCTAACACAGTACCTTATAGGTTAAGTAAGGCACTTAGTGAATAATTGTTGAATTGATTAATTAAGGAAAGGTATCTTCAAGATCAGATATAAAACCTATTACCGCAATTTGACTGAGAAATCCTGGGGGATCTTTGTTGAAAGACATAGCAGTACTTGTTCAGGGTAAAAATCTAGCTGTCCTTTGTCCAAGGGAAGACCATAGATAGGACGGGGATGGGGAGTGGGAGGAGATCATCAAGAAGTATTTCTAAGCACTTAGTATACACAAAGTAGGGGCAGAAATTTGAAGGAAAAAACTCAAATGTAAATCCCTTCTCAAAGATTTGCAGTCCTTATGGTATGATGACCCAGCAAAAGCAGTAATGACTAATATGCTAAATAAGATAAATGTCAGCAAAACATCACAGGTAATTTCTACAGAAAGGAGCTATGGTTGATACCAGGACGCTAGGGGTATGTTTATAGCAAAGATGAGATGCAATTTGGGTCTTAAAAGAATCAGTGAGATTTGAGTAGAAAGACAGAATGACAGGAATGGGGTACTTGATAAAGATGAGAATTGTCTTTATTTACTCCATATCTTGATGCCTAAGTAGTGTGTCAGGCACGTAAAAATACTAGATATGTGCTTTCAGGACAGTGAATAGAATAGCTCACCTTCTCCACTCTGGATTACTTTAGAGCCATGTGAACTGGATTCTGGTCACCATTGTTCTGAAAAATATACATATTCTTAATTCCTCTGAACACCCCCCCCCGCCCAAGGCTCCAATTGTTGTGAATTTCCCCTCACCTGCTGGGTTTCCATGACATGGCATTTTCCTGTTTCTCTCCCTACCTCTAGCCACTCTTTCTCATTCTTTTTATAGGGCTTTTCTTTATCTTCCCCTTTTTTTTTTTTTTTTTTTTTCAACTTTTTTTTTTTTTTTTTTTTTATTTATTTTTGGGACAGAGAGAGACAGAGCATGAACCGGGGAGGGGCAGAGAGAGAGGGAGACACAGAATCGGAAACAGGCTCCAGGCTCCGAGCCATCAGCCCAGAGCCTGACGCGGGGCTCGAACTCACGGACCGCGAGATCGTGACCTGGCTGAAGTCGGACGCTTAACCGACTGCGCCACCCAGGCGCCCCTTTATCTTCCCCTTAAATATTTCTCTTCAAAGCTCCAAATGTAACCTGCATGGGTTTTCACACGGGTAGTATTGGAATCCAATGACTTCCAAAATCAGATGTCTATTGCCTTCTTTTTTCTGAGCTACAGACTGAAATGATTAATTGCTTGCTACAACTGCTCCCCAAACCCATCGCCCCACAAACTTGCTCCTCCTCACATGTTCCTTATCTCCTCACATGTCACATACCCACCCACCTGGAATCCAGAAACCTCAGGGTCCTTGTGGATCTTTCTTGCTTGTCACCACCTTCATCACATTGCTGAATATTCTACTTCTAAATTTTTCTCCTGTATCATTCCTTTCCTTCAACTCCACTGACTAGTTGGCCTGGTGGAGTCCGTCATCACCTCTTTACTGAGTTCTTTTTATTAGATTTATGGTGAGTTCCACCGTTTCTGTCTGTCCTCACTCCAAACCATCCTCTAACTATTACCAGAGTTATACAGTAAAAACACAAGTTAAGTTCCATCACCGTCATTCTTGAAACCTTTTTTCTTGAATTTCCACAGCCTACAAAATCAGAACAAATGCATTCAACTGGTGTTAAATGTTCTTCCCTGAAGCCAATCAATTGCATATCTCACTCCTGAAGTCAAACACCCGATGCCCCTAATGACAAATGATTTGTTTCAGAACCGGTCATGTATGTATAAACCCCTAACATATTTGCACATGGCTCTTCCGTCTGCCAACAAGGTCTGGTCCCCAACTCCAACTCCATTCTGTTTACCTAGAAAGTCTAATCATTTTCTAAAGTCCAATTCAAAGACAAGCTCTGTGAAGACATCACAGACCCCTACGATTACAACATGCAGGTATTTATACTTTGGATTTCATTATGCTTTGCAGGAACTTTCACATCGATTTTCTTTCCCTCTAGTTGTTTTAAATTACTTGTATCTGATTGTGTCTATTTTTTCCACTAGACTGTAAACTCCTCACAGGCCACATTGTAATCATCTTTATCTTTTCAGTACAGTGGTCCTAATACTAACCTCAGATCCTGAAGATCCCAGTTTTAGACTTCGCTTTGCCATTTATCAGCCATGTGTCTGGGACAGGTTGTTTAATCTCTTTGAGCCTTAGAAGTTTTTTCATATACCATATGAGATAAAAATTAATTTATCCATTTATTTAATATTTAATTCCAACATTTATTCATTTATACTATATGCCAGGCACTGTTCTAGTTACTGGGGATATATTACTAAACAAATACACCAAAATATCTGTCTTATACAGTTTATATGTGAAGACACCCATGAATAGATTTGTTGGCAAACTGAAAGAGATAATCGTGCATAAATAGCTTGCAAACTACAAATGTTATGGAAGTCTTAAATCTTATTTTATTTATGACATAGGAAAATCTGCAGAAAAAAATAGTGGCTCAAACATTATAAGACATTCTAGTGATCATTCTAATATTCTTGCTTAATCTCAATCATAATCCACTTTTTTCTCTCTTTTATTTTTCAAGAGGATTTATGGAATTTGATGATAAACAAGGAGAACATTCAGCAAAGTGACTTCCCCAGGTGATTCTTAACTTACAATTTACAACTAAAATAATAGAATATTTAACAAAGAAAAAGGATCTGTCTTATTTTATTCAATTGATTTGGGCACCCCCATGACTACTTATAAGCAGAAAAAGTGGGGTTTTTTTGGTTTGTTTTCGCTTTAGTTTCTTTTTTCAATTTTTTTAAAATGTTTATTTATTTATTTTGAGAGAGAGATCACAGAGAGCAAGAGCATATGCAGGGAAGAGGCAGAGAGAGAGGGAGAGAGGGAATCTTAAGCTGACAGCACAGAGCCCGATGTGGGGCTCCATCCCATGAATCGTGAGATCATGACCTGAGCCGAAATCAAGAGTTGGACGCTTAACCAACATCATTATTGGTTGGACTGTCCCCTCCATTTAGACAATCTTAATCACAAACATGTACATTATTATCAGGATACTGAGGTTTCTCATTGAGTCCCAAGAGCTCCCAAAGGACTAGAGCTACATGTGTTGGACTTCTAGACCTGTACTGTACATTAGGTGGATAGGCGCCCCTGCAGTAGTTTCTTAAAATTAATTTTAAATAGAAGTATTTTTTATCACCGTAAAGTCACTGACCTAATAAGATTATCTTAAGAGAGGAGGCCCAAGTATGGGCAGAAACAAGAAAGCACTGGGAGTTAGGAGACCTGGTCCTGCTACAATGCTATCAGTAACTTGCCTTGCGCACATAGCACCTATGACGTGAGGGGAGTGTGTGCACTAAAATAGAAGGGCCCATGTAATCGTGCAATTAGTTACTCATGAGAAGAGTGAGCTCTGCTGAACCTCATTCCAGGAGAAAAGACTAACAAGCTCTCTAGTCCCATATAGTTGTATTTAGAGTAGTCCCCCCTTATCTGTGAGGGATACATTCCAAGATGCCAGGGGACACCCGACACCGTAGATAGTATGAATCCCATATATATATGTTTTCTCCTCTACATACTTACCTATAATAAAGTTTAATTTACATATTAGGCGCAGTAAGAGATTAACAACAGTAACTAATAATAAAACAGAAGAATTATAATATGCCGCAAGAAAAGTTATGTAAATGTGGTTTCTCTCTCTCAGAAAATCTTATTGTACTGTACTCCCTCTTCCTCATCTTTTGATGATGTGAGATGATGAAATGGCTACATGATGAGATGACGTGAGGTGAATGACACAGGCACTGTGATACAGTGTTAGGTTTCTGTTGATGATCTGACATTATATCAGAAAGAGGATCTGCTTCCAGACCTCTGTTGACTGTGGGTAACTGGAACTACGGAAAGCAAAACCACAAATAAGGGGGAACTACAAACAGTATAGTCTGAGCGCTCAGAAACACCTGCTTTCTCCTTATTCTATTCTTTCCTGAAAAGACAGAAATATCAAAACAGAAATGATATAGCTGGGAAGGTAACTATTATATCAGCAGCTAGCATGAACTGAGTACTTACTCTGTATTAAGCATTAAGCAGAGTGTTATGTATATAGTACCTAATTTAATTCAAACACCACTATGACATGGTATTCTTCCTCTTCTTTAATTTTGTAAGTAAAGAATGTGACCAAATCACTAAAATGGTCATGTTAGTAAGGGAAGAGGGAAAGATGTAAACGTAGGCAGCCTCATTCTGGGGTGTGCCTTCTGTTACTAAGCAGTTGTGCTAGCGGAGAGCAGAGACCATTGTAGGAGGAGGCACTTGAAAACACTATGTGATCTTACACAAGCCTTCAAGTTTCCCATAGAAATAAAACACTACACCTTTGGTTAACTGAGTTACCTTACACGCATCTCCAGGAAGCATGGCCTTTCTCAACTTCTATTTCGTATCTTGTCTAGGAATCCTCCTTTTCCCTACTGTCTTCATTTCCTAACCTAGGTCTTAGTAATGTAAGCTCAGCAACCTACTATCAGATTACTCAGGGACTTAGCCCACTCTTTTGCATGAGCTTCTAAGGACAGAAGTCAGTCCTGGGCATTAGAATCAAAACAAGCCCAACCCAGACACATCTGATTCTCATGCCAAAGCCAGCTAAGTTTCTAAAAACATTCACTTATGTTTGCATGTTTCTGTTTCCATCATCTCAGGGAATAGCCTACCTCCTGTTGCAGGTGTCCTGACCCTCAGCTGATTCATTCAGGGTGCTGGGATACACCTCTACCCATTGGTACCCACAACCTTAATCTTTAGAGTGCTACCCTAGCAGTTCAGTGTATAAGCCAGTCCAACAGACAAGGCAATATGAAGGGTTAGAAAGAGCAGAAGACACAGAGAAAAAGTAAGTTCAAATTCTAACTTGGCTACTTACTGGTTGTCTATTGGCCTCCTTGAGTTTCACTTTACTCCTTATGAAAATGTTAAAAATCTTGGGAACTTAATTGTTCCAGATCTGAATGCCAGATTTTTTTTTAACTGTGTATAAAAAAACTTTGAGTAGATTCATGAAGCAATTATAGATGCTCTAATGGGCTGGGAGGAATGGCTCAATTTAGGGATATTAAAAAGTTGGGCTAGAAAGAAGGAAGCCTCTAAGGCAAAGATTACATTTTGAATGGTTTGGTCAGGAGTGTCTCTTTAAACAATAGTGACTGTGCATTTAATAAGTAGCTTTAAAAGTTGCACATGTATGATAATTGCCACATCTAATCAAAATCAAGTCATCACTTTAGAATTAAGTGACTCACAGCAATGCCCCAGTATAGAAAATGTGGCCAAAGTTCTACATATTCCCTAAATTAAGATAGATAAATAGATACATAAATATCCCATCTTCCTTCTACAACATATGCCTCTTTCTTACATATTTTATTCTTTTAGTGCTTATTTAATCGGTACCTACTATTCTGCCAGTACTATCAAGATAAATAATGGTGTCCAGCCATTGAGAAGTCGATAGTCTGGGCTATCAGTTGGCACAGTGTACCCCAGGACTGTGGAGGGAAACGATACAGTTATGTATAAAAGTGCCTTGGACATGCCTTGGAGGAAGGAGATAAGGAGAAACACCTGGAAAAAGGAGTGGGCATTAAAAGAGCTTTACCAAGAAGGTGAACTTGTGCACACATTCTCAGATGATGAACAGAGGGGGGCAAGGTCTCAAAAGCAAATCATCCAATAGACTGGACACTTAACTAATCTGAGACCCTCCCAACCTCTGCTCAATCACATTGGTAAAACTTCTTTATCTTAATAGACTTAAAATCATATTTCCTGTTGTCCAGCATCACTTGAAATTAATCATAGGGATTCAAGTTCCCTAGTGTCTTAAGTCACTAGACACCTTAAGGTATAAATTACCTTTCTTATTAAAAAAAAAAAATCTGATGAACCTCACTAGGCTATTATCAAAAGAAGTAAAAATTAGGAAAGTACTTTCTGAATCTTAATTTCTAATTACATGTTTTCAATTAAGAAAAAATATACTATGGACCCGGTGGATCACATGTTTAGATTTGCTGAGTCAGAACTTCCAAGGGAGGGACCTGGGAATAAATACACTGGGCGTGTGTGGGGACAGGGGGAGGGGGGCACTAAATACATTTAATGCTCATGCAGCTGATGAGCAAAACTGCATTTGGGCATGACTTTACTTAATATCCACTCCATGACGTCTTATGGGAAAAGCTTCCTGCAGAATTTAGAGGAAAAAAAAATTGTCCTCCCTAAAAACTGCTTCTTTTCTAAGATTTTTGTCGCATGGTCTATTTCTTTCATTTTCTTTTCATGTCTATCCAGAAACTCAAAGTGAAACTGATGACTCATTTCATCTCTGAGTTTAACCTGTGAGCATTCTCCCTTCATCCTTGTTGCTCATCCTTACCACATACATCTTGTATTTTCATTTTTGTTGTTGTTGCTTATTTCCTCAAATATGTATTATAGTTGATTTCATTATAAATCATCTCCCATTTTAAAGTGTGGAGGCATGCAAATGTTAAAGATTAGAAACTCTGTGTTTTTCTTAAATCTTAAACCCTCTATAGCTGGTAATTGTTTCCCTCTATCTGGCTTGTATTTCTAAGGACACACCCAACATGGCTCCAGAATAACCCAAGGGCAGCCAATCCTGCTTTTCCAGTTCTGCTTCACAAGTACGAGGCCCCAAAGCAGCTCCAAGCAAGTTCTCAGGATTCAGGACCTGGCTCAACCAAACACAGCTTACTCTGAACATCCTGATTTTGCCTTCTTGGCTCTAGAAGTCAGAGGACATGTGTCCTCTTAGGGGTCACATACCCTATTTAAATGAGATTTTTGTTGGTGGTGGTAGTAACTTTCCTGAGCATCCTTAAAGTTTTTAATGATGCAAAAAACATAAAATATATAAAAGTGATTATTGGCCAGAATAATCAAAGAATGGTTCAAAATAAGAAAGTCAAAGCCCAGATAAAGTAACAAGTCTAAAGTCACACAATCAGTAAATGACAAAAAAGGAATTTGAAACGGACTCCAAAGAACAAACTCTAACTCCTAAAAACATATGAAGTTCCAGAGTTAAAAGCTTCATCTATCCTTTTGCAAAGTCTTTCAAATACATCTGAGCCTATTCTCCTGGGCTAGGTAAACTAAAAACCAACATTTTTTTTTAATTAACTAGATTATTACTGTTCCAGATAGTCTTTATAATTCTCAAAGAATAGCATAGAATGTCAGGGATGGAAGAGTCCTCGAATAGTCTAGTGCAGCTCTTATATTTGTTCACCACCTCATCACACAGAGGCAGCTCCCCAGTAGCCATTGCTGTCACTCTTGCCCACTAGGTCATAGAGAATCGAATGCCTGTAAAATTTGACCCAGTGGAGCCAGAAAGATTCTCCCAGAATTATTGATGTGGACAGTTAAGACCAGACTGAAATCATGGAGCTGATGATAATTACAGATCTAGAATATAGGATCTCTGTACTACTGCTAATGAGTTCTCACAAGCTGTCCTGAGACTGGCCCTTCCAAAGCACTCCGGTTCTGAAAGTGACTCCAGTGTTTCAATAAATCTTTTGTTTGTCTTGTTTCCTATTTTAATAGCCAGAATATGTTTGCATGCAACACAAAGAGACTTTAATAATATAGGTACCTAAACAAAGAGTGAACACCTACAAAATACTGAAAATACACGTTCAAAATACTGAAAATACACTCTCGGCAATAAATTCAGACAAGCCACCTTCTGCATTTTCCAGAGACTGTGCCAATTTCTTCTTTTTTTCCAGCTTTACTGATATATAACTGACATATAACATAGTGTAAGTGTAAGGTACAAACGTGATGATTTGATATACATATATATTGCTAAATTATTATAAGCATAAGCTTAGTTAACACATCTATCACTTACATAGTTATCATTTTTTTTTTGGAGTGAAAATGTTTAAGATCTACTCTCTTAGCAACATGTAAGTACATGATACAGTATTAACTACAGTCACTATGCTGTACATCATATCCCCAGAATTTATTGTTCTTATAACTCGAAGTGCGTACCCTTCGACAACCTTCACCTATTTCTCCCACCACCTCCCTACTCTTGGCAACCACCAATCTACTCTCTATTGCTATGAGTTCCATTTTTTTAAGATTCCACATGTAAATGAGATCATACACTATTTGTCTTTCTCTGCCTGACTTATTTCAGTTAGCATAATGCTCTCAAGATTCATCCATATAGTTGCAAGTGGCAGGATTTTCTTTCTTTTAGGCTGAATAATATTCCACTGTGTGTGTATGTCTGTGTGTTACATTTCTTTATCCACTAATCCATCAAGACACTTAAATTGTTTCCATATCCAAGCTATTGTAAGTAATGGCTGCAGTAAACATGGGAGTACCTATATTTCTTCAAGATAATGATTTAATTTCCTTTGGATATATACTCAAAAGTAAGATTGCCAGATGGTAGTTCTATCTGTAATTTTTTAAGGAACCTCCATACTGTTTTCCACAGTGGCTTTACCAGTTTACATTCCCACCAGCAGTGAACAAGGGTTCCCTTTTCTCCACATCCTTGTCAGTCCTTGTTATCTCTTATCTTTTGATAATAGCCATTCTAACAGGTGTGAGGGAATATTGTGATTTTGATTTGCATTTCCTTGATAAATAGTGATGTTGAGTACCTTTTCATATACCTGTTGGACATTTATGTATCTTCTTTAGAAAAATGTCTATTCAGGTTCTTTGCCCACTTTTGAATCAAATTACTGGTTTCATTTTTGCTATTGAGCTGTAGGAGTTCCTTATGTATTTTGGATATCAACCCCTTATCAGATACAGAATTTGCAAATGTTTTCTCCCATTTCACAATTTGCCTTTTTATTTTATTGATCATTTGGAGACTGTTAACTTCAAGTATCACATCCTCTTAAGCTAAATTACCCAAGATTTCTATTATAGTCATCATCTGACATGCAGACTGCTTTTCCACAACAAATGTGACCCAGAAATCCCTTTTCAGATTCTGGGTACTTACTTTGTGCCTCGGAAATATATTTCTTGTAGCTACAATAATCAGTTTACTGCCTTTTTTTTTTTTTTTTTTTTTTTTGAGAGGCATGTCCTATCAGAGTTTCTTTGTCTTTATATTCACTCATTTGGTATACAATTTGAAATCACTCTTCCATACTGGTAAAGAACAAAACAAAAATGAAACAGATGCCAAATCAGTCTCAGATTGGATGCACTGCTGAGAAATACTTGTCCCAGATCTCCAGCAAAACACAGAGATTTTCAAAATTTCTCTATTTGCTATACAATGTATGCTTGCTCCTTCTACCTTGTTACCTTCTCTTCCTACCCTCCAATAAGACCCCTCTCTGTAGCCAGCAAGCACCCTGTTTTTGAGGATCAAGAATCTCTTGCATCTGTATAATATTTTCCTTTATGTTCTCTTCATATATTTTTCTCACTGGGAACTCATATGCACAATACAATTGAAGTAAGATGGTCAGGCATTATTTCCTTCATATAACAGGTGAGGAAACTGAGGCTGGGGGAGGTTAGTCGACATTATGCCTCAGATAGGATTGCTGGTAAAGGATGAGTGGAAACTCCAGCCAGGTTTGGCTAACCTGCAACACAGTGCTCCCTGTGACACCCTGATGGCACAATCCACAGTATCACTAACTCCATCCTCAATTCCAGGGTTCCTACCATGACATCACTGCTTGAGGGAATTTGCACCTTGCACTGTACAGAAGCACTAAGCAGAAAAAGTACTTCTATTAAAATATAACTTGAATCCTATAAATTCCTTCTACTTTCCGACTTTCCATCTCATTCTGAGCAAAAGCGGTATTTTTAAATTTCCTGACAATGGTGCATCAGTTCTCACTGGAGCCACCTGCTTCTCACCTCTTCTCCTACTACTCATCCCACCACTCCACCCACTTGGGATCCTTCCCTTCCTTAAACACTACAGGCATATACTTTCCGCACAACCTTGCAATTACTCTTCCTTCTGCCTAAAGTACCCTTCCCAAGACAGCCACATGGCATGCCCATGCATTTCTTGAAGTTTTTTTTCTCAGAGATCACCTTCCCAGTGAGACCTTTTTGAGCACTTGACTTAAAATCAACTTTAAAAGTCACCCTTTGACCCACCATTTCTTATCAGCTTTGGCTGCTACATTTTTCTTCTCCACGTCACTCTCTTTTAACAGTGTTAAAACACTTTTCTATGTTTTGTTATTTTTTCTCTCTAGCCCCAAGAGAGTGTAAGCTCTGTAAGGCAGGAATTTTGCCTCTTTCGCTCAATGTTCCTGACACAATAGTGAGCAGTTAGAACAGTGTCTGGCAGATAGAAGCTGATCGATAAATATTTGCTGAGTTCTGTATTAAGTAAAAAAAAAACAAAAAAACAAAACTGAGAAAAGAGAACATCTACCTAAGAACAAGAAAATAAGGATGCAAAAATGAGTGTCTCATGGTTTTGGATTTCAAGTAGCTCACAATCTTGATATAGAAGATACAAGCACATAATTAACAAACCACATTCAGCATGGCATGATATAAAGGAGGCACAGACATGGCAGCATGAGAACCAGGACAAAGAGCCATTATTGCTCCCTTGAGAGATGTGGCAAGACTTTTCAGAGGTAGCGATATTTGAGCTATATCTTGATAGATGAGGAAGGATTTGGACACATGGAGAAAGAGCAGGAAGGGCAGAGTGGACACTTTAAATCAAAGCTCAGACTGTAATAATGCCTGTCATTCAAGGATGGCCCCTCAAAAGCTACCTAACATGGCAAAGAGACAGATATCATTGGGACATTTCCCATGCTTGGTCCTTCATCTGTGTTACCTCACTTAATCCTCACATCAAGTACAAAAATCAGACATTATTACTCCCATTTTAAAATAATGCACTCAAGGAATGTCTGGGTGGCTCAGTTGGTTGAGCGATCAACTCTTGATTTCCACTCAGGTCATGATCCGAGGATCGTGGGACCGAGCCCTACATCGGGCTCCATATGAGAATCTCCTGCTTGATATTCTCTCTCTCTCTCTCTCTCTCTCTCTCTCTCTCTCAAACATAACATATAAAATTTAAAAACATAATAATAAAATAAAATAATGCATTTGAGAACCTGGAAGTTTATAGAACCCATTTAAACCACTCAGATTATTAATGCTGCAGTGTTTAAGAGAGAAGGAAACTGTCTAATATGGATTGACAAAATGTTTTCTTCAAAATTCCACTTCAAAAATTATTAAAGTAGCATATGCTCACACCAATGGGAAAAATGAGGGGGACAGTAGAAAAATGTATATATTTTTAAAGGCTAACCATCTCCCACTCTAACACCATTATCCCTAAACCAGCCCTCCCAACAACTAATATTGACTCCATCTTCCTGTCCATTCAAACTTATCCAAATATAGATATAAATGTGTAGGGAAATCAGGGTGTGCACTTTACTCAGTAGTTTGCCTTTCTTATTAATGATATCTCATGGTATTTACTTTAGGTAAATAATACAAATCTTTAAGAATCTATTGAGGTGTGCCTGGCTGGCTCGGTTGGTGAAGCGTATGACTCTTGATCTCAGGGTTGTGAGTTGAAGCCCTATGTTGGGTGTAGAGACTACTTAAAAATAAAATCTTTAAAAAAATTCTGCTTGAGAGCTCATAATTTAAGATATCATAATTTCCCCATTGTTGGGGCATTTATAATTCATATCGCTTCTATTTTGGGGGGGGTGTTTTTTAGAGGCTGCTGCAATAAACATCCTTATACATATAACCTTGTGCACTAATGTATTTATTTCTTCACAAAAGATTTACAAAAACTGAATGGCTAGATCAAAGGACATTTTTCAAATTTTTAAATATTGTAATAGATACTGTCATAACACCATCAAAATGTAGTAATTCTCTTACTGACCCAAACTGACACTATTGACAAAAATTAGTTTAGGTCTATAGCTCACAGTATATAAATAACTCCTCACAGCTTTATTGGGATACAATTGATATATAATTACTCCACATATTGAAAATATACAACTTGAAGTTTTGGCATATGTATATACCCACAAAACCATTCCTACAATCAAGGTAATGAACACACCTGTTAGCCCCCAAAGTTTTCTCTTGTCACTTATAATAATTCATTCTTCCCTCTCATCATCCCCTATTCTATCCACAGTCAGCTAATGATTTGCTTTTTGACACTACAATTAGTTTGAATTTTCTAGAATTATAAGATAGACTTTGAAGTACTTGAGAACCCTGTCTCATACACTGAGGACAATACTTGGCAGTCTCATATTCTTCATTGGCTTATGTGGGTGCTAAACTAACTTGCATGAGCCAAATCTACTGATATACCTCTAAGTCCAGGTAAAGTGGGAAGGAAATAAGGGAGATCTCTGGATTTTCATAACATCAGTACCTTCTTCTTACCAATGTGGATGAAGAATGTAGTGTTAGAACTTCAAGTTAGACTGATACTAGAAATCTAACTTGAGAGTAATAATGTCTCCTACCCTTTGTTTAAAATTCTATTATTCTTTAAAAATTCTATTTTTTCCTTTATTGTTCTTATCATAATTTATAATTATTTATTTACCATTTTTTACTTGCAAAGTTTCTGTGTCTTTCTTTACACTGCAAAAATCTCTGGGGGTGTGGGTCATGTTCATTTTGTTTATCACAGAATGCTCAACTTCTATCAAAGATACTGCAATCAATATTTAATTATCATTTGTTGAATTAAAGAAATATATATACATAGAACACAATGGCCAGTAACTATGCCTATGATTATTATTCATATTAGTCACATTAGGCATTATCATCATCTGATCAGGAAACAAATTCTTATTTGATAAGATACACACTGAGCTAGTAGCAGAGCAAAGGGAAAAAAAAAGCATTAAAAAAAAAATGCTCAAAATGAAGCCAGAAGAGCACAGAATGAAGGAGCATCAGGTAATTTTTGTCTATTTGTTTCTCCTGGTGAAAATTTTAATACAATCGAAGCTGCTGAAATTTCTTATTATATATCTTGAGCATATACGTACAAAAAAAAAAAAAAAAAAATCTTCCTTGGTGTTGCTGACAACCTATGAGCGCCCCCTGCTGTTTTTAACTTGCTTAAAACCTGAGAGCTTTTCAACTGGGTCCTTTCTAAAATTATAAATACATACATACATACATACATACATACATACGTACATACATACATAAAATTTTTAGAAAATGCAGCAAATAAATTTTACTGACTTATATGTTTGTATGAGCTAACTTAACTATGAAGGCCAGAAAAAAATATGATTTTGCACCTCCTGACCCTCCAAAACATGGTAAAACGGAATGCATTGCTTTCTCAAGTAGAATGAGTATACCCTAGCCATTGTCTTGGGCCCCTAATCTCATCTTTGGGAATGGAACTTCTCTAGACTCAATCACTTCAGATCCCCACTACTGTTTCCAATGGGAATTTGTTACTAGCTTTCAAAATTTTAAACATCGTATAACTCTTGGCACTGCACTTCCAGTTTCAAGACTTTTGTGAAGCGATACAGACATGAATGCAAATAAATGGACGTTTACCATACTACTCATTATAATAAGAAATAAATATTACTAAAAATAATTTAAATATTTGCATAAATCAAAATTTAAGTATGATTCATTTATATGTGCTTTTTATTTCTTTATTTTTAATTTATTTTCCATGCACTAATCATCTTTTATTGAGGTTTTTTTTCTTTTAAATTTTTTAATGTTTATTTTTGAGAGAGAGAGAGAGAGAGAGAGAGAGAGAGAGAGAAACAGCCTGAGTGGGGGAGGGGCAGAAAGAGAGGGAGATACAGAATTGGAAGCAGGTTCCAGGCTCTGAGCTATCAGCACAGAGCCCCCTGCAGGGCTCAAACTCACCAATTTGGATATCATGACCTGAGCTGAAGTCAGATGCTTAACCGACTGAGCCACCCAGGTATCCCTAGTGGGTGTTCATTCTCAATTAAAGGATTCAGGGGGTTGTGCACCTGAATGGCTCACTCAGTTGAGTGTCTGATTTCGGCTCAGGTCAAGATCTCATGCATGGTTCCTGGGTTCAAGTCCCACATTGGGCTCTGTGCTGACAGCTCAGATCCTGGAGTCTGCTTCAGATTCTGTGTCTCCCTCTCTCGCTGCCCCTCCTCTGCTTGTGCTCTGTCTCTCTCTCTGTATCTCAAAAATAAATAAACGTTAAAAATTTTTTTTTAATTAAAAAAAAAAAAAAAGGATTCAAGGGTGTGAGGCAAAGGTCCTGGTCAGGAATACAGAATGCATCCTAAACACTGGGCCCTCTTCAGTCAGTGGTACTTGTGTAGCCACTTGGGTTTGAGTTCCTTGTATGAAAGAAAGTAGTTGAAAAGCACATACACTGTCAGCACCATAGAAATCCCAGGGATTCCTTCCTTTGAAACATTCCAGCCATGCCTTAGGAATGAAATCCCCCAACAGTATCCAGCTTGGCAGCTCTCCTAGTATGACATCCATCAACTTCTCCTTCACTGGTATGACGGACACCAGCTTGGAATCCTGGGTGTCCATATATACTTATTTTTAAAAGTGCAGAAACGTCTTGAAAAATCACATAAAGTTGTTAGTGGTTTCCTCTAATTTGGGAGATTTATGGACTAAAGGAATGAAAGTTACAGGTATACATACATATAATTATTTACATACATATAATTATTTACATAATTATATGATTATAGTTATATGTAATTTATATTAAATTTTATATAATATCTATTTCCACATTGTTTGTCTTCCCAATGTTTTTAATTATACTTTTTTATTTTGACATTGGTACATACAAGAAACAAAACATTTCCATTACCACAAGGATCTCTCATAGCCCTTATATATCACATGCACTTCCCTCTTACTCCTACCCACTCCTAACCCCTAGAAATCTCTTATCAATTTGTATAATTCTGTCATTTTGAGAATGCTATGTAAATGGAATTATACAGTATTTCAGTTTTTGGGTTGGCTTTTATTCACTTAGCATAATTCTCTAAAGATTCTTCCAGCTTGTGTAGATCAATTGTTTATTCTTTTTTATAGTACTCCATCCTACAGATGTATAACAGTTGGTTTAACCATTCATCCACTTAAGGGCAATGGGGTTATTTGCAGGTTTTGGTTACTACAAATAAAACTTCTATGAATGTTTGTAATAAGTTCTTGCATAAACATGTTTCATTTCTCCAGATAAATGCCCAGCAGTACAATTAGTGAGTCATATGGTGGATGTATGTTTAGTTTTTCAAGAAACTGTCAAATGATTTTCCCAGAGTAAGTTACACTATTTTGCATTCACACCAGCAATTATGAGTGATCCAATTTTTCTACAACCTCATCAGCATTTGGTGTTGTTACATTCATAGTAAGTTTATCAACAATTTCTGCCATAATGTTTATCATCAGTTTCTGCCTAGTTTCTCATGGTCTGTCCTTGGATTCCTTATTAATTCAATCCTCTTTTTGATAGACTCCCAGAAAAACCTCCACTCCCCAAAGATTGCCATATTAAATCTATTACTCAGTTTTCTCTATTTAGCAGATTGAATGAAAGCATAGAGAGTCATCCTTCTCAAATATGCCAAATGCACCAAGCTTGGAATGAGAGCAATGAATAGCTTAATAATATGAATGATGCAAGAGAACAAAAGGGTCACCCCAACCAGATAAAACCTAACAGAAAATCTACCCATTCAATAAACCAAGCCCAACACAGACTATATTCAGGCTCTGTGCTATGTGCTAAGGATTATCAACATAAATAAGTTTGAGTTCCCCTCCATTTGACTTCAGAATCTAGAAAGGACACTTAGAAATAAGTATGAAAATAAGACTGTTGAAATATGTGTTATGAATATATCTGCTGGTTTAGAATAGCATCTGATGTTTTTTTCAATCAGCAATGAAACACTATCAAAAAGTCTGAAGCAGTGGTCGGGGTGGGGAGAGGTAAGAAACCACCTTTTCTGCTGTGTGGCTAATGGATTGGAAGGGATCAGCTCTGGGAATACAGAGGACATTTGGGAGACTAACACAGTAGTATGGTGAGAAATGACAAGGTTTGGGGAAAATAAGTAACAGGAACGATAATGAAAAATGTATGTACAGATGTAGAAAAGTTTTATAATAAACAGAACTTTCTTAGAAATTAGAAAGTAAGGCTGAGAAAAAGGCATACTGACAATGATTCTCAACTTTCTGACTTAGGCAATCGGGAAAATAGTTGTACTATATACTGAGACAGGAAATTAGAATATGGTAGCATGTTTTGAGTGATAATGAGTTCAGGTGGAGGTGAATTCAGGTGAACATAAAAAAGGACTTCTGGTGGAAGTGTCTAATAGGTAACCATCTCTTTTCCTCAAAAGAGAGATATGGAATATAGCTATAGATTTTAGAGCTCCTAACATGGAAATTATATTGGCAGCTGTGGGAATGCATGAGACTCTCAATGAAAGCCATACACAAAGTGAAAAGAGAAGAGGAATAAATATTCAGAGGAATCAGGATAATAATGGCTATTTAAAGAAACTGAAAATAATGGGCAGAGAGTAAGAAGAACACTAGTGGTGGAAGGAAAGATAATCCAACAGAGCAGAAAATTTCAAGTAGAATGAAGTATCTCAGGTGGCAGCTATTCTGAAGTGGCCAAGTAATGTGGTAAATGACATTATGTTTCCTAAATGAGTCAAGCATAGTCATGTGACTTGGTTTGGCCAATGAAACAGGACTATAAGTGATGTACATCACTTTCATGGGAAAGTTTTAAAAGCTAGCCTATGATTCACTGAGTTCTCTTTTTGCATATGACATGATGATCAGAAATGCTCAAGATAAAGATTATTCCACCAGTTCCTGGTCACAGAATTCACACAACATGAAGAGAACTCTAAGCAACTCAAGATGATCAAACAGTGTGAGAACAAATTAAAATGTTGTGGATATAAGCCTCTGAAATTTGGGATTATCTATTATTGTAGGTGAGCAATCTAGTCTATTCTTACAGACTTAGGTGAAACAAAAAAGGAAAACAGAAAGTTTCACAAAGTGCAACTATTTTAGTTGAAAAAAAAAACACGGGGCTCAAAAAATAGCAGGAAATCAAGATAATCTTCATAGAGATGTCAGTTAACATTATGTTAATCAAGAACCAACCAGAAAACATAAATGACTTTAACATTTGGAACAGAGAGGCTATAATGCACAGAATTGATTCAATAGATGATAGAAGATCTAAACAGTCAAAGAGGTGATGGTGAGGCAACCTGGAATGGATAAAGCAGGAAGCCATTAGCAACTTCAGCTGAAGAGCAAAAAAAAAGAGGTGGTGTAACCACTGCCACTGGAGTCGCCTGGCAAAGGCTGGAACCAATGCAGACCTATCCAGCAGGACATGGAGTTTCAGATGTGATATTTCTGGGGACTTCTCCCAAGTAGAAGGGTGAGGAGGCTATACTCAGGCTTTTCCCACTTCCCACCTCCTATGTCCTGCCTGAACCCCCCAGGGTCAGAATGCAGCTCAAATGTCAGCTGACCTGGAAACCCGGGAACCGAGACAGGGAACCTGTAGGGGTTAGCATCACAGAGCCAAGCAGGGGAAGGGTGGGGAATGGATCTGAGGAAAAATAGTCCCAAGAATGGCACAACCTCAGGTCTGAAGGAAGAACAGAGCAGACATTCTTAATGGGAAGAAAGACATTACTGATTTTTCATTAAGGAATAAAAGTGCAGGAGCAAAGAGATTTAATTATCTTCTCAGTGATAGGGCTAGAGCACATGTCACAAAAGGAATAATGAAGGAAGGAAGGAAGGAAGGAAGGAAGGAAGGAAGGAAGGAAAAAATATTGACGAGACAAGACATGTAAGCAAAGGCCAGGTCATGAAGGGCCTGTAGGCCATGCTAAGGAGCTGGACATCCATTTTATAGGTTATTGTATATCACTACAATTATATCTTGAAAAGATAATTCTAGTATCATAATAGATGGTGGCATGGGGAAAAGGAAAGGACAGTTCAGAAACTAGTTGCCAAAGGATGATGCAGTGAAGGCCTAACTTGGTGGCAGGGTCTGTAAGACCTATGGAGTGGCCATAGTATAGCCACAAACTTAAGAGAAACTCCCACTCTGGTGATGTAGACTCTAAACCAGTGAAAGACAGTAGGCTTGTCAGACAATACTTTGAACACCCTTTTCATTTTATATTTAAAAATATATTTAGCCTGGGTGGCTCAGTTGGTTGAGTATTTGACTCTTGATATCAACTCAGGTCATGATTTCACGTTTTGTGAGATCAAGCTCCATGATTCTCTCTCTCCTTCTCTCTCTGCCCCTTCTGTGCTCATGCTTGCTCTCTCTCTCTCTCTCTCTCTCTCTCCCCCTTCCTCCCTCCCCCAAAATAAATAAATAAGCGTTATTTAAAAAGCTTCTTTAGAAACAAGGGCATAGGAACTTGAGGTGTCTGGAAACATCGTCGAAGAGCAGTTGAAGAAAATGAGAATGTTTAATTTAGACTCAAGCAAGACATAATCATGTCTTCCTGAAAATGTAGGTTCTCTTGATAACAACAGGCTCTCTGGAGTTTATGACCCAAAAAATTATCTACTTAGGCCCTTCTGAATAGACAGACTCCAGAAATAAACATAGGACACAATGAAATCTATTCATTGCTTTATTCATTGTTTTCAGGGGTCACCAGATCTTAGGCTGGAATGAGTTCCAGCCTGCAAGAAGGGGAGTACCTTCCCCTTCTCCTCCATCAGAGCTTAGTGCTGCCATCACACCAAATGCGACAGGGCCTCCTGAAAGGCAGAAGGACGAGAATAAAAATAAAGCAGCTTACATGTACTTAGCATGTTTCCAAAAATAGGCATCAACCTATTTAACCACCATTTTGCTGATGTGGAAATGGAAGCTCAGAATGGTTAAGTTTCAACAAAGAATCCCTAAGCTGAGAAATATAAAGTCACAACCAGAACACAGGTCTCTTTCATTCAAAAACTCCTTCTAGAAAAGTAGATGTTGCACCTTCCCTGAGATGCCTGGACACGCAAACTTTATATGAGTACAGTCAGTAAAAGGGAAATACATGTCCGGAGGTGAGAACAGAGTGGTTGGGAGAGAGGGGGGAGAGACAAATTAGCCCACAAGCTATAGTTACCAGAAGTTTCTTCACTGCCTCAGAGGCCTCTGGTCCCAGCTCATTCACACACTTTTTTAGCCCTTCTACAAGGTGCTCAACAGAAATGCCCAGAGTTTTCAGAACAAGCTTTAATGGATCCAAAAAGGGGAGAAGGTCGTCCACAGGTAAAGGTAAGGCATTGTTGACAGCTTGTGGCAAACCGTTGGCAAGGAAAGTGGTGGCTGCAGGGCAAAAGGAAAACCACGTGAAACAGGCACATCTGATTCTTATCTGTTACTGCACTACCTTCCACTGTGTCCATCAATGGCTCCATTCCCGCCCCAATTGACTTCCCATGAAAACTTTTGCCTCAGGGCTTTTGCACCTGCTGTTCTGCCTCCTTAAGCTGTTCTTTCTCCAGATAGCTACGTGTTTCTCATCAAATATTACCTCCTCAGAAAGGTAGCTAAAATAGCATCACCCATCTCTAACTTCATTTTTTCTTACCATGACCTAAAATAGTAAATATTTGTTTATTTATTTCTTGCCTTCATCCTCTTACTAGTATGTAGGCTCCATGAGAACAAGGAGTATATGTTTTATTCACTTGTCTAAAACAGACCCTGACATGTAGTAAGCACTCAGTAGATACTGGTGGTTGACTGAATAGGTATATACTTTGCATGTGGCTATCTCCACAGCCCATGGCTTTGAGGCCAAAGAGTAGATTCCATAATGAATCTTTATTTGGGGATATGCATGTCCAGGGAGTCCAGGGAGTTTCAACTTCAACTTCCAACTAATTCAACTTCACACTGCAAATATAACTGAACTCCAACTCTTTAAGAGTTAGCGCAGATGCATAGTTGAATAAAACAACGCTATTCCACTCAGAGAACTTACACAGTCTAGTGGACAATAAAGATCTGTGTATGCCACAGTGAGGCATGTGCTGTGCTAACATTATGGATTAAGCTCAGCGGAAACATAAGAGAAGGGATGACTAATTCTAATGTGGTAGAGTGTTGGAGCAATCTTCCCAGAGAGATGTTGTTGGAGTCATGTCTTTAAGCAAATTCCAGGATCATAAGGTAAAGGAGGGGAGGTGCGTTATAAAAAGGAACAAAATTAACAAAAGCACTGAAATGTTAAGATGAAAGTGCATACACAGGCTGGTGAGCCTTTCAGAAGTGGCTGGAGTGCAGACTTCTAGTGAGGCATGCTGAGGTGGGGAAAGGAGGTAAGGCTGCAAAACTCAGGTGAGGTCAGATTTTTCAGAGCTTTGAATGCCATACTAATGAGTTTGAGATTTTTTTTCCCAAGGGCAATGGGGAGGTATCAAGGCTCCTTTATGGAACAATTGCATTTTGTATCTTTGGCTTTAGAAAGATAACTCTCACATAGGAATGCCTGGATGGCTCAGTCAGTTAAGCGTGCAACTCTTAGTGTTGGGTTCAGGTCACGATCTCACAGTTTGTGAGTTCAAGTCCCGTGTCGGACTCTGAGCTGACAGTGCAGAGCCTGCTTAGGATTCTCTCTGTCTTCCTCTCTCTGCCCCATCCCCTGCTTGCATGCACTCTCTCTCTAAAAGTAAATAAATAAAAACTTAAAAAAAAAAAGAAAGATACCTTTCACATAGAAGATGAATAAGAAGGAAAATGTAGAGAATGATAATACATACAATATATATTTTTACAAAACACATGGTGCAGATATGTAAACCCACATATGCATGAGCACACAGATAAGAAAAAAAGACCCTGCCCTAGTTCATTTTTCTTAGGAGTCCTTTTCATTTCCCCATTCAAATCATACAAGAGGAGTCTACGCATCTACTTCCCTTCATCTTCTACCACCTATTTCCTTCCAAAGTTCTCCCCTGGAGGAGGGATATTTATTTCCTCCAACCACCTTTCAATTGCCACCTCTTTCTGTAGATATTTGACACTAGTCACTAAAGACAAACAAAGTAGCCAAGACTGGTTAAGTTACAAATTGATCCAAAATTTCAGTAAAAAGTACAAGCCAAAGTTGCCAATGTGGGTATGGCAGCATCCAGTTTCTCATGATTAATCTCCCTACTTATTTTTAAGGCTTTGGTGAATGTCTTCTCTGTATATACTTATATACTTCCAGGGGAAGACCCTCAAGGCCTCCTGTTCTTTGAATGAGCAATGGTTATCACAGTGCATTTTGCAGATGTCAATATACCTCCAAAAAGAATGGATCAGTTCCCATTCTCCTCCAAGAATCCAACTTCTATACCCCACCTAGAAATTGAACTGTTCGCCTCTTAGTCCTCTCACAGAGCTGTATGTCTATATGTCTCTGTGCATTAGTCTAGCATCGTAGTAACTTCTGTCTGGAGAAGACTTAGCTCCCCTGTCAGATTAAAAGACCTTGTAAACAATCTTTGTGTCTGACTCATATCTGTATCTTCCCATGTTTATCCAAATGCCCAACAGGTTGTAGCCATTCGGCAACTATCTGTTAACTGTGTGAACAGATAAATGTAGAAATGTCTCAGGAGAAACAACCTGGCAAGTGACTACAAGTGACAGAAAAAAAAAAAAATGAACTCCATACAGTTTCAAAAGAAAGAAGTTACAAAGTGAGATTCTGACTCAAGATTAATGAAGATAAGAAAACTAAGGGCACAATGTTCAACAATGTTGATATTTAGTGTGAGTTGGCTAACTTTTAAGTTTATTTATTTTGAGAGAGAGAGCATGAGTGAGAGAGGAGCAGAGAGAGGGAAAGAGAGACTCCCAAGCAGGCTCCCTGCTGTCAGCAAAGAGCCCAATGTGTGGCTCTATTTCTCGAACTGTGAGATCATGACCCTAGCCAAAACCAGGAGTTGGACACTTAACCAACTGAGCCACCCAGGTGCCCCTGGCTAACTTCTTCTGTAGGATTCATTCAGGATAGTATTTTTATTGGGTTATAGCTTGGTAGGCTGGGATGGGGGTAGGGGGTTGCTGTATCTGAAATCCCTTCTAACCTTTCTATTCCATGGTTCTAAAACTCCCTCCACCATATTCCCCTGCGAGCCTAGGTTTACTAGTTATGTTCCTATTAACAGAAAAGCAGAGGAATATATGTTCAGGCTACTTACCAGAGTAACTGCAGATGCTGAGGGTCACCAGCAAAAACACAGTTACCAGCTTCATGATAGGTTTTCTGCGATATTTACTTGGAGTTTAAAAATGAATTGCAAAGGGCAGTGAATGCACTGAGCTAGTGGCTCCACTTGCTGTGCAGTGTGACAGCTGCTTTTTGCACATGCACATATTTATATACCAGCCATGACCTAAATTTCAGTCACTACCACTTGACTCACCCCAAAGAAGAAGAGCATGAAGGTCATGTTTCCTCACTAAACAAATTGGAGGTTTTTCCGCTTTTCCTCATATTCCCATGAGAAACAAAGCTTTCACTTGAGGCATTCTCAAGGACCTCTCATAAAAGCCCTTCCTTGCCCAGAGATGCCAGCAGGAGCAGAGAGCTCTAAGAGTCCTTCTCTTGAAATAATATTGCAAAAAGGGGAAGTTTAATATTGAGATTAAATAAGGAGCGAATGTTCTGTTTTCCTCCAGCTTTCTATTCATTTAAAGTTGGCAGAGTCACATCACCTGACATGCTATCCAGTTGTGGAAGCAATCAGATGGTCCCATCAGCTGTGGTATATACAGACTCAGCTTCATTGCATCTAGTGCCATATCACTCTAGAATTTACCTCCACCCACCCCATCCCCACTCACACATCTACCATGGCAAGATCTCTTTTCTAGTATCTCCCAGTTATTTTGAGAATCCCTAGGGTGTGCCTTCTTTGTGCTATCACATAGAATAATAGGCTCAGGATCTAAAAATCAAAATGCTTTTGGGGCATCTGGGTGGCTCAGTCGGTTAAGTGCCCACCTCTTGATTTTGGCTCAGGTCATGATCTCATGGTTAATGGGATTGAGCCCTGGGTTGGGCTCTGGCTAACCACGTGGGATCTGCTTGGTATTTGCTCGCTCTCTCTCTCTCTCTCTCTCTCTGCCCCTCCCCTGCTTGCACATGCTCTCTTTCTCTCAAAATAAACTTAAAAAATGAATAAAATAAACAAAAATCAAAATGCCTTTGTAAAAACCTAGGATTCAATATTTACTCTCGGTATAATCTTGGATTAGACTTTTTAAAATCTATAGTATCGGTCTCCTCACCTACGATGGGGGTGTGTGTGACCCTGAGGCAAAAAATCATTGCAAGACCTTGTCTACATAAATAATTTAGGACACCAAAACATGCATTTCAGAACCATTCTGGCAATCCAATCTCACACAATCACACAAAGGAAATACTGGGCCAGCCACAGGAGCAATCTGCTTGCAAGGCCGCACCCCTAGAGTCAGGACTTGACCACGGGGCTCCAGGACATCCCTATTTGTAAGCACGAGCCCTGGAATTCCTTTAGCATCTGGCGCTTCACATGCAAGAAAGAGGGTAAGAATGGACCTTGAAGGAGAAAAACAGGAATCAGGATGCAGGTAGATGCCAGTCCCAGGTCAAACAGCACTGCTGGCCTCAGTCATCCCCACCATGAAAGAAGGACACAGAACATTTTGAGGAAGATATGCCAAGGCATGAGCCCTAATGGTGCACCAGTCAGGAGTTGGAGCTCCAATTGAGGGTGTGGTATTGTCAGGAAAATTTAGTAAAATTGTGCAGAGAATGTAACTGTAGCAAATCAGGATTAGTACTTAATAAGTGTCATCTGTTATTCATTCTTGTAAGGTACTGCATTGTAACTGCCATTTGTTTATTTTTCTGCTACTTTATAAACTGCGTGAAGGAGATCATGAATTACCACCATGCTAATTCTCTCCTTCGACTTCTGCTGTGTCTGTCAGAGAATGCTTCCATTTCTCCTGGGTATTAAAACCTAGCCAGGTGTAATATGTGTATCACATATCAATGTGCAAAACCCTCAGAGGGCCAAGGCTGTGTGGCAAAGTAGAAGTGAGTTGATGCCATCAGTTACTTTTATGTTGAGGGGTGGCTGGCTGACTCAGTCAAGATTGAGAGCATGCAACTCTTGATCTTGAGTTGTGAGTTCAAACCCCATGTTGGGCATGCAGCCTACTTAAAATTAAAAAATAAATTAAATAAATAAATATTTTTATGTTGTGGTATCTTTATGGGATACTAATCAGCGATGCCCTCATCTTTGCTTGTCATTTTCCAGGTTCCTTTCAGATCCTTTCCCTGCACATCCCCTCCTCTGCTCTGTCCTAGAGGAAGCTGTGTTCTCCAAACTGTGGTTTCCAGACTTGCTTGCCAAATGTGTCTGGTTAGGTCTAGCTTATGGAAGGCACTGGTAGAGGATTCCAAGGGAGAGAATGGGAGAACCCAGGGTATTTCTCCCTTTCTTTGCTTCAGGAAATATCTTGACCAGTGACTCCATCTTCTCTGTGGCTCCAGCTCCTTCCAGTAAGGGCCTGTGCTTGTGGTCCCACCCAAGTCAGGCTGACACACCACTGTTCCAGCTTCTATGGCATGGCCCCAGCCCTCAGTCCAAGCTCCTCATTCTCCGACTCAGTCAAGGAGACAGGAGTCAGTAGTAGCTTCAAGCATTTTGTAAGATCAGGATTGTCTCACCTCCCTGCTTCTTGCTTTAACTGCACTTCTAGCACCTTGTAAATGATCTTCCAAGTTAAATTCTTCCTATTTGATCACCTGGTATGGTTTTGATTTTCTGGCTGGGATATAACTAATATAGCATTCTAAAATATTAGAGAGCTTTTGCTGAAAACAGATCTTTCAGTTTTTAAACAGTTTTTAAACAGAGGTGTTTGTCTCACAGGTATCAAGTGATAGATTCACAAAGGGCAAGACCAAGACTCCTCCAAGAGAAATAAAGCATCACACACACAAAGCTGCTTCTCCTTTCCAACCTCTAAGGCGTCTGATAGTGTCTTGAGCTTGTCTCCTGGCCCGACAGGGTGAGTTCTTCTCTAGGAAGGCCCGTGTGCTGGATTCTAATAGGCCTATCAAACAGCCTGCCAGACATGCAGTATTGGCTGAAACCTGGTAGTAGACATGGCTTGGACTAAAGGCTGGAACCTGCTCCATGCAAAACACACACACACACACACACACACACACACATTCACAAACACCCACATTCTTACACATGCAAGAACACTCACCTGTGCCTGTGCACACATACACACACAACCATCAAGTACTACTGTTTTCACTCACTCATTCAACAAACGTTTGCTGATCATCAACTGTGTGTCAGGAATTAGAACTGGAGCAGTAAACCAGACAAGCAAATTTCTCGCCTTCCTGGAAGTGACAATATGATAAACAGAGAATGAACAAGTAAACAAAGAACAAATGATAAGAGGTAAGAAGCAAAGAGGATGCAGTGATAGGGAACAAGTAGACTGGGTTATAGTCAGAGTTGAAAAGAAACTTGGACTTGGCTACTTCCATGCTTCTTAAGTTCTGAGCCACTGCAGTCATCATGTTTTTTTTATTCCATATTTTTGATGCTTTGAGATCTTGGGGACTTGTCGACCTTGGAGGTATTGCCCTTCCCAGGGCTAGGTAATTCCTAGAGATAGCAAATAACACCTTTCATATCCAAACAAACCAACACAGAGCCCATCAGGCCAACTACCTCCTTTATGGAACTCTCATACTCTAGGCTACTACACCCCTGCCCTAATCACCCAAGGCCAGGTACCAGACAACTAGAGATAGTCCCTATACCCCAGAGCCAACAGAAATTATTCAAACTAGCCAATCCTTAACCCGCTTACCCATCTTATCCGTCCTTTCCCACAGAAACCGTAATAAAGGCTCTTGCCCCCTTTCCTCCCCCCAACCTTACCCCTTCACCCTCCTGACAGATCGGGTGCTTCCCTTGTGACCCCCCCCCCCCCCCGTGATGTGGCCACAAGGATCTGAGTATAACGATCTATCTTTTTGATGGCAGTCATCTCCTGATCTGTTGGCCTGAAAAATAACAAAACCTATATTTTAAAACAGGAATCTAGGCTTTTCTTGTGCCTTTGTAATGCTACTGATACTGTCTTTCTTTGCAACATAATTATTTGAACTAATGTCTTCTTTCCCAGGACTAATTTGTAAACATCCTGATGGGGCTTGTCTTGTTCATGTCTGGATCCTAACACAAAGCCTTACACACTTGATAATATTATTAGGGACCACTAATCAGTGCCAGGCACTACACTTTGCAAAAACTATCTACTTCATCCTCATAAAATCCCTGACCATAAGGGCTTTTATCCCACTTCACAAATGAGAAGTCTGAAGCCAGAAGCAAGAATTGATTGCCAAGATTACTTAGATAATAAAAAATGCAACCATCATTGAAGTCCTTTCTTTTCTGATTTGTATTCCTTTACTTTTAGACACTTAACTAATATTCATTTCCATTAAGCATTTGTAAAATAGATTACCTCATGAAGATAAATAAAAAGGAAATGAGTGCCAGTGTTTCTAAATTAATTTTAGATGTGCTTTTTTTTTTTTGTTTTTAATGTTCATTTTTGAGAGACAGAGACAGAGCATGAGCAGGGGAGGGGCAGAGAGAGAGGGAGACAGAGAATCCAAAGCAGGCTCCAGGCTCTGAGCTGTCAGCACAGACCCAGATGCGTGGCTCGAACTCAAGAGCCACGAGATCAAGACCTAAGCTGAAGTTGGACACTCAACCAACTGAGCCACCCAGGCACCCCTGGATGTGCTTTTTGAACGAATTTTTTGTGGAGATAAAATTTTTACTCAGGAGTGGAAATTCATTAGCCATTCAACAGTGATTTACTGACCATGTTTGGTATTTTGGCTCTGTGGTAGATGCTGGGAATACAGCAGGAGCAAAAGCAGGAATCACTCTTGCCTCATTTAAATTATATTAAAGAAAACTGTTAGAATCAAATCAGTTTTTTTTTTCCTCTGTAAGAGGAATGGCAGTTATAAAGAAGCCAACTGAATTTAGATATGAGATACTGATCAGGAAAAAGAAAAGAATCAGCCTGAGATTTCATTCAACACTCCTCCTTCCAGCTGCAGAGGACACAGTCATTCACCAGGAAATCACACTGAAAGTGTGGAAGTAGAGCTTGTTATTTTCCTTCTTCTCCTTGCTATGACTGGATGGTCAAAAGTAGCCTTAACTGAAGGCTATCTAAGAAGGGGAAACAGTCTTAAAATATGTCTTTAAAAACACAACCACATAAAATAGAATTAGATGTCAGCCCAGCGGAGCCTGAGTGGCTCATTTGGTTAAGTGTCTGACTCTTAATTTCGGCTCAGGTTATGTGTTTTGTGGGATTGAGCCCCCACATCGCTTGGGATTCTCTTTCTCCCTCTCTTTCTCTCTCTGCCCCTTCCCTGCTCATGCTGCGCTCTCTCTCTCTCTCTCTCTCTCAAAATAAATAAACTTAAAAAAATGTCACAGCAGTATATCAACCTCATAAAGATTGGAGAAAAGCAAAAACTCTGTTCCTGGCTCCCTTCCATATTGACTGAATCCTATTCAATGAAAATCAGGCCATTGTCATTTGAGGCTTTTAGTCTCTTTCTAGACACTACAGGGAACCCCAAATGGAACGTGAGCTGAGGATGATGGAACACAGGAAATAATGGGTAAACCAAGACCAACTTGAAGCAAAATGTGAAGAGCATTGGAAGGGGTGACAAGTGATTGGTCTGGGGTTGATTTTTCAATGGATTTAAGTGTTACCTAAATGCAAAGACATGAATAAACAGAGAAAATAAGAAATAAAGCTACAATTTGCAATGTTTTATGTTAGAAAACAGAGATGATTACATGGGCTGAAAAGAAGGAAGTGTGGACAGCGTCTCACCTCTCCTTGTCTAGCAGTGTTTATTCACATTGTCTGACCGTAGCAGATTTCAAACAAAAGTTTAGTTTGCAATCAAACAATGAGTTGGGTCACATGAGTTAGATGAGAAGATATGGCTGTAAAAGGCTAAATTCTGATAGCCTGAATGAGACTAGTACTTGATCTAGCAAGATTTTTTTTTTGAAGTATAACTGACATACAACTTATGCTTAACTTCACATGTACAACATAATAATTCAGTATTTGTATATACTGCAAAATGATCGGCACAATAAGTGTGGTTAACATCTGTCACCATACATAGTTACAGAAATTTTTCTTGTGATGAAAAATTTTAAGATGTGCTCTCTTTAAATTTATATATGCAATACAGTATTATTAACTATAGTGGCCATGCTGTACATTACCTGTGCATGACTTATTTTATAGCTGGAAGTTTGTGCCTTTTGACCCCTTTCACCCATTTTACCCACCTCCACCCCCCACCTCTGGCAACCACCAATCTGTCAATCTGTCCTCTGTATCTATGAGCTTGTTGTTGTTGTTCTTTTAAAGATTACACGTATAATTGAGATCATACAGACTTTGTCTTTCTCTAAGTTACTTCATTGACCATACTGCCCTCATAGTCCATCCATGTTGTTGCAAATGGCAAGATTTCCTTTTTGTGGCTGAATAATATTCCATTATATATACACACTGTATTTTCTTTATCCATTCACCTATTGATGGGCACTTGATGTTGTTTTCATATCTTGGTTATTGTAAATAATGCTGCTATGAACATGGGGTTGTGTATATCTTTTTGAGTTAGTGTTTTCATTTTCTTCGAATCAATATCCTGAAGTGGAATTACTGGATCATATGGTGGTTTTATTTTCGATTTTTAAAGGAAACTCCATACTGTTTTACATAGTGGCTGCACCAATTTACATTCTCACCCACAGTACATGGGTGATCCCTTGTCTCCACATCCTCACCAACACTTCTTATTTCTTTTCTTTTTGATAGTAGCCATTCTAACAGGTGTGAGTGACATGTCGTTGTGTTTTGGATTTGCATTTCTCTGATGACTAATGATGTTAAGCATCTTTTCATGTACTTGTTGGTCATCTGTATCTTCTTTGGAAGAATGTCTAATCAAATCCTGTGCCCATTTTTAAATTGGATTGTTTGGGGATTTTGCTATTATGTTGTAGGACTCCTTTACATATTTTTTATATTAACCATTCAGTAGGTTGCCTCTTCGTTTTGTTGTTGGTTTCCTTTGCTGTACATAAGCTTTTGAGTTTGATGCAGTCACACTTGTTTATTTTTGCTTTCGTTGTTTATCTGGCAAGATCTGATCAATAGTGAGAGATATGAGTTCTTATACAGAAGGCAGTCTGGTCACAAGGTTTCTAAGCAGATTAGTATAAAGAGAGGCAGAAAGACCTTTCAGCAACGAGGACAACTCTGGGCTCAGATGAGCACATACTGCCAATCTATGGTATACTCCCACATTCACCGTTAATGTCACTATCTTTTTAGGGAACCAGGGGAGCATTTGCTACACTTAGTTTCCAGCAAAAATGTCAAACAGAGAGGAGGGGAGATCTTCACAGAGGGGAGATCTTCAATGTCCAGCACACATTCTCCACACCGTGATCTTATCCTAAGTTGGCTTTCAACTGCTCTACCCTGGCAACCTTGCAGAGATCCACTCAGGCAAAGGGTCCAACTGTAGCTTATGTGAGTCTTGGGAACACCTGTGATTCTCTTGGAACCTGAACCTGAGAGGACGGGAGGCCTGGACCAGCTACTGTGAGGTCATCTCCCCACCCCCCACCCTTCCACCTCCCCTGGAAGGCTGTCTTAAGACATTTCTCATTGCCTCCCAGGTTCTCTGAGACATGAGGCTTCCTGCCCTCCCCCTCTCAGAACAGAGCTGCAGAATGTAAAACCAAAACCTCTTTGCTGTAGTCTAGAATGGACACCTCAGCAAGAGGGTAGCCCACAACTCATGCTGCGGTCATCCAACCCCTTCTGGTCAGGTATCATCCTTTTCGCTGTATGGGACAAAGAAGACAGGGAGCTGGCACTTTTGGTTTGTCCTTCTCTTTGCTGTTTGTGTGTTAAACCACCTAATCTAAAAGGGCCTCTTGTCTCTTTAGCAGGTCAATCAATCAGGCTTAGCTCTGCCTTGTCTTCAATGTGTGTTCCTGACACCTTTCCAATAAACAGACAAACAGCACGTTCACCATGTGGGTGTGACTCAGGAACATGAAAAGTTCATGGTGCACTGTGCCAAGTTATAGGGCTTCACTCAGCGTCTCAGCTATAAATCATTTCCCTCTTTCCAAACATTTACACTCTGACTCTATTGACCAGCGGTACAGTTTGCAGGGGCATTTTTACTAAGGTGAGTGAGCCCCTGGCAAGACTTGTACAAATGGGCACAGTTGATGATGTTTGCTCAACAATGTCTCCACCTTCTCCAAATCTTTCCATTGTTGTGAATGATCTTTTGTTCCCTGAATGCCCTTATTCTTCCTTTAGTGATCAAGAGCACAGGTCCTAGAGCCAGCCTGTTTGGATTCATGTCCTAGCTCCTCCACTGGGGGAGTTACATTATCTCTCTGGGCCTCAGTTTTATCAAGTTATAAAATAAAGCTAACAAAATGACTTCTTATAGGATTGTTAAAAGGCGTAATAAGTTAATGTATGCAAAATGCTTACAAAAATTAGTACCTCAGCATGGGCAATCATCATCATCATCATCATCATCATCATCATCATCACCAACCTCTCCTTCTCTTTTAGTTTTCCAGCTTCCTAACCATCACCTCCAACACAGCAGCCACCATGACCAACAACTTCATGAACCCTAGTCAATTATTTAATATTGAGTGATATTTGGGAAGTTTTATTTAAAATTTTCTCTTTAAGGAATTCCATATTTCTTTAGCTTGCTATTAAGAATAGAAGGAGGGAAATGGAAAATCACTGTATCCACTAACCAAATAAGACAGGATGTTTTGGTGTACAGTTTTAAATAAGAGACAATTTCATAGCTATAGAAAAGATTTGAGTACCAGTACAAAAATTTTTTTCAGGATCATTTGAGAGTAAATTGCCGATCTGATGTTCTATGACTTACAAATATTAGTGCATACAAGCAAAGACATTCTCCAACATGCCCATAATCAGGAACTTAACATTCATGCATTGCTACCATCTAAGACTTAGACGCAATTCAGATTTCATCAACTGTCTGAATAACGTCTTTTACAGCAAAGGATCCGGTTCAGAATCACGTGTTACACTCAGTTAACAGGTCTTTTAGTCATCTTTGGTCCGGAAGACTTCCTCAGTCTCTCCTTGACTTTCATGACCTTGACATTTTTGAAGATTACAGGCCAACTTTTTTGTAGAATGTTGCTCAATTTGGGTTTGCCTAACATTTCCTCATGGCTAGGTTCAGGTTATAAAAGAAGCCAGGCAGAGTTCCCACTGGATACCATCAGTTGGCACAAGGTTTGTTCCCTTACTGATTTATGTTGTTCATCTCAATCTCTTGATTAAGGTGAAATCTGCCAGATTTCCCAACTATACTTTTTTCTTGTTGTAATTAACAAGTGTTTTTGTGGGAAGGTACTTTGAAACTATGCAAATATACCATTCCTAATACAATTTTCAATTTATCGTTTAAATATCAAAACTATGTTAAATGGATTATAATTCATTACTATTTTTTAAAATTTTTTTTCATGTTTTATTTTTGAGAGAGAGAAAGACAGAGTGCGAATGGGGGGAGGGGCAGAGAGAGACAGAGACACAGAATCCGAAGCAGGCTCCAGGCTCTGAGCTGTCAGCACAGAGCCCGACGTGGGTCTCGATCTCCCAAACTGTGAGATCATGACCTAAGCCAAAGTCAGATGTTTATTATTTTTGAGGGCAGAGGGAGAGGGAGAGAGGGAATCCCAAGCAGGCTCCATGCTATCAGTGCAAAACCCAACATGGGGCTCAATCTCACAAACCGTGAGATCATGACCTAAACCAAAATCAAGAGTCAGACACTTAACCGAACGAACCACCCAGTGTCCCAAACATGGTAGATATTAATCTAATTATATCAATAATCACTTTCATGTCAGTGGTCTGGAAGTAGAAAAATACACCATGTTAATAGTAACCAAAGTAAGTAGCTTTATCAATTTCAAAAAGAACTGACTTCAAAGGACCTAAATGTCACTGGGTTCTGCTTTAGACAAGGAAATATACTGATTATTTTATTCTTGAGTGGAAGGGGTAGGAAAAGGAGTAACCAAACATTTGCGGTTTGGCTTCTGTTTGGGGAGAAATGACTAAGAAAGACTCCAAGTAAGAGTGGCTCTAAAGGCTGAAGATTCTAAAGGTTCTAAGGTGTGGTTTTATAGTATTCTGTTGTCTGGTGTGTGTAATCCCTTCTCCCATTTCTTTGTAAACTTATTAAAGTCTACTATGCCCACGAACAGCTAAGAGTGAATGGATTTTTCCCATTTTATCAGGTACCTTTAGATTGAACAGTGTACTTGACTGTGGAGATGGAAAAAAAAAAAAGGTTATAACCTTTAATAGTTTAGTAGGAGAGAGATTTAAACAAAAAAATAGAATGCCCAATGTAACACTCTCTAATAGAACCATACATAAATTCAGGGTTTTCAGGGAAAAAGGACCATTATTCTAGCTGTGGATCCACAAGTACAGCCAAGGCAGGAAAGACCTTCACAGGATACTCAAAAGTGCTTTTTTAATAACTATTACTAGGAAATACATTACTAGGATTTCTAATGCTAGAAAAAATTTCCCTCGTGAACTCCACAGTTGCTTTTGATATTTCTTACTAGTCCTGTATTCAAAAATACGATCTTCTCAAGCTGTTTTCTTCCTTTATTGCCCCAACAGTGAATACTTACCACCTGTCTTCTATGTGTTGAATATGGAAGGCTGTAAGGAGGGTGACATTGTTATCTTGCCATTCTGATAAATTAAGGGAACTCACAATTTTGAGCCTCAGAAAAAAAAGTATTTAGAATGAGCATGATTGTTGTCTTAATAAACCTTTATTTGAAGTACATAATTTCCCATCTTAAAACCCTATGCCCACTTTCAGCAATGACCCTTACATCTCACTCTCTTCAGAGTAAAACTTCTTAATATAAACATTGTTCCCTTTGTCTACATTTTCTCCCATTCTCTTCACTTTCCAACACAGTTATTTATTTATTTATTTATTTATTTATTTATTTATTTATTTAAATCCAAGTTAGTTATCAAATACTGTAATAATGATTTCAGGAGTAAAATTTAGTGATTCATCACTGACATGTAACACCCAACGCTCATCCCAACAAAGTGTCCTCCCTAATGCCTCTTGCCCATTTAACCCATCAGTTATTTTCAATAACTGAAAATGAGTTTATTATCCACAAATTCACGTTAAAAAAATTGAATCTTGGGACCTACTTACATCAGCCACAAAAATTAATTACAATGGATTGTAGAGCTTCTAGGATTATATAGAATATTGTCACAATCCTGGGTCGGGCAAAGTTTTCTTAAATAGGATACAAAAAACACTAACAACAAAGGTAAAGGTTGCTAAACTGGACTCAATTAAAATTAAGAACCTTTGTACATCAAAAGATATTATTTTTTAAAATATTTATTTAAAAAATTTTTTTTAATATTTTAATTTATTTTTGAAGGAGAGAGAGAGAGAGAGACAGATCATGAGCAGAGGAGCAGCAAAGAGAGAGAGGGAGACACAGAATTCGTAGCAGGCTCCAGGCTCTGGGCTCTCAGCACAGAACCTGATGTGGGGGTTGAACTCACAAACCATGAGATCATGATCTGAGCCGAAGTCAGATGCCTAACCGACTGAGCCACTCAGGCACCCCAATATTTATTTATTTTTAGAGAGAGAGAACGAGTGGGGTAGGGGCAGAGAGACAGAGACAGAGAGAGAGAATCCCAAGCAGGCTCTGTGCTGTCAGCACGGAGCCCAACATGGGGCTTGATCTCCCCAAACATGAAATCATGACCTGAGCCAAAAACAAGAGTCATGCTTAATGGACTGAGCCACACAGGTGCCCCAAAAGATATTATTAAGAGAGTGAAAATGTAACCTACTCAGCAGAAGTTCATTATAACACATGTATGTAAGGAAACTGAAGCCCACAGAATACAGAGACCTCGCAAAAACTTCAGATTTTCAGTAGCTACCTTAAATTAGGAACCCAGGCCTCCTGAAGTAGAAGCCTCTGCTCTAAATAGGTCATTAAGCTCAAATTGCTATAATTACTGTTTCAGAGTATGAAGTGGTGGGTCATAAAGAAGTGCATTAGGAAGAATTAATAAGAGATTTGAAGTCACGTATCAGAAACACACACACACATAAAATGTACATCTGTGTATATATACATGTATATCTGTATATGTGTATCTGTGTGCACTTGACTATTTTTAAAAATTTTTAATCAGTGTTTGATCTCTGTGACCAGGGAACATAACAACTGAAACCTCTGTGCCTCAATCTCAATTTCCTTACTTGTAAAATGGAGATAATAATGCTATAGGGATTCAAAATGATGGAAATAAAGCACCATGGTGCCTGGCAGAGAAACTTTTGAAAATTTTCAGCAGTAATGGTTATAATTAAGACAAGCCATGAAGTTCCATGAATACTGAAAAATAAGATGGAAGAGTTAAGATGCAGTTAAGTCAGAGGTCTTCACACATCAGGCTAAATTCATGAGACTCCATGTCACTAGTTTCTGTTACCAGTTAAACCTTGGGCACAGGATGTGAAAATCAGCAGGTGCCAAGCAACATCCCCATTCCAGCAAGTATTATCAGCACCCACTAAACAGTTCTCTTAAACTTTTTCTTTATTCAGGTGAATAATTAGTCCTTGAAACAGAGGAAAGTAGGTCATAGTATGTTTGCTGAGTTCCTGAAGACATGCACACATAAATATGTGCACAGAGAGGAAAAGGAGACAGACGGAGAGATTTACACAAGGCTAGGCCATGTAAACACACTAAATACAACCAATAGCCTAGCAGAGTAGCAGAGTTATTCCAGCCAATGCCCATCTTAGGGCAAACGATATTTATTCTGTCCAGACAGTGATCATATAAAGCCTCAACATATTATCCATTTATTCCAATCTGTGGAAGGAAGAGTCAGGTTATTACCAGCTAGCAATGATTGTTCCAGGGGAAATGGAGCATAAAGCTTTTGCATAGTATTTATTGCTTTTCTACATTTATTCTCACACTAAATGAATATATTATGATATTCATTTTTGTAGTTGAAGATTTACCCAGAGTCACATCACAGTTGAAATGGCAGACTTCTAATTGGAACCAGGTCTGTCTCTTCATGACCTCTTCAATCTATGGCCTCCCAAGAGCCCCTTCTCATCACAATGTTAGGACCAGCCTCTAACTAGAATTTTATCCTACCCTTTTTTTTAAAATTTTTTTGGTAACGTTTTATTCATTTTTGAGACAGAGAGAGACAGAACATGAACAGGGGAGGGTCAGAGAGAGAGGGAGACACAGAATCTGAAACAGGCTCCAGGCTCTGAGCTGTCAGCACAGAGCCCAACACGGGGCTTGAACTCATGGACCGTGAGATCATGACCTGAGCCAAAGTCGGATGCTCAACCGACTGAGCCACCCAGGCACCCCAATTTTATCCTACTTTTATAACACTTAAGAAAAGAAGATTGTAAGGCAGCATAGTTACTGTCATTAATAGTTTTTCACAATGCAAGTCAGGGTCAGTGAACTATGAGAACAGAATAAAAGGCATGTAGAGTCATCATATTGAATAAGGCTATGCTTTGTTTCTTAACAATTTGTCTACACATATGTATGCATACACTAGGCTATACCACAAAATTTCTATTTTTGCTTTGGGTACACACTCAAAATGTTTAAAAATCAATGTTTGGTAGAAAGAGCCCAGGATTTGGCATAATACAGGTCTTAATCTGAATGTTATTACTGCTGGTATTATTACCTAAAGAGTTTCTGCAACGAGATCCCAGACAGTTCCCTTTTCCTCAGATTGCTTATGAAGTCAAAGAAAAATTCCTTCTCTCGAATATTAACTCCCTTTACAGTGGCTATTAGTACCTTCTTACCATCAACCAAGCTGCTATTTAAATTATGATTTGAGATGAAAAGAAAAAAATTTTTACTCATTTAAACTGTATCTATCAGTGCTCGGCCTAAACTCCATAAAGGCAGAAGCCAAAATCTATTTCCCTAGCAGTCAGGCCAGAGCTTTTAAATAGTAGGAACTCAATGGGTATTTGAATTACAACAATGGTTGAATGCATAAAAGATGGAATGAACCAATAAATGAGTACCCTGTGGCAGGCACTAGAGACACAGAAATGAACAAGGCATAGGGGCGCCTGAGTGGTTCAGTTGGTTAGACATTAGACTTTGGCTCAGGTCATGATCTCACGGTTGGTGAGTTCGAGCCCCACATTGGGCTCTGTGCTGACAGCTCAGAGTCTGGAGCCTGCTTCGGATTCTGTCTCCTCTCTCTCTGTCCCTCCCCCGCTCGTACTATCTCTCTTTCTCAAAAATAATAAATAAACATTTTAAAAAATGTCTAAGAAACAAACAAGGCATAGATCTGGGTCTTCAAGGAAATAAGTATAAACATCTATTACTTTATTCATGTTTTCAGCAAATATTTATTCAGAACCTTCTATTTTCCAGGCACTTTGCTAGGTACTGCAGCTACCAAGCAACCATATTTGCTCCTTAAAGGGGAACAGATAGTACATAATAATCATACAAACAGCTACAGAATGAAATTTAAGTGTTATGCAGGGTATCATGAAATAAAATAACAGTAAGTCCTAATGTAGATGCAGCAGAGACTGAGGTAAGACTTGGAAAAGCAGCTCCATGAGAAAATTATATTGAGCCTGAGTCTTGAAGGTTAAAACCTAAAAGCTTTTTTCCCTATTAAGAGAAATTAAGGGGGAACAGAGAAATGACCCACGTAGCTTGACAGACTGAGCAAAGAGCAAACTGGTGAGGGATGAAGTGAGAAAGGTCAAAAAGAGCCTAATCTCGCCTAAACCCTTCCTGAGGATTTTGAACAATGGGAAACTGGGGAGTTGCATGATCATGTTTGTTCTATAAGATCACTGGACTGTTCCATGGAGTTATTTCTTGAGAAAGCAATAACAAGACATACTGTCTTGAAGGAAATTTCAGAAAGCCACAGACTTCAAAAATCAATCTACATCTCTCAAGGCCAGATATACCCTCAGGGAGGGACACAGACAATAATGCCATCATCTTTGATAGGAAAGTTTAAGGTGAGAAGAAGCATTCAGGGCTGATTTCAGATACAGATTCAAGAAGAGAACTTGGTAACAAATTAAGCATGGACAGTGATGCATGTTAAAGGCAAGTGAAGGCATCAAGGAGAACACTTAGGTTTTGGCTTAACTGGCCAGTTGGAAGGCAGAGAAGCAAGGGGGAGAGTGAAGAGAAAAATACTTGTGGTGAATGATCCAAGTAGTAGTATGGGATATTGTACATTTGAAGTACCCATAGCACGTCCAAACAGTCAAGAATGCATTTAATATCTGGTCTGAAGAACCGAGGACACATCTAGGAAGAGATACATATCTGGGGATTTTATATAGATATAATTTAAACGATGTGAATGACTGAACTCACCTAAGGAAAAGGAAAAGTGAGACATAAATAAGGCACAGGACCAATCCTTGAGAAACTTCAAATCTTCACTCATTAAGAGGAAGAGGAGTCAGGGGCGCCTGGGTGGCGCAGTCGGTTAAGCGTCCGACTTCAGCCAGGTCACGATCTCGCGGTCCGTGAGTTCGAGCCCCGCGTCAGGCTCTGGGCTGATGGCTCGGAGCCTGGAGCCTGTTTCCGATTCTGTGTCTCCCTCTCTCTCTGCCCCTCCCCCGTTCATGCTCTGTCTCTCTCTGTCCCAAAAATAAATAAAAAACGTTGAAAAAAAAAAATTAAAAAAAAAAAAAAAAAAAAAGAGGAAGAGGAGTCAATAAAGAGGTTGAAGATGATATGAGGATCAAGAAAGTATGAGAAAATGTAGGGGACTATGCAGTCGTGATACCCAAGAAAAGAAATTATACTCAGTGTGATCAAATGTGAAGAGTTAGAAGCCATGTGCTCTGAAAAAGTGTCCATGGAAGTAACTGACCTGAATTTGTGACCTAAACAAGAACAAGTTCAGGAGCAGTAGTGAAGCAGGAGGAAGCTGGGATGGTGAAGGTTGAAACAGAAGGAATGGGTGAACCAGTCATATACACAGTTTCAACAATGTGTTAGGTGTTGGGTTCAACCAGGTTCAAAATACCGCGGTAGCCCAGAATGAGCACAAGAAGTTTTCCAATTAAGAAACAACACCTGAAGTGAATCTTAAAGACTGAGGAAGGATTCACTGATGCAGAACATTCCTGTCAGATGGAACAGCATTATAAATACTGAAAAAATAACAAAAATTATGGTGATGGGCAATATCTCTAAGTGTTTACCATGTGCCAGAAATTGTTGTAAATGATCTCTATGTATTGAGATCACCTGAACTACAGAGTCAGCCTCTTCCTTCTGCTTCTACCACCATCTCTTGGGTGGACTAGTACAGTAGCCAAGAAGTTGGGTTTTCCTGCTGCTCCCCTTGCCTTCAAGTTTATTCTCACAGAGCAGTTAAAATGACCTTTTAGGGAGTGCCTTGATGGCTCAGTTAAGCGCCCGACTTTGGCTCAGGTCATAATCTTGCACGTTGTGGGTTCGAGCCCACGTCAGGCTCTGTGCTCACAGCTCAGAGCCTGGACCCTGCTTCAGATCCTGTGTCTCCCTCTCTCTGCCCTTCCCTTGCTTGTGCTCTTTCTCTGTCTCTTAAAAATAAATAAGCATTAAAAAATGAACTTTTAGGATGAGTGCTATATCATGTAGTTCCTGTGACGTAGGTCTCCATCGGCTTTCTCTTTGGTTAAAAAACAAAGTCCTTACTACAGCCTACCCAGCCCTTCACTACCCAGCCCTCACTGCTTCCTTTACCTCTCTATCACTTTGCTCCAGCCAGACTATCACCCTGGCTGTTTCTCAAAAGTGTCAAGCAAGATTCTGCCTAAGAGCCTTTGCACTCGCTTTACTCTGTCTGGAGTGCGTGCTCTTAGATATGTGCCTGGTTCAATTCCTCACTTCCTTCATGTCTCTGTTCAAATGTCACTTAATCAGCAAGGTCTTCTCTGACCATCTATAACAACTATATCCTGATCTTCCAGCATCTTAACCTTTTTATCCTTTTCTCCATAATATTTATCATCATCTGATATACTTTAAAATTATCTGTCTCCTCCAAATAAAATGCAGTGGAGGCTCCATGAGGGCAAAGACTGTCATTTTTATTCATTGATATATCCTCATACATGAGCACAGTCCAAGACCAGGGGGGATCTGAGGTTTTACCCTACTTGGAAGCTAACAAGTTAGCCTGCCACAGTTAAAGGGATTCTGGCAGAAAACACAGACTCCTGAGTCAGAGACAAGGGACTTAATTATTCAGTAGCAATAGCTAGAGTGCCAGTGTCATCTGTTCTGATTTCTTACGCTTCTCCAGGGTGACAGAAAGAGGACCAAGTGGTACCTACAGAGAAAGTGCATTGTGCTCCGGAGAAGGAGGCCATGTTTTCAAAAATCTCTAATTTTCTTAATGCTCATTTTATTTTTTATTTTTATTTTTTAGTAATCTCTATACCCAATGGGTGGCTCAAACTCATGACCCCAAGGTCAAGAGTTGCATGTTCCACTGACTGAGCCAGTCAGGTACCCCAAAAATCCCTAATATTTTTCACTTTTGAATTTTTTAAAATTTTTTTGAAGTTTATTTATTTACTTATTTTGAGAGAGAGAGAGAGAGAGACAGAGAGAGGACTGTAGGGTAGGGACAGACAGAGAGGGAGAGAAAATTCCAAGCAGGCTTCATGCTGTCAACACAGAGCCCCACGCAAGGCTTGAACTCACGAACTGTAAGATCATGACCTGAGTGAGCCAAGATCAAGAGTCAGACGCTTAACCAACTGAGCCACCCAGGCGCCTCTCCCTAATCTTTTTTAAAGGGCACTATGCCCACCTAATCTTTGCAATGGAGAGAGATATCATCTTTATTATAATGAATGGTGAACAAACCTCCCCTTTGTTCCAGACAGAGACACTATTCCACCCTCTAAGTCCATTAGTTGTACAAACTTTTGAAAAGATTGTCTGAAGCACAGGCAGTGCGTGCCTCTCCTTATAAGAAAGGCAGAAACACAAGAGACAATGGAGAACTATCTCCTAATAACACATGGCAGACACAGCACACATACATTTGAATGAAAGATAAACACTTTGAGTTAAGTGCTATTATTATTTCAGGTCTCAGATGAATAAACTGAGGCCCAGCAAAAGTGAACTATCTGTCCAAGAACACAGAGCTATTAAGTATCCGGAGAGCACAATCTAGCCCCAAAGCACACACACACGCCTTAGGGAAGTGAGCCCTCTTTATTTCTAACCTGTGTCTCTGCCAGCTACCTTTGGGAATGTAGGGCTTTGTGAATGAGTGCAACAAAAGAAAAGAGAAAAAATGAAAAATGGAAAAGCTGAAGGAAAGGAAGAAAGAATGGAGACCCATTTTTGGATATCCACACCTGCTCACATACTCAGAACTACAGAGTACATACAGATGAGAACACTAGGGCTGCCCAGAGTCACAGAGGAAGTTGGGGGAGAACCAACTAACCACCAGAACTTCTCTGACAGTGTCTTGGCCGAGCACATTCCGGCCCCTGCTACTTCTTTCACCTTTCTTATGCAGGTGACATTCCTGAGACTTGGGGTCAGGTTATCCTACAGAGTCAATCAACACGAGTCAATCAATAACTCAAGAGATCTGGTGACAGGACAGGAGGTGGAGCCTGGGTGGCCACTCTGTCTATATGACCCTTGCAGTCCCAGGGCTCTGAAAAGAGGTGGTGAGTTCAATGCCATCTTCTACTGACTGGATACAGAACTTTCAGCCATGAAGGTAACAAGCATCCTCCTCCTCTGTGCCTTGGTCCTGTTGCGGCTATCTGGTAGGTGCCTGCATATTTTTCTGATTTGAGTAAAACCTGTTTGACTTGTTGCATTACTAAACCCATTACCTTCTAGATTTACAGTCTAGTCTTAAATCTTTTGGTCCTAGCGAAATAAGGTCAGGGGCCTGTTCCAGGGGGCTTCTTCAAGCCCTTAAGTGCCTTGCTGCTTCTTATGACATTTAGCTAGGAAGAGCTACCTCCTTACCTAGATCACTTCAGAAACTGTCAATATCAAAATCAAATCTCACCAACATTTCTTTCTTTGGATACTATCAGGTTAGCTCCTTTTCCCTTCATTGAGCTCAACCAAAATGACCATCCTCTACATGATGTCAGCAAGACCTGTTATTTTCCGGGGAATGCAGCATGGCAATTTTAAGCATCTATCTGTGAATTGGATAAATGTGAATTGGATTAATAGGCAGCGTAATGTAACAGAGGGAATGAGTTCCTTAGGGTCTGATGTTGAGTTGTCAAAAGAGCTCCATGTTTAACATTACTTACAAAAAGACTTACATGTCATTCCAAGTTAGTTTTGTTATCACAAGACCTGGTTACTGCTAGTGGTAACTGCTTTACAATTAGTCGTATAAACTCTTCACATCTTCATCTATAAACTGAATTAAAGATACTTAGACTTCTTACATCACTAATTTAAGATCAAAGGTCTAGTAACCAGTTGTGACAATGTCAGTGAGCATTCAGAAGATATTTGCTTCATACCTGATACATTTCAAGCAGTAAGTAAATCACTTCTATTTTCAAAGAAATGGGTCAACTTTTGTGAAATGCTGAACTAAGATACTTTGATCATAATCAAACTTTTGCTTCATTTCCTTGACGCTTCAACACTCAGGGAGTGATTGGACACCAGTGAGATATCCTTGAGAGAAGACAGAAATAAGAAAAGGTTGAGGGGGCAGGGGGGCAGAAGAGGCCAGCAGAGAAGTCACCAGTCTTCAATGGAAGCTGAGAATTCTGAATAAGAGCAGAGCTAGCTTCTCCCATTTAGGACCCAACCTCACAATGTCTGATTTATGTTTTATAGGCAACACTAGAGCTGACTTGCTGGAAAGACAGGTAAAGACAATTTTGTACTTTCTTACCTCTAGGGCTAGAACTGTTTGCCCCAATCAATGCACATTCAAGCGTTTCAATTTCAATTTCACCTGAAATCAGGACAGGTGTGTGGTACTAGCAAGGCTTAACAAGTATGGAGAGTAACAACAGTTTCCCCACAGGGGCTTATGCTGAAGAACAAATGCACTGACACACAGGCAGTTTCCATGTAGTCATACAGCCCTCGCTGTGAGGGGGTTTTATATATTTTGAGGCTAGCTGGTAGGACAAGGATGTTGGGTGGCATTCTTTTTAACTTTGCCCCAAATAGCCCTTCCTCCTTAGGGCCAGCTTGACCATGCTGGTATAAACTTTTCCCAATCCCCTAGGTGGAGCCCTAATTTATAACTAACAAAAGAAAAATAATAAACTTGGTTCTTCCTCTAGAAAAATATTCTATATCTAACTTTCCTATTTTTTCCTTGTGTTTATAAGGTAAATTGCAATAAATCTGAAGCCCAGAGGGGGAAGTGTCCCTCTTTTCATTACATTTATATCTAGTGAGGGGATAGATGACAAACTTAAAGGGCATGAGTGAATAAATTACACTAATGATAAGGGTTGTGAAGAAGTTCTGGTACCATGTGGAACCTAGACTGGTTAGATCAGAAAATGTGCCCCTAAATGAGTGAAATTTATTTTGAGTCATAAAGGATAAGTGAGTGTTAGCAAAATACTACTGGTGGGTAGAAGTAGTAGAGTGAAGGGGTTAAGAGCCAAAGCTCAGGACCTAGACCAACTAGGTTTAAATCCTGGATCCAGGAATTACCAGCTATGTGGCTTGGGTGATTTAATCTCTATGTGCTTCACTGTCTTCCCTGGAAGATGAGTATAATAAAAAGTTCAAAGGATAGTTTTGAGGTTGAAAGAGAATAGTACATGAAAACAAGTATGGCCTAAGACAGCCATTTCATAATTCTGATTTCTTGCTGATGTCAACGAAATAGGCTATGCCAGGGCTCCAAGGGGACAAAGCACTTGGTGTTGTCTGTCACATGACTGAAAGAAGGGCAGTGTGACTGGGCCACAGTGGGCAAGGAAGACATGCCCATGGTGTGGCTGACCTGAGAGGAACCAGTGCCCGCAGTCAATATAAACCGGAACATTATCACACTCACCTCATTTAAACCTCACATGACCATCATGAGATAGTTGGCGAAGTGAAAATACCCTTCTCACTGCACAGATGAGGTGACTGAGGTTCAGAGGAACCAAGAGATCTGCCAATATCTCACAACTTGTAAATAGCAGAGGCAGTCCATACAATCAGGCTTTCTGATTCCAAACCCTGAACTCTTTCTCTCAGACTCTCATTATTACTACCCCCACCGGAGTCAGGCTTCTGTCTTTAAGTTGATCAACTCCAGGGAAGTGAAAGCTGTTTTAGAGATTTTGTTATAAACTCGAAGACTACAAAATGACGGAAAACAATTCTGTTTAATTCCATTTTCAGGCTAAATGTGACAGTGAAATACCTGGATGTACCAAGATCTATGCTCCTGTCTGTGGGACTGATGGAAAAACTTATTCCAATGAATGCTTGTTATGTGTTGAAAATAAGTGAGTACGAACTTGAGTGTCTTTTAAAACATATTTTTAAGCTAGTTGTCTTCACATTTTCATATATTTTATCCCCCTAAGTTCCAACCAATATATCAATAACATTAATCTTACCACAAGAGAAATAAAACAAGTAGTTTTCCAAAAATAATTCTCAATCTCTTCTTCTCCTTATTCTATATCTGGTATGATTCTATCCAGAGACATGCATACATTTATGTGTGTATTACAATAAAAGACAATATTTATTGTGTCAAGCATTGTGCAAGGCACTTAATATTCATGAGTCTATGAGGTACATAATACTAAGCCCATTATACACATGAAGAGATTGAGACTGAGCTTAAATTACCTGCTCAAAATCAACCAGCAGGAAGTGACAGATCTGGTTCCAAATCCTTGCTTTTTCAACTACATGTTTTTTTGACAGAGAGAAAGAGAGGGAGGGCACACGCACACATGGGCACACAAGTTGGGGAGGGGCATACAGAGAATCTTAAGCAGGCTCCACACCCAACATGGAGCCGGACACAGCGCTTGATCCCATGACCCTGGGATCATGACCTGAGCCAAAATCAAGACTCAGATGCTTAACCGACTGAGCCGCCGAGGTGCCTCTCAACTATGCTTTAAAGTCAGGTACCAGCCTAAGTAAATTTGTGAGATACAGAAGAAAATCCAACATGTTTAAACATGATTAAAAACAACTAATTATGCCTGCTAGGATTTGGAAAAGTTTGGACACTTTCTCTAGACCCTAAAGAAAGAGAGTGAGGCATTCCAATAAGGAGAAAAGCTGAACAAAAGGGAGAAAGGAATTAATCACATAAGATAAACGTGTTAAGGAAAGGACAGTGGAATGGAGGAGGAAAGTATCTGAATGGTTCTCAACCAGTTTTTTAAAAATCATGTATATGACAAAAAAAACACATGCTTTTCCAGCAAGACAGTGGATGGTCTAGATTTTCAAAAAGCTAATACATCCAAAATACCTTTAAATTAAAAAAAATCAGGGGCACCTGGCTAGCTCAGTTGATAGCACATGTGACTCTTGATCTTGGGGTTGTGAGTTTGAGCCCCTTATTGGGTATAGAGATTACTTAAAATTAAAATCTTTAAAAAAATCATTCTTGCTGATGGTAATGATTGTGTTAACTAAAGCCCTCAAAAATGCATATATGAATCGCATAGATTAGGTGGTCAAAAATATATTTTCATAGCACTTTTATTTATGGAGATGAGAGCCGGCCTCAATGAAGCTCATTTTCTGAAGTGATCACAGGTTGGGAATCAAACTCAGGCACTCAGAGAAGCAGATCTGCCACAAACTTTCTATTTCACATAGCTACTGAACACCTAACATGTGTCCAGCAATGTGCTAGTTTCCTCTGCTTTCCTTGTGCTTTTGAGTAAGAGAAATGAACTCATCAGGGCAAACAAGGTAGCTTCTTGTAACCTGTGAAAAGCGGCATCAAATGAGGTGTGAGGAAAGTGCTACAGGTGTGAAAGAGAGAATCAGATGTCTTCTCATTGAAAGGGTCAAGAAAGGATTCACGAAAAGGATGTCACTTAAATAGGGCTCTGAATTTTGGTAGCACTGCAAGAGCATTCCAGGTTAAATAATGGCGTAGAACAATCAAAACAAATAAAAGAGATTGCGCAAGTAGTCCAGAAAACTCTAAGTTATTCTTAGAACTGATTTAGTATTAAAGGGTTTGATGTAAGCTCAAACGACTGCGTATTATTTCCATTATTCCACAGTCCAAGTTCCCTATAACATGATCTCTCTTCTTGGTCTGCTTTAAATCACTTCAGAAAATTCTCAGTGTTAGCAAGCATTGTGGAAATAGGGCCCCAGGGAGAGAGATCTATCATTCTGAAGTTTTAGAACCAAAATATTAGGTGTTCTGCTTTGTGGTGAATTTATTTCCACACTAAAGATTTGTAAAAGGAACTCAAAAACACTTGTTAATTTTCTCATGATCTAGGCTGTTGACATAAAGGTCAAACATCCTATTTCCATCCAAGGGGAGGAGAAAGCAATATAACAGCCTTGAGATTTAGAAACTTTCCAAGTGCCAAGACCAAAAGGCCCAATATTTATAGCGAAATATTGGGAAAATATGAGCTTAGAGCTGAGACACATCATTCGTTCAGCTTTTAAAACCTACCCATCCTGCTTACTTGCTCTATTTTTTCAAAAATATTCATATATGGGAAGAATATTTAAATGCCAGAAAAATGTAACTTCTCTTCCTGTATCTCTCAGATAAGTAAACAGGTCTAGAGAGAAAATGTGGTCTCTTCTAAAGTAAAATATTTTCAAATGTACCATGTTGCGTTTCTCTCTACTGCCCACTGAAAGCCCCAAATGAATATGGTGTAGAGTTAACTAGAGCCAAGCTCTAACCCATGTTGGTGGGTTGTGCTTGCATCTCCTAGCTCATTATGTGCTTGTCAGATATAGTCAGTCAGGACTTTTTTCAGTCTCTTCTATGTCTCCTTAGGGAGCCTGTACTGTCAAATTCTGTTCTATAGATCAGCGTTCTCTAGTAGAACTTTCTTCAAGATGGAAATGTTCTATATCTGTGTTGTCTAGTATGGAAGCCACTAGCCACCAGGGCTTAAAATGTGGTTAGTACATCTAAGAAACTGTATTTTTAATATTACATCATTTTTTAACTGATTTGAATTTAAACAGCTGAATAGGGATGGTGTCTTCTCTACTGGACAGCACAGGTAGAGAAATAAGTCAATGTGTTTAAAAGTTTGTGCTGTGTATGTTAAAACAACTCAGACATAAGTGTTATGCATGAATAATAATTATGGAACAAAAAGACATTAAAAGCTCTTAAAAAGGTGGCACCTGGGTGACTCAGTCAGTTTAGCATCTGACTCTTGGTTTTGGCTCAGGTCATGAATTTGCAGTTCGTGGGTTTGGGGCCCCTGTTGGGCTCTGTGCTGGCAGTGTGGGGCCTGCTTGAGATTCTCCCTTTGTCTCTGTCCCTTCCCTGCTCATGCTCTCTCTCACAAAATAAATAAATAAACTTAAAAAAAAAAAAAGGTCTTAAAAGGAAGAATCATCAAGGTCCAGATAAATACATGTAAAAAGATATATGGAAGTCAGATGTCCCCAAGTAAAGGAGAAATAGAAGAATTTTTATAAACCAGTGTATTCAAAGAAAGGATGGCTAAGAAGAGAGAGAGAGAGAGAGCTCTGCAAACAATCTCATGAAGAACAATTACAGGATTTAAGAACATTTGGCTGACAGAAGAGAAAATTGGTTTGGGAAAGGTAGTGAGTTGGGAGTGAGTTGGTAGTTGAGTGAGGTTTTTATCTGGAGGGGAGGATGCTTAGAGCTGGCAGTTATCAGGATAGAGATATGATTTCCTTTTGTGAGATCCCACAGACATTAATCCCCAGAGTTCTAAGACAAAAGATCAGCCAATTAGAGCATCCCGGAGTAGGCCAGGCAGCAGCTAAGATGGAAATCTTGTGGCTAGGACAATGATATTAGGAGTAAAAGAACCAATGATGACTTAGAGGTTGATTTCACTGGTTTCCTGTAATGCCGCAGTAGATCTGCACACTCTGTGAGGACATTTTTCCTTTCTGTTGTATCCCTTAGTGTATGTAAGCAACAGCGTTGATCGATATTTGATGAATTTATGAATAAGTAAATGAATAAATGATTGAAAGACAAAGAAGTGGGAATAAATCTGAAACCTTTCTATTTTAAATAAAGCTAATCTTTTTTCATTGTTTTTCTCCCATTGTCAGTTTTTTTGTCAGCAAAGTTTGATTTTTTTTTTTTCCAATCTCTTCTATAGGAAGCGCCAGAATCCTGTCCTCATTAAAAAATCTGGGCCTTGCTGAGAACCAAGGTTCTAAAATCCCATGTGGTCACCACAACGCCTAGCTGGCCTTACTGTTGAATAAAATGCATCTAAATACTTCCTGTTGTTCCCGAATGCTTTTTCCTCAAAGGCACATTTGATTACACTGGGGTCAGGGGGCTGAAACAAACTCAGAATGGAACAAATTTCACAAAACACAGCAATCCTGAAATTTTGGACAAAGTCTCCCTCATGATGCTTTTTCCTTTCCCATTTCCTACCTCACATTCTGAAAACTGGCTCAGGAAATGTGACTGCAGGCAGGACACAAATGATCATATAATCCCAGAGAGAATTAACTGGCATGAGAAGAAACAGTTGGAAAACTCTCAGTCCAGAAACATGTTATCCATTACCTTTTGCCAACTGAAATAATTCCCTGAGGTTACCTTAGGATTTAATAGAGCATCTATTATTGTACCAGGACTCTGTGTAGTTGACTCAGATTTACATGTGAGCCACAATAACCCTGTAAGGTTATCCTTATCCTGTGGGTCAACTTAGAAAAGTGAAGTAACCTGACTAATAGGCAAATAAGCAAATAAGGTGGCAGAGTTAGGCTTTTCAGCCAGGGCGGATTCCAAATCTAACACTTCGTGTTATCCACCTCAAGTAGATTATTCTTTGCCTATTTCTTCCATATGAATTTTGGGTAACATCCTCATATTAAAAGTCCTATGTGCTTAGGCACAGCAAATAAGGTAGAGATAGGGAAGTACCTCAAAAGAAAAAAGTATCTATAATCAATGAAAAAGGCACAGAAAAGCAGCTTGAAATCCTGAGCTCTCATGAAGAACCAGCAGAGAGTGGAGAAGTGGACAGAGGTCTAAAAAAAGCCTGAGATGCACCAGGTACATCAAAATCTGTCCCAACACAAAATCTGTCCCTAAAATCAAGGTTTAGGTTAATTTCTTGTGCTATTCAGAATATGCGTGTCTTGAAGTTTAAATCTCACCACTAGAGGATGCTGTGGTCTGCTGAGTGACTCAGCCAGCTGAGCCTAACAGCTCACCAAATACCGTGCTAACAGAGGTTATGGATGTAAGATGGCTTCCTGCATCTTGTCTATGATGCTAGAGGACACTTGAAGGGCACCCTTAATATGAAAGAACTTTGCCACAGTAAACGGAATTTAAATCATTGAATGGTAGAAATCGTCATGTCTAATTGGACCATTTTACAGGTTTGGAGAGAAGAGGTTTGGAGGTTACACTAAGAAGGAATACATAAACCCAGATTGTTCGCCTTTAATGGTTCTGTTCTGCTCTCTCGCTCTCACCCGTTAAAAGGTAAACAGCAACAACCTACATTTCTGCCCAGCCATATTTTGGAGGACCCCAATCTGACGATTGTCAACCTAAGTTGGTAGGACACAAAATGAGACAAACAAGGGAGTAGCTGTCCCTGGGAAAGGACCAACTAATGGTACCCGAGAGCAAATTCATGAGTCACAATTCAAAGACCTAATTGTTACAAATGTTTTTGTTTTTGTTGTGTTTGTTTGTTTTTTTCTTGCCAATCTGAATTTGGAAAGGAAGAGGCAAGGACATTTTACCTTCCTCTATCGACCAGGCACCACAGATAAAGATAGGAGAGCCGACTTTGGTACAAATGCTTACCCTTTAGGTGGCCTCGGCCAGTTTTCCCAGAATGCCCCTGCCGGCCGCCGAGAGAGCACGATGCCCCAGCGTTCTCGTCCTGGTCACCAGACCTTCAGAGGAGGACCAATATCCCCTTTCCCTCACGGTGAGGGCTCGGCTGGGACGCCTTTGTCTGGAGGGCACCGCGCAGGTGCACGAGACGCTCCCGGACAGAAGAGCTCCCGCGAGGCCACGGTAACGCGAGACGGTCTTTGCGGAGCTTCAGCTGCTCGTGCAGCCTTCCAGCGGAAGGGCTCGCCGCCCGCCGCCCGCCGACCCACCCCGGCCCCGCAACCGGGCGGTTTTTACAGCGGACGCCGAACAACCCGAACTCAGTCCTCCTTCACAGTCGGACCCGGTCCGGTTTCTAAGCCGGAACCAGTCCGGCCCCGAACTTCTTCCGGTTTTGAAGTCGGACTAAGGCTGCCGTGGGACCCGGCCTGGTTTCGAAGTCAGACCCAGTCCGACTCCGGCCGGCTTGTGGGTCCAGTCAGGAAGAAGAAATGTTCCAGGAACGCTTGAGAGCTTCTCACGTAAAAGCTGCTGGGATCTCACAGGGGCGTCCCGACCACCTCCTGAGGCAGCGAGAAGCAGCGAGCTCAAGGATCCTGTTGCTGGAGCTCAGGGGGCTCAGCAGGTACCTGGGCCTGGTTGCTCAAGCTCAGGGGGCTCAGCAGGTGCCTGGGTCTGGTTGCTCGAGCTCAGGGGGCTCAGCAGGTACCTGGGTCTGGCTGTTCCAGCTCAAAGGGAGTAGCAGGTACCTGGGTCTGGTTGCTGGAGCTCATGGGGCTCAGCAGGTGCCCTGGTCTGGTTGCTTGGGCTCAGGGGGCTCAGCAGGTACCTGGGTCTGGTTGCTGGAGCTCAAGGGGCTCAGCAGGTACCTTCCTGGGTCTGTTTGCTCAAACTCAAGGGGCTCAGCAGTTACCTGGGTCTGGTTGCTCCAGCTCAGGGGGCTCAGCAGGTACCTACCTGGGTCTGGTTGCTCAAGCTCAGGGGGCTCAGCAGGTACCTACCACGGTCTGTTTGCTTGAGCTCAGGGGGCTCAGCAGGTACCTACCTGTGTCTGTTTGCTCGAGGTCAGGGGGCTCAGCAGGTACCTACCTGGGTCTGTTTGCTCGAGCTCAGGGGGCTCAGCAGGTACCTACCTGGGGTCTGTTTGCTCGAGCTCAAGGGGTTCAGCAGGTACCTGGATCTGGTTGCTCGAGCTCAAGGGGTTCAGCAGGTACCTGGGTCTGGTTGCTTGAGCTCAAGGGGCTCAGCAGGTACCTACCTGGGGTCTGTTTGCTCAAACTCAAGGGGCTCAGCAGGTACCAGGGTCTGGTTGCTCGAGCTCAGGGGGCTCAGCAAGTACCTGGGTCTGTTTGCTCAAACTCAAGGGGCTCAGCAGGTACCTGGGTCTGGTTGCTCAAGCTCAAGGGACTCAGCAGGTACCTACCTGGGTCTGGTTGCTGGAGCTCAAGGGGCTCAGCAGGTACCTATCTGGGGTCTGTTTGCTCAAACTCAAGGGGCTCAGCAGTTACCTGGGTCTGGTTGCTCCAGCTCAGGGGGCTCAGCAGATACCTACCTGGGTCTGGTTGCTCGAGCTCAGGGGGCTCAGCAGGTACCTACCACGGTCTGTTTGCTTGAGCTCAGGGGGCTCAGCAGGTACCTACCTGCGTCTGTTTGCTCGAGGTCAGGGGGCTCAGCAGGTACCTACCTGGGTCTGGTTGCTCGAGCTCAAGGGGCTCAGCAGGTACCTGGGTCTGGTTGCTCGAGCTCAAGGGGCTCAGCAGTTACCTACCTGGGGTCTGTTTGCTCGAGCTCAAGGGGTTCAGCAGGTACCTGGATCTGGTTGCTCGAGCTCAAGGGGTTCAGCAGGTACCTGGGTCTGGTTGCTCAAGCTCAAGGGGCTCAGCAGGTACCTACCTGGGTCTTTTTGCTCAAGCTCAAGGGGCTCAGCAGGTACCTGGGTCTGGTTGCTGGAGCTCGAGGGGAGCAGCAGGTACCTACCTGGGTCTGATTGCTCCTGGTTCCTTCTTCCGTCACCAGGACTATGAAAACATAAACATGAGGCATATTATAATTTCAAGACTTTATGTGGACAAAAATGGATTCGGATCCAGCAACATCCAATCTAGCAGATCGAAAGTAGCTCCAAGGAGCTGTAAAGAATGAAAGACATTTATAGCCAGAGGGGAGCAGGAACGAAGAGGTTACACTCCTAGACAAAAAGGCAGGTTGGTTATTGGAAGGTTACCTTCCTTTAGGGGATGAGGGGGTCTATTGGACAGATTACCTAACTAGTGCTTATCAGGCAATTCCAAATTGACTGGTTTAAGATTCCATTTCTGGGAGAGTGGAAACTGTAATTAAATTACTCTTTGGTTTGGTGGTGTGGGTCTGTCTTGCTTTTAACAGACCCATCAGCATGTGGAGGGGCACCTGGGTGGCTCAGTCCGTTAAGCGTCCAACTGTAGCTCAGGTCATGATCTCATGGTTCTTGAGTTCGAGCCCCCCATTGGGCTCTGAGCTGTCAGCAGATTCTGTGTCTCCCTCTCTCTCTGCCCCTCCCCCGCACACACTCTGTCTCTGTCTCTCAAAAATAAATAAATGTTAAAAAAAAATTAAAAAAATAAAACGTGGGTTACTGCATTCATGTCTGGTGGTTACATTTTAAAAGACATATTTACAAACAGAAATGTGTTTAGAAGAGAAAGGCTACCAGGATTAAAAAGAACTTGAAAATGTGTCCTATGATAAATGGTTGAAAGAAATAGGAAAATTTGCTCTAAAGAAAGGAAAACTCGTGGGAATCTGAAAGGTCTTTTCAAACCATTTGAGAGAGTGTTGCCACCATGAAAGCAGAAACATCCTTTTTCATGGCTGTATTATAAGCTGGAGGAGAGTAACATCTAGGAGCTACTCAACTAATATTCTTTTTGTTACATACATGAGTGGGGGAAAGAAGGATGAACATATTCTGGTTGGCCCAAAGGGAGAATTTAGGCTAATTGGGTAGGGATTAAAGGAGGCTGATGTGGGCTCAGTGGGAAAGTATACACTAGGATGGTTTAAGAACAGGGGCTCTGGTTTCGAGTGCTCTGCTGGAATCCGTGTTTCCCACCATTTAACCACATGACCTGGGAGAAGCCAGCGAATTTCCTCATCTCTAATATGGGATGAATAGTAACAGGTTCCTAACAGGACCATGTATGCCATACAGTAAGTGCTCAAGAATTACTAACTTTTTATTGTTGTTGTTATTATTATTATTCATCTTGTAATCCTTTGAGCTCACTAAAAAGGTCTCCTGATATATTAACATTTCCCTGATAGAAGGAATTTTATTTCTTCCAGTAACAGTTCAATGCATTATTGAATTGTCAGAGTTTTATGGAAGAGATTACTCAGCTGTGTACAAGATCGCACTAAAATCTCTCTGCTTTTAAATGTAAAAAAAATTAGAGATATAAACCACACTCCCCCAAATAGGAACATGGGTGACCGACAATTTTATGGGTGGAGCAGGGTTTCATGGTCCTGGCAAGGAATAGGGTAATAAACCCAGTTCCTACTGTTAGGTCTTAATCCCTGAGTAAACCTAAGAACTGTAACCCTCTTTAAATGCCGGAATACAACAACTCGAGATAAACTCCAAGGAAGCATGGTCACAGGTCCAATAGAGTTCTGTACAGTTTCCTTTACTGGTTTCAGAATATTTGAAATATGAAGCTATCAGAAGGGAATAGTATATAAAAATATTTTTGTCTCACTGGAGAAGTAAACTTGTTTGAAATGAAACATTTTTTTAAAAACTGTGCTGAACCTTCTGAGAAAGAGGGACATGACTAATATTGTAGCTTCAGTTCCATTTCTCTGATCCAATTTATACCCTATAAACCCTAGCTTAATCCAACTAAGTGAAAATACAATTTATTTGCATACTTCAGGAAGCTCTTACCTTTGAAAGCCTTAGCATTGCCACCAATTTCCTTTTTTTTTTCATTGTTTAAGCCATTGCTAACTTTTAGCTCAAAATATGGACTATATAGACAATAAAATGATGTTGGAGAAGAAGGAATGACATAAATCTTTTGCCTTTATACAAATCAGTATTCACTGAAAGGCACGAATAACAAACAAAAAAGGCTGGTTGGAGATCAAAGCACCAGACACTAGTTGTGTAGTGTGCTGTCTTTGCTCTTGGCGTTTTTAGGTGCCAGTCGGTAACCCATCCTCATTGCAGGTGTGGTCATGAATAAAGAGTGTAAAGTAAAATTAATACTACTCTTTTGGCTTTTTATCACTCCCTGCTGAAGGAAGCAAAAGAAATAAGAGAAAGTTGGCGATTAGGAGTCACCAGGGCAAGACTTGTGTAAGAAAAGTAAACACAAAGAGAAAACAGCAGAGAAAGTAAGAAAATACACATGTGTGGAAGTTACAGGGGGAAAAAAAATAGAAAGAGCTATGCATACTCAAAAAAAAATTTGAGATAGGGGCACCTGGGTGGCTCAGTTGGTTAAGCGTCCGACTTCAGCTCAGGTGATGATCTCGCAGTTCACGAGTTTGAGCCCCGCATCGGGCTCTGTGCTGACAGCTCATAGCCTGGAGCCTGCTTTGGATTCTGTGTCTCCCTCTCTCTGCTTCTCCCCTGCTCATGCTCACTCTCTCGCTCTCTCTCAGAAATAAAGAAACTTAAAAAAAATTCGAGATAAGCACCTGAATATAAAAAGAGTGAGAAGCAGAAAGAGAAAAATTAGTTAAGTTTTAATAGCAAATGTGGTTCTGAAGGGCCAGAACCTTATTATATTTTGAACTGTTCATGCTGAATTTCAGCTTTGTAGGGCTCCTTCATTTACTGAAATTAATTATATGTGTTTTTCTTTAAAACTTATAACACTATTTTTTTTAATTTTTTTTTAACGTTTATTTATTTTTGAGACAGAGAGAGACAGAGCATGAACGGGGGAGGGGCAGAGAGAGAGGGAGACACAGAACCGGAAGCAGGCTCCAGGCTCTGGGCCATCAGCCCAGAGCCCGACGCGGGGCTCGAACTCACGGACGGTGAGATCATGACCTGAGCTGAAGTCGGACGCTTAACCGACTGAGCCACCCAGGCGCCCCTATAACACTATTTTGAAGTAAAAACTTTTTCGAATTCTGGAGATCTTTATAATCTTCAAAAAACAGCTTAATAGAAAGTAACTCTCAGACCTTAAAGATGTGGCATCACGTGAAAGTTAATAAAGAATAATAAAGATAATAGGAACTAACATGTATTGAGTAATTCTATGTGTCAAACCCTACATTACATGATTCCCATGAGTTCATTTTCCCATTGAATCCCTACCACGAACTCTGAGATCCTCATTTTAGGAATGACTGAGATCTTCATTTTAGGAATGAGAAAACAGAGATTCTCACTCACTCAGGGTTAGAATTAGTCAAACTGCACAGCTCCTTTGCTTCTTTGTCATGTTTAACTATCCATCCATCCATCACTACTGCCACTGCGTCTGCCTTCTGTAACAATTAGCACCTATGGCTTTTCCTTCTTTAAAAATTATTACTTTAGGGGCACGTTGGTGGCTCAGTTAGTAAAGTGTCTGACATTGGCTCAGGTCATGATCTCACAGCTCGTGGTTTCGAGCCCCACTTTGGGCTGTGTGCTGACAGCTCGGAGCCTGGAGCATGCTTCAGATTCTGTGTCTCCTTCTCTCTCTGCCCCTCCCCTGCTCATGCTCTGTCTCTCTCCCTCTGTCTCTCTCAAAAATAAATAAACATTGAAAAAAAATTTTTTAGATGACTACTCCAGGGGTCATCTGGGTGGCTCAGATCATGATCACGCACTTTACAGGTTCAAGCCTTCCTTGGGCTCTAGTTCAGAGCCTGGAGCCTGCTTCAGATTCTGTCTCCCTCTTTCTCTGCCCCTCCTCCGCTGACCTTCTGTATCTCTCTCTCTCTCTCTCTCTCTCTCTCTCTCTCTCTCTCTCTCTCTCTCTCTTTCTCAAAAATAAACATTTAGAAAAAAAGGATCTGGGGGTACTCAACATTTTTTGAGGAGTTGGGTTTTCTTCTTTCATATTTTGTGACAATTCTTGTGTGAAAATTATTGTGTGAGGAAGAAACTTTTCCTCAACCGATTGGACTCAGACACTGGGAGCCTGCAAATTAAAGTGACAAGTAACCAATTAATAGGAGAAAAACCATTTATTCATGTGCATATATGGAAGTTAACAAAAGAAGTAGGCAGCTCTCCAAACAGTTAGAGACTTACATGTCTAACTCAATAGAGGAAAGAGAGAGCAGAAAAGACTTCTATGGAAAGAACAGATAGGTTTCTTTAGGAAAGACAAATGGGTTTTTTGGGGAAAACAGATTGAGAAGTTTGCGATGTTTCTCTACACAGGTGTGAGTGGTCTTTCCATCTTCTTCAGGGCCATGGTCATATTTATAGTAGTATATTCTTCCTCTTCCTCTTCCTGGTAGACCTGCCCCACAGAGGGAATTTATGTCAGCCTTATTTCCCAGAAGTTGCTGCTTTTAGTCAGATAAGAAAAGCTAGAGAAATCTTCCTTCTGTTTTTGTTTTTAAGCTCAAATGTTTTCAGCTTAAAATATTTATCATACCAACTCTGGAATTCCTAGTGTTTCGCTAAAATTGAATTACATGTTTAAAAATTTTCATCAAATGTTTTGATTAAATGAGGTTGTGATGAAATTTTGAACAGTAGAAACCTAAAACAATAACAACAACAAAAACATCCTTATAGGAAAAATAATGCCTTCATTAATTAGGTTGTTAACTTTTTATTTTCCACTTGATTGAACATTGTGTATTTGTATTTTTGTGACTTTCAAAACCCAATTTAGGTTTTGTTTTAAATTACATATATAATATCTAACATTGATTCTGCAGTTGCAGCAGTTTTACTGTGCTACAATAATTAATAGACTATTTTTTTTTGCTTCCATTAAATTATACTCTCACCAGGGCAAATATCAGGGCATCAGAATCTTTCCTTCTCACAACCCAAAGGAGTCTAAAAAAAAAAAACCCAGTATCCTCCCGCACTACCATATTCATTGCAGTATTATTTACAACAGCCAAGATATGGAAATAACAGAAGTGTCCACTGATGGATGAATGGATAAATAAAATGTGTACACACCCACACACACAAGAATATTATGTAGCCATAAAAAAATCAAATCTTGCCGTTTGTGACAACATGGATGGACCTTGAGGGCATTATGCAAAGTGAAACAAGTCAGACAGAGAAAGACAAATACCATATGATCTCACTTTTAATTGGAATCTAAACAACAAAACAAAACACAAGCTTATAGATACGCAGAGCAAAATGATGGTTGTTGGGTGAGGGGAAGAAGGTGAGCTCAGTTTGCCAGCAACAATCTGTTCATGAAGCTATTTCATAGGTATCTCCAGGAGTGAAGATCCACTAGAAACTTTTTCTGAATACTTCCATGTGGAGTAAATGATATTAATCACTGTCATACTATGACTAGGCAAAAAATGGGACTTTGGTACTGTGCTTCCAACACTTCTTGCCTTCATCGGCCTCAGGTAAATAATGTATGCACTTTTGTCTCTGCTCTCAGTGGAGGAAAGACCGAAGACGAAAAAGGCAAGGGGTAGTTAGTACCCAAAGAGATTGGAGTATTTTGTAGAAAGACCTTTCTTAACCTTCATAACACCTGGTAGCTGTTGATTAGAAAATGGAGCCCATTTATTTGCCTCATGTTATGACATGTGACCTGTAAAACCGATAAAACTATCAATATTTTAATATGTTGTCAAAATGTTCTAATTTGGCAGGGTCTTTTTTGTCATTGTTATTGATAAAGTATATGATGCAGACAGTAAAGCTCGGGCACTGTTTTTACATTGTTTTCCTTCATCCTTCCTCTTCCGGAACTTAGGAAATAGACCCCCCTACTCATAGCTCTGTTCTTGTGCTCTAACTTGCTAAGTAGGTGAAGTTCATTTTTGGTGTGGTCATCACATAAATGACCTACTCTTCTTGACCTCTCAGAGATGAGACCATTCCTTCCATTTTCTTCCTTCTAGAGATTCAACTGTCCCCTTAGTCATCATCCTATAACCTGGGATTCACACCGCCTTCTCCTGTAGCAGTATGTTTCCTCTTACAAGAACACTCTTTCTTCCTAATCTCTCCCTCCCCTTCTATCTATCACAAGGTCTTTTACATTTACTCCTTTAAAAATCAATCTAGGTAAATCCTTTTAGTCCATTTTCCAGGTGAGGGCACTGAACTTCAAAAATTTCAGGGACTGTCTACTGCCTAAGAAGAGCAGGATAAGAATGCCTGTTTGACTCCCATTATACCATGCTGCTTCCTCCATGCCTTAAATATTGTCCCTTAATGTGAATTACGATAGAAGAGATCGCTTAATCTCTACATGTACCATTCATTTTTGGTAGACAAAAAAGGAAACAGCTCCCACAAGTAAGTAGCAAAATTGTTCATATATATTTACCTGAGGTGTTGAATGTTTAAAAAATAATTTAAAAGCACTATGTTTTTAATTTTAAAAACAAAATTTTTGTCTCTGATTATTTTCTCAGTTAAGAGAGAACAAGCATTCCAATTTTTGACATTAAGAAGTATGTCCTTATATGCAAAGAAGGTGGGAACCAGTGGCCTTCCGGATAGAATAAAAGCTTTTACTTCCTCATATATCTTCTGTGATTGAACCTTTTCCTAGGTCCTAATTTAAACTCCACTTACCCTGCCCTTTCTCCCTCACACGTTAGATTTACTTCTAGTTACTTGGAAAATGCTTTTGTTCTGCTCATTCACTCCACCTCTTCCCTTTCCATCACTGGTTTCTTCTTAAATGGATGAAGTGGGTCAGTACCCTTCTGTTGAGCTCTGGAGGCCCTGTGTACACACCCCTTTCTACAGCATGCCTCATGCTTTCCTTATCCATATGTGTGATCTGTGTCTCTCATTATTTTAAAATTCCTCAAGAGTAGAGGACATGTCTTATCCCTACCTTTGTCTTCAGGAGACTCAATAGATGCTTATTAACCTGAACTTCCCTAATTAACTCTTACTATTATAGTCTCCCCAAAACTACAAATCCAGAAATTAAAATGAAATCTTACTTTTTCAGACTGAAAACAAATTCCAGTTAAACGCAACGGTTAGATAGATTGTTATTCCAGGTATCTTGTGGTGATAAAACATGTACAAAAAATTGATTATTTGAAAATCATTTTTATATATTTTCTAGGTTTCTTCTTAAAATGATGTGAACTTTTTAAATTTTTTTTAAATTTTTATTTATTTTTGAGACAGAGACAGAGCATGAGCAGGGAGGGGCGGAGAGAGAGGGAGACACAGAATCCAAAGGAGGCTCCAGGCTCTGAGCTGTCAGCACGGAGCCCGTTGTGGGGCTCAAACTCATCAACCACGAGATCATGACCTGAGCTGAAGTTGGATGCTTAACCGACTGTGTCACCCAGGAGCCCCATTTATTTTTTTTTTTAATTTTAAATGTTAATTTATTTTGAGAGAGAGAGAGAGAGAGGGAGGGGCAGAGAGAGAATCCCAAGCAGGCCCCCCTGCTGTCAGCAGAGAGCCTGACATGGGGCTCAATCTCACAAACTGTGAGATCATAACCTGAGTCAAAATCAGAGCCAGGTGCTTAACATACTGAGCCACCCAGGTGCTCCTATGTGAAGTTATTTTAGTTGACAGTTACTCAGGGTGGTCAAGTTAAAGATGCCTATGGCTGTAGGGATGAAAATTACACATTGGCTCAACATCATGGGTTTCACCTGGTGTGATCTGGCTAACTCCACTGTTGAGAATCTACTCTAGAAGTTGATGCTGAGTCCCTGTATTAGCATTATTCCAGAGGGAACCAGACTGTTTCTTGGTGGCAGGTTGGTTTCACTGGACCCCTTCCCTAATAGAAGGGGAAATGATCTGTCCTCATTAGAAGAGATAGTCATTCTGAGACTGGATTTCTCCTGTGTACAGTTTCCCTGTGTTGTTTTCCTCTGTAGATAGCATTGTGAATGCTTTATTTGGCATCTTAATATTCCATATAACATTGCTGCTGAAATTGTTTCTTATTGTAGCTGTAACACATTACCACATACTAAAGCCTTAAAACTACATAAATTTATTCTCTTACCATTCTGGAGGTGTCAACAGGGCTGGTTCCTTCTGAAGGCTTTGAGAAGAGAATCTGTTACTTTGCTTTTTTCAACATCTATTGGCCTGTCTGTATTATTTGCCTTATGACTTCTTTTTCCATCTTTGAACTGTACCACTCTAATCTCTTCTTCTATCATTACATCACTTCTCATCTCCTATACCATTATATCCCTCTTATAAGGACACTTGTGATCACATCACTGGGACCACCCAGAAAATCCAGGATAAGCACCCTATCAAGATCCATAACTTAATCACATGAGTAAAATTTCTTTTGCCATATAACATAACACATTAATAAATTCCATGTGGTAGGTACACATCTTGGGGTACCATTATTCAGCTACTATAGCTACCAGTGAATTTATGCCACAGGAAATAAAGTGTGTCACTGGGGCCTCCTGAAATTCATTGATCTTCTGATATACTTCATCAACGAGAAACAGTCAGTCCTACAGAACATGGGATGACCTTCTGAAGACTTAGTTATAGTATTTCCTAGCAAAAAACACCTCCAAAGATATGATGCTCTCCTAAAGGATGTGATATACTTTGAACCAGCGGTCAGAATATCTTTTCAATCATAACCAGAATAGACACTTTAGGAAATCAACGGACAAAAGTATAGCCAATGACCAACTTAAATAATTTTGGTTTTTCTTTCCCTATGAATTTAAGCTGTGATTTTTTTAAAAGGTTTTAATTCCCAAGGGACAATGTTTCCACCCCATGACATAATGATTTCATTGAACTAGAAGATTAGCTCATCCCTGGCCATTTGGGGATCCTCATGTCACTGAGACAACAAGCAAAGTAGGGTCACTGATCTCTGTTATTAAGCAAAAACAAGGTGCCTCTCTATAATGGGGACAGGGCAGGTTATGTCTGGACCCCAAGGGATTCTCCAGGGTGTTTCTCAGTTCTTCTAAGTTCACTAACACAGTTCATGGAAAACTACAGCGACCCAACAGAAGGATGACTAAGAACTTCAAGAAGTGAGGTTTGAATTTCCCCACCAGGTAAAGGATCTCAACCAGATGAGGTGCTGTTTGTCATCAAAGGGAACCTGCAACGAGAAGAGTGAATTACACTTAGAACCATAGACTGGAGACCTTCTAACAACCATTTATAGAAATGCTGACTTGTGGCAGTTACGTAGGATTTCTTCCTTAGATGTAATATAGTATTTGTATGTATGAATCCATTCTTTTTTTCCTCTCCCTTTCCCACCCTATTTTATGTAAGAAGTGAGATGATGGGTAATTTTACAATTCAGTATTTTGATTATAGGACATCCAGGGTGAGAACATTCCTGTCTGTATGCAAAGTAGCTTATTGTGTCAGGTAAGAGCACCTTATTGTTGAAGTTGTTGTTGAGTGAAGTTTAAATAAGGGTGAAAGAGAAATGAATGAAAACTGAGTAACAAGAGGTGGACCATGGTGATTCTTTGTCTACTAATTGTCAGCTTTATCCATATTCTTCAAGGCTCTTTTCTGTACTGGCAAAAATGGCAGCTCCCAAACCATATTTCCTAGGTTCCCTTGACACATGAGCCTAAGACATACAAAAAGGAGGTAAGAGGAAAGCCATTTGATTTTCTGTTATTGATGGTACATCGAGAAATGGCAGCAGCATCGGTCATCTGAGTTCCCGCTCAGCTCTGAGGTGTGGATGCCAGCAGAAGCAGCAGCCAGGCCCTCAGCAGCGGCAGTAGGATTATAAGCTCCTGCATTCCTGCTCAGCTGGGGGGGCAGTTTCAGCACCAGTAGTAGCACCCTTCACGCCTCTGGCAGGAGCAAGCTGGGGTCTAGTCCGGGTTCACAAGCAACTTCTAGTTTGTAGGTAATTCTCTTCTCTCTTTTGTTCCTTCAGCCTTTTCTAAGAGCCTTGTAACCAATTCCCTACATTCAGTACCCCTTTTAAATATTTAGAATAGTCTCTGGGCATGACATTAACTGATACAGATACGGACCTCTGATTTATAAAAAAAAAGTTTCCAAAGTTAATCTGCTCTTTCTAGTCACTATTTCCTACCCTAAACTGGGGCTGGGTTATTGTTTGGGAAATTAGCCCAATTACCTCAGGGGAACAGTGTGACATGGCTGAAGAGGATGGCTAGTCAGGATATTGGTCCAGGCTGAGGGTGAAGGATCAGGATCCTATCCAGAGATGAAGCTGTTGTGTTGATGGATCCTAGAACAAAACTACCACTCACTTCCCTTCTTTCCCCTGCTGAATCAGAATCTTTTTTTTTTTTTTTTTTAAGATCATGTATTTTTGAAGGGTGAGAGAAGGGGCAAAGAGGGGACAGAGAGGATCCAAATGAAGCAGGCTCCATGCTGTCAGCGCAGAGCCCAATGTAGGGCTCGAACTCATAAACTGTGAGATCATGACCTGAGCTAAATTGAGACACTTAACCAACTGACCAACCCAGGTGCCCATGAATCAGCGTCTTTTGAAGGCAAAGGGATAAAACACCAAAGACTATGGTTAGTGTGTGAGCCAGTACAAAGAGAAGATGCTAGTCTGGGGAAGGAAGAAGTAGAGAGGAGATGCTGCCTTCCCCTCATCCAAAGAGCCTCTACCCCTACTTGTTCCCCTGACAGCTACTGCTAATGGGTAGCCTCTTGTAAGTCCAAAGGCATAAGTGCCCAGACACAGCCTCCCCAGGCTCCTCCATGAGACTGCTGCTGATCACAGGCAAAATCAAGCAAAATGTGCTAAGCCTGGAGGATTCCTGGATGAGCTACTTCTTCTGTTCAATATGTAAAATTCTGAACATCGTCTGACAGGAGAAAGGGCCACTGTCCATGGAACAAGAAAGCACAGCCATCAAAGGAGACAAGTCGAGGGACAGAGGATGCCCATTGGCCCCTAGCCTTCTGTGTAGAAGGCAGTGAGAACAAGGCTTCTTAGACGGCAGAAGAGAGAAACATGGAAGGCATGGGGAAACATACCTAAGGATCAGGGCAGATTGTCTGCAAAGAAAAGATTATCACTGTTCTCAAAGACATCCCTGTGCTACATTTTTCACTTATTTCATGCCCCTACAACCAAACTTCTTCAAATCCTGCCCCAGTGTAACTGATGCCCTTACCTCTCTCATTTCTACCTTCCTCTGATCTTGCCTTCAACTATTTTTACCATGTTTAGCTAGAGTTCTCTTGCAAGACAGTGAAGCATATCATCTCCACCCATCATCTCTGAGAACTAAAAGGGGTATTTTGCCCACCTAACTAGGAAGGAGGCTTATTAATTATGATTTTGGAAAGCTAGACAGTTTTCCTCTCAGACATTCAAATAGTCAAAGGCCAGAGGTTACTTACATGATATGAAGTACTTTTAATCAAACAAAAATAAAAAGTATTTTCACTCAAACCGGTATCAATGACGTAAGTTTTAAAAGAGAGAAGACGTTAAATTTGGCCTATTTTAAGGAATTTGTGTGAAATATTCTGAGTGTCACTGGGGCAGGCAGAGACCAAGGCTGGGACAGAGAGCAAAGGCCCCTAACACTCAGGCAGCACTTGCTTTCTCTAGACTGTATTGTCTGACGTGAAGTTTCTTTTAGGACCCAGAAAACCCGTGTGTGAAGACTTGGTGCTCCTTATGATGCCCAGCATGGCCCTGATGCCAGCCAATGAGGTTATGTGTAATTTTCCATGCATCCTTTAGGAAAGAAGTAGATTTCAGGAGTCACTTGTTTCTCATTCCCTGAAAAGGAAAACAAAGGGTTGGGCAACAGATAGAAACATCTGTGTCTATCTTCCTCGACTTTTGATTTCTACTCTTTGACACTCACCAAATCACCACTTGTCTAATTCCCGTTGGAAACGAAGGAGAGGTGTGTATACTTCAGTTTCTCCCCATGACGCCTCTACATTCCTGAAACCAGTTAAACTGACTTCAAGATAATTGCTTGAAATTAGCTTCAAGTGGGCAAGATTTGCTAGGATCAGCTGTTCTCCCTGAACTGGGAAAGAACACTTGAAAGTGTGAGAGAAGGAAAACCATAGATGTAAGGGGCACTGAGAACAAGACTGGCCAGAAAGGGTAAGGAAAGGGACAAAGCAAAACCAAGTCAAACATTAGGGTAGGATTTCCCAGGGCTCAGATCATACCCATATGATATCCATATCAAGGCCATTTTTAGTGTTTCCCTCCCTCCATCCCAACTAAACTCTCCAATTTTCTTTGCCAATTTCAGGTTAACTTAGGTACTCACCTGACCCAGTTTCTAAATCTTATCTTACTGTTTAACCTGCTGTTTTCTCAACATTTATGGCTGGATATATCGATTGCCCCAGGCAGGCCAGGTTAAAGACATGTCCATCTGTCTCCAGAACAGCTTAATTTAAATAGGCACATCCTCCTTGCTGCAAACAAGAGGCTGTTTTTAATTGATATTTCAGGAAAACTGGGATATAGTCACTTCCCCTAAGAAAGAGCACTGCATTTTTAAAGCCACTGGGAAAGGATGATTGATGAGCCAAGGTTTGTATTTCACTATACATACCCAAAGGAGCCTACATTCACTGTGCTGTGTCTCTCGATATGTAGTCGATGGAAAATATTTTTTCCAGCTTTATATTTTGAAAAGTATATTTGAAATAAAAGAGAGCTATTTAAGTGGCCTCCTATATTTTAATATTAGGAGTATTAATACTAGACCACAAATGAGTCAATTTTCAATATAAAAACTGGTATTTTAGGAGCCCTTGGATGGCTTAGTCGGTTGAGTGTCTTGACTCTTGATTTTGGCTCAGGTCGTGATCTCGGGGTCATGGGATCAAGCCCCGCATCAGGCTCTGCACTGAGCATGGAAACCTGCTTAAGATTTTCTCTTGGGCTGCCTGGGTGGCTCAGTTAAGCATCCGACTTCAACTCATGTCATGATCTTGCCGTTTGTGGGTTCAAGCCCTGTGTCAGGTTCTGTGCTGACAGCTCAGAGCCTGGAACCTGCTTCAGATTCTGTCTCTCCCTCTCTCTTTGCCCATCTCCTGCTTACACACTCTATGTCTCTCAAAACTAATAAACATTAAAAATATTTTTTTAAAAAAGATTCTGTCTCCCTCCCACTCTGCCCTTCACCGCTCACTAGCTCTCTCTCTAATAAACAAACAAACAAAAAAAAAAAACCTGGTATTTTAAAAAGTCATTGGGTAAATACAAAATTACCAACTTTCAGCCCTTATACCAAGGATGATCTGTATATGGAGACATAGGAGAATTTTTGAGATCAGAAATACTGATTCTCAAAAGAGTATTATAGAAATGAACAGGAGATTCTGACTAAAAGACTTCTTTCTACAGCTTGGTGTAGTGTGTTCTGTACGATTTTCTGGATCCTCCAGTAAATCGGCCTTCATGTTCCACTTGTTTTTGCCACATTTGCTTACCTTGACTATCTGATCAGTCTTGTTTTCACTGTCCTTTTCATGGGGGAGGGGGAGGAGCTACTTTCCCAAATGCCTGATTTCGGGGAACTCTCTCCCATTCCAGAGAACATACTCCTGATGCTCTTTCCTGTACCATACTTGAGATACTTCCTTTTAGCAAGGATGGGCAGAGCATCACATCAGTGCCCAAACAGTGAGATTTGTCTGAGGGGAGGATGGAAGAAGCAGAGTCTAGCTTTTTTAAATTCCTCCAAAAGCAGGCTGTATAGGACCTTTGAACTATACTTCCTTGAGAAGTAATTACATCATAAAATTGGTCAACAATGAAAATTGTTACCAGACCAGGTACAGGGGTAAGAAAATCCCCCAGCCATTCAGCTCAACTGAGCCCTCCTATCATGTGAGAGCCATGGCTGCAAGATCTCCGGAGTCCAATGGAAGATACAGAGCTTATGTTTCATTTCCTACCTCTTGTAGCTCCTGCTTTACTCATTTGGTCTAAACTAAGTGTGCATTTTCTTTATTCAGTCTCTTACTGGCTGGCTTTATCATTTTGCAAAAGTCAACAAATTAGAGGAAAGAAACTCTAAAGGAGAGGGACTTTCATTGGCATGTAGGGCCCTGTTTATTCCAGAGCCTTCTGAGGCAAAGAAAAGAAATCTTTCCTGATGATACCAAAAACCTGGGCTGATTTTAGCAAGATCGTCCCATGCAAAGCTCTCAAGCACCTCCATATTTGGGCACAGGAGGGGACAATTGATGCCTATAGGGGCACCTACTGATTACACATTTTGTGATTTCAGTGTAGATGGAGTATATCCCAGAGCACAACCAAGAACTCTGATAGAAATTCTTGGGGAAATGGTAACTCCACTTGGGGCACAGAGTCAAATCTAGATAGTTCACCGGGGATTGAGATGGGAATCGTGTTTATGATGCGTCTCAAAGGTAATGAAGATGTGAGCTAGAGTATTAGGGGCCAAGGAAAAGGAGAGAAAGGGCAAGGCATAACTTGTCATGATAGAAATTAAGTGAGTTATAAAAATCTGGATTCAGCGATGTATTGTGAAATGTTAGTTTTCTAAGAGAGGAAGAACAGAAGGAAATGAAACTTAAACATGTTTTCAGTGTCAGCTTCTCAGGTATTCTCCTTAATGCAGGAAGCCTATTCAGGGAAGCTCTTTGGAGGGGGACATTTGATTGATCTAGGACTGCTGGGAGGTGGAGGCCCAAAGGACTGTTATAAATCACCTCTGGGGAGAAGCCTTAACTCCAGCCTCAGGAGCAAGTGCTGTGTCAAGTGGTTTCATTGTTAAGACTTCATGGAAAAAAGATAACCACTGACTGCCACTGATTCTGGGGATTCAGCTTGAGTTTTAGGTGTGTGTTGTTTGTTTTGTTTTATATCTTATGTATTTTATGTCAGTTGCCTGACACTTAGTAAGCCCTCCCTGAATTAATGAAGAAATAACTAGCAGGGTGTCCCTAGCTGGCTCAGTTGGTAGAACGTGTGACCCTTGATCTAGGGGTTGTGAGTTCAAGCTCCATGGTGGGCTTAGAGACTTCTTTTAACAAAAAATAAAGAAAGAACTAGAAGATCATTCCTGGAAGGAACACCAGGGACATTAGTAGAGAGGGGCATAGAAATGAGCGTCCCATTGGACTCAAGTCCCTCCATCTGCCCTGGTTTCTCAGATTGGCTTTGGGTCTCACAGACAACACCCAACAGTGATGGGGAACTCCTAACTGGCTTTATGAGGCTTTTCCTTTCCTTTTTCTCTTAGGCCAACCTATATCAGATCCCTACCACAAAAGAAGGGCAGAAATAACAGAGTAAAAGGGTCTGAAATAAAACCCAGCCTTCTGTTATACTTCTCCATGACTCCATCCATGCTGAGACTAAGAGCCATGGGAGAATTGGGAGTATGCACTGGAGGTACACAGAAAACCACATTCCTGCTGATTCTACTTGAGTTGATTTGTTGTCCACACTAGGCTGTGACCTATAGGAACTATCCAGGAGTTAAGACCCTTAGAAGGGACAATAGAACAGAGTCCCTAGGGAGCTCATATATTTGTGGGTGACAGAAGATAAAGTCTTCCTTCCAGAATTTTTTTTTTAACCTGGCCTACAAATACCCTTCTTAGACAGCTGTTGAGGAATACGAAAAAGCTGTATGAAACCATCCTTTATTGTCATCTTCTCAGGACTATATGTGTACCTTTTCTGTGAAGCTAAAGCATGGGAAACTCTGGGATATGAAAATGATCCTTTTCTTGTCCTTCATTGTTCACTAGGATGCAGCACTTCAGCCAGAGTGAAGTAGTCTGGGAGAATGCAGAATAGTTTAGTATAAGACTATGAATCTTCATTTCTCCTACATTCAGTTCATCTCTTCCCATCACTCTATTAAAACATTTCCAAGGTTTTCATTGGAAAAGACTTTGTGTTCATTCTAGAGAGTATAATCTAGCCCATCTGGGAGGAAAGGGTAGAATTAAATAATCTCAAGTGTCCCTGTCTAACTTCGGAGACTCTGCCTTGTCATGGCTACCCACTGTACAGTAAAGAAACCTGAATGAAAATCTGGCAGGAAAAGACAACCACAATGATGGAGTATGAGAGTCAGACTCTGAGGGGATAATTTACTTTCTTTGAATTGAGCAACAGAAAACCTGCACATATATAACTTCTTAAACTATTCTTTGCAGACTGGGTCTCTCATGCTAAGAACTGGGTCATGAAGACTCCTTCTAGAAAGATCTGACAGGTTTAGCGGAGGTTGCAAGAAGCATTCCCTTCCCCTTGATGTCTCCTGACTGCATTTCTCTTCCATTAAGGATGACTGTAAAGTAGACAAGAGTCTCAAGGAATAAGGACATTACCTGAGGCACAGAATCCTGTTCTTTCTTGTCTGTCTCCTCTACATCTCAGGGTTTGAGACACTGGGGAAAGAATCCTTGGGAAATTATGGAGCACAACAGAAGATGCAATGTGAATTGGCTTTATCTCTCCCAATTCTGTATTGCTGAATTTGTTCCCAAACTGTACCACCCCCAATTCTTTGGTATTAAGCAGAGCATACCACACAGTTCACTGATCCGCAAATTGATGATGTTCTTCTAGAAGGTATAATCTATTAAAAATAACAAGTAAACATCTCAGCCCTGAGGGTCAAATTTAGAGAGATCTGGTTATGCTATTGTGAGGGAGAGACACTCAATATGCAATGGAAGGATCTTACATCTAATAAAATCTGGAGGAATGAGGTAGATGATTTCTAAACAGTCTTCCCTGGAGAAGGAGCTTATAATACTTGATTCTTACATAAAGTCCTAACATTAGTGCTGTGAAAGACTTGCTGAGAATTTTAAATTTTATAGCAACTTTGCGCCACAAGAGTCAATTGAACATATAGCTCACTTCCTATGGGATGAAAGTGCCCCTGTTAAGAAATCACACTAGGAATTTTAAGCACTCGTGGATCAGAGTTCTATCTACTGAAGAAGCAACATGAAGCTACCCCTCTAAGTCTGAGTCTCTTACGGTGAAGTGTAAGTTATGAAGACCCCTCCCTGAGCTCTGAAGGGTTAGGAGACAAGGAAGCATTGTCTGTCACACCTTGTCTTAACCCTTCAGTACTTTGATTTGTGATATTAGAGCTGGGACAATGCAAACCCCATTGCTTCTTGACCAAACAGCCAACTCTGCCAATTGGAGGTGCTGAAGGAAGACTAGCAGACTGTAGGAGGAAGAGGGGATTTGTTCTTTTTCATTTGCATCCTGTGTACTTGAGGTTCCTGTGAGCATCACTCCAGCATCACGGGGAGGAGGAGAATGGGGAGGGGAGAGGAGAAGGATAGAAAGAATCAGAGGAGCAAGAGGGGGAGGAAAAAGAGAAAACTTACAGAGATAAGTTCCAGACATCATGTTCTTTCCCCTAAATACTTCTGTGCATATTTCCTAAAAATAAAAACCATTTTCTTCATAACAAGAGTTCAGTTATCAAAATCAGGAAATTAGCATTAATATAATTCTCTCTAATCTATATACCTCATTCAGATATTGCCACTTATTCCATTAATGTTCTTTATGGCAAATTGCTTTATTTTGTTTTGGTTCTCCAGGATTCATTCCAAGATTCCACAGCATTTAATAATTGTGTCTCTGGTCTCCTTTAATCTAGAAGGTTTTCTTAGTTCTATTTGTCTATTACCTTGACATTTTTGAAGAGGGCAAGTCAGTTGTTATGTAGAATGTCTCTCAATTTGGGTTTGTCTGCTGTTTCCTTGTGGGTTAGAATTGATATATATTGCATTTGGGCAGAAATACCTTCAGAAGTGATGCTGTGTACTTTTCAGTGCATCATGTTAAAGAGGCACATGATTTCTATTTGTTCTCCTCTTGGGGCTTTTAACTGTAATCACTTGATTAAGGAGATGTGAATCAGCTTAGCCTTCTTCACTGCAAAGTTACAATTTTTCCTTCTGGGATTAATAGGGACCTTGTGGGGAGATAGTTTGAGACTGTAAATTTGCTCTTCCTCATAAAACTTCCACTTACTAGTTTTAGGGTCCATGAACTGGGTATGCTTAAACATACTGTTATGATGTTTGCCAAATGATGATTTGCCAAATGATGGATCGATCATTCCTTTTATATTTATTAGTTGACATTTTACTGTAAGAAAGAGCTTTCTCTTTTCCCCATTTATTCCACTTTATTTATTTATTTATAACAGTGTGGACTCATGCATTGCAGTTTTTTTCTATGGATAATATCTTCTTGCTGCCATTATTCTTGTTTATGCTCTAACTTTCCCATATTTTGCTAATGGCAGACCTTTCAAATTGTCTGCTTTGACTTTTGAAGTGTCCCATCATTCTTTGAGTACTTCATTACTTTCTGATGTGGCAAGATGTTCCAGGCTCATCTTGTACTTGACTGCTCCAGCCCCAGAATCAGCCACTTCCTCAAGGATACCTGGCTTCTTTTCTTTTAATGAAGCATGATATTTAGAAACCATGATCTGGATACCGGTGTGTCATTGCTGCTAGGCCCTCTCAGTGGACGGAGCTACTGTATTTCTCTCTCTCTCTCCCCCCTCATCTCACTACCAATTTGTATTCACACAAGCAATCTATGAGAGCATCTATTTCACCACAACTTCATCAACAGAAGCTGTTTTTGTAATAATCTGATTTTATTGTTTTTAAGTAGTCTCCATGACAATGTGGGGCTTGAACTCATGACCCTGAGATCAAGACCTGAGCTGAGATCAGGAGTTGGATGCTTAACCAACCGAGCCACCCAGGTGCCCCTACAATAACTTGATTTTATAAGACAGTTTCTAATGGTCTGTTCTGGTCATAAAGGCCAGACTCACACAAATCTAGGAAGTGGCAGTGGTCACCATGCCACTTAAAAGTGTATATACTGTGGGGGCAGCTGGCTGGGTCATTTGGTGGAGCATGTGACTCTTGATCTTAGGGTTGTGAGTTCAAGCCCCACATTGGGTGCAGAGATTACTTAAAAGTAAAATCTTTAAAAAACATGTATGCTGTGTCCTAAGCTGTAAACATGGGGGTCAGATGTCTCCCAAGGACTCCCCTCAGTGTGACCATCTATGACTCAAGTTGTGCCTCCAGCTTTCATTACAAGACAAGATAGGTATTTCCCAGTAATCTGTGTCTACCTACCCCCTTGTATATGGGAGACATAAGAAGGGCCAACATAAATCAGAGCACAAATTACAGGAGGTTCATGAAGCCCTGTCTGGAAGGTTTTTCCTGATATTGGATTATTAAGACTCCCACTAATTCTGGAGTCCTTAGGAGCACCTCAGTGGAAAAAAAAAATCCTCCCTTTTGGTTTTAAAGGCTACACAGTAAAACAAAGATAAGAGTAGAAAGGAATATTGGGGAGATGAGTAAATGACATAAAGCATTACTCCTCTTTGCCTGCCGTCAGGGCTAAGTGCTAAGATTCTTGGCCATAGTACAGAACATCCAAAAGGAGATTGGGGCACCTGGGTTGCTCAGTTGGTTAAGTGTCCGACTTCAGCTTAGATAATGATCTCTTGGTTCAAGGGTTTGAGCCCTGCTTTGGGCTCTGTGCTGACAGCTCGGACGCTGAAGCCTGTCAGAGTCTGTGACTCCCTCTCTCTCTGCCCCTCCCCCGCTCACACTCTGTCTCTCTCTCAAAAATAAATAAACATTTTTAAAAAATTAAAGGAAAAATAGGATAAAAGAGTTAGCGTGAAGTTCTGTTGCACTTGATTCTGCCATGGCAGATTTGCTCACAGAGTGTATGTGTGAAAACCAGGACACAGGATAGATCCACAGCTGCCCCATAGTTCATATGAGGTCTTGCCAGAAAGCCTGAGTGAAAAGATCCTGGTCTTTCTGGTTAGACTGAACAAGTTCTGGGGATAGTCCTGGGAAGGATGAAATTCAGTGTTCCACTGATGAATTTGTAATCAAGCCAAGACTGGAGGAAGAGTGAAGCAAGATGTGTTTCACTGAAGAAGGTTTTTCACTGGGGAGGGAAAGGTCCAGTTCTGGTTTCCAACTGCAGCTTCCATGCACAACTACAAAGACTGAGGATCTTGCATGGATCTTGATAACAGTCTTGGGGTCCCTATTCTCTATTCTCTATTGAAAGGTGAAGGTGGAGGGAAAATACCCTCACTACGAGGACACTAGGAATGTTGGTGACTCATCACTCGGATGTGTCTTGAAAGAAAAGGAGAGAAACAATATCAGGGCTCCTCTTGAAGTCTGGTCTCCAAGCTCTGGACTAAGAAATTGCCATATCATGTACTTGGAATTGTGCTTGGAATTGTACTTGGAATCTCAATCATTCATCTTCTCATCCTCCATTTTATACATGAATCTTTCTGACCTGAGAATAAGGTGCAGAATGGAAGAAGGAATGGAAAAGGATTGAGGACAGTGAATGAAGCAAACAATTATTAGATTATATATAGATATGTTCATATATATATTCATATATATTCATATATATCATATATATTTAACGCTTATGTATTTATTTTGAGAGAGAGAGGGAGAGAGAGAATCGCAAGCAGGCTTCACTCTGAGCTTGAGCCCAACCTGGGCTCAATCTCACGAACTGTGAGATCATGACCTGAGCCAAAATCAAGAGTTAGATGCTTAAATGACTGAGCCACCTAGTCACTCCTGTTTGGTGATATATCAACTGAAACTTAGATTAAAGAAATTTGGGGAGCCAAGGAGATATTTGTAGCCAAAGTATGAAGCTTTTTATTCTTGGTCTCATACCATTTGCTTCTAAAATCCTGATTATAGAGACTTACCCAGGTTGATCTGAGGAACCAAGGCTCAGAAACTAAATTTAATACTCATTCCAGCCTTTACTTCAAGAAATAGAAATGATTGTCATCATGACCTATAAATGGCCAGGCCTTTGACTTAGTCTAATGTAGACTAGGCATAAAATATTCTTTCTGGTGTGATATGCCATACTGAGGTCTGGGACATGAAGGCTTCCCTTTCAGGGAAGATATATGAAACAAACCTATACTTGGTCTATAATATATCTATACAGATATTTACATAAAGTCAGACCTGGGTCATTTTCCAGAAAATTCTGCAAAATTAGGACATTTCATGATATAAAACATTTTGCCCTTCCTTTTTGACATCCTCATACTATTATGTCGTAGGGCCAAAATAAAAATGGTAGGAAAAGCAGAGAAAATATTAGGAGCCTCATCCCTTCTGATTCACAGTGGGTGTTCTAATCCCAGTAATTAGGTATTAAAACCAGATAGTCATTAGCCATTCCACTGTGTCAAAAGAAAGAATAAAGATCTACTCTCAATTATGAAGGCTAGACAAATCTTAAGAGTTACCAAGGAATTTCCCTGAAGCTCAGTATGCCACATCTCCTTTTGCTCTTGTATTTACAGCAGATTACGGCTTACTGGGAATCTAGGCAAAATAATACTGAAGCAATGTGATCTGTTCCTCCTGTCTGGGTCTTCAGTTACTCAGTGACTATAGATAAAATAAAGAAGGGTTGGAACATTGAGCTGTTTGGAGATATAGAAAGGACATTTTTTCTCACTCAGTGTTAATTTTCTCTTTATATAATGACTTTCAAAGCCTCATTCCGGACAGTACAGTAGCCTGAAAGGGAATGTTAAATTCACTCTTCATGGCATTCTTACACATAAGCCCTTTCACAAGATATGAGGATGGTCTAACAATAGTACAGTCTTGAATTCTACCACTGGTACTCTGCTCTCATATTGAAAGCACTCAAAACTCAGGAAAAGGGTTTGGCCCCATTATTCATAATATTAATGTAAAATCTAAGTCTGCTTTTGAGTTGGGGTGATGTAAGTGACCCCCAAAGGGACCTCTGAGGTGTAAAATCCATTGACTGTCTGCATTGCCCAGAAGCAGCTATCATTACTCTGTAGGGAACTGTGGACACATCGTGTTAGGCTTTCTAAGAGGAGCTTCCATTTGAAGGGTCACTAGAGAAGTGAGGTCCACAGAATTTACAGTTAAATTGAACACAAGGAGAGGCATGAAGTCCTTTTTCTAGGCTTGATTTCTCATTGTGACTCTGGGCTGTGAAGGTCTCCACCAGACAACATTCGACAAATCAAGGGAAACTCACAAAGCATAAATTCTCTTCTTCCTGTGCCCTCAAGAAATTCTTTTTTTTTTATTAAAAATTTTTTATGTTTATTCATTTTTGAAAGACAGAGAGCACAAGCAGGGGTGGGGCAGAGAGAGAGGGGGACACAGAATCTGAAGCAGGCTCCAGGCTCTGAGCTGTCAGCACAGAGCTTGACACGGGGCTTGAACTCATGAACTGTGAGATCATGACCTGAGCCAAAGTTGGATGCTCAACCGACTGAGCCACCCAGGCACCCCAAAAGTTCTTTTTTTATAGAGACAAACAGTGAAATGAATAGATGGTTTGGGCATGAGCAACTTCTATGAGTAATAGTATGTATTTTTCTACCCCTGTCCTAATGCACTATAATGTGGAGGCAAGGACACATAAAAAATCAGACAAATGATGGGCATGTACATGGTTGCTGCTCTGCATGTCTGTAGCTCAGTCTCAGTTTATCTGACTGCAAGGAAGATAGGAGGGATTGGAGATGAAACCTTAAAATGCCTACATGTTGTATAATCAAGATATCCTGAACTCTGAGTTGCCTGGGTGAATGAATAAGCCCTGACCTACTCACACTGAAAGGCATTCCCGCCAAATATACTGCCTAAGCCCTCCACATCTGCTCTTTCAATATTTCTCTGTAAGTCTCCGAGAGGATTATTATATGAGCTCAAGAATCAGTGCTGCAGCTCTGGTCTTTGTTTCTCACGACCAGGTCTTTCATCGGTGTCACTAAGCATACAGACTGTGCTGCTTCTGGATGCTTGTAACATGTGGTCCTCTGTGTTCCCCACCGCTCTCTGCACAAGTCCTCATCTCCACTGTGGTGCAGTGGTGGACCAGTTCACCCTCCCTGCCGATGCCCTCGATCCTTGTCAGGCAGACAGGCTTAGCAGTCCCTTTCAAAGAGAGGGGAATTCACTCACGCCTCTACCTTATGCCCTTTTTAGGGAAGGAGAAAGCTGTTTTCTCTCCATGTAAAGCTCTTTTAGTGAGGACAGAACAATTCTCCCTGCCTTCTTTTTAGAAGAGTTGGCAAAGCAAGACTGCTTGGGCCCCAGTGTGTGGAAGTGTTGAGTAGGATGGATCTTTCAGTTTCCACGCAGAACACGGAAGAGCTGACACCTCCCCCACCCCACACTGTCCCCCAGTGTGACTGCATCCAGACTGATGTAAGGCCCAGTGCCACGTTCCACCTGCAAACATTGCTTTCATCCATTCTCCTTTTTTTATCCTGTACTTTTAGTTACTTATCTCTCTGCCATAAATATAGTTGTAAAATGGGAGGAATATGTGAGAGATGAAGACATTGTATGAAATGAGAACCCCCAAATTTAACTTTGCCAGGAGGAAGCAGTGAGCAGACACAAGACATCTCGAAGATTTCCTTAAGAGGTTTTGTTGTCCTTGGCATGTTGGGATCCAGTCGATAGGTTAAAAAATAATCTGGCAAGACCAAGAAGGGTTAGGGGAAAGGGTATGAACTTCCATTTCTTTGACTTCAGTATCAGACCACTGTGCCCTGAACATCCTGTGTGAGGTCTCTCCCAGGAACAAGAGAAAAGATTAATATTCATTTCATCTGTTGATTCAGGTGGTACAAGGGCTGGCTAGTATGACCTACAAAAGATCCCCCAGAAGCATAGTTTATTCAGGGTCATAAAGATTAATCCTGTGCATAAATTTGTATCTCAAGGCTTGAAGTTCAAATAAGACTATGTAACCTCTCTTGTCCTCTCTTTTGTATTTCACCTATAAGTATCTAGCTTTTCCAATGCTCTTTGGGCCAGTTTTCACATCTTACAGGCCCTCTGATTAATTAGTTAATTAAAATAAAATCATTGATGTGTACATTCTGCATTTGCCTGAGGGTCCCAATTTTATCATATTGAAAGTTATACTTCAACAAGAGTTCAGCGTTTTAGATTTATTTGAGAGATGGTTTGGGGTTTTGTTAAGGACTGAGAAATTTATTATAAGGAGAAAAGGATGCTGAGAAAAGTGAAGGAATTCAGAATTAAGATAAAAGAGGCTTAAAAGAGTTAAAAGGAAGAAAGTTGCTTTGCTGAAATTGAGCTCCCCACTTCTGGGTATGACTTTGTCTTCCCTGCATCATCCCCACTCAGAATCAAACCCATTTTGTCCACAATGGGAGTCTCTGGCTCCTCAGCTTGAAAGGCCCCTTAGCTTGTACCCATGGCTGGAGGTAGGGGCACGTTAAGCAAGAGTGCCTCAGGAGGCATTGGACAGACACAGACATCTCGAAGATCTCCTCACAAGGTTTTTTTGTCCTTGGTGTGGGAGTGGGGGGAAGCCACAGAACTCAAATTCCTTCACTGTGCATTTTTCTAACATGGAAGTGTTAGCAAGCTCCAGGCTCCCAATTTCACACTTCAGATCAACTGTAGGAAACAAATCGAATAGTAATAAAATGTAAATACAGGATGTAAATATTTAAAGAAAGTTGGCTCATAAATATGAGACAGACCGTGCAGTCTGTAAGCTCCGCTTGTAAACAGCCCTTTTCTCCTTTCAGTCCCTCTGCACCTGGGATACCTATCAGAGGAAAATGAGCACTCAGTCGTTTGAGGTATCTAAAAAATTATTTGGGGCACTTGAGGTGGGGGGGGCATTTGTTTTTTTAAATTTAGAATCTGTAAGGAAATTGGGTCTGTAGGTTTTCATAAGAAAGGTTCATATGTGGGAGTGGGCATACTATAACAGAACAGCTAGAAGTCACTGAGACCTGTCTACATGCCAGGAGTGTACTAAGGTTAAACATAATTCATTTAGATGTCCATTTAGTAGGCAAAGGCAATTTCTACCCTGGCTTCATAGATGAGGACATTGAGGCCTAGAGAAGATATGGTTACAGGGTCTCACAGTTAGAGGGACTTGGGGTTGTAACCCAGGAAGAAGCCAAAGTAGTTGTGGGAGAGAATATGGTTTAGATATTTAGGAGGCTCAGAGCAGAGGAAGGCCATTTCTTTTCATTTCTTCTCTTTTCTTTTCTTTTCTTTTTTTATTTAGAAAGAGAGAGAGCATGCTCAAGTGGACGAGTGCGGGGGGTGGTGGAGAGAGAGAGACAGAGCGAGAGAGAGCGAGAGAGAGAGAGAGAGAGAGAGAGAGGGAGAGAATCTTAAGCGGGCTCCACGCTCAGTGAAGAGCCCGACATGGGGCTCAAACTCACAACCCTGGGATTGTGACCCCAGCGGAAATAAAGAGTCAGATGCTTTAGCTGGTTAAGCCACCAAGGAAGGCCATTTCTTGTTGGCAATCCACTTGTCCAGACTTGGGATTTTCTGAATCAAAATCATGGTATTCTTACAGGCCTCATTTACCTTTGTCAGCCAAGTTGCTTCCATCACTGTGAGCTCATTGGTGACTTGCCCATTGTGCCAGTCAGTTGTGAATGCCTAATTCTCCAGAGCACTAGGCCTGGGGAGGGAGGGAGGAAAGGCCCCTGAAAATGGGGCTCTTTGAAACCCCTTCACGTTTCCCCACACTTTGCCAGAGTCAGAGCCCTGAGGCCTTTCCTTCCTACAGAAGGTAAAAACTAAACCTTGCCAGTGTGACATTTGAAATGGAAGAGTTGGCTGTCTACTCAGCAGTGATTGTGGTACGTCTCTGTCCCTCAGCCCCAGATACTGTGCTGGGTATCAACATTAAGTAAAAAGTGAGTCCACCAGCAAGTCCTCAGTGTCACCTTAAAGTGTATTCTTTCAAAATAGTCCAATCTTCTCATATGCACTCCTACCATCCTCATGTAACCAATATCACCTGCAGCCTAGGTGTCTGTAGCACCCTAATGGCGTCCACTTTTGCCCACTATGAGGTCCTTCCCTACAATGCTTTAAACCAAATTTAAACTCTTCAATGGTCTTCATTACCTTTACTACACGGTGCTGTGTAATTTGGTTCCTGTCCACCTTCCCAACTTCTCTTGCTACTTTCTGCCATGCTCACCATTTCCAGCTATACTGACCTTCAGCAGTATTTCTTATTCCTGGCTTTCTTTCTCCTCGGAGCTCATCCTTCCATGTGAACCTCTCTTTTCTCAGCTCCCACATGACTGCCATAACCCATACCTCACTTCTCAGTTTAAATGCCGCCTCCATAGTGAGTCATTCCCACTTTCCCCACCCCCATTCCTATATTCCTCTCAGTGGTTCATTGCTTCATAGCACTTGTGAAAATTTGCTATTATTTTTGTGGTTTGTTTTCTCATTCTTTGGCTGCCCCACCCATTAGACTCTAAGCTCCATCATGACGTTCACTCTGGGATGCACAGTGCTTATTGTGTTATGTGGCTCATGTTCTCTACGCCTAGAGCTGTATGTAGTAAGATGTTTTGAGTTACTAAGCACTGTAAGAATTACAAAAATTATGGTGCCTCCAATAGACAACTAAAAGCAAAAACTGTACCAAAATTAAAATAGAACTTGCATATATTCTGAAATCAAACACACTGACTTGTAGACTTTCTGATTGCAAAATTCTGTAAAAGTTCACTGAAATGGAACTTTTCTCTTTTCTTTGGTGTCCCTCATTTGCTGATAACCTAAGCCCATGTGCTGTTGGCCATGGGGCAATATACAGCTGCCCAGGACCTGAAAGGGAAAAACTGTTTCACGTTTCAATATCAGAGCAAAGGTTTGTGTTACCATGTAAACCTTACTTAATAAATCTGTAATGGAGCAGTGGCCACTGTTAGCATGACACCTCTTTTTCTACTGTAAGAACAGTTAACCTTTTGGCCTCCCTTCATTCCTTCTCATCCCATGCAGCCTGTCGGCTCCTTAGCTATTGACAGACTCTAAATCCTCAAATAAATTTTAAAAAAAACACGGAGGAAAGAAGTTGTGTGCTTATGTGTGTGAGTGGTGATGGGGAATGAGGTGGATGCTTTCAGCAAACATCTGAGTGCGTGTAATGTGCACAGGTACTGGGCGGGAAGCCAGGACTGAGTAAAAAGTGAGTAACACGCATGTTCTTGCACATCTCAGCACCTGTGTACATTTCCTTCCCTTTGTCTGAAACCACCTGCCCCTACCCTACCCCATTATCCCTCCAGTGATACCTTCCTTGGGCTCCTAAACTAGATTATATCCTCTCTTTATGAGCTATCAGAGCTTCAGATGGTTCTCTATTGTAGCCCTCCCCATAATTTAATTATATTTGATTTTGTAGTTTCTCTTTCCTTTTAGACTATAAACTCCATGAAGAGACTGCTCATGTTGCCTTATTCACAGCTATATCCCTAGTTTTTGAACAGCACACAGGAACAGCTAGCAATAGATATTTGCTAGATTAATGTAGCAATACATTAATGAATGAACAGTATATCCCTGACTTCAGAGTGCTTAAAATCAAATAGGGAAGAAAGACAAAGAAACTACTTGCCAGCAGTAAAGACATGACAGGGAACCACAGGAACCTCACTTTTTTAAAATTTAATTTAATTTTTAAATTTACATCCAAGTTAGTTAGCATATAGTACAACAATGATTTCAGAAGTAGATTCCTTAATGTCTCTTACCCATTTAGCCCATCCCCACTCCCACAACCCCTCCAGTAACCCTCTGTTCCCCACATTTAAGAGTCTCTCATATTTTGTCCCCCTCCCTATTTGTATATTATTTTTGCTTCCCTTCCCTTGTGTTCATCTGTTCTGTGTCTTAAAGTCCTCATATGTTTGTCTTTCTCTGACTAATTTTGCCTAGCATAATACCCTCTAGCTCCATCCACGTAGTTGCAAATGGAAAGATTTGATTCTTTTTGATTGCCGAGTAATACTCCATTGCTGAGTAATACTCACCTCTTCTTTATCCATTCTTCCATCGATGGATATATGGGCTCTTTCCATACTTTGGCTATTGTTTATAGTGCTGCTATAAACATTGGGGTGCATATGCCCCTTTGAAACAGCATATCTGTATCCCTTGGATAAATGCCTTGTAGTGCGATTGCTGGGTCATAGGGTGGTTTTTTAAAAATTTTTTGAGGAACCTCCATACTATTTTCCAGAGTGGCTGCACCAAGGAACCTCACTTCTAATGCTAATCCTGGTATCATTGAAGACTCCCCAAAGGAGGTGATGGATACATTATGAAGGTTGAAGACTTAGAGGAAGGAAGACACTGCTAGTGGAACAGGCTGAGCAAAGGCCAATGTGTCCACCTGCTATGCAGGAAGGCATTCACAAGATGGTTGGCCTTAGGAGTATGGAGTTCACAGGAGGGTTCTTTTAATATATTTGCTTACTGGTAGTATTTTTTTTAAAGATTTTATTTTCTTTTAAGTAATCTCTACACCCATTGTGGGGCTGGAACTTATAACCTCGAGATCAAGAGTCACATGCTCTACCTACTGAGCCAGCCCATTACTGATAGTATTAATAAGGGATATGCAGTGAGGTCAGAATGTTATCCTTATTCTTAATGAACTCAGAAAGATCCTGACTGCTTATGTTTAATGTTCTCTGTAAATACGTAATATGTTAATAACCTCTTACAGAGTAGACAAAGAATAAACAGTCACTTCCTACTGTGCCTTTTCCCTTTTTTCCCCTTTTTGGGGGAAATGAAGACATTGGCCTATCTCTGAGATAAACATCTCCAGAATTCCTCATGGTCTGCTGAAAACCAGTGTGCAGCCATAACAAAGTTTTTAGAATAACTCTGAGTGATCTGAGTATTTTGGAAACATCTTGAAAAATATGCTATGCATAACCATAGTTACTTAAAATGATATTTATAATGATATGAGCTAAATATTATGTTATTTATTACATGCCAGATACTTACTAGCTTTTTGCAGTAATAACTTTGATCTTCAAAACAACACAAAGAAGTAGATACTGCTCTCATGTCCTACAATGAAGAAACTGAGGCACACAGAAATGAAGCATCTTGCCCAAGGTCACTCAGAAAACAAATGGTGAAACATGAATTCAATCCAAAAAGTCGGTCTTCAAAGCCTACACTTTGCAGCTTCCTCCCATTATGCTGTGGTTTCTCCTGAAAATTTAATGCCGCTTTTGGAGCCAAGACCCACACCCTATGCTTTTTTCAGATATCTCATAGAATCCAGAAGTCAAAATTGGAAAGGTCCCAGAAGAGGTAGACAGTCTGCTCACTGTTGGTACTCCTGGAGAAGACATTCTTAGAACAAAATCAGTATTTCTCAAAGAATGCCATGCATACTACTGGCGATGTGCTAGGTGACTTTGAATATGCATGAGCAAACGGTTCCATATTCATATCTATGTATATTTAAAATATGCATCGGATAGACATTATGCTAATATGCATTATGATAAGATATTTTGTGTAATTATCTTAGTTTTTAATTTTGAGAAATATCAAAAATATATAACTGGAGAAATAATGTTATAACAATAACTTCTATAGCCATGATTTAGTGCAGAAGTTGTTGATATTTTATTTATTTACTGGTTTATTTGTTCAACAAACATTTATTGAACACCTAATATAGGTCAGGGACTGTTCACAAATAAAAAGACAAGCAAATAAAAAATCCCTGCCCCGGGGCGCCTGGGTGGCGCAGTCGGTTAAGCGTCCGACTTCAGCCAGGTCACGATCTCGCGATCTGTGAGTTTGAGCCCCGCGTCGGGCTCTGGGCTGATGGCTCGCAGCCTGGAGCCTGTTTCCGATTCTGTGTCTCCCTCTCTCTCTGCCCCTCCCCCGTTCATGCTCTGTCTCTCTCTGTCCCAAAAATAAATAAAAAACGTTGAAAAAAAAAAATTAAAAAAAAAAAAAAAATCCCTGCCCCGTTATAGCTTCCATTCTAGTGGGGAGAAACAGATACCAAAAAATGTAGAAGGACAAATAAATAATATAGTATGTTAGAAGATGACAAATACCATGGAAAAACAGAGTATCCTAAGAAAGGAGATGGCAGTGGAGAGAAGGAGTGAAATTTTAAACATTTAAAATGATTACAAATAAAGTTGAAGTCTCTGTGTTAGCCTCCCAAAATATATTTTTTTGATTCAGGTTCCTTTCTCTGAGGACACTCTCTTTACCATGCTTATTTTTATTTATATTCTCCTGAAGCCAGAGACAAATTTCATTTTAAAATAAGTAACAAATAATTAAAGTAGATAAAAATAAATGGTAAACAATTAAATATTTAAAAAAAACTATTATTAAATAATGATAACAATGCTGCATGGATGTGGCAAAAAGTGCAAGATCATTTGAATGATTAAATTATTCACACAGGGAGCACCAAACACTTTCTTCTTCCCCCATTGATTCTGCCTGTGTTGATGGGAGGAGGGAGAAAAATTGGACTCACTCTCCCCAATCAAGTCAGCTTTTGGCGTGAAAGATGAAATGCTTCCTCACAAGGCCAGAGGGGAGGGTTCTGTCACCCATCACGCCTGAGATTCTACAACCCTTATTTCCTGCTTACTTACATGAGTACCTCTGTGGAGACAGCAGAAGGTGAAATACAGAGAAGAATACAAAAAGAAGCAAGACCATTACAACTCATTCCATTCTGTTACGCGACTACATTTACATGACGCTGATGTAGAATTATGTGCAGACTGCGTGATTGTTCAGGGGCTAGTGGGCGAGGCAGGGGCCACGAGGTACACAGAGCAGGATGCAGGCTTCTCCTTGCAGAGAACCAAGAGGCGATGCCAAGTGCTAAGGATGAGTGCACCCCTTTCCTTGACCAGTGAACTATCTTCAAGTCAGTTTTGCTAGGGTGTACCTGGGTGGCTCTGTGGGTTGAGCATCTAACTTTGGCTCAGGTCATGATCTCACTGAGTAGGGCTCTGTGCCGACAGTGCAGAGCCTGCTTGGGATTCTGTCTCTCCCTCTCTCTCCCTGACTCATGCTTTGTCTCTCTCAAAATAAATAAACTTAAAAAAAAAGACTTAGAATATCCTCAGGTGTCACATTTTACGGAACCTTTAATCTCTCAGGATCTCTCTGTCTTTGCTATCATCATCACCATCACATTTATCATGTATTGTTTTCTTTCAATTTTTTGCCTTCTCTGAACTTGCCATGCTATTCCTTGATCCCTTGGATTAAGAGGCAGCTATGATGTACTACTACTAACTACTACTACTAGTAAGCATTTGTTTGTATGTTTACTACATGCCAAGTGCTTTTAATGCATTATTTCATTAATCTTTGCCATGACTGCATGAGATAGATACTAGCATCATCTGTAATTTATAGTTAGAAACAGAACTCACCAAGAACTCGGAACACTGCTGATTTCACTTCCTTTTTCTACCTACCACCCTGACTACCAGCTGGCTTGGGAACTCCAAAAGGGCATCTATGAAAGTGGCATCCGTGAAAATGGCATAAAATTTCCTGCAGGAAATTTAACACTCCAGGAGTTTGACATTATAAAGGCCTGGAACTATCCACCAACTGGTTGGTGTTACTGAGAACCACGATTACTCAAGAAATTTCTGTTCCCTCTGTTTAACTTTCTTTTCCACAGGGGAGTGCCAAATACCTCCAAATCCTATTCAGAGAGAGAACTGGAAAAACAGTGAGACCAAGTGACTCACTTGAGAAGAACAAGCAGAGAGTAGTGCTAAGGAATCAGACTCTTATTTTATTGCAAAGTCCAGCCACTTACTTTGCTTTTTAACAACCTTGAGTGACATTGGGTAAAAGATACTATCAAGGACAAACATATTTGGAGTAATTATAATCTCTGATTACACGATATGATTTTCTTCATTTGTTACGTTTTTCTGATGGCAAATTTTAATACATTCTGTTGGAAAACCTTAGAAAGTGCAAAAAATAGCTAAGCTATTTTGTATGTTACAGCCTTGATTTCGATTACATTCAAATTATTCTCCTCTTTTGCCTGTGCACCCTTGCCCCATTTTTAAAGACCCAGAGTCCAGGGTAGGAGAGACCCAGAGCATCCCAGAGGGCAGCAGCACAAATTCACTCCCCTCCAGCCCTGCAGCTCATTTCACCCATCTCCCCTCCCCCTTAGTCTGGTGGCTCACCATTGGTCGTTGCCATGACAACCAGCAGCTGCCAGGACAGGCAGCCTCTACCGCAGCAGGGGTGGGGCCTTGGGGGAGGGGGCAGGAGAGGAGGAGCCAGAGGAGGTGTCTGCTGCAAGTTCCTGGCTGCTTCTGAGCTCACCCCATCCTCCGAGAGGGAGGAGGCCAAGTGGTGATGCCGCTGCTCCTGTCGCCTCGACTGCTGATGCTCTAGTGAGGCTGGAAGGGTGGTTCCTCTTCGCCCCGTCGCCAACCAGAGAGCGAGGGAAAAAAATCCCACCGGCAGCTGCTGATGTTGGGTTCGGAGGCTGCATCCGACTCGGTCACAAGGAAAATGGATTCAGTTTGCATCTCTCCCTCCTTTCAACAGCTTCTCCGGGTCTCAGCATGGTAAGCAGGAGACTGTGGGGCTATCTTCTTGGTGTAGCTGCCTGTTAAAGGACCTGTGTGTACATTTGCGGCCAGCACTTGAACAATGACTCCCTCAGAGTAGGAGAGGAAGATGTGGAGACAGAGATGGGGATGGAGGGAGAGGAAGGTTGCCAGGAAGAGAGAAGTAAGAAAGCATCCGCTGTGTATTTAAAAAAAAAAAAAAGAAAAAAAAAAAAAGGTCTGATTTTATCTTGAACCGGCTCAGAATGCAGACTGATCCACTTGGTCCCTTTCCTTCCAAGCTTAGGAACAGAATCAGGGGTGGAAAAAGACCTAACAAGAAATGGGTGTTATTGAAAGGACTCATTTAATTTGCAGCTCTCACATACAGGGTTGGGCCTTCCTCAAAAACCCATTTGGTGCCTCCTGAGCTTCCCGGCCTAATTATAAGGTGATTTTGCTTATTTCCTTCATCGCTAAGAAAAGGTGGCCCTGGAATTTATCATTCCATTTCATATTCTAATGCACTCTTGTTGAGAAGCGATTTGCCGGATAGAGTTTGATTTTTAGTAGATAGATGTGATTGTGAACATACAAATGTGTATCCTATGGATATACATATCTTATATACACATGTTTCTAGTGCATTTAGGAAACATTTATATGCATACTGTGCTTTCCAATCATATTTATGGGTTATAAATGTCCTTGCATGCTTGGAAGTAATTGCACATTTTTGAAACTATGCTTCTGGTTTGTATTATTATTCATTGGCTTCATTTGGATTAATGTGAGATTTATTCTTGTTATTGTCCCTTAGTTTCATTGTGACCAATTAGGACAGATGCCTATCATTTAATTCTGTATCTTAGCACTAGATGCGAATTCACAGCCTGCCTCTTTTCTTTATTTTTAATTGGGTTTGTGGGAGGTGACTTGAGAGCCCTGAATTTACAATGATGGGAAAGGGAGGTGGCTTGTGGTATTATTTTGTGTCCAGCATCTTGCCAAGTGAATATTGAAACAAATCAGTTTTCTCAAAATTCCACTCCACCCCCTTCATGTTTGTGCCTTGTGTCCCAGGGAAGCACAGACAAGCTGGAAGGTGAAATGCATTCATTTTATTTGATAAGGCTGCTTGCTATTTGGTCTTCATTCCTTCAGTATCCAGGCACCATTTTACAGTTCTCTCAAATGTTGTATTATGGGTCTATTTATTTAGGTGGTTAAGTAGGAAAGTGGGATTGTTTTGAAAATATAGGTGTTCCCAAGTACCTTAGCCATTTCCAAATTAGCCTGCTTATACAATGAAATGAAACAAGAGAGTGGGCAAAGCTTAGCATGAGAATGTGTGGCTTGTAGCCCGAAATGGGGGGCTGTTGTAGTTTACAAATGCTTACTGGGATCTGTTTGACCTTTATTATGTCAAGGCTTTAAGGCAGCTCAGAAGACTGGAGATGCCTGAAATGAGTAGGGTACAGGGCTCCATTCCTACCCGGGATAATGGATCTCATTGAATTAAAGCCAGAAAAATCCTTGCAGGTAAAAGTGTATTACATTCATCATATGGACTAGTTTTATCCATCCATTTCTTCTCAAACAATATCATTGTCAGTGCAAACATTTTTTTGTAATGTAAAGTAACATTATTTTTTGTCTTAATCTTGCATTTTATTTTACACACTGCCCCCTCAGTTAAAATTTTTACATGTGTTTGAATCAAGTTTATAGTTTAATTTCAGAGAATAAATATTCTAGTTGGTTTATATATAGGAAGATTTAGTGGAAGAATGGATTTAATACGCTCACAGCATGTCATATATTATGTAGATTCACAACTCTGTAAAGTCATGCTATCGTGTGCCTAATTATAACAGCTAAATAAAGTAGAGCAAGGAAAGAGGTACTGGTCCTGCATGTCATATCAAATACTTATAACACACTGCATCCTACATCTTTTAATAACTTTCGACTTCCAAAAATTACAATTTCAGATATATCGACAGTAAGCTTAAGAAATTAAGACATGTTTTGGTTGACCCTGTTTCATGCAATGAAAACAGCTATCTTGGGGCTTTGTTTTATTTCCTTTGTGTTGAGTTTTCATTGGGTTGTGGTTTTATAGGAGAAGTTGGTATAGTTAGGGCAGAGGCCAATCACTGTAGGCCGTGGACACAGAACAGACTATCAGTAGTAGCACATTTCACCTGTGTGGTAAGACCCTGATGGGAATCCTAGACCTAGTTTTTGATCCCACAGCTTGAGACAATTATATGGCCTTTGCTGAAGGGCCACACAAAAATGAAGTGTGTTTAAAGGACTACAAGTGGAATTCTCTAACAAAAGATAAGGAAACTAGAATTATTTCATTTGGAGAAGGGAAAATTGAGAGAAGACAATCATTTGCTTCACAAGAGCTGGAGTTTATTTGGAGCCTAAAATTTAGTCAGTGGGCTTCATCAGGAAGAATGAAGATTAGAAATATAGAATGTAGAGGCACACCTGGGTGGCTCAGTTCGTTAAGCGTCCACCTCTTGGTTTTGGCTCAGGTCATGATCTCGAGGTTCATGAGTTCAAACCCCACATCGGGGATCCTCTCTCTCCTTCTCTCTGCTCCTCCCCTGCATGTTCTCTCTCTCTCAAAATAAATCAATAAACTTAAAAATATATATATAGACAATGTAGAACTTCCTGATAGCAAAGTTGAGTTGTCAACTGGGCAACCAGATTACACCGTGCATTCTTTCTTTCATCAAAACCTCCAAAAGTTTGACCTAGACATGCACTTATTTCAGATAGTGTAGACTAGATTCTTTGTCAAGAACTTCTCTGGCTTTTTCTAGAGTAAACTGTCTATTTTAAAGTGTGCCTTAGTTGTTTAATATCTGGTACTTTGAGATCTATAACATTAAGACTCCATTTTGCAGTGGGCTTCTAAATTACAGAATCTGTATTTTTTTTTTTTTTTTTTTTTTTTTTAAATTTTTTTATTTTTGGGACAGAGAGAGACAGAGCATGAACGGGGGAGGGGCAGAGAGAGAGGGAGACACAGAATCGGAAACAGGCTCCAGGCTCCGAGCCATCAGCCCAGAGCCTGACGCGGGGCTCGAACTCACGGACCGCGAGATCGTGACCTGGCTGAAGTCGGACGCTTAACCGACTGCGCCACCCAGGCGCCCCAGAATCTGTATATTTTTAAATCGATTGACCATCTGCTTGGAAAATTTTATATGTCATCTTGTCAGGATGCATGGAACTAAATATTGGCCTCTTCATAAGAGTCTTTTCTCAGCAACTTTGTGTAGTCTGATATCTAACAGTCATATTAAAATTATTCCCTGTTGTATGGCTAATTTTGAAAACTAAAATGCGGTTGAGTGGGTCTAGATACAAAATAATTCAAAAGCCATCAAATTGATTTCAGAACAAAGTATTTGAAAAATACATGCAAGTTATTGTGTAAATGTGCTGTTTAACAACATACAAATTTTGTTAATTACCCTTTTCTCAAACACTGTCTTGTAAATGCCAATCATGTTGGAATGTTAAATATTTTGACTAGAAATTTGTTTTAGTTGGAGCATAGCATACATTATCTAATTCCTCACTTTATAATAGGATGTTCCCTATTCCTTCAAGTGACCTCAGAACATATTTCAATTTTATATACATGCTTCTAGACTCCAAAAGGATGACTTAGTAAATGTCTGAAAAGTCAAAACCATTTTCTACATTTCTCATAGATTCGTAAAAAGATTAATGATTTGTTTTCCATGATTACAACCTAAAAGAAAACCAAATTTATCTTGGAAGTTTCAACGTAAATAACTCAAGAATCTGTTGTTCTGCCTGAAATAAATAAACCAGATTTATACCTGAGTGTTAATGTGAGAGGTCAGTTACAAAATTCCTCCTGTTTGTATATCCCAACTATTATTCTACCAAGTAAAAACTGTGTTTTTACAAAAGAGGAATTAATCATATAGTCAAACTATTTGTAGAGCTCTTATATGACTGGACAAATTTGCATATCCTAGCAATGTAGAATATCCTACATATTCTGTAGGATATACAGATATATACATAAGATATATAGATGTGGAAAGAATATAGTTGTAATAAGTACCACCATTACACCTTACATTAATATCATCTTTTGTAGTTCACAAAGTCTTTTTACATTCTTTATTTTTCATCTAATATTCCCCCACATTCTATCTTGCTGGTAAAACTGTGTCATTATAACTATTTTAGATGGTTTTTTTTAAGTTTATGTATTTATTTTGTGTGTGTGCGAGAGAGAGAGAGAGAGAGAGAAAGAGAGAGAGACTGCGCATGAGTAGGGGAGGGGGAGAGAGAGAATCCCAAGCAGGCTTCACACTCCACACTAAGCCCCACACTGGGCTCTATCTGAAAATCTGAAGATCATGACCTGAGCCAAACCTACTTACTGAGCCACCCAGGTGCTCCATCATTATAGCTATTTTAAATAAGTGGAAACAGGCTCAGAGAAGTTAGACTTGTCCAAGTTTGGGTTTGGTAAATGGTCTAACTGGACCTGGATATCAAATCCCATGAGCCCACATCTGCCATGTTAGAACATTTAACATATTATCTTGCTAATTAGAAGTTTAAAATATCAAATATAGTAAATCTGCATTAAATGTGGCTATTTGTATTTGAATTTTTATTTGAATATGTCAGGTGCCATGATTTGCTCTTTGATCACATTGAATTGCCAAATAGACTCAGTGTATGCTTAGGGTATCAGCCTCCCCCTCAAAAAATGGTGCATGCAAAAATTATTTTGGAGAAAAGCTGGATTCTTGATATTTTAGAAAAGCATAGTTGGATTTGTTTGGGGAAAAATCAGAACTTTGTTGGATTGATGTGCCCTTATTTTATGGCTATTGTTTTTATTTTTAGTGACATCCGGCTTGGGAAGTAACATAATTTATTTCTGTGCTTAGGACCAAATTAAGATTTCTATAGACCTCGGACCTTGAAAACACTTAGCCATACCTCCCACCTATACTTCCTAAGCATCGTTCCATGTACATGTTCTTATAATTAAAAATGATATTAAATCATAAAAATGTGTACATCAGTTCAACAGCTTTCTGATATTTTCCCTGGGCAAATACTTTTACACTTTTGTGAAATACCAAAAATTTAGTACTTTTCTCCAAAAGTATTCTAATTTTTTGGTGTCTTCCTTTCTTTGCCAATGCCCTAGGCACATACTTTGTGTCTGACTATTTGGTACTTCAGCAGTGGCCAAAGAGCAAATTAAGCCATTTGAACTATCATTCCACATTTGGGAATGTCCTTTATAATTAATTAGCTTGTAGTACAAGTGAGATCTGTCACACTAGACATTCTAATTTAAATAAATATTCACCAATATAATTAAATTTTATCTTTTAAAGGGTTTTTTTCACATTTAAAAAATATATCCTCATTGCAAGGAACAAAAAAAGGTAATATATAAATGTATAAAAGGAAAATCACCCATAAGCCTGTCATCAAGAAATGATTACTGTTAGCATTTTGAAATATTTCCTTCAAGATTTTTTTAAACATGCGACTATAAACACACTCAGACATACAATTTCATTAATGGGACCATACTCTAGGCATTGTTTTGTAGTTCTTACGAGGTAACCATCTTTTCATGTCAACAAAATATGTCTCTACTAAATTTCCAGTCTCTGTGTGCTTTTTTTCCCCTGATGATTCAAGCTGTTTTTTCCCCACTCAAGGGTCTGTATGCTTTGTTTCAAATACTTGTCATGAAACAGGTAGATCTTGCTTGATTTACAGCAGCTGTGAGTCAAGCATTATTTTTTTTTTTTTTTTTTTTCAGGAAATCTGAGCTCTGTTACCCTGGCTGCCATTGCACCTCACAATGGGTATTAAATTAACCTCGGTTTTCTCTTGTCTGCTCATAATGAGTGAGTTTTAAGCCCAAGTCAATGAAATCTTTGAATCACTAAAAACATCATCATGTACATGCATAAGCAGACAAGCCAACACAAAAAATAAATTTCTTTCAGGTTTTTGTCATTTTTTCCTCAGTATGGTAGTGGCATCTTGCAGTCTTAACCTCTTTGTCCAACTCAAATGCTCTATGAAAGCAGACTTAACATATATTAGTTGTCACATGACTTCTCAGACTAAACTGAGATATATTTTTGGCATCTATTTCTTAAACCTGTGTATGGTTTTTATTTTTTTTTAATTTTTTTAAAGTTTTATTTATTTATTTTGAGAGAGGCAGAGATAGCATGAGTGGCGGAGGGGGGGAGGGGGGGGGAGAGGGAGAGGGAGAGAGAGAATCCCAAGCAGGCTCCACACTGTTAGCACAGAGCTTGACGTGGGGCTCAAACTCATGAAACTGTGAGATCATGACCTGAGCCAAAACTGAGAGTTGGTTGCTTAACCTACTGAGCCACCCAGGTGCCCCTGTACTATGGTTTTTAAATGAAAGCTGAGTCATCTGGCTCTTTAAAATATGAATGGTTGGAATCTCCTTATACTTGAAGTTTGAGCTTTAAATATAACTCCTTGGAGAGATTTTCTTAAGTATATTTCTGTTCTCTGTACCCTGTGGTTTTCCTTCATAGCATTTATCAAAGTTGTAATTACAGAGCTATTTATTTGCTTACTTGATTTTCCATACCCTTCAGTAGATTTGAAGTTCTCTGAGGGCAGAAAATGAAACTGTTGGGGCACCTGGGTAGCTTAGTTGTTTAAGCATCCAGCTCAGATCATGGTCTCCCAGTTCATGAGTTCAAGCCTCACATCAGGCTCTCTGCTGTCAGCATGGAACTGGCTTCAAATCCTCTGTCCCTCTCACTTTCTGCCCCTCTCCCACTTGCGTGTGCACATACATGCACGCTCTCTCAAAAATAAATAAACATTAAAAAAAAGATTGTGGAATAACTGTGATTATCATTCTTTTATTTTGGTGCAAAAACAAAGTGGATTGTATTCTTATTTGTGATATTCTCAGGATTTTAAGGTTTCGATAAAGGAAAACCAAATTATTAAAGGCAATAAATCACAATGCTTTAAAAATCTGTAATTAAGAGTTGTTCACTACATGCTATGACATCAAAAAGAAAAGCCGTGAACATTTCTGTGGCTCCTTTTATTTCCTTTCAAAACTGAATTGCAAGTCAGAAATAATGACACCAGTAGGCAAATACCTTTGGATTCATTGTAATTTATTAAAATAAATTAATAATTTAATTATTATTAGCATCAAACTACATGATCCACACTCAGCTATTTTGCTATTCTGGAAATCCACTCTACTAAATTCGCTAATCATAAACAAATCATCCCTTCATATCTGTATCCAGAAATTAAGACTAAACAGAAATGGAAGTAATATCCTTACTGAAAAGATAAATTAAGGTGGCATCTTGCCTTCATGGAAATTCTGGAACTTAAGGATGAGGTAGAAGTCTTTGTTCCCTTTCTTTGCTTGACATCTAAATCAAGATCATTTACTGCAGTGCTTGAAATTCCGGAGCCTACTGCAGCAAAAATATACTTAGAAAACCAAGAGTCTGACTAAGTTTAGTTGACAATCTCTGTCAGAAAACAAGTCCCTGGTATTATTTTCAAGGAGGAAATTTGCTGAAATCACTGGGACTCTAAAAAAACTTTGCGAGCATGTGCCAAAGAAAAAGGGTAATATTTTCCTCATGACTTGTGTTCCACACTGGAAATATTCCCCTGGAAAATGCTACCAGTATAACTACAATGAAAATGTAAACCAAGCAAATGTTTCTTTCCCGCATTCCTTATCTGGTTCTTTCCTGTGCAGCATTTCATGGAGAGAGGTTACCTTCCAAAAATAAACTGAGCTCGTACTCTGTAATCATTACTGATCCACTTTATGTCTCCCATAAACTACTCATAAGTCAGATATACCTACTTTGAACATATTTTCCAGAACAAAAGCCTTTTTTTTTTTTTAAATGAGAACATACTGAGGAAAACAACTAGAAAAAAATACTTTAAATGAGTACCATTCTTAAAAATCCGCAATATGGTGGGGTGCGTGGGTGTCTCAGTTGGTTGAGTGTCTGACTTCAGCTCACGTATGATCTTACATCTTACATCTGATTACATCAGATCAACTTACTGATGAGTTCAAGCCCCACATCAGGCTCTGTGCTGACAGCTCATAGCCTGGAGCCTGCTTTGGATTCTGTGTCTCCTTCTCTCTTTTCCCATCGCCTGCTCATGCTCTGTCTCTCTCTCTGTCTCTCAAAAATAAATAAACATTAAAAAATTTTTTAAAATCCATGACATGGTGTCATTCTACCAAAAAACCCATTAGACAACTGACAATTTTTTATACAACAATCACCAACCTGGAGGTGGTACAAAAATGAACACCCTGAATTCTCATGAGAATTCTCAAAATTCTGTTTATCGGCATTGACAAGACAGAGAGAAGGAGTTAGGTGTTTTGCAGATACTCTAGATCCCAAATGTGCTTTCTTATGAATTTCCTAGATAATTAAGATTATGAAGATGGGTACTCTGGAATTATTGGGGTTTCTCCATCATCTGCTCTGCTCCAGTTACCTAGATCCAGGGGAAAGAATTGCTCTTACCTCACTGGTTCATTCTTTGTCTCTCTTATCTCTTGACGAGGAATTTAAGTGTATTGAACCATGAGATAAATTTTATATTTTAGAAAATAGATGATTTTGATTTATTAAGGAAAACATTTGAATTATGATTTACTTTTATTTTTAAAACACTTCATTGAATAAAAGCATCTACAAAGTTTAGAATTTATAGTGTTTTAAAAAAAATTTTTAATTTATTATTTATTTTTGAGAAAGAGAGAGGGTGAGCAGGGGAGGGGCAGAGAGAGAGAGAATCTCAGGCAGGCTCTACACTGTCAGTTCAGAGCCGGACACGGGGCTTGAACTCATGAAACTGTGAGATCATGATCTGAGCCAAAATCAAGAGTCAGATGCTTAACCAACTGAGCCACCCGGGCAATTCTCACATTTACAGTGTTTTGAGCCAGATGCTTAAAACATCGGCCATCATTAAAAATAAACCCTAGCTTTTAAAAAATGAAGTAACAAGGAACCTCTTACCCTAGTTACTTTTTCATAGAAGGAACATTTTTTCCATCTTGTTCTCTTAGGTAGGTTATCCACATTTGGGAATCCACAGGGTGCAGTGCTATGCTCTGAAACAAGAAAAAGGAAAATAGCCTGCTATAAAGGAAATTGATTTCTTCACCACTGTGTGACTGTTAGGCTTTTATCCCCCATAGATTTGAATGAACCCAATCTCTAAATGTATGCTTAAAGATGCCTGATTCATACTAATGCTCTTGTCTGAACAGGTTTGACTACACATACTGTCCCATCTCATTTAATACGTGATTTTATATATTTTTTCTTTTCATGTTGTTTTTACTTTTTGAAATCAAACCTAAATGGTTCAGCCTGGGCCCCTGGAAGGTAGTAAAGAGATAAGATTAATATTTCTAGTCAGTCACTGGTCATCTCTTACTGAACTTTCAATAACATTTGTATAGTTGGAAAACATTAACTGTCTAAATTTGTTTTGTATAATCGTCTTGCTTTGAAACATCGATCTTTGGCTGTATTGTTAGCTGTAATCTAAGCAGAATTGATCCATTCTTAGTTCATATGGTATCATCACTTACTACATTCTTGATGTCCTTAAATGCTGTTTGACTAACAAAAGGATCTTTATGACAGAGAGTAGCTGACGAAATAGTGGAAAAGCATTTTGTTTAGGAGGTTGTCATTTTGCAAAGAAGCACTCTCCCTTGAGTCAATCTGCAAAATTTTCAGACTTGATGCTGACTTGTCTCTATTCTTTACAAGAATTAGGGACATCCATCATTTACAATTTTATTTATAATTCAAGTAAAACAATTTATTCCAACAATGGATGGGATAATCCTGACCCTCTTAATAACAAGGATATCTGACATGCTCTGAGTATAACAAGTATGAAAAGAAGAAAATAGAACAACTTATTTTCTCTAAGTCATCCGCAAAAAGAAAAGCAGCAATATTCTTTGAGTACCTATTCTGTATCTACTAGACTGTTTTCATCCATGTCCGTTTTTGCAATCCTCACAACAGAGACATTGTTCTTCCCACTTTGCAAGAGGAAAATGGAGCTTGGCGAGGTTAAATTTCTTAACCAAAGCCATTCGGTTAGTGAGTTTAGAGCTGAGATTGAAGCAAGATTTATCCAATTTTTTAGCACAGTAGTTCAAATCTGGAGCCTTGTGGACTAGACCCAGCTCAGGGAAGTGTTTGTAAACGTGTGTTAAGCGTTTGTAAACAACTGTCTATGCCTCCAGCACAGAGGTTTTTAAAACACACTTTTATCCCCAAATTTTATAATTTTAACATTAAAATTTTTTTTTAATGTTTATTTATTTTTGAGAGTGAAAGAGAGAGCACAAGTGGGGGAGGGACATAGAGAGAGGAAGACAGAGACTCTGAAGCAGGCTCCAGGCTCTGAGCAGTCAGCACAGAGCCTGACGTGGGGCTTGAAACTCATGGACTGTGAGATCATGACCTGAGCCAAAGTTGGACACTTAACTGAATGAGCCACCCAGGCACCCCTATAATTTTGCATTTTATAACACACCTGAGTATCTGCTTCTTCTTAGCAAATGAGAAAATCTGGCCTCACTAGGCCCACATCCCCTCATGGCAAACATATGTGAGTTTGCTAATGGGCACTCTTCTGGGTGGGTACCGTGCTCTGCAGTGTGTGTGCTGCATTGACCGCCCCCCTTCTGTCCCCTCAACTCATTTGCTTTAACTCTTTTGCACTTGAGACAGTTGGGGTCTTAACTCCCGTTTGGCCCATTTTCATTTCATTACTCCATGTTATTTCCCAGTAAAACATGGATTTTGTTCTTCAGGGAAATATCCAGATTTCATTAATATAAAAGCTGAAATTGAAGATAAAGAATGGGGGCGCCTGGGTGGCGCAGTCGGTTAAGCGTCCGACTTCAGCCAGGTCACGATCTCGCGGTCCGTGAGTTCGAGCCCCGCGTCAGGCTCTGGGCTGATGGCTCGGAGCCTGGAGCCTGTTTCCGATTCTGTGTCTCCCTCTCTCTCTGCCCCTCCCCCCTTCATGCTCTGTCTCTCTCTGTCCCAAAAATAAATAAAAAACGTTGAAAAAAAAAAAAAAAAAAAAAAAAAAGAAGATAAAGAATGACCCAGCAGATAAGAATTTGATAAAAATGAACTGTCTGCATGAACTTTAAGCTGTTGATCTGTTTTTGGGGCAATCACAATGACACAATGATAATTTGCAACTTCAAGTGTTTCTTTTTATGCCCCATCAATTATTTATCTTTTTTATAATTAGTAAGCTAAGACATTTTTTCACAATTGATTTGTATTTAATACTTTAATAACTTAATACAAGTTATAAAGAACTTTTGATAAAGTCTCACATATGGTATGTTATATTGTATTATTTTACATTATGTTGTGTTGTTTATAATCATCCTCAGAGTAAAGTTCAGTGTCTACCTGTGTTTAGTTAGCATCACCTAACTACTAATTGAAAAGTACAGAACTTAAATCTAGATTTCTTTACTTAAACATTGTTTTTCTATAAGATCCTGCCCCAAACAATCAAACAATCCATCAGCGATGTGGATTAGGGCCAAAAACTTATGACATGATCTGAACTGGCCTCTAAGCCTTAAGTCAGGTGCTAAGGTAAGTTAAGTCCTTTGGTTCTTCCTCCCAGCTCCTTCTTTTCACGTATAATCTAGGTGTGTATGTCTGTATATGGGAACAACTAGATAAACCAAGAGCTTTGATCCCTGTCCAAAAGGAACCTCTGTTTTCACAAGGAAAAAAGGCCAAATTTAATAGAATGGTAGCACATGTAACACTTACATGGAACGTATAGCCAGCACCATGGTCACCAGCCCAAGTCTCTGTCTTTGTGAGGTGACCTCCATGGCTTCTAGCTAATAAACCTAGCCTACTTTTTTTAAGCCTAAACTATTGATGCATATGCTGATGAGGATGGTTTTGAATCAGTATTGAATCCTATCTTTCCCCTCCTGAGGTGTATCTTTCATTTGATGAGCCAAATGTAATAATGCTTCCATTAATAAATAGAGATTATTGAGGTATATCAATCTACTCTTTAGACTAAATTTAGGTTTAAAAATGTCTAAAAAAATGCAGTCAAAACATATTCGACATTCATGTCAGTTGTTGCTGTTGGGTTTTGTTTTACTACTTTGTCTAGATGCCAAGCATTGCACTAAGGTCATTGCATACCTTGTACCAACACACTTTGAAGAAGGTAGTAGTATTCTTATTTTATGCATGATGAAACTAGGGTTTATGGAGGTAAAGCAACGTAATACTTTCTCCAGATTATCTGTGAGCGATGGAAGCAAACTCTGAAATCAAGTGCGCTGGACTCCCAAGTCGTTCTTAACTAATATGCTAATTACTTCCCTTTTGTAATGAAAATTTGTTTGTGCTCCTGAAAATTAAAGTAAATGAAGAGAAAGGCAGATACGTTTTTAATGTTATTATTATTGTTCAACATTAATCAAGACCCACTTCTTGCTAAAGAAAGGATAGCGGCAATGTGTGAAAATGTACATTCAAGAGCAAGGCCCATATAACCAGTTTCCTCAGAGAAGAAAGAAAACAAGGAAGGGTCTGAATGAATCCCAGTTCTATTATAAACCTTTTGGAGAGTCTGTGTTTAAGTAACTACTTGATCATGCATGAGTTATGTGTATTTATACAATATAATCAGGGATTCTCTTTTTAAAGCAAAGTTTTAAATAGGCATTTAATATATTTTAATAACAGAAAACTACCTAGGTTTTCTTCCTACTTTTTTCAAGTAATAAAGAAGCAGGAAAACATCTTATGCTGTGTTTTCCACAGTTCTGTAAACTATGAACATTTTCTTTTTCTCTAAAGAGATTCAGAGAGCAGTTTTACAGAAATGTCATCTCTGGAAAAAAATCCCCAAGTGCAAAACAGACTGAGCAGCACAAATCCTAGCACTTAATGTTGTGAACAATACAGTTTCTGTGCTCTTATAGTTTCCGTGGAACCAAATTCATGCAACTTAAGACTTTTTTCATTTCAATTTTTGCTTATAGTGAATAGCAGGAGTTTTGACAAGGATATCTTTGGGTGAGAAAACACTGAAACTTGATTTATCTATCTCTGTATAGATCAGAGATATATGATAAAATAATTGTGACCTGTCACACCTGTGGAATACAGTGAGACCCTTCAAAAAAGGTTTATGTTGTAGAAAAAGGTTTAGTAACACAGGACAATATGTAAGGTATGTCTTTTAAGTTAAAAGCTCAAAAATCAAAAGATGGAATTTAATCTCAACTTTGTGAAAAGAGAAAAAATTACACAAACATATACATGTTTTTAAAAAGACCAAAATAGCATAACTCAAAATATTAACAAGAGCTAATTCTGGGTGGTGACTTTGTGAAAAATTTCTTCATTGAGTTTTTGGTTTTTTTTTTTTATGATTTCCAAATTTGCTAAAATGTATTTTATGTATTTAATTAGCAAAATGTGAATATATTTTTAAATGACAGATTTTGGGGGCGCCTGGGTGGCGCAGTCGGTTAAGCGTCCGACTTCAGCCAGGTCACGATCTCGCGGTCCGTGAGTTCGAGCCCCGCGTCAGGCTCTGGGCTGATGGCTCGGAGCCTGGAGCCTGTTTCCGATTCTGTGTCTCCCTCTCTCTCTGCCCCTCCCCCATTCATGCTCTGTCTCTCTCTGTCCCAAAAATAAATAAAAAACGTTGGAAAAAAAAAAAATTAAAAAAAAAAATAAATGACAGATTTTGTCATCAGAATTGGTAAATCATCCATAAACCTGATATTTAAGTATCTGAAGTGACTCTGCAGGTCTTCTGGAAGTCGGAAGGTTTGTTGTGCTTGGGTGAAATATTCCACTGTGGTGTACATGGACAACCGCAGTGTTCCCGGTGAGCCATAGAGGAAATGGCTAAGGAAATGGCTAAGAGGACAGCATACAGGCTCTTCACACAAAAGACTCATTGCGTGTCCTCCTACTAAAAATTTGAGAACAAATTCTGTCACAGATAGTTTGAAAATCCAATGATGTAACTATAAAATTGATACTCTGTGTGCCAAATACCTATTTAAAAAAAAAAACACTAAAGTTTTCAGTTTTCACTTGGATATTCATCATCTTAACTGTCACAGCCTTGAGTGGTTTTAGTTCACAGTAGTTACTACATTCAGTATTAATAGGACAGAACTCCAAGCTTAACTCCATGTGATTCAGTCATAATTCATTCTTATTGAAAACCTTAAACAAGGATTATTAGATGAGAGGACAAAAATCCATACCCAGTTTTAAAAAAATTTCCCATTTTCCCTTGAGGAGGCAGGCACAGTTATCCCCAACATGAAGGACCTGCTTACACTTTTGCTGCTGTTTCTGCAGTTTAGATGAAATGAAGTCTTTCTGTTTGGGGGCCTGATGAGGAGGATGGTGGTTGTTCCCACTTTGAGGATGAGGTCTGGAGTTGCACAGCTCTGGGGAGGACTATGTGAAGGACACCTCCAAAGCTGTACAGTAGGGCAGTACTGAAATAGCACCTGCTGTGTGCTGGATGAAGTTTTGAACACTTGACAAGTGTGACACCTTGAGGTAGGCACTGTTGTATCTTCTTCTTGCCTCTTTAGTTGAATCTAAGAGAGAGAGAGATGATCAACTAACAGATGGTTTACTGAATAGTTTCTAACTACTTGTCTTTTTTTTTTAATGTTTATTTATTTATTTTGAGAGTGAGAGCACAAGCAAGGGATGGGCAGAGAGAGGGAGAGAGAGAATCTCCAGTAGGCTCCACACTCAGCATGGAGCCCGACATGGGGTTCAATCCCACAACCATGAGATCATGACCTGAGCCCAAATCAAGAGTCGGGCATTCAACCAACCAAGCCACCCAGGCACCGCTCTAAGTACTTGTCTTTATATTAGGTATATGGGATAAAGATCAAGGTCCTATTCTCAAAAGGCTTATAGAATAGTGGGGAAGACAGCTCAAAGCATTAACCATAAAACGTGGCTAATATCATGATAGTATGTGATGGCTGAAGTGATGACCAGAGTATCATCTTTGCTTCTCTGGTGCTGTCAAGGCTGTGGGCAAGGTCATCCCTGAGCTAAATGGGAAGCCCACTGGTATGGCCTTCCGGGCCCCCACACCCAGTGTGTCAGTCATGGATCTGGCCTGCTGCCTGGAGAAAGCTACCAAATACAATGACATCAAGAAAGTGGTGAAGCAGGCACTGGAGGGCCACTTGAAGGGCATCCTGGGCTTCACTGAAGACCAGGTTGTCTCCTGCAACTTTAACAGTGACACCCACTCTTCCACCTTCATTGCTCGTCTGGCATTGCCCTCACTGACTACTTTTTCAAGCTCGTTTTCTGGTAAGATAGTGAATTTGGCTAGAGCAACAGGGTGGCAGACCTTATGGTCCACATGGCCTTCAAGGAATAAGAGACTCCTGTACCACCAGCCCCAGCAAGAGAACAAGGGGAAGACAAAGGTCCTCAATTGGTGGAAAGTCCTTGCCCCAACTCCTCTTCCAACACACTGTGAATCTCCCAGCCTCCACGCAGTTTCTATCCACAGTTTCTAAAGGGGAGGGGCTTAGAGGGCCCTAACTTGTCATGCATCATCAATAACGTGCACTGTGCCTAGCCAAAAAATAAAAGTATATATTGATGGTATGGCTTTCCCATTCAGCTACCAGAGGACATGGCCTGAAAAAAAAAATTGAATACTTTAACCTTTGCCATCAAGGTGTGGAGTCTTACTTAAGCTAAATTGAATTTTTTTTTACTGAAGAAATAAAAACAGAATGTGAATGATTTTGTAGTGCCTACTTCCTGTCGTATGCTACACACTGCAATACTGTACCTTAGATTGTGTATTGTAATTTTATCTGACCAAACCCATCTCAATGATGAATCCTAAGATAACTCAAATATCTTTTTCTTATGTGAATTATTAACCAAAGGTTATCTAGTTTTCTTCCTGACATCACTGCGAAACCTGTTCATTGAAAAACCAGGAGTATATTGGAACATTTTGAATTAAAACAGAAGTTTAATATTTTCTTCATACCAAATGCAAATGAGTAGTCTTTCAATTTGTGGTCCTGATTTTAATACAAAGAAAAAATTAAGTTTGAAGATAATTCTAACACCTATGATGGGTTCTCTAAGTTACAGGTATGTGTGGAGGAGTAGAGAGTGGGAAATCTACAAAGATGAGTAAGATTCATTCTTAAAGGTATAGCAAAACAGTAAGCACTTAGACACTAAAATCATGCAAGAATTTAGTCATTTGACTATACCTACATTTGTTTCATATTCATTATGTCTCAGGGTTTCAAGGATGTCCCAACAATGGTTTTTATAAATTTAAGAAACTCAAAATCCTATAAGTATATAAAAACAGATAAAGTATGATTAGGTTTCCAGTGAAACTGAGATACAAAAAAATGCCACAGAACCTGCTTAGGATTTAGGGCAGGCATTGTAAAGGCAGGTTTTGTGGGTTGAGATCTCTCAAAGCATTTTGACAGATAACATATATTTGAGGGTCACTTGTAGATTCCATATTTGGGGCAAGCAGCAAAAGATAAAAAAAAAAAAAAAAGAAAGTGGGTAAGAAAACCAGATCACTTTAGAAACTTAGAAATCTTGGAAGCAGATCATTTTTGGAAAGAAAGAAAATCCTGTATGATCAAAGGTATTAGAGACCTGGAGAAGAATTATGACTACCAAATTCTCCTTGAATTCATCCTTTAGAAGGTCATTGTTACCTTAAAATCTCTAAACTCTGGAAAATAATTCTATGAGATTAGAGCAAAGGAAGTAAAAGATCAACTGGTAAATATATGGAGAAAGTGGGGACAGACTACTAATTTTTAAAATAGGACATAAAAGAGAGGATTACAGTTAGAAGAAAAAGATTTGTGTAAAGATTTTTATTTTTTATTCATATTTTCATCTGTCTTCATTGTTATTGAAAATATTTGCTTTAAGGTTAATATTTGAGGACACAAGCGAAAAGCCTCATAACATAAGGTGCAATGCGAATAACTTAAAGCAGAGATGGTAAGTAAACTAAGAATTAAGAGACAAATTAAACTAAAAATTACAAGGGCAAAATACAGAAAAAATAGAGAAAAATCAAATCGAATCAAATCATATCATGCCAAGAGACCCTGTGACCTTTATCAGAACATAAGAACATTTGCAAATGTTCACATTATCAAACATGTGAACATGTATACAGGAAAACTTGGTTAACAACATCAATCAAGGAACACGAATGAAGAAAGACAGTAAATTCATGAAGATTGAGTTTCTGTACCTGGAAGTGGGGGATGGGGAGGGGGCATCATAATCTGCCTTTTTCTTAAAGTTAAAAAAGAATGTTACAGTGACATGAAATCAAGCCACTACTGGCCTTCGTTTTCAGAGAATAATGAGAATATGGATTTTCAAAATAAAGCAAAACAAATCCACATAAACAAAGCACTTTGCAGCAAATGTTTTTGTTTGTTTTCCTGGGCTCTGAATTTCAGCATAATTGAAGCTTTATCACTTGGGATGTATTAGAAAACACACTGTAAGACTTAAGTAAGGAATAATTGTTAAATCCTGAAAAGAAAATTATGAATGGCTTTCTAAAGTTTTTTTTTTTTCCTTTTTGAACCCTTCCTAGTATGTTAATCTAATGAGGCGATATAAACAGTAAGTATTGGAAAACATGTTAGATACATTGATTCCAGTTACAGTTAAGGGACTCTCTCATTATTTTTTTTTCTGTATTTAATGCATAAAAAGCAACCTAAACAATAAGGAAAAATATAAATCCAGAGGGGAAAGGTCATTGTGTATTTGATGAGAGTATTGATCCTGATTTGCCTGCCTTCACTTTGGTGTTTTTCCTTTTTTGAACTATGATTATTACTACTACAACCTCCATATTAAATAATCTATAAATTCCCTTCCTCTGTGTGTGTTGTCAAATGCCACTGAGACAGAAACCTATAAAACCCTGGAAAATCTCTTAAACTCTTGATTTCCCTTTAAGTAAAAGGAAAGTCTTGGGCTAGATTATGTACAAGAAGGACTATTCTAGCCAGAAACCTGTATGTTTATGAGTCTGTGACTGCCTATCATGTTTTCTGTCAGTCATGTGTCATATCATTGCTTCCCAAGATAATACAGTAATATTGACTTTTGATTATTTTCCTCTTTCATGGTGTACAAGTGTGTGTGTATGTGTATGCGTGTTACAGAAAGATGTTGACATTTAATTTAGCAAACAACTCATTAAATCTAAGCCATACAGCTAAAAAGACATATAATTTGGTATGCTGCTGGACTAATTAGTCCAGTACATAAAGGCACTGTGTTTACTTTTTCTTGATTTCAGCCAGATGCTGCATGCATTAATTGCTAATGTTCAAGCATAAGGTGAATGACTTATTGACAGAGGTATTATTGAGAAGGTTTCTAGTTTATTTAAAGGGTTATATTAGATTATATTTAAGGTCTCCTTCAACATTATGAGTGTGGTAAGTAGACCCCCAAGGCAGGAACATTCTCTGTCGTGCAAAATGATTTGCTCTTGAAATTGGGTGTTGTATGGAAACCAATTTGACAATAAATTTCATATATTAAAAAAAAAATAAGTAAACATTAAAAAAAGTTAAATTATTTGCTCTTGCACATTCAGAAAATCACTTTCTAGATATTTCTTTTGGGGGGGCGGCATGTTGGAAGCCAATTTGCATTTGTGTGATATTTTAATCAAGGTATGAATATAGCTCTATTTGAAAGAAAAAAATCAAATGAAAGGATTATCTTTTTCATTCCCTTCCATTTCTCAAGACATGTTTTGCTGTTGTAAAAACAAAAAACAAACAAACAAAAAAGAATCCCTTGACTTGGCAAGTATTCTTTACTCACAGTCTTGCTATGGGAGCATTTTCTAGGTACTTTTTAGGGTGAACCATTGTGCCATTGTGAAAGCACAAACCTGGGATTCAGAAATCCTGAGTCTAATCTCTCTGTTCAGCTATCAACTAGCTGTGTGACGCAAACAGGCATCCTGACTATTAGTGGTTTTTGTTTTTTTTTTCCCAACTGTAAAAAGACAGAGAAAGGACATCACCTCCTTTTTTTTTTTTTTTCCCTTGTTGTTCCCCTTGAAAGGAGAAAAAAATAAGTCCAGAAGGGTTTTCTAAATCCTTTGTTGTCAGGTGTGTGTGTAGGGGTGTTTGCAACCTGGTTGAAGGAATCTTCTGAGATCGGAAGGCCTTCTATTTGCCCTTTTATTTGCCTCTGGCAGTGATTACAATTATTTATGGACCTGACTTATTTCCCCCATTAGCCTACAATCCCCTCAAGGGAAGTGAGGTAGGAGGAAGAAGGAGAGAAGGGGGAAACCGAATGCTAAGGAGTAAATCAGAATGCAGGAAGGGGTGAGGGGATTGCAGATGGCACAGAAACACATCTTGATTTAACCTTGAAGTTTGTAATACTGCATAAAATTGCCTCGACTGGTTGGGATGTAGTGAAGACTGGTGAAAGAACATTGTGGAGGGCATGTGTTTTCAATGTTTTAAACAGTTACGGATTAAACACTTTTTGTGAATGACATGGAAAGATGTTTAGAATACATTCAGTAAACATGTAGACATAACAGCACTGTGTCTCTGAAAAATATGTTCATATATGTATGGAGAAAAAGTCCTCAAGGAAATATAAAAATATAAAAAATACTAAGTGGTAGTAATATGGGTGAATTTACTTTTTATTTTTTGTTGATGAAGGTTTTCTAGGTTTTTCCCAATGAACATACATTACTTGGTTAATAAGAAAAGAAGCACACCAAAAAGGGTTTTTAATATATTTTTAATATTTATTTATTTATTTTGAGAGAGAGAATGGGGGGGGAGGGGCAGAGAGAGAGGGAGAGAATCCAAAGCAGGCTCCGCATTGTCTACCCAGAGCCTGATGCAGGGCTCGAACCCACGACCCATGAACCATGAGATCATGACCTGAGCCTAAATCAAGAGTCAGACATTCAACCGACTGAGCCACCCACGTGCCCCAAGAGCTTTTATTTTTTAATTTTTATTTATTAGTTTTTTCAAAGTAGGCTCCATGCGGTGGTAGTCACATGCTCTACCAACGGAGGCAGCCAGGCATCCCCAAAAAGAACTTTTAAAGTTGCTTTTACCTGAACATTTTTAGAAAGTTCCTTATGGCTATTAAGTAGGTGAAAGTCAGGGCTCATATTCTTGACTATTAAGGTGAATGATTTCACTGTTCCTTTTTGAAAAATGTGAATTAAAATAATTATCAGCCAGAAGTAAATGCAGGAAATGAAAGACCTGGGAATTAGATAAGACAAATGAAGACCAGTAGCACTGTCCTGCCAGTATCAAAGTGCAGTGATACTGAAGGAAAAGTCCCAAAATCATGTCAAGCAAAGTAAAGTGATTATGTCATTACTGTCACTTAAAGAGGTTTTGGGGCGCCTGGGTGGCTCACTTGGTTAAGCATCCAACTTCAACTTAGCTCACGATCTGGTTGTTTGTGAGTTTGAGCCCTGAGTCGGGCTCTGTGCTGACGGCATGGAGCCTGGAGCCTGCTTCGGATTCTGTGTCTCCCTCTTTCTCTGCCCTCCCCCCACTCATGCTCTGTCTCTCTCTCAAGAATAAATACGTGTTAAATTTTTTTTTTTTAACGTTTATTTATTTTTGAGACAGAGAGAGACAGAGCATGAACGGGGGAGGGGCAGAGAGAGAGGGAGACACAGAATGGAAGCAGGCTTCAGGCTCTGAGCCATCAGCCCAGGGCCCGACGCGGGGCTCGAACTCACGGACCGTGAGATCGTGACCTGAGCTGAAGTCGGATGCTTAACCGACTGAGCCACCCAGGTGCCCCCCAATTTTTTTTTTTGAATAAAGAGCTTTCTTGATGTTTCATGAGCTAATACTTATACAAATTAATATTGAGGTCATTTCTCTTTTTTTGAAAATATGACCAATTGGTTTATATTTGCAGATCTTTTTCTTAGAATTTACAAAATGAATTCTGATAAACCATTATTGCCATCTATTAGTATCTATTCAGTACATACTCATACTGTAATTCTTCTTTGTCATTCTAGTTATTTTTTAAATGTGTCCATTATGAGCCTTGCTCTTTTTATAAATTATAGGCCAGTTCCCTAGTTTCATTTGTCTCTTTTGCTTAATTGTATTCAATTCCCTACCATTTATTTGTCTTTGCTTCAGCATCCCCCTTCTTCCCCCCCCCCCCCCCCCCCCCCCCCGCTTTCAGTGTCCTCTTTCCTCAGTTCGCTTCTCTGTGACTTAGTGCAGACACCCAGTGTGTGAGACCCAATAATTAGGCGAATCTTCCCCTGGCAGTGTACTCTGTTGCACTCATGTCTCCCCTTGTCTAAATTCCTATCGTGCTTGTGATCACTACCACACTGTTCAGCACATAATTGTTCTCCTTGTTTCAAATGTTCTCATTCTGTCTGCACGTCTAGATTGAAAGGCTCTTGGAGAATTTACAGTGGAGGACATTCTCTCACAAGTAGAGGAAAACCTCTGTTTCATGAGTGAATCCTGTATGGCATATACCATGCTGGGAGTTTTGCACGTCGTATCGCTTATACCTGATATAGTACTCTGTTCGGTTGGTGTTAATAGCCTCCTGTGCCCTGGCAGGAGTGAACCTGAGAGAGGTTTACTTTTTTAGAGCTGTCTGCCTCTGCGTCTCTAAACGTTTTCCATTCTACCATATCGTCTGACTGACAACAAGTCATTTTATGTGGTAGGTCACATAATTTTATTTAATATTCTACTTTCCCATGCTCTTGCTTTGTTTGACATAAGTGAGGTAAAATGTAATGGTAGAAGCATTAAGTGAAGTCAACTTTTGGTTACTTCCTTTTAAATGGCCTTTCCTGTTCTTGTCAAGTTTTTCTTCCCCTCTCCTGTGGTATTTTTGCCACTCACCAAAACTACATTCAGCCTCAAAGTGCCCAATTCAGTAACTGCTCTTCTAGCCCAGGAACCACGTTAAAGACACGGATACATGAATAAGCCCTCTCTATTCCCTGCTTGCAAGAACGTACTTCTATTTCATTTTGAGATTGTTTTCTGCCTCTAAACTAAAATATTCTCCCAGTTGTAGAGGCTCCAGGCTCCAGAGACAAAAGGCAATGAAGAGGAGGCAGTGATTCCAAACTTCATTCCCTGCGGTGCCTCTAAGATACTCAGAAGCCTATTGTAACCTGAGCCCAACAGGAGACAGCAGAACAGAATATTTATACAGAGAATGCGGAAAATGGAAAGGCTCCCCTTCAACTGTGTTAGCTTAGGAAGAAAGACTAAGACAGTCTCCGAGCTTCTCCCAAGTTAACCACCACTTTCCCACACCTCTTCTGCCTCACTGTGTTCCTCACTGTATGTCAGTGAGAACAACTGGGTTTCATCTTCCCATTAATGCAATGTGAAGAAGTGAAAGGGAGTAATTTGAAACAAACACCAAAGATACTAAAGGAAGCTGTCCGAATGCACCAAGCCAGGCTGTTCCGTCTCTCTGTCTTCATGAAGTTCTCCTACACTCCCCAGATTCAGATGGGACTGCAGGAACAAACCAATGGCTGCCAGTGGTAGTCTGGGGTCACTTGTCATAGAGAGTCAAGAGATGATGGACAGAGCTAAGATTTAGTTCGGGGCTAGAGATTTTTACACACATATATTATTCTTCAAAATGGTTGTGTTTTGGAGTGCCTGGGGTGGCTCATTCGGTTAAGCATCCGACTCTTGATTTCGACTCAGGTCACGATCTCAGTGTTATGAGATCGAGTACCACATTGGGCTCACACTCGGCGTGGAGCCTGGTTAATATTTTCTCTCTCCCTCTCCCCCTGCCCCTCCCCTCCCACCCACCCCACATACATGCGCATACTCTCTCTCTAAAATAAAATAATAAAATAAAATAAAATAAAATAAAATAAAATAAAATAAAATAGTTGTGTTTTCATCCTGATATACTACTGGCAAGAGTTTACAGGGGGAAACATTTCCAGAAAACAAGTTGGCAGTTAATATCAGAAGCCTTAAATGACATACCCTTTGACCTAGCAATTATGCTGTTAGGATTATATCCTAGGGAAATAATTGGATAAAGCTCACTTTATCATTTGTCATCAGTATGACTTATGCTACCAAAAAATTGGAAATAACCTATTACAGACTGAATCGTGTTTTCCTCGTATCTATATGTTGAAGCCCTAATCCCTAATGGGATGTATTTGGAGTTAAGGCCATTTGGGAGATAATTAGGCTTCAGTGAAGTCATAAGCATGGGACCCTAATCCAAAATGAGTGGTGTCCTATAAGAAGAAGAAGGGACACGAGGAATGTGTGCACAAAGAGGAAAGGCCATGTGAGGACATCAGAAGGGAGTTTACCTGCAAGCCAAGAAGGCAGGTCTCACCAGAAACCAGTTTTGCTGGCACCTTGATCTTGGACTTGCAGTCTTCAGAATTGTGAGAAAATAGGCTTCTGTTATGTAAGCCACCCACTCTGTGATATTTTGTTATTATATCCCTAGCAAATTGGTTCACAGTGTAATTGCCCAATAGTACAAGAAAATTATATGAATTAGTGTGCACTCTCACAATGGAATATAATGCAGTCATAAAAAATAGTGATTTTTATCATGTTTGTTGATAAAGACAATGCTCCCAATATGATTTTAGTTAAAAAAGTAAGTTACTGAAAAACACATATAGTGTGATCCTATTTGTATAAAGTGAATTTATCTCTGTGCATGGGCATGTGTATATGTGTACAGTGTCTGGAAATATATACAACAAACCTTCATATCCTTTCTAAATACAGTTTTCTTTCTTCTTTCCTCTCAGCCTCCTTTCCTTCCTTCCTTCCTTCCTTCCTTCCTTCCTTTTTTCTTTGCTTGTCTGTTTTTCCTGATGAACATGAATTATTTCTGGAAATATTCATATAAACATGTATATTTTCATCCCATGTTTTAAAAGTGGCTTTTATATGGAATAAAATGTGTATAGATTGTAAATTACTTGGCTCATAAACTACTATCTTATGAGCCCACGTATATAATATCATTGAATATTTAATTATCTTCATCATCATTATAATTTAATCTGTTGCCCGTGAACAAAAAATCCCTTTCTACACCACTTGTTGTATTTGTTCAATACTTCTGAGTGATGGAAAATGTAAAATTTTTACCTTGTCTGTGTCTTTTTTTAAAAATTTTTTTGAATATTTATTTTTAAGAGAGAAAGACAGAGCATGAGAGGTGGAGCAACAGAGAGAGAGGGGAGACACAGAATCTGAAGCAGGCCCCAGGGTCTGAGCTGTCAGCACAGAGCCCGACACAGGGCTCAAACTCACTAATTGTGAGATCATGACCTGAGCCGAATTTGGACGCTTAACCAACTGAGCCACCCAGGTGCCCCTACCTTGTCTGTTTCTAAAATTTAGTGTTAAGCACCACGAATGCACACTTGTAGAGGGCAAAATCCAGGTAGAATGCTGGCCCAGCCCCTTAAATAGTATGACTTTAAGAAAGTTACCTAAACATATAAAGTCTCACTTTTCTTAGCTGTTAAATATATGATAATATAGTTTTCTTACAAGTTTGATGTTAAGATGAAATGAGATAATATACCTAAGGTGCAGCAGAGAGATTCAGGGCAAGGATTCTGGCATCAGAGTGCCTGGGTCCGAATCTTAGCTCCCTGGCTTAGCTGTGTGGCTCTAAATAAGTTACTTAACCTTTTTGTGCCTCAGAAGCCTCATCTGTGAAATGGGAATCATGATGCTACATACTAAAAGGGTATTATTTTGGGAGTTAAATGTAATATTTATAAATTCTTAAAATAGTACTGGCACATAGTAAGACTATGTAGGCACTTATTAAGTCTATGAAGAATTGGGGCGCCTGGGTGGCTCAGTCGGTTGAGTGTCCGACTTCGGCTCAGGTCACGATCTCAGGGTCAGTGAGTTCGAGCCCCGCGTTGGGCTCTGTGCTGACAGCTCAGAGCCTGGAGCCTGTTTCAGATTCTGTGTCTCCCTCTATCTCTGCCCCTCCCACGCTCATGCTCCGTCTCTCTCTCTCTCTCTCTCTCTCTCTCTCTCTCTCTCTCTCTCTCTGTCAAAAATAAACATTAAAAAAATTTTTTTTCAAGTCTATAAAGAATACAGTGTGCAATGTTTATCATCAAGAGCATCACACTGTCAATTATAGTAGCAAGATGTTTTTGCATATATTGGAAACATCTGTATATTTGTCAGCTCTTTTCTTGCTGTATAACTGCTAAGAACACCTTGATTTAAGAGCTTGTTTGAGAACCTCTTTTGAAAATTCTATTTATTATAAAGACAGACACTAGAAGATTACCCCCCAGTGCCCTTATTTAACTCTTAAGTTACCTCTATTTGCTTCTGGCCTGCCTAATACATATGCAAGGTCATTGTTCTATTGTTAGGGAACCAAGCTGGAACGCTGGCAAAAAAACCCAGCTGGCAGAAAAAAACCAAGTGGCACTCAGAGATCTTGGTGGATCTGAAATTTATTTAACACCTGCAGGCTCAGAGTAGACCATTTCTCCAAAGATCTGAGCCCCCAATGAAGGGGGGAAGGGTAATTTATAGTTGTCAGCTTCCATATGTGTGGCGGGTTTTGGCGTGCGCGGCAAACAGGGCAAGAAGAACCTGGAAGAGGGGTCTCCAAGCTAGCAACCAGAGCCTGTTTTAGTCCCTTCAGCCATCTTATGGTGTAAAACTTTATTCATTTTCCCAACACTATCATGTGTGTGGGTCTCCTACCTTTCACAGTTGAAGAATGTCCCTGTAACCTGTTGAGGCCAGAGCAGAGCTCCTCTCCCCTTCTCAAGGTCTTTGCTCCTGCAGTTGTGTTCTCTTTCTCCTGAATCATCCATTTCTTCCTCTCAACTCGATTGCTCACATCAGCATATAGTATGCTCTTGCCTTTCCTCTTTCCACCTGAACTTCCCCTTTAATCACTGCCCCAATTATATCCTGCCTTCCTCAGCAATACCTGTTGAGAAAGCATTTTCTTTTCTTTTTTTTTTTTTTTTGAGAGCTGTTTTTTGTTTTTGTTTTTTAGAGAGAGAGAGAGTGCACGTGAAAGTGGGGGAGAGGGGCAGAGAGAGAGAGAGAGAGAGAGAGAGAGAGAATCCCAAGTAGGCGCCATACTCAGTGCAGAGCCCGACTTGGGGCTCGATCCCACAACCTGGGCATCATGATCTAAGCCGAAATCCAACATTCAACTGACTGAGCCACCCAGGTGCACCGAGAAACATGTTTCTCAATGCTACCTGCATCTACCCCACACATTCTCCTTAGTTGGCTCTAGACTGGCTTCGAATCCCATCACTCTTCTGGGACTGCATTTGTCAAATCCCAATGACCTCTGGGATGCCAAATTCTGGTCGCTTAGTACTTTTCTTGACCTTTTTGTGTCTTGATGTCTCAGATAAGGCTATTGACCTCTCTTCCCTTCATGGTTTTTATTACTCTACACCCACTGATTAGTTCTCCTATTTCCCAGGCTCTCACTTCTCTATTCTTGTGGCAGGTCCGTTTTTCTACTTTCTACTGCTAAGTATTTGAGTTCAGGCTCCATCCCAGATCTCCTCAAGTTGTCTAGTTTCATTCCCCCAGGTCATTTTACAAATTCTCATCTGGAGAATGACAGCACCATTTCCAGTCGTACTTCCCCGAAGTACAGATTCAGTCACCTATTTAACTTCTCCACTGATGTGTTTATATGTTTTTCAAACTTAACAGGGACAAAGTAGAACTCTTGACTTAACATGCATGTCACACTGAGCACAGACTCATCCTTCCCCAGTCTCCATTGTAGTAAATGGCATTAATATCCTCTAATTTTTTTTAAATGTTTATTTATTTTTGAGGGGGACAAAGGATCTGAAGCAGGCTCTGCGCTGACAGCAGCAAGCCCAATGCTGGGCCCGAACTCACAAACCATGAGATCGTGACCTGAGCTGAAATCAAGAGTTGGACACTTGGGGCCCCCGAGTGGCTCAGTTGTTTAAGTGTCTGACTTCAGCTCAGGTCATGATCTCTTGGTTCACGGGTTCGAGCCCCACATCGGACTCTGTGCTGACAGGTCAGAGCCTGGAGCCTGCTTCAGATTCTGTGTCTCCTTCTCTCTGCCCCTTACCTGCTCACATTCTGTCTCTTTTTCTCTCTCAAAAGTAAATAAACATTAAAAAAACCAAAAAGAGTTGGACACTTAAGCACTGAACCACCCAGGTGCCCCAATATCTTCTAAATTTTTAAAGCCAATTTATGGAGTTGGTTTTGATTCCTTTGCCTGACACTGCACATCTGATCTATTAACAATTCTATTATTTCACCTCAAAACATTCCCTAAATTGGCCTACTTTTCCATCTGTATTTCTTCTTAGTTGAAGCCACCATTTTCCTGCTGGAACAATTCTCAAGAACCCACTAGTGGGATAGCCTGCTTCTCTCCCCTCCTCACAGAAAAGAGTAGTCCTTTGAAACATAAACCAGACCACAACTTTCATTTTAGAACTATGGAAAAAGACAAACTTCTTGTCAAAGTTATATAGTCCTACAAATTGACCTCGCACACCTTTCGTTTAAAAAAAATGTTTTTGTTAACATTTATTTATTTTTGAGAGACAGAGGCAAAGTATGAGCAAGGGAGGGGCAGAGAGAGAGGGAGACAAAGAATTTGAAGCAGGTTGCAGGGTCTGATCTGTCAGCACAGAGCCCCATGCAGGGCCGAACTCACAAACCACAAGATCCTGACCTGAGCTGAAGTCGGATGCTCAACTGACTGAGCCACTCAGGCGCCCCATGACCTCACACACCTTTCTAATGTCAAATTCTACTAGTCTCTTCCTCATGTGCTCCCCTCTCTGTTTCTCAGATGTGCTCTTCTTGGAATGTTCTTTTCTCTTACTTTGAGGAGGCATTCACATATATGCTGGGTGAACACCCCTACACTAGGGTTTGCAGAAACCTTTCTCCATGTAACTACCTATGTGGTCCGCAAAACTACCTTTAAAACTAACCATTAATTTCATTGATGTACCATTTGTTTCTTGGACATTCAGGTCATTTCCTTTTTTTTTTTTCTTCCTCCTCCCTTGATCTCTTCCCTCTCTCACTTTCTTCTTTCTTTCCTTTTCTTATTCCCTTGTACCTTCCTTCCTTTATTTTCTTTTGTTTTTCATTATTAGATAACATTGATATGAACATTTTATTATTTTATTTTATTTTATTTTATTTTATTTTATTTTATTTTAAATCCCAGTATAGTTAACATACAGTGTTAGTTTCAGGTGTACAATATATTGATTCATCAGTTTTGTGCATTACTCAGTGCTCATCAAGACAAGTGCATTCCTTTTTTAAATCTGAGAGAGAGAGAGAGAGAGGGAGAGAGAGCACAAGGGAGGAATAGGGGTAGAGGGAGAGAGAATTGTAAGCAGACTCCACACTCAATGCAGATCCCAATGTGAAGCTCAATCCCACGACTCTGGGATTATGACATTAGCTAAAATCAAGAGTCAGATGCTCAACCAACTGAGGCATCTAAGTGCCCCAAGACAAGTGCACTGCTTAATCCCCATCTTTTATTTCACCCATCCCCACCCACCTCCATTCTGGTAGCCATCAATTTATTCTCAACAGTTAAGAGTCTTTTTTGGTCTCTTTTTTTCTTTGTTCATTTGTTTTGTTTCTTACATTCCACAAATAAGTGAAATCATATGGTATTTATCTTTCTTGGACCAACTTATTTCTCTTGCAGTTATACCCCCTGGATCCATCCATGTTGTTGCAAATGGCAAGACTTCATTCATTGTTATTGCTGAGTAATATTCCATTGTGTATATATACTACATCTTCTTTATCCATTTATCTGTGGATGGACACTGGGTTGCTTCCATATCTTGGCTATTGCAAATAATGCTGCAGTAAACAGAGGGGGGCATGTATCTTTTTGAATTAGTGTTTTTGTACTCTCTGGGTAAATACCCAGTAGTGGAATTACTGGATCATATGGCAATTCTATTTTTAATTTTTTGAGGAACCTCTATACTGTTTTCCACAGTGACTGCACCGGTCTGCATTCCCACCAACAGTGCACAAGGATTCCTTTTTCTCCACATCTTTGTCAACATGTGTTTTGAAAATAATGTGATATGAAATGTGATATGAAAATCTCTAGACATACCCTTTTACTCTTTTTCTTGACTATTTTCTGGGAATAATTTACCTGGTAATGAAAGTGAGGCCAAAGTTGTTGCCTTTCTCTTCATCCCTTGAGTCCTTTATCACCAAAAAGGAGAGAAGGCACAATGTATGATTAGATAGTTAGGTTTCCAAGAGTAACAGAGTGGATGATGAACACTTTCCAATAAGTAGCATTAGCCAGAGTGTGGAATATCTTACTGATGCATCTGGACTACACACAGGCTCACAAATTGCACTCTTAGGGCATTTGGTTTCTTTTTTTTGTTTGTTTAGTTTTTGCATGCATATATGGTATCTATCTGTTCTACTGGGATTTCCATTGTGTAAAACTCTAAAGCTTTTATGATAGATTCCATTGGACCTTTTCTTCATGGACTTTTCCTTTGTAATTTACAGTCTATATGTTTTCAAATTTTAGAAAGTGCTTGCACCTTTGAACATCTGATAGTCCATTTTAGCTAGTTTTTCTATGATTTGAAAGTCCTAGGTAGCTCATTAAACAACCTGATGCTTATTTTGATATATGGTATAAACGATAGGATATCTAAGTTTTTTCAAAATAGTTTTTTTTTGCTGTTTCACATTGCATCTTTTTTTCAAAGGAGTTGCTTTTTACCTTTCCTAAAATTAGCTATCATGTGCATTTTAGCAATTACTAAGTCTTTCCATTACCAACAGCAATTATTTAAATTATTTAATTGTTACATTGCCATGTGCTTTTCTATAACTGTTTCAATACGGTTGCAGATTTGAGAAATAGTGGGCACTATTTTGATTACCCCAGTACTTCTGTATTCTCATAATTGGTCTAGTAACATTTTAATTGGAGGAATCAAAGTTTAGGGACTCATATTCTGCATCTTTACTAAACTGTGCATTACTGCATCTATTTTACCTAAAATAAAGTCTATGATGAATAACATTTTACTATATAAATTTGTCCTTAAAAGTTAAGTAACACATAATATAGCTTATGCATGAGTTAAAAAAAAATCATGACTTACATTTTGAAATGAAAAAACAAGTTAATCAGTATCAGTATTTGAGAGGCACCTGGGTGACTCAGTTGGTTAAGCATCGGACTTCGGCTTAAGTCATGATCTCATGGTTCATAGTTTCGAGCCTCGCATTGGGCTCTGTGCTGACAGTTCAGAGCCTGAAGCCTGCTTCGGATTCTGTGTCTCCCTCGCTCTCTTCCCCTCCCCCACTCGTGCTCTGTGTCTCAGAAATAGCTAAACATTAAAAAAATGTTTTTTAAAAATTGGTATTAGTATTTGATACATTCCAGAAAAGAAAAAGAAGCAGCAGATCCTGTGGATTATGGGTTGATATAAATATATATGTGTTTATATATATATATACACACACACACACACACACTTTTATATTGTTTGATATAAAAACTAAATATATATATCAAAATCCTATCTATATTAAAAATCATCAGAATGCTTTTCAAAATGGTATAGGTGGTAAATTATTACAGTTAATAAATTATCATCCCAGGATTTAAAAAATTGCTACCAGCATAAACTAATATATATTGAATTCTTACCACTTGCCAGATGCTGTGCTGAATGTCCACATGCCTTGTCTCACTTCATTATGATAGTTGTCCTGAGAGGTATATATTATACATATTATTATTATTATTAATTATTATTACTCATTTCATAAAAAAGGAAACCTGGGTCTAGAGAGTACTGGATTACAGTCAGAGATTACATACCTAGGTCCAGGTTAAGTGATAAGGGCTGGATTCACACCAAGGCCTGTGTGACAACAGGGCCATTGGGATACTATACCTGACTTGGTTGATTTGAGTAATTCTTCCGTCTTGTGAAAGCTATAATTTTTCAAAGGACTTCTTTAGACTTTTCTAAAGATCTAAGAACAAGTTTAATTTTGTGCGTAGAAAGCATAAGATGTCTCCCTAATGCCACATCACAGTCTCTGCTCTGCTATCAAAATCAGGAATTAGGACAATGACTTCATTTATGAAAAGTTCTTCCTTACCCTCAATAGTCCACTCCACTAAGGAAAAGATTTGTGGATCATTTTTATTCTTTGTTCCAGTGGCTACTTCACTTGTCCTTTGGGTTCTTCATTCTTGGTCGTAATATTTTCTGTAAATGGAATGGGTCTTACCTGGGTGTAAGCACTATATGCAGCATGTTAACCGACCTTGACCCAGCACTGTGCCCCCTCTTTCTTTCATATCTCCAAGTACTGAAATAAATTACTTTCTTTCATGATCAGCAGTTCTAATTCACAGGGACTCTCTTCTTTTTCTCTACAAAAACCAGTTTCCTTAATCAAATAGAATAAACTATAGCATTTATGTCAAAGTCTGCCAGTCTCTACCTCATGTTCATTGAACACAGCATAATTTAGGGATGAGAATAAGTATTTACTGAGTGCCTATTATAAATGTGACAGCATCCAGCACAGTTTGCTGAGCACAGGAAGCACTCTGTAATTGTCCCTTTTTCTTGTCTTCCTTGTTCTGCTCCCCTACCCTCCACACTTTTGGTGTTCTGTTCCCTGTTGCTCACCTGTGTTAACAGATGGCAAAATCTAGAAGTAGCAGCTGTCACATGGGAAGCATCGAGCACTGGTTGTTTATATTGACAAGTCCTATCGGAGGACAAATGTGTGCAGCCCTGTGCTTCTTTGTTGACTTTAGATGACAGTGGGTGTATGTCCACTCTCCTTTTCTCCTCTCAGTCTCTGTTCTCCCTTTACCTGTCCCCAGTCTCCATTCAGTGGCGAAGAGTTCCCACGGGCAACTGCCTTACAGAGATTTATTAGGTCTCATTTGTAAAGCTTTTTCAGTTCCTCAAACAAAAAGAAATATAAATACAACATATCACGCTGGACAGGTTTTTTTGTTTAATGTTTTATAACCATGAGAACTTTTCATGAACAAAGCCATTCTGAATAGCTGAGAAGGTAAAGTATGTAGTAATTCTTAAAGCTAAGTGGTTAGAATGTTCTAATCTCTGCACGTACCAGGGTAAGAGGTGAGGGCAAGAGCCTCCCTGTTGTTTTTTATTGACCTTTACTGACAAATGATTTCTCCTGTAAAGGCAACACAAATGCAAATTGTCTTCTATAGAATTCTTCTGTAAGGTGCTTTAAGAAGTAGTTCTTTCAAAGCATTGTACTTTCCTTTAGTTCACTAAAGTTGGAACATTAGTAGTTACAGTGACCATTCCTTTTTCAAAAAATCATTTAAAGGGCCCCGGGTGGCTCAGTTGGTTGAACATCTGACTCTTGATTTTGGCTCAGGCTGTGATCCTAGGGTCGTGGGATTGAGCCCCGTGTTGGGCTCTTCACTGAGTGTGGAGCCTGCTTAAGATGTGTCCTTTCTCTCTCTCTCTCTCTCTCTCTCTCTCTCTCTGCCCGTCTTCTCTCATGCACACTTTCTCTCTGTCTAAAATAATAAAATATAATATTTATAATGGGTCCCTTCCCTTTGCAGTGATATACTCATCTGTTTATGATACTTTCATATGGATGTTTGTAAGTAACCTATGTTTGTTTTTATTAAAGCTGTATACAATATACACAGAGATGTAGATCAATTAAATGATCTCAGTCTCACTGTGGGTCCCCAGTTGGAATATGTTCCATATACTGATCCTGAGGTATCAGTGATGCTTGGATCCGGCAGCCATTAAATACTTATACATGGACTTGTGGAAAAAAAAAAAGTTACTCAGCCTTGGTTAATTTCAAACAATTAGTAAAAACATTACAGAGGCACTGGGAAGAATCATGTTTATTGTCAGGTTAAACCTTACTGTGAACATCCATGTATAAGTATAACTCTGGTGTTGCTACTGTGCCTAGGTCCTCATTTCCTCTCATGGCCACATTCTGCCTGGGTACAGGAGATCTTTCCTTTCTTATGGCTCCTAAAACTATGTTTTTAAGAAAAGTTTTTTTTTAATGTTTATTTATTTTTGAGAGAAAGAGAGGCAGACCATGAGCAAGGAAGGGGCAGATAGAGAGGGAGACACAGAATCTGAAGCAGGCTCCAGGCTCTGAGCTGTCAGCACAGAGCTTGACGCAGGGCTCAGACTCATGAACCATGAAATCATGACCTGAGCCGAAGTCAGATGCTTAACTGATGGAGCCACCCAGGCACCCCAGAAAAGTTTTTATATTACCAATTATTTTCTTTGACTTATCAACTTGAACGTCCATGCTCCTTCCCCTTATGTCCCAAACTTCACATCAACACCTACCCAGTTATTCAAGCCAGAATTCCTAGTGTCACCCATGATACCTCTCCTTCATCTCTCCAATCAGTCCATTGGAAATCATGTTGATTCTCCCTCCACGACAACTTGATGCATCCTTATCTTCTTTGTCCTCACTGCCCACACCTGAGTTTAGACCATCATATTTTGTCTGGACTATTTCAGTAAACTTTTTATAGATTTTCTAGCCTTTGGCTTCTCCAAAGCTGCTTCAGAACTCCTGGATTTATCTAATGAGCTTATTTTGATTCTTCCAAGCATCCAGAATCCTTACTTGCCTATGAAGTTCCAACTCTTCAATCATAAAATCTGGACCCAGTTTACAAGTCTTATATTGAACACTCACAGCAGCTCCTTACCTGTACCTTCTACCCCAACACACATAAATACAAGCTATCTTCTACTTATAATGGACTAATTGCTAATCGTCAAACACTTTTTTTTTTTGTCTACATGCTGCTTATCCTACCTAGTGATTGAGTATAACATTTAAAATGTCAGGCTTTCGGGGCACCTGGGTGGCTCAGTTGGTTGAGCATCCGACTTCAGCTCAGGTCATGATCCTGCGGTTTGTGGGTTTGAGCCCCACGTTGGGCTCTGTGCTGATAGTTCAGAGCCTGGGGTCTGCTTCAGATTCTGTGTCCCCCCTCTCTCTCTGCCCCTTCCTTGCTCACTGTCTCTCAAAAGTAAATAAACATTAAAAATTTTTTATTTATTTAAAATTTTTTGTTTTATTTTACATTTGAGAGAGACAGAGAATGAGCAGGAGAGGGGCAGAGAGATGGAGACAGAATATGAAGTAGGCTCCAGGCTCCCTGCTTTCAGCACAGAGCCTGATGTGGAGCTCAAACTCATGAACTGTGAGATCATGACCCGAGCTGAAGTCAGACGCTTAACCAACTGAGCCACCCAGGTGCCCCTAAAAAATCTAAAGAAAAAAAAAACCCAGATTTTCAAGTCATGTGGACATGAAAGAGTACAAGTTTTGTCAATAACTAGCTGTGAGGCCCTGGCTAAACTATTTTACTTTTCTGGGCTTCAGTTTCTTAACCTGAAAAATGGGTATGTAAAACATGTGTAACTTATTGGGTTGTTGTGAAGAATGAAGTGTAAATGCTCAGCACAGTATCTTACTCATGGTAAATCTTCGATAGATATTAGCTTGTATTACCCAGAATGCACCTCCCTGAACTGCCAGCCATCTTTAAGTTAGAGCTAAATTGTAACCTTTCCTATGTAGCTTTCCTTGACCTAGACTTCTCTCAGCTCTGCCCCCATGAAATCATTATTAATCATCCTTTTATTTAAGCTCCCAGAGCATTTGTAATCCTTCTTTTATAGCATGTGTTTCAATCTATTATTATTTATGAATCTATTTCCCCCAATGAACATGAGTGCTCATGGGCAGGGGCAATGGCCTGTTCATTTTGTATCCTGGGACCTAGCACAGATCCTGGCATATAATTGGCATTTAGTAATTGTTCACCAAATTGAATTTGTTAGATATTTTAAACATCTCATATCCCTCCTTGTTACATTCTTTAGAGGTTGTTGTGCTACAATTGAAATGATAAGCCAGTGATGGCATTTTTTAATCTCCTGCTTGTATGAAATTAACTTAAGTTGGAATCATCAGGACGATACCCAGTCTCCAAAAACCAGACTTGGTAACAAAGAATGAATCTTAACAGAAAGAAAGAAAGAAAGAAAGAGAGAGAGAGAGAGAGAGAGAGAGAGAGAGAGAGAGAGAAAGAAAGAAAGAAAGAAAGAAAGAAAGAAAGAAAGAAAGAAAGAAAAAGAAAGGAAGCATTTGATATCTTTAGTTCTAAAATTGCAGGGCTTGTTGGCACAGTGAGGTCAGCCTAGTTGCATCATTGCATTAGGAGGACTACATGAATTCATTAGCCACTTGCACAAGATGATTTGAGCTTTCACTCTAGTTATCAGGCAGATGTTCAAACACCAGAGAATGGCTACAGTGTTTGAGACACAAAAAGCAAGTGCCTAGTGCAACCCTAAGCTATTATAAGAAACATCTTCAACAAAAAATACATTTGGCTGAGCACACAGGGACAGTGTGTTACACCAGATTCACCAATAATTACTAAGGAGTGGATTAGCTTTTTCTCTCCACTGGAAAGATAGTGAATAAAGGGAACTGCAAGTGGTGCCTGCTAGGTCTAGATTTTTTAGTGCTTCCTCTAGGACATTGTCTTTTTTTTTTTTTTTCTTTGAGAGATCTTACATTTATGAAATAAACTTGATTTCCAGCTTCTCCTGGGAACTCAGAGCTGGCAATATTGGGTGGTGGTTTTTTAAAGAGCAAAGCTTAGTGACAGCTAATAAGCCATTGAATGGATTGCGTAAGGAAGAACGTCGTTGTACTAGTTCTCATCAGTCAGTACATGGTTCCTTTCACCCATTTATATCTCCTAACTCAACGCTGTAGGACAGGCATTTGAGTTTGTGATCCCTTTCTCTAAGTCTCAGTTTCCAAATTTGTACAATTGGTATATCAGCAACTAGCTTGTGGGATTTTTGTAAAAATTAAATAATGTAATTTTTGTGAAGTACTTCATCAAGTTACTGAGGTTCTAGTAAGTTCCTAGTAAATGGTTGGTGATTATTTATTCAATTCACTTTCAAAACCTGTATTTATTAAGCTCCTACTATGTGGCAGGTACTGGGCTAGGCATGGAGATACAGTGGTGAGCAATACTGGCATGGTCCCTGCCTGCAGAATGTTTATAGTTGAGCATCCAAGGAAATGTCCATTATCATTTTCCTGGCCATGTGGTTTTTGTTTGTGTTGTGGAATGAGGAAGGGAAAGTCATTTGTTATTTCGAGAATCACTACACTGGACTGAAAAAACAAAAGTAACGGGCAGGCCTTGTAAAAAGGCATTTCAAACTGAACATTCTCCAATAGTTCTTTATTCTCATCTGCCCCGCGAAGTTACTCCCAGTCTAGAACTCCTTAATGTAGCATGACCTTCTTATCCATTCAGTTGCTCATGCCAAAAAGCTAGGAATATTTTGATTTCTATCTTTCCTCTCCCCTATCCCCCACCATGTTTAATTCTTTAATTCTGTCGTTTTTTTTTTTTTTAATAAATGTTGGCCTTTTTTTTTAAAATTTTTAAACGTTTCATTTATTTTTGAGAGAGAGGGAGACAGAGTGCGAGTGGGAGAAGGGCAGAGGGAGAGGGAGACACAGAATGGGAAGCAGGCTCCAGGCTCTGAGCTGCCAGCACAGAGCCCGACGTGGAGCTCAAACCCGTGAAGTGCAAGATCATGACCTGAGCTGAAGTCGGACACCCAACTGACTGAATCACCCAGGCGCCCCTTCTGTCAGCTCTTGTTGCAAAGCATGCCCTAGATCTCTCTACCTCCCCACATCTGTACCTCTGCCAACCATTCTGGTCCAAGCCATCATCGCCTCTCCCATGGCTCTTGACAACAGACTCTTGACTGCTTTCCCTGCTTCCACTAGATCTAACTTTTTCTGTCAAGTGCTAGATAGTAGATTTATTTTAGGTGTTTTGGGCCTTACAGTCTCTGTCGCAACCACTCATTTCTGCCCTCGTGGCACAAAAACAGCCACAGACAATACTTACAGCTCTGGGCCTGGCTATGCCCCAAACAAACATTATTTATAAAACCAGGCTGAGAGCTCAGATTTGGCCTGTGGGTCCAATGTCTGTAGTTAGACTCACTTTGCTTAAACCCCTGCTATTGTTTCTCAAAGCAGTAAGAATACATCCTCAACTCTCCTGATTATGTTCTGCCTGGCCCTCTTGATCTAGTGCCTCTTGTCACTCCAGCCATGGCATCCTTGCCTCTGGTTTTCAGACACACCAAGCTGATTCCCAACTTAGAGCTGTGGTACCTATTGCCCTGGATTTTCCTTCCCCATCTTAGTGTGATCACAGTTCCAGACTCACTCCAATGACAATTTAACGTCATTCATTACTATATTTGATGATCTTTTCAACACTTAACCATCATCAGAAAACACCTTATTTATTAATGTGGTTGATTTCATATGGTTGTCTATATTTACATACTAGTTGGTGGCAAAATGAGGCTGTATGTTTCCCCAGAAACTTGTCCAGTACCAGACACAGAGGAGGCTTCAAAAAATACTTTTTGGAAGAATGAATGAATGAATAAACGAATGCTCTCAATCAGTATAAACCATAACACCCCTTTAAGCCTGTAGTTCCAGAAGGTCAGGAGAGTCTCATCAGTCAGTGCAGGCCCTGGCTTGTTCTGCCCTCCTTGACCAAAAATTGCCAGGTGTGGCTAGCCTAAAAAGGTGGAATTGTCAGATTTTTCCCAACCAGAAAGAATTTAAATTTCAGAAGGACAAAGAGTAAAATCCATGTAACAAACAGCCTGTATCATTGCTAAGTTTATGTTGATTTCTGCTGTGTGACTGGTCTTTGTCTCACTGTGGCCCTTTGCCCCTGCTTAATGTCTGGAGGGAAGTATGTGGGGAAGTGATTCCTAGTAAAGAGATACTTTATAAAACAAGTGTTATGTGTGGGGTTATTAAATTTTTTTTCTTTTTTTCTGAAGTATGAAAGCTAGAAGATCCAAACTACAGCTCCCAAATGGACTCTTGACTTGAAAGAGACATGAAAGTCCTTTATCTAATAAACCCTTCTGACTCTTCATTGGAAAAATGTAACCATTATTATTATAGGAGGACAGGAAATCATTTAATATAAATATTAGTATGTTAGTCTGCTTAGGCTATCATAATGGAATACTATAGACTGGGAGGCTTAAAGAACAGAAAATTCACTTTCTCATGGTTTTGGAGGTCTGAGATCAAGTTGCCTGCACAGCTGGTCCCTGGTGAGACCTTTCTTCCTGATTTATAAAAGGCTGCCTCTCACTTTGTCTTTCCCCTGTGCATGTGGAGTGTCTTCCTCTCCGTGTAAGGACACCAGTCCTATCAGATTAATAGGTCCCATCCTTATGACCTCCTTTAAACTTAATTACCTCTTTTTTTTTTGTTTTGTTTCAAATGTTTAATTTTGATAGATAGAGGCCAGGAGAGGGGCAGAGAGAAGGGAACAGAGGATCCAAAGTGGGCTCCACGGTAACAGCAGAGAGGCCAATGCAGGAATCAAACTCATGAACTGCGTGGGCTTAAATTCAGGAAGCAAGAGATCATGACCTGAGCCTAAATCGGTCCCTTAACCTACTGAGCCACCCAGGCACCCCACCTTAATTACTTCTTTAAAAACTTTATATCCAAATATCGTCACATTGGGGGTTAAAACTTCAACATAGGAATTTGGGGGAAACACAATTCAATCCATAATCACAATTCAGTCAGGAATCTTTAAATGCTGCAATTTCATGTAATACCGACTTCTTTGTTGCTTAATGTATATATATGTATATGCATATATATGTTGCTATGTGTACACACACACACACACACACACACAAATATATATATATATTTCTATTTGCTTGCAATATGAGTGGTATCTTCCTTGGGAAACCTGTGCTTACTCTTTTTCTCATTGGTTGTAATACTTTTCACCCAATCTCAGTCTTGCAACTCAGTAAATTGGAGATGGGAGTTTCCAAATGAGTACTACAGTGAAATTCACTCTTTCAGTGTGACCTGAGAACAAAGGGAAACCCTCACTGTGGGGCCTTCCTGGGGCCTTCATGATACATTGTAACAACACAAAGGTACCCTCTGGAGATTGTGTCCCTTGGGTTAAGAATGAAGCTGTTTACCACAAAATGTCCTGCTTTATTGCCATTTCTCACATGCATGGTCCTTTCCGGGCACCTTTTCCTGGAGAGTTATTTATTTTCTTTTCTTTCGCCTTTACTGAAGTTTATTTCATAATATTTGTGATCTTCCTTCAGGAAGATTTTAGATCTCAACAAGAGAAATCACTTGAATGATCAAGGAGCTATTCTTTTAATTATTTGACTTTTAAAAATAGTTTTTAGGAGCACCTGGGTGACTCACTTGGTTCAGTGTCCAACTCTTGATTTTGGCTCAGGTCATGATCTCATGGTTCATGGGATCGAGCCCCACGTGGGGCTCTGCACTAACAGGGCAGAGCCTGCTTGGGATTCTCTCTCCCTCTCTCTCTGCCCCTCCCCTGCTCGTGCACTCTCCTGTGTGCATATGTGTTCTCTCTCTTGCTCTCAAAAATAAATTAAAAACTTTAAAAAATTTTATTTATCAAGCAAACTTTGCTGAGTGGTTACCATGTATGAGTCACCATGCTAAGTAGCTTTCATGAATGTTTTCACTTAGTCATATCAAAAACCCTAAGAGGGAGGTATTAGTCTTCTGTTCATAGATGAGGAAACTGAGGTTTGGAATGGATAAGTAAAGCAAGCAAAAATGTTAATAAGCTTGGGGCTTGATTCCAGCTCAATCCAGTTTCAAGGCTGAGCCTCTTAACTAATGTGAAAGTTGTTTCTCATTCATTAGTCATTCTTAGAGAACTGGATTCAAGCCCTTTGTTATTATAATTTAAAGTGTCAGCATATATGCAAAATATTTTCTGTGCAACATTTGATTCTCTATGATCCAAGTTTCAACATGAAGTTCAATTCAGTCCAAGATTTCCTTAGGCTTCTACTACTTGGAAGACACTGTTAGGCAGGCAATGTGAATGGGACAGGGTCCAGCTTTTCAGGTGATTGACAGGTTGGCAGCGGCCTTAGACAGAAGCATAAGCAACAAAGTGCCCAGTGACAGAGACACAGTTTCTGCTACGAGAACTGGAAGAACAGAGGAGTAAGGGAATCATTTCAGCTAAAAGCAAGGTGGAGTATCGTTTCAGTAAGAGTCGGTCGTGTGAGTCCTAGCTGTGTCACTTATAAGCTGTGTGACTGAACAAGTTTCTCAAAAGCAGTTTCCTCCTCTAAAAAACGAGGACAAAGATGGTCTCCAGCTAAGTCCACTGTGAAAGTTAATGAGGTAATGCGTGAAGTGTTGAGTAGTGTGCCTGATACATACCAAATAGTGAGCATCCAGTCAGTGTCAGCACACACGGTGTTTGTTGTTGAAATTTCAGTCAGGGGAAGCACTGGATTGAAAACAAACACAGCTAGTCTTCCCTTATTGCAAAACAGAAGATCAAGGTTTAGAGTTGACAGGTTTGTGTGTATGTTCTGAATCTGTCACCTGTTAGCTGTGTAACTTTGGACATGTTTTTCAATGTTAGCGAGCCTCAGTTTCTTCATCTCTTAAATGGGAAGAATGAGAACTTCCACTTTGTAGCATATTGTGAGGCACAATAATGGCAGCCTCAGCTATTTATATTGTAATGACAGTGTGCTGGGAATTGTTCTAAGGGCTTTATGTGTATCATTCCACATAATCCCTATAAAAACTTTATTAGGTATTAACTCCGTTATAACTGTCTCCATTTTACACATGACAACACCATACACACAGAAAGTGCAGGCATTCCTAAGTTCATTGGCAAATAATCTGTAGCACCAAGATTTGAACCCTGGCATTCTGCACTTTCTAACACTAGGCTATACTTTTCTCATTTGTTACTCAAGTCTGTGAAACCTTTAGCAGAGTGCCTAGTGCACTGTAAACATTCAGTAAATGTTTGTAGTTTTTGTTACGGATAATAATGTATGGGAAAATGGCTCCTCAGAGGAGGTAGCATCTATGAGATGCTCTTTGAAGAATATACATCAGCAAGTAAATAGTGAAGCAAACCCAGGCTCTGAGGGCATTTTTGTGTGTAGACATTCTAGACAGAGTCAACAGCTTATGCAAAAATACAAAGGCAGGAAGACACAGGACATATTTGGAAAATAGTGAGAGCACAATTTGGATGGAACAAAGGATGAGGGAGGAGTCTGGGACAATAAGCCTGAAGAAAAGATAGTCTAGGATTGAACTTTGGAGTGGTTTAAATAAAATGAAGAGATCTGATAAGGGGAAGTCACTTACTGATTGTGAGTACAAAGAGACACTGTCAGGCAATAACTTCCATGGCCCTTTGAACATGGGTTGCAGGAAGCAGAGGCTGGAAAAGAGGAGACAAGGAAAAGCCCACTCAGTTGGTTCACATGACATCTGATAGGGTAGACCAGGTGGCCATGAGACCACATCAGAAGAGGACATCAGCTGTTTGTTTACATCTTTGGTAATGACTAGTTTTTATTGTTAGCATCCTTGTATTTTCAGGCCAGCTGGGTTCATTGTCGTAAGTTTTGGTTTTCAACTTGTTTACCCTCAGAACAGAACCTCGCGGGATCTAGGTAGAAGTGATGTTTGAAGCACTTTCTCAGACAGTGATGTTTATAGGCATAATGATTTTTGACCTTTATCCCCAGCAGAGAAATGGGGAGCAGTTCATTTTCCTGTGCTTGATTACACAACCTTTTCTGGTTCCACCATGGCATCACCAAAGTTGATAAGGACTTTGTTTTTCAAAAGAACTCATAATGACTCTACTGGGTAAAATAATGCCAGCTCTGTGGTATGTGGGCATGTAGGGGGGCATTTGTACTTACATGGAGTCTTTTTCACATCCTTAAAATCCTAATGCTGCCTCATCGTTAATAAGCATTGAACACGTAAGACAGCTTTTTCTGCATGGAGGGTTGGTCCTGGGCTATTAGGAGAAAAATTCAATCTTCTGCCTTAAAGCACTAACTTATGGGCACTGGCCCATTTGGTGACTTCGTTTTTTTTATTAGCAGAGTAATTGGCTTATAAATGTTTAAAGACATAGAAATCATAAAACAAGCTACGCTGAAGCAAACCAATGGACTACTGGGTTACCCATTATAAAGTCAAATATGTGAACAGCAATAATGCCTCAACTGTAAGTAAATGAGAATTTCTGAGTAATAATAATTTTTACAGAAACAAAAAGTGTATATCTTTACGCTACTGAATGAATGAATAAAAATGCATGTATAAAAATGGAAGAAAATACAGAGTAGTATAATTGGCTGATATTTTGGCAGATAATTCTTCACTAATGAGACTAGCTAATTTTTCTTGAATACTTTACATGTTTCATGCTCCATGATAAATGCTTTTGCATAAATATATATATTTATAAATTGTATATTTTCCTTCATACATTTATTTGTTTCTGTATATTTACATATGTTTATATATAAATAATAGTTTATAAAGCATAAGACCATCTAAAGTCTCAGGTGCACAGTTGACTTCATAAAATGGTTCTTCTGTGAGATGAAAGGTCTATCTCTGTGTTTATTCTATTCTTACTTTTTAATCCCTGGATAGAACTCAGGTCATCAGGCTTTTTTCTAGGGAGAATTAGAAAATACCTCTACCAGATTCATCTGAACGAAAGGCCATTAATCAGGACATGAAGTTTGGTGAAGCCTTGTTATGCTAGGATAACTTGGATGCTCCAAGGAATCCTGAGAATGTACACCTATTTCCTCTGGCTGAGTCTGATAAATGCAAGCATCCACTTCTTTCTATATATTTATTGTGGATTTTTTCAACTTGGATTGTATACCCTCAGAATTTCAAAATCCAATATCACCTCCCAGTCTTCAGCTCTCTGGAAATCCCATCTGTCTTTAACACAACAATTAATCACAAACATTAATAATTATAAATGCCTGTCTGTATTAGTATAAGGGCATATCATCTATTTCTATTATACTACATGACTATATTAATATTTATCAAAATTGTATGCACAGTTTTATGGATGATGAATCTCAGGCTCAGAATGCTACCGAATAGGCAAGAGAACAAGAATAAAATCATAAAAGTTCAGGTATTAAAGTTAATGTCCTGTATTTGGAATTCATAATAACATCACTCCAAGACATGTTTTTGTTTTTGTTTTTAAACACAGCCATCAAAGTTGGTTCTTTAATCTTTAAGCTCTCAGGAAAAAACAAAAGAACAAGCCAGAGGAGAGTCTATTATTTGCAGTTTCAATAGCAGATGTGAGAAATATAACTGTAAAGGGAGGAGTACGAAAGGCCATAAAAATCAAGCCTGACAGCTGAAACTTCCATGTTGGTCTGTAGTCATGAGGGAAGGATGGACATTCTTGTCCTCCTGGGTAGACTGAGGCCACAGCAAAGACAATCGGCCACTGGTCATTATAGAGGTGACACAGAGACCGCAAGCCAAGATAGTTGCTCTTGGTAATTTCTGTTTAATAAAGCAAAGAGTGGTCAATCAAGCAGAATTGAACAAATGCAAAAGTTTGGGGATCTAAAAGAAGAGTTCTTAAGTGGTCCAAATCATTTCAAGACCATTTTAGTCTTCATTTTCCTGCACTAGCAAACATGTTTGCTAGTGTGCTGTCCTTAGGTCCCTCGTGTTTGTAAGTTTCATCCCCCAAGGTTTGTCTGTGTTTTCCTGTCAGACCTGCTGTTTGGGGAGCACTCAATGGGCTTCTAATAGGGGCTGAGGGCAGATCTCATTTCCAAAGACAGTCTCACATTTAAACTTTGATGCTATGTCCATGTACAGATCTGTGTACAGTCAGATACCTTGACAGGATGGAAATACGTCCATCATAAAATCCAGAAGTTTTGTCCCATTGCAAGACTTAAGTCTTTAGTGAACTGTGATTACTTTTATAAAATAAATACTGTAATTATTTTTGTAAGCAGCACAGTTATTTTGCTTTGCATCTTTTGCTTTGAAAATCGTATTGAGGAGCTAAATAGGTTTAAAATATGTAACAAATTTTACACAATTGTTTTGGACTTTTATTCATTTTTTAATACAGTTGGCCTTTGAGAGTCTTTGGCAGTTTATTTGTAAATATCATAGAATGTTTCTGCAATGAATGTTTAAGAATCTGAGCATGTTCTTAATAGTGTCACACAAAGGGCCAAGTTGGAACCTGGTGGCTCCTTATCATGAGCATAGTGTCCACTGTCATCACAAAATAGGGTATGATAAGCTGGGGAAGTCTTGGTTTGCTTTGCCAAGAGTAGTCTGGGAAAAAATTTCTTTAGCCATCCTAAGTCTTCTCCTTGGTATCTCCAACTACCCTTTGGAGTCAGGCCAATTCTCTGTGTGGGCTCATTTCTTGGTCTTCTTTCTTTGAAAAACAAATGAGGCAACTTGCTAGAAAGGAAGGGAAGGAAAGAAGGGAGGACAGAAAGAGGGAAAGAGACAGAGGGAGACCAAGAGAGGGAAATGGCTGGGTGCTGCAGGGGAGGGATATTGAATTCAGGCTTTGATTAACCTTGGAAAAATGCCAGCCTCCTCAGAGGAGCATGAATTTCTGTTCTGTTTTTTGAGGCTGAGCCTTTTGGAGAAGAATATTACTACATGGTTGAGGCTTCAAGGGCCTCCTGGTAGCTCTGGAGAGTTTACAAGGAAACTAGAGCCAATTAGAATGTAATATCCTAGACCAAAAACAAGAGAAGGTAGACAAATCCCCTAGACAGATTCCCTGCATTGATTAGGATATTAGGTGCTATGTGTAATACTCTCAAATAAAAATTGATGTAGCACTGTACTGTCCAATCAAGTAGCTCTTTCATGAATTATTGTCTAAGATAATGGAGAGACAGTAAGAATAATCTACTAATCTGGGTTTCTGTCTTGCCCAACCTCAACTTCATCTCATCAATGAACAGAAGAGATTTTTAAAATATCTGGGCTATTAGTTTTCTTTGAGGTCAAGTCTAATCCTTGTGTTTTATTGTGAGGATTACACAGATTCCAACTAGAAGAAAGCATTTCTCCTCCATATACACACCTGCTCAAGTACTATTATTCAAGTACCATGAGCAATTTTTGTTTCTTTAACAGGTTAAACAACCTTCTACATAAAAGCTATTTCAAATTAAATAAATAATATAAAATTTATTTAGACAGTGTATGTGAGAGTGATGAACGCTGGCTCAGCTCAAATCAGATAGCCTTGGCTCTAAACCTTTCATACCTCATATTAGCTGTGTGATGCAGAGTGGGTCACCTAACCTCTCTGAGCGTGTTTCCTTATCCATACACAAAAAGGATCATTGAGTGATTCCCTCAAATGTTGCTATGAGGATTCTCAAGGTGATAATCTAAAGACTTAACACAACAACTCATTTATTTATCAGGGTAAGAACTCAATAATGGTTACAATTATTGTCTGAAAAGTTTATCACAGAGATAAACCTGACCTTATCTGGTAAGGTCAATAATGGTTACAATTATTATCTGAAAGGTTTTTCACAGAGAAAACTAAACACGAAGAGTTGGGATTCCAGAGGGAGAGTCAAAATTCAGTCCCATTTCAGGTTTTCATTGTTATAAGTCAACCAGCCTTTTAGTATACCTACTATATGCCAAGCATTGTACTAGACATTTTTCTAAGCCATTAATATTTATATTTCAATAATTAATTTGCTCTTAACATAAAAATAGTGTAAGGGTGATAAACAGTTCAAAAAGTTAAGATGAAAACACCTGGGAGAAAGGATAAAGAACTACGTTCAGGACATCACTTCTTGAAGGACCAACTAACTGAACAGATACAAGATTGTGTATAGTTGCACTCACTCATGCAACAGGCATTTATTGAGCACCACCAACACACGTTCTTGCCCATGCTGCATAAATAAACCCTCATTTCTCTATCCCTTATCCTGCTTCACTATTTCTACTTAGCACTTATCACCACCTGCCATACTGCATGCTTATTTTTGTTGTGTTACTATGTGTCTGCCCTTTTTTTTACAAGACTGTAAATTCCATGGAAGCCATACTTCATTTGTTGTTTCCCTTCCACTGGGCACATAGTAAATATCCAATAAGTATTTCTTTTTTTTTTTTTCCTTATTGGAGTATATCTGACACACAATAGTATGTTAGTTTCAGGTGTACAACGTAATGATTGAACATTTATGTACCTTACTTTATGAGTAACATTTATGTACCTTACTTTATGTACCTTACCTTATGAGTGATGACCAGCAGAAGTCTAGCTACCATCTGTCTCCATACACTGTTAGAATATTACTGACAGCAGCATTCCCTATGCTGTACATTATATTTCCATGGTTTACTTATTTTATAACTGGAAGGTTGTACCTTTTAATCCCTTTTACCTATTTCACACATCTACCTACCTCTTTTGCCTCTGTCAACCACCAGATTGTTCTCTGTGTCTATGAGTATGTTTCTGTTTTGTTAAGTTGTTTTGTTTTTCAGATTCCACATATAAGTGAAATCATGGGGTATTTCTGTTTCTCTGACTTATTTTACTTAGCATAATACCGTGTAGGTCCATCTGTTTGGATGCAAATGGCAAGATCTCATTCTTTTTTATGAGTAATGCTGAGTAATATGCCATTGTATGTATATACCATATCTTCTTTATCCATTCATCTGTTGATGGACATTGGGGATGCTTCCATATCTCGGTTGTTGTAAATACAGCTGCCATGAACTTAGAGCTGCATTATATCTTTTGAAATTAGTGTTTTCATTTTCTTTGAATAAATACCCAGAAGTGGAATTGGTGGATTGTATGATTGTTCTATTTTTAATTTTTGAGGAAACTCCATAGTGTTTTCCAGAGTGGTTGTACCAATTTTCATTTCCACCAATAGTACATGAGAGTTCCCATTTCTCTACTTCCTTGCCAACATTTGTTATTTCTTGTCTTTTTGATAGTACCCATTCTGACAGATATGGTAGCTCATTGTAGTTTTGATTTGCATTTCCCTAATGATTAGTGTTGGTGAGCATTTTTTCATGTGTCTTTTGGGCCATCTGTGTATTTTCTTAGGAGAGATGTCTATTCAGGTCCTCTGCCTATTTTTTAATTGAATAAGTTCTTGTTTGTTTGTTTGTTTTTATATTGAGATGTGTAAGTTCTTTATGTATTTTGGATATTAACCCCTTACCAGATATATCATTTGCAAATTTATCTCCCATTCAGTCTGTTGCCTTTTCACTTTTTTGATGGTTTCCTTCACTGTGCAAAAACTTTTTAGTAGTTTTAATTCAGTACTTAATTAGTTGTTTTAATTCAGTAGTTTTAATTCAGTAGTTTAATTCCATACTTATTTACAGTTCACAGTTTAGTAGTTCCAGTTGTTTGTTTTTGCTTTTATTGCCCTTGCCTGAGGAGGCAGATTCAAAATATATATATTTCTGAGACTGACGTCAAAGATCTTACTGCCTGTTTTCTTCTAGGAGTTTAATGGTTTATGTTCTTGCATTTAAGCCTTTATTCCATTTTTAGTTTATTTTTTTGTGTGGTATAAGATAGTGGTCCAGTTTCTTTCTTTCTTTTTTTTTTTTTTTTTTTTTTTTTTTTTGCCATGTAGCTGTCCAGTTTCCTGATAGCAGTTGTTGAAGAAACTGTCTTTTCCCCTTTGTATATTCTTGCCTCCTTTGTCATAGATGAATTGACCATAAATGTGTGGGTTTATTTCTGGATTGCATTCTGTTCCACTGATCTATGCTCTTTTTGTTCCAGTACCATACTGTTTCAATTATTATAGCTTTGTGGTGTATTTGAAAACAGAGAGTGAGACACCTCCAGCTTTGTTCTTTTTTCTCAAGATTGCTTTGGCTATTTGTGGTCTTTTATGATTCCATACAAATTTTGGGATTTCAATAAATAGGTGTTGAATAAATAAAGGAATGAATAAATGAAAATAAACTTATTCCTTGCCACAGAAGAGCTCAAGAATGAGTTGACTTAAGAAGAGGGCAGGATCTCAGAGGGCATGATCCTGGGAGGCAGGATTGAGAGGGAGCTGTATCTTAGTTGCATCGAGTAAACAAGCATCAGGGTATAATATGCACATTTGTGCCAATAGGTCAGTATTTGCTAGCCCTGCTTTTGTGACAGCTCAGGGGGCTTTAGTTATCTTAATAAACATGCTGTAATCCCACCAAAGGTCGGCAAAAAAATTACTAAAAGTACCATACACTAATGTAAATATATATGGTCCACATGGCTTGTGGGAAGCAAAAAGACGAGGTTCCAGATGATCCAATATCAAAGCAACAATATGCCGTTTGGCAGTATGATTTGATAATGTGGTAAAGCTGTTGTCTTTTAATATTGTGTGCCTATGTGTGTGTGTGTGCGTGCACATGTGTGTTCAAATGAAATCTTGAGCTGAACCTTTTCTAATCTGGTCAATATTAATACTATTGTCACCTTGATTGTTAAGGTTAGGTGACCTGGAACAGCAAATGGAATTTGTCTTGAATTCTCTTTCTTTTCAGCCATTTTGCTGATGCCCATGCTCACATTTCATTCCGGCTCAGATATTGATTGTACTATTAATTCTAAACTAGTAGCGTTAATTCAGTACTTAATTACAGTTCACAAGCTTTCCCTGAAGCTAGAAAGAAAACGCTTTCTTGCATATTTCTTGAGTAAAGAAAAATTATTTGCCTTTAAGTTAAAATCTAGACTGAATATTGCCCATCTCTATCAGTTGCCTTTCAAAGTATTTTCTTTCATAAAATAACAAATATATTACCAACTTTTATGGACAATTACAAAATAAAACAAAGATTTCTTAATTTGCTTGTGAATTAAGTGAGCAAAATTCCCTGCTTCTAGGAAGAAAAAATTGTGTATATTTATATTTATAATTTTTACCTTCTTATGTATTAAACAAGTTATATGGGTTCACTTTAGAAAACTTAGAAAATGAAGTAATAAAATTTTAAAGAATAGATACATAGTAAATGCCACCTACAATGCTATCTCTAAGAGATAACATTTTGACATTCACATTCAAAAGCTTGAAAAGGTGTATTTTTTGAAAATTATGTCTTAAGTTTTTTGGAATGTAGTTCTCATCAGAATTATTTAAAATATACTCTATGCAAATGTTTTTAATTTACCTTTGGAGAAAGCACTAAAATTACTTTAGTATTTAGGTAAGGTAAAAAAAATGTCATGTAGTGATATCCCTATAACTAATTTAGCTTAACATGTTTGTATTTTAGTTAATTTTTTTTTCAGCAAGATGTATCTGGAATGTACTTCCAGGCCTGAATAGACAGGACTCTGTACTGATCAACACCATCTTAAGAAGGTGGCCCATGTGAAGAGTCAGTCCGTTGTGTAGGATACCATGAGGAGCTGCAGGAAAGCCCCTCATTGGACCTTCCAATTCTGGTGATTTATGATGATATTACAGTGTTACCACATAAAAGAAACCCCACAGCCCATTGTGGAGACAGTGTTCTTCACCAGTCCTGTATGTGAGGTTTGCTCTTCGGGAGGGGGTTGCAGTAATGATAATGACACATTTTTTTTTGCCCAGCTGTCATTTATCAAGCCCATATGTAGCAGCAGTCACCGTGCTGAATTCTGATAGTGGGGGGCGGGGGGTGGGGAACCTGATATTGGAGCTTTAGTTTTAGCCTGTTTATTATACCAGGGGTTCCTGGAAGATGAGAGAAGGGCCTGCAAGACAAAGATTTCAGGATTATTGTGACTATCCCATACTACTTCTAAGATGTCCAAATATTTTTGGAAATGCAGGCATGCCGAGCATCAGTGGAGAAAGACTTGGCATTACAGAGAAGGTTCATTGGGACAACTACCAGGTTCCAGCATGGGAAAAGCTGAAAGTCAACTAGCAGAAAAAAGAGATTTCATGAAGGTGGCTCTGTCCTTAGAAACAAGTCTGTTGGGGCGCCTGGGTGGCTCAGTCGGTTAAACGTCCGACTTCGGCTCAGGTCACGATCTCGCGGTCCGTGAGTTCAAGACCCGCGTCGGGCTCTGGGCTGATGGCTCAGAGCCTGGAGCCTGCTTCCGATTCTGTGTCTCCCTCTCTCTCTGCCCCTCCCCCGTTCATGCTCTGTCTCTCTCTGTCTCAAAAATAAATAAAACGTTAAAAAAAATTTTTTTTTTTTTAAAAAGAAACAAGTCTGTAATGAGACCTGCTTGTTAGAGCTGCCATGGTTGTTAGCTCCTCAAGCCTCACCCCTCCCCAGCAATGTTCATTTGGGCTTCACGATGCACTGATAAAAAATGTATTTTTTTATGTGTGTAATAGCAATCAGTCCTTAAGTTTTCCTTTTACTTTCTTTTTTCAATAATAAACCAGGATTTCTGGGCTGCAGACTTTTTTTTTTTAAGTGTTTATTTAATTTTAAAGAGAGCACACTAGAAGGGAAGGGGCAGAAAGAGAGGGAGAGAGAGAATCCCAAGCAGGCTCTGTGCTGTCAGTGTGGAGCCCGATTTGGGGCTCAATCCCATGACTTTGAGATCATGACCTGAGCTGAAATCAAGAGTCGGTCGCTCAACCCACTGAGCCACCCAGGTGCCTCCTTAATTTTTTCTTTATATCTGAGAGGTTAATGTGTTTCTTGCATTCTGAATCTATAATTAGCTAATATATCTTAGTGCTACCTACATTTCCACTTTACATATTATTTGCCCTTATATAACATTGTGCTGCACTATGTGTATAAGCACACCTCTTCCATCGTGCCATTATGAGTGTGACTCATGAAAAACCACCATATAATTGTATGGATAAGAGTCTAGTGTGCAGTAAAATGTTTTCCAGTGGATTACAAAGAGAGAGAGGTATTTATACCTATAATCAATTATGCTTTGCACAAGTATAGCTCATGGAACATACTCAAAACTTTATTTTTATTTTTTATTCCTTTAAAATTTACCTACTAGACATAGTCTTTCTATGACCCTGGACAGAAAATGGGCAGGGGCTGTGAATTTTCTGGCCAGTTTTAGTAGATAGAAAGTCCTGCAATTTTTTAAAATCACAGATAGTCTCATTTTAGGAATTAGGCTGTCTATTCCCAGAGGATGATCAGGACTCTGAAGTTGATTTAATGTTGGATTTTGTTCCACCCACAGTGAAGTCTAGCCTCTTGCTGTGTGTGTGTGTGTGTGTGTGTGTGTGTGTGTGTGTGTGTGTGTGTAGGGGTGTTCTTGTCTTTTTCTCACCCACCAGCTCCTCTGTTGTTGAAGTTTCAGAAAATGAAAGGGCAAAGGAGGAGCATATAGAAGTTGATTTCACTTGAACTGATATGGTTTCAAAATGGTTTCATGTTCTCTTCTCTCATGGACATTTTTCTTTTTTTCCACAAGAGAAAAGTGTTCAAAGCTTACTCTTTTGCCTTGTGGACATTTTTTGAGGATTCTTCAGAGGCTCTTCTTTGGGCCTCTGGAGCTGTTACTCTCATGAACCAGGCAGTGTCGCTCCTTTTGTTGGCCACCCCCTCACTCCACTGCTGGTTGTCTGGAAGGACCCACATATGGACTCTCATGATTGGAGTTCCATTGCCCCTTCCAGGTGGTTCTTCTGGGTGTAAGTAAAAACAGCCCTTGGCCAACTTTCCTCTCTTGTGACTTAAACTTGAGTGTAAACTCACATATTCTTTGATCTGCTGTTAGAGAGACTGCTGTTACAGCAGGAACTCTCTCCACTCTAGAAAAGCAGCTCTCCAGACTTTGCTTCCCTCCACATTTCCTTGGGGGGAGTCAGACTCAAGTCCATTGCCTCTAAAGTTCTGGGAGACCATATCAAGCTCTCCCAGTGGTCACATTAAAGGTCCTCACTAGGCTTCGGTGGAGAGGAATGGCCCTCCCTCACCCCTTCCCTTTTGGGGAGGGTTAGGGAGCAGGTGTGACATACCATCCTTTGAAGCCTGTTTTCCAAAATCAACTAAACAAAACCCTCCTTATTTCCACCTTCAGACATTTTATATCCTACCCCTTGTTTTAAGATCCTTGGATGAAGACCCAGAGGTCATAAAACTGTTCTCAGGACAGACATGAGCACTTATTTTTTGGTCTGGAATCTCTCTTTGGTTTGTAGCATTTATCCTCTATTTGACCTTAGTTAGAAGATTAGCATTAACACTCTTCTACTTATGATCATCTCATGATCGCATTCAATCTTAGTAACAGTCATGGAAGGTAGTTGACACTCTCTCTGATGTGAAGATTTAAACTTAGAAAAGTAACTGGCTCAAAGTCACACATCTGGGAAGTGGCAAAGCCAATGTTTGATCCTGATTATTTTTACTCCAGTGCCCAAGTTCTTAATCAACAACTTCATCCAGTAATTTCCTGACCTATACATTGAATTTCCATACCTTGATTTTTCTTACAAAATGCACAACTTAAATTTCTCTTGTCTTCGAGGCATTGCTGCTTAAACTCATTATGTTTACATTTTGGGAGGAAAAAGCGTACTTATATGTATGTGCTCAATAAGACATTTGTATTAACTGAGACATGTAAGTCACTCACATTAATTAATCAGGAATTCTGGCTCTCTTTAATGAGAATGTTATTTTCCAGTAGAAGAATAAACATGTTTTACAAGCAGAACCTTAAAACCGATCAGTAGCTATTGAAACCAATTCCTGTATAATATTTTAAATAGCTAAATCTAAGTCTATCACAGCTTCAATGCATTCTTGGTCACAATACACACTTTAAAGATTACAAAAGTAAGAGAATCATGGGAATATCCTGCTCGGTGTAACATTTCCCACCTTTGAGGACTTCAGTTCTAAATTTATATCATTACTATCTCAGTTAAGGGAAATTAAAGTCTCAGTGCGATTTGTTAGTGAGTTCTTTCTTCTTAATTTCTCCCTGTCTCTAGAAAAAAGTACTTGAATGTGTTGGTCTAAAAATGACAAAATAATGGGGCGCCTGGGGACTTAGTCAGTTGGGCGTCCAACTTCGGCTCAGGTCATGATCTCACGGTCTGTGAGTTCAAAACATGCATCAGACTCTGTGCTGACAGCTCAGAGCCTGGATCCTGCTTCGGATTCTGTGTCTCCCACTCTCTCTGCCCCTCCCCCCCCCTTTCTCTGTCTCTCTCAAAAATAAATAAACATTAAAAAAATTTAAAAGAATAAAAATGACAAAATAAAAAGTTACATCCTTCTTTATTTATAATCCTTATTTATAGCACCAAAAGAGCAGAGTTACAGCAAGGCTAGGATAGGACACAGACCTGTGATAATCATATGATTCAATTATAAATTAATTTTATTAAGGAGATATTTTGACACTAAAGTGGATAGTATCTTCATTCTGAAATATCAGGCAGTACTTAAATATAAGAAATTAAAATTAAATACAGCATGCAAAATTTCTATTACAATAAATATTTCTGGAAATATTTTGGCTTTTTTCTCTAAATTTATGTTCTTTAGTGGAGATTACTGGGTCTGACGTCAGATAGACAGTCAGCAAATAACTTACCTATAAGGACAAATGCCCATCTGTACTTCTTCTGTACTACTTCTGTACTACTTCTCTGTAGTAAAAGAGGTATGTGATCCCTTAGACAGTCTTACAAATCATTTATCTCATGCAATAATAGTAACTTGGGACACTACAAATCTCTCCCTATCACATGAAGTGTCTCTTCTAGGAAACTCTTTTCCCTTGGGAACTCAGTTGGGAAACAGTAATACTCAGTATGGAGTATGTGTGAAGTATTAACCTTAAATTTCCTAAATTGCTCCCAGTTACCTGAGTATTCCCAGTATTTTAACATTGAAACAATATAGGGCTCACATAAAATATGTGTGAAAGATATCTATACTCAACATCAGAAATCTTCAAAATCCAGAGTTTTGATAAAATGAACTCTAAAATATTCCTTAGTAACTAATGTTTTATAAAACAAATGGATTAATCTTTCTCAAATGTTCTTGGCACTGATTGAAACAAAAATTCACTTTTAATTACTTAGGAAGTTAAATGAACTAGAAAACCCAATTTTTTTTCCCTCAGATTATTTTATTATTTGATTTATTATTATTATTCTTGAATATAGTTGACACCCAGTGTTACATTAATTTCATATGTACACCTTAGTGATTTGACAAATTTTTACATTATGCTATGTTCACCAAAAGTATACCTACTGTCTGTCCCATTACATCTCTATTATAGTATTACTGACTCTATTCCTTATGTTCTGCTTTTTATTCCCATGACTTACTCATTCCATCACTGGAGGCCTGGATCGCCTTCTCCCCTTCTCCCATTTTGCCCCAAACTCCACTCCTTCCCTCCCTTCTGGCAACTGTCAATTTGTTTTCTGTATTTATGGTTCTGATTCTGCTTTTTGTTTGTTTGTTCATTTTTTTAGATACCATTTATGAAGGGAATCATATGGTATCTGTCTTTCTTAGTCTGACTTACTTCACTTAGCATAGTAGCTTCCAGTCCTGTTCATGTTGCCTCAAATGGCACGATTTCATCCTTGTTATAGCTATGTAATATTCCATATATATATATATATATATATATATATATATATATCCCATTTTCCTTATCCATTCATCTATTGATGGACATTTAGGTTGCTTCCATGTCTTGACTATTGTTGATAACGCTGCAATAAATATGGGGGCACATATATCTTTTTGAATTAATGTTTTCATTTTCCCTGGCTATATACCCAATAGTGGAATTATTGGATCATATAATATTTCTATTTTTAAGTTTTTAAGGAACATTCATACTGTTTTCCAGAGTGGCTGTGCCAATTTACATTCTCATCATTAGTGCATGAGGATTCCTTTTTTTCCACATCTTTACCAATATTTGTTATTTCTTGTCTTCTTGATTTTAGCCAATCTAACAGGTGTGAGTTGATAACTCATTGTGGGTTTGATTTGCATTTTCCTTATAATTAATGATTTTAAGCATCATTTCATGTGTCTGTTGGCTATCTGTATGTCTTCTCTGGAAAAATGTCTATCCAGGTTCTCTTGTCATTTTTTAATTGGATTGCTTGGGGTTTTGGTGTTGAATTGTGTAAGCTCTTTATATATTTTGGGTATGTCATTTACAAATATCTTTTCCCATTTAATATATTGTCTTTTGGTTTTCTTCACTGTGCAAAAGCTTTTAATTTTGATGTTGCCCAATAGTTTACTTTTGTTCTTGTTTCCCTTGCCTTAGTAGACATATCTTGAAAAATGTTGGTGTGGTTGATGTCAGAGACATTACTGCCTGTGCTCTCTAATAGGATTTTTATGGTTTCAGGTTTCACATTTAGGTCTTTTATCTGTTTTGAGTTTATTTTTGCATATGGTATTAGAAAGTGGTCCATTTTCATCCTTTTACATGTAGCTGACGAGTTTTCCCAGCCCTCTTTATTGAATAGATTGTCTTTTCCCCATTGCATATTCTTTCTTCTTTTGTCACAAATCAAATGACAATATAAATGTGGATTTACTTCTGGGGTCTGTATTCTGATCCATTGATCTATGTGTCTTGAGACTTGTAGGTGAGAAACAGTTTACTATATTCCTTTCTTAAGCCAGCTTGTGGAATGAGTGATAGGAAAGAGCATTTATTTATAGTAATTGCCTGATTTAATCTGCCCTAATTGTCCAGAGTGGTAGTAAGTTCGACTCCAAACTGAGAGCAGAATTATCAACTCCTGACTTCTAAATCAAAGCTCATTCTAGTCCACTGTGCTGAATTTATTATTTCATAGAAGTGATTAATGAATTACCAATAGCAATGTTTGGTAGAAAGTACAACAGCTAAAAACATTTAGTATCATGACTGACTAATAGTTTCAAGATGGCCGTTTATTAACTAAGGCTAATCAGGAGCAAACATGAGAATTCAGTTGGAGAAAACATTCGGAAGATGATACCTGTAGTTATAGCAAGCAACATTTGAAGTGGGCTTCATTGCTTGAAAATCACTTTCATACTCTGAAAGTTGATATGAGTTTTGCACCACCCACTTTTTTTAGACAAGGGAACTAAGACAGTTATAGTAATTTGGCCAAGGTGAGCAGGAGGGAAACACACTGAAATAGGGAAAACTGAATAGCAAGGATCTTTTGGGTACTGACCCGGGCATATAAAGATCCACAAGAATACATTTTCAGGGGATTCCACTCTTACCCTCTGCATGGGACCTTGCAAAACTAGCAGGAGAGAGTTAGCTCTCTTGCTTGTAGCAGAGCATTTCCTCCTCATATGACATGTCTGCAAGAGCCCTCAGTGCCCCCCTATACCTCCTCCCTTTACACAGAGGATAAATCACACTCTGTTCACACTCATATACAGCAAGCAGTTTATTAGCAGTTTGTTATAATCTGCATGTAGTTTGTAAATCTTGCCCCCAAATCAATTTCTGTTGTTCTTCTTGGAAAGCAATCTGTTTTGTCAATAACCTTACCTACAAAGATGCTGAAACAGCAGTGGCAAATGCAAGGATGGAAAGTTCTATCAAGAATAAGCAGGAAAACAAAGGGCGTAGAGAGCAGGATGGAAAATACCAGTACACAAGGATAATAATTAGAAAAGGCAAAGATGAGGTAGTGCTGGAACAGCATAACTGTAAAAACACACATTCTTCTTTGTTCCTTGCTCCCTTGTCAAACACAGAGCCCAGCTTGGGTGACGCTGCCCATTTCCGTTCTTGTCTGAACTGCTCTCATAACTAAAGGGAATGATGTTATCATGAATAAGTGTTGTTGTTTTTTTTTTCCTTTACATTTGCATGTATTCAAATAAACATTACTTGGTGACAATTACCTGTCAACTTTACGGTCATCAATGAGGATAAAATAATTGATACTGTCTCTCCCCTTAAGAACCTCAAAGTTTCATGAATTAAAAATATTCTCACCCAGACCATAATTTAATTGTGAGTAACAGTTTTGCACAGGTAATCTCTAGCAATTTTAAATTCTATAAGCATCATAAAGATTTTAATTTTAGGTATTTCCTTAAAGATGTCACAAAGACAAAAAAAATTCTGATATAACACTGTAAGATCATATGGCAGGATGGTGTTAGGCATTCAGAACTTGATACGGTGAAAAAGAAATATCATAGGATGAGATTAAGAGCAGATTCAAAGGTCAGACAGATCTGGGCTTAAATCCTGATCTCATGAAAAGGTAGCACTTGTGTGATACCAGGCAAGCTGTTAAACCTCTGTGAGCCTATTGCCTAATTTAAACAATAGAAATGACAGTACTTACTGCATCAGGTTTGTAAGAATTAATGACGTGATGCAGGCAAGTTCTTCAGCACCTAGAAAATGTTCCTTATACATTTGTTACTCTTGTTATTATTATTACAGTAGTAGTATCCCTCATTATAATTATTATCATCTGAACGATCCCAATAAGCCCTGTTTTTTCCACTGTCTGTTTTATCCACTATCAAGGCAGATGGGGAGAAATTGCCATATTTAAATTCTAGCACACTCCACTTCTTACAAGAGATGGAGCCATCTCTTTTTTTCTGTTTTGATAATAGCAGCTGTGACTACAACACTGGAGGCCCCACAAGCACACAGTGAAAGAGAACATTAAGAAATATTCCAGCAAGGCGGGGGAAGGGCCCCCAAACAGCAACAATTCCAAATGAAGCTACTAATCTTTTTTATAGTTATGTGGGGTGTTATGGGAAATACATGGAGTCACATGACCTGCTTTCTTAGATGCCATTTAATCAAAGCTTTATATATAGTCAATTATGGGTTGAGAATAATTCACTAAGCATGGACTGGAAACCTAAGGTGGTAGGGGTTTGGAGATGCAGATCAGGAGTCTATATTAACCATCTTTCTTAGAACAACTACTCAGGGACAGAGGAAGAGATCACCCGTACAGAATATAATTTCACTTGCAAAGCTCGGCAACATTTAGTTTTAAAAGCCCACGTATTACATGTTCCAAGATTCTCTGTGGTGATGCTTTGTATGCACAACACACGGATCCTAATTGAAATGCTGAGTAGTTTGTTTCTCCAAGGTTCAAATTCTTGATACATCTTCTGAATATCAAATACCCAGAACAATGCTGCAATGCTGGCAGATGTGCAAATAAATGTGTTATGTCGGATTTCTGCCATGCTACCAAGAACAGCTAATTTCAGATTCATCCTCAGCCCCAGATGGCTTGAAACAAAATAGTTTTGAAATCTAGGTGACCTATTTTTCAAAATTATTGTTGCGATTATCTTGGAGGAAAATAATCTAGATTAAAAAAAAAAGAGGTGAGCATTGCTGTGTTCTCTGGGACTCTAAATATGAGGCTTTTTTTGGGTAAACATAACCATGAATTTAAGAGACAGTGCAAAACCTCTGAAGCATTCAGCACATTATTTGAGGGTCTGTTGCTCTCACTCCCATGAAAACCTCATCGGAATCCTCCAAGGAGTCCCCCTTTATTGTCAGGTCTCATGAGTAGGGGATTGTGTATAACTGCCTGGACCTGGACCCTTTCAGAGCACCGTGAATAATTACACCAGGAAAGCAGGTTTAAGCAAGTCTGTCCTGAACAAAATGGAGTATTCCCATTCCTTCACTCAGAAGCTTACATAGTCTTACATCCCCCAAAGGGTTTCTTTCATCTTAAGGATTTCTTTTCCTGAAGATTCCAAGCAATGCCTTTTATTGTCAAACTAGATCTTCGTTGTCCTCATGACCTCTCTTCCCTAGTCCATTTGAAATGGAACTGAATGATTCTTGTTCCCGAATCACACAGCCTCTGTGCATCTGGCCTGGGACATTCTCCCTCATTCCTTGCTCATTTACTTTGTTCCATTCTGACAAACTTGCCACGATTGTTCTAGCCCTTCTGTCTGCTTGAGTTCTTGATTCACCTTAAATGGCCTGAAATCACTCAGGTTTGGCCCACAGTGAAAAAAAAAAGAAACAGTATGACTACTGTGGTAGGAAATCACCCAACATATTGCATTGCTGAGACAATTTATTGAGCATTTTCTAGGTGCCAGACACAAGTGTCTGACACAAGACCAAGCCCTTGCATACATTATTTGCATTTAGTTTTTGCAACCATATTTTCAGGTAGTTGTTGTTATTCTGTGCAATAGAAAGGATAGTGAGGCTTTGAGAACTTAACACAACTTTCCCAGTCCTGTAGATAATGAAATGGTCAATCCCTTTGAAGGGAGGCACAGCTGACATGGAAGTCTGCTTCCCTAACCACCACACTCCATCACTTCCTACAATTTTTTCGCTTCCTCTTTAAAGACAGAATCTTGTGTTTGCTCTGCTGAAAGGTTTTCCGGGAATAAATATTTCACAGAACAAAGCTTTTTATTTGACAGCATCTAACCCTGCCTTAGCCTTTTGAAATTATAACACTTCAGAGATATCAGGCTTGACAGTTTTTCTGTCCTTCATTTTCCCCACTCCCCCTCGTTTTTATTGATGATGCTTGAGCGTCTTCTTCCTATGTCCAGAATGCTGGCTCAAACAGCTTCATTTTATCCTCTTGAAAGTGAGGACGTAAACTAGGCAAGGATGGAATTAAGACTTTATAGATGGGAAAAACAACATGGAGGGGTTACATACGTTGGACACATCTCTGACTAAAAGTGATGTTGGCCAATTTTTAATTCAGGAACAAGTACATTATCTATCTATCTACCTATCTATCTATCATCTATCATCTAATATCCATGTATCTCATCTACCTCTACCTACTTATTTATCTGTTCATCTGAACAGTGATTGAAAAGGAAAAGAGAATTACTGATCCAACTCTTTTAAAAATCAGCTCAAACTGCCCCAACTTGGGAAGACTTCATACAGAAGGTGTAGATATGGGAAGATCTTCCCTTTGTATCACCGTCCTATATAACAGACCTGCGTCTGAGTTTGAGCTGAGCCTCTTAATAGCCTGGTTAACCCACGGGATTTAGTAAATCACTCTGAACCTCAATTTCTTCTCATTACATTAAAATGATAATAGTTGTTACCTGATAGAGTTTTTAGATGGATTTAAAGATTCAAACCCTATAAAGCACTTAGCCCAATGTCTGGCACACAATAAGTGCAAAATACATTAGATGTTTTTCTTTTTCTTTCTTTCCCTTTTTTTTTTTTTTTTTTTTTTTTTTTGTTGAAGAGCAAGAAAGATATAAAAAGATACTGGTGTAGGACACCTTGTCTCATTACATCAAGATGCAGGTGTGATAACGAACGAGAGGAAGATGACAAAAATAATGGTGTTAGAAAATGTATGTTTGGTATGTTTACCTGGGCCTTCATTTATGAGTATGTGCCACATTAGATGGTGAAACAAAACTTCCATGCATTGTAAACACTCTAGAATGAAAAATGGAGCTGAGGTCAGGTGTCGTGTATTCTCAGGACATAGCTTAATGCTTGGTAATAGTAAGGTTTAAAAAAAAGTGTAGAATTATGAATAAAGGAATAGTTTATTTAATTAACTTCTTATTTGTTCTCGTAACCACATTATCTTACAGTGTGCTGCCACAGAATAAGACTTCAATTAAGTATAGGGTGAAGTGAATTGTTCTTCTTTATAACAAATAAATAGCATTTTCTAGATATTGAGTTGAGGAGTTGATTAAAACTCCTTTGGAGGGGTGCCTGGGTGGCTCAGTTGGTTAAGTGTCCAACTTCGGCTCAGGTCATGATTTCATGATCCTTGAGTCTAAGCCCTGCCTCAGGCTCTATGCTGTCAGTTCAGAGCCCGGAGCTTGCTTTGGATTCTGTGTCTCCCTCTCTCTCTGCCCCTCCCCCACTCACGCTCTGTCTCTGTCAGAAAATGAATACACGTTAAAAAAATTTTTTTAATTAAAAAAAAAAAACTGCTTTGGAGATGTAAAAATGCCTTCCCACAGGTAGTAGGAAATTATAAGATCATTTTATCGGAGTATCTCCCAGATACGTTATGTGTTTCTTCTTTTGGGTTTTAGACCATGCATTATATTTTTTAAAGAGTTATGGTGTTTGGGATTATTATCCCCAGGCTACCACGAAGACACAACTGTGTAGTGATCGCTAATAGATCGAGTGAGTACTTTTTAAGCCATGTGCTGCTGTTCTTTCCTGTAATGTGTAATGATGGCTTCTACAGACTGCATAATGAATGAGACACAGGCAGAGCTATAATTACTAAAAATAACTGTCAAAAGGCATAGAAGAGTAAGAGAGAATCATCTTGTGAATATTAAGAAGGAATATTAACTTGTTACTATATTTGGATCAGTGATTTCCTGTTTTTAAAAATTGTCTATAATCGAACACCCAGCAGTGAGAGAAGAGTTCTTTTTTTGAAAATAGTGGCCAGACTTCATCCCATGGCATTGCCCAAAATTGGTGTTAATAACCCAAATAGGGAATTGTAACAGAATGTACCACCCAGAATGTACAAAGTCATTGTAATTACACTCTTCCCCTACCCTGTTTGAATAATTCTTTTAATTGCACAAATGTTTCTTATTTTTTTATTCTACATTGTCTCCATATTCTAGTTAACATATGTGGGAGGCTATGAATTTATGCACTTTAATTAATTTTATTTTCTAAAGATGAAATCTTCTCTCACAGTGCAGAAATGTAACTATTTTGTTTCTAAAGATTTATGTAAGCCAGAAAGTGAGTATTAAAATCATAGTATTTTATGCTACTTTATAAAATGTTTCGCTAGGATACTAAATGCTATGTAAATCAACGTATTTACAACATACACATGTGTCTGGCTTTGTGTGTCTGATGATGTATGATATCATCTTGTTGATGTGTGGTATTGTTTTCCTCTAAGTCTGATATTAAATTGAGAATAACAAGGTATAAAAGCCAAGTAGCTTAGAAAGACCAACCCTATTGAAATGCTCAAGTTATGGATTATATTCTAAAATTCTCACTATTAAAATAAAATGAAATAAAAAAATAAAATAAAAAAGATTCCCCACTATTTCCTTTATATTCATTACCGTAATAGTAATTTGTGGTTAAATTTTTCAAAATTCAAAATGTAATTAATCGCATACTGTTTTTCCTTTCCCAGAAAGGCTTTGCTCAGGCTGTGTAACTATAAGCATGTAAAAGTAGTGTAATCTCTCCTGCAATACAACATGAAACGGGTTGTGGGGGAAAGAAAGAGGATGGAAATGAAAATGAGATGTAACCATTGGCTACCTTTAATTTTTTTAAAGCAGACAGTTCTTTGAGAAAATTAGTTATTATGGTATCAAGAGAATAGTAAATTATAGCTTTGTGTTATCAGTCAGAACACCAGACTTGACATCTTAACATCAGATGAGTTAGTTTCTTCATTTGTTGTCAAAACCTGACTTCTGTGCTCTGGATCCTAAATATGCAACCTAAAGACAGAGTTTGGGTATAAAGAGGACCCATAGCTTTGTTGCTTTGCGGGGCAAAGGACGCTGCAGCAGACTCAGGCCTTCAAAAACTGCACGTCTCCCCCTGGGAAAGGAACTGGGGGGCTTGAGAGGGAAATAGAGGATCTAGCCAGTTCTGACAGGAATTGTGTAGGTGCTGTCAGCCTCAGTGTGGCGCTGGTTCCGAAACAAAAGGCTAATAAGGGAGGAGAGGGGCGCCTGGGTGTCTCAGTTAAGCAGCTGGCTTCATCTCAGGTCATGATCTCGATTCCGGAATTTGAGCGAGTTCGAGCTCTGCTTCGCGAGCTCGCCTTTGCGAATCGGGCTCTCTGTTGTCAGTGGAAAGCCCGCTTTGGATCCTCCGTTCCCGTCTTTCTGCCCCTTCCCCGCTTGCGCTCTCTCTATATATCAAAAATAATAAACAAAAAAAAAAAAAAAAAAAAGGGGGAGGAGAGGAGGTTTGCAGTAGAAAGGAGAAAGGTTATTTAGTTTAAAATCCAGCTTCACTGGGGGTGCCTGGGTGGCTCAGTAGGTTGAGCATCCGACTTCGGCTCAGGTCATGATCTCGAGGTCTGTGAGTTCGAGCCTCGCGTTGGTCTCTGTGCTGACAGCCCGGACCCTAGACCCTGCCTCGGATTCTGTGTCTCCCTCTGTCTCTGCCCCTCCCGTGCTCATACTCTGTCTCTGTCTCTGTCTCTCTCTGTCAAAAATAAACGTTAAAAAAAAAATCCAGCTTCACTGAAGCATCGTGCAGGCCTTGTGGATTTTGTTCAACTTTATGCTTTTAAGAAGTTTCAGGGGCACCTGGGTGGCTCAGTTGGTTAAGTGACCGACTCTTGGTTTTGGCTCAGGTCATATCTCATGGTTCATGAGTTCCAGCCTTGCACTGGGCTTTGTGCTGACAGTATGGAGCCTGCTTGGGATTCTCTTTCCCTCTTTCGGCCCCTCTCCTGCTCTCTCTCTCTCTCTCTCTCTCTCTCTCTTTCTAAATAAATTAATTAAAAGAAGAAGAAGGAGAAGAAGTTGTTTCCATTGCACTTCTGATGTAACCCAAATATTGTCACTGTCCTTCTATGAATAACATTGCTCCATGCTATTCCTTTATTAGCTACCCTCTGCTGGGACTGGCCATGCACTTTAACAGTTTCAGCTCACTCTATAAGAAAAAAAGAAATAAGAAATTTCAGTTTATGATATTCTGGAACCTGCTGGTGCAAATCCTCAAAGATTTAGAAATTTGGGGAAATCATGAAGAGGAATTTTTGGGAAAGAGCCACTCCTTACACAAGGAACCTCCCATGTGTAAACTGCATAATTAAAAGCAAAGGACAAATTAAAGGGGTGGAGGTGGGGGAAAGAAGTGGAAGGAAGAGAAGGGCAGGGGCGAGAAAAGAAGGGGGGAATAACTAAAAAGAGCAAGGAGAGAAACCTGAAATCTGTGAGAGCATGTTATAACAGCATCCTTTAAGAAGTGCACAGGTATTTATAAAACTGCAAGGGTGAGAATTGCAACCAGAAGCAAAATACTAAGATTAGTCATTTGCAGCAAAGTTGGGTACAGAGTGCAAACAGCAATGAGTCAAATTTAGACCTTTTAGAAATCATTCAGTTCACTGGCTTTAAAATGTTGTACTTTCAAATCCTTTTGCAGTGTAAACTATTTATGAATACCCAGGATAACTGGGACTCATACCTGTTGACAGGTAGTATAGTGTTTCATAATTAATCTTAAATACTTATCATTTCTAAGGTGAATACTTCCTGAGCGGTCCTAGCCCTGGGAGAAAATAAGGAAGGTAATTCCCACTTCCTCCTACCCTTGAGTATGAAAGAAATATGATTAAAAATAATAATGTCATTAGATGTCTGGAAGGGGCCGTCATTTTTTTTTTAAGATTTTATTTTTTTAAGTAATGTCTACACCCAACGTGGGGTTTGAATTCATGACCCCAAGATCGAGTGGCTGCTCCCATTGAGCCAGTCAGGTGCCCCTTGAAAAGGCCATCTTTAACTCAGAGAGGAGTGTTTACAAAACAAAAACAAAAACCTCCCAGTATGTTTATGGATTTTTCCACTTTTGTTTATAGTTTGGCTAATTTTGCTTTATGTTCTTTGAGGCTATGTTAGCAGATACACATAAATTTAAAATTTTTATATCTTTTTGGGGAATTGAATTTTGTCATTGTGAATTTACTCTATTTTCCTCTAGTGAAATTTGTTTTTTGTTATTAATGCAGTCAACACTTCTTTCAACTTTGTTTTAGATTATATATAACATAAATATCCATTTATATAGTTTTAACTATTTTATATCTTTGCACTACTATAGATATGGCTCTTTAAAAAGCATGTAATTTTGGATTTTTTGCTTTTTTTCCCCAGTGTGTCAATTTTATCCCATAACTGATGTATTTAAATTATAAATTTGATGTAATGTAATGTAATTACTGATATTTGAATTTATATCTACTACCTCATTATATATTTTCTGTTTGTCGCAAGAGTTCTGTATTAGTTTCATTTTTTTCCCCTCTCCTTCCTTAACTTCTTTTGGATTGATAGGATAATTCAGTTTCTTCTCTGATAACTTAGAAGTTACAAACTCTTTATTCTAGTCTTTAAGTACTAACCTAGTAATTACAACATAGTCTTGAGTTATTAAATCCCTCTATCTATTTTCCTCCTAGTCCATATTTACCCCTGTGGAATTCTAGAACTATATGCTGTATTATTTTTGTGAATTATAATTATATATACTATAATTACATATATAACTATATATATATATCTCCCAAAAAATATTCGAATTTTAGAATAGTCTGTGTTCATTTATATTTGTCCTGATTTTTATCACTTGCCTGTTCCTTATTTTTCCCTGTATCATTTTCTTTCTGCCTGAAGAATACTCTCCACAGTTTTCTTTTTCTTTCTTTCTTTCTTTCTTTTTTAATGTTTATTTATTTTTGAGACAGAGAGAGACAGATCATGAGCGGGGAGGGGCACAGAGAGAGGGAGACACAGAATCCGAAGCAGGCTCCAGGCTCTGAGTGGTCAGCACAGATCCTGACACGGGGCCCAAACTCATAGACTGCGAGATCATGACCTGAGCCAAAGTCGACGCTTACCCTACTGAGCCACCCAGGCGCCCCTCCACCATTTTCTTTAGTAGAAAACTAAAATGTCTTTATTTTACCTTCATTCTTAAAGAATATTTTCAGTAAATACAGGATTCTCATTTGACAGTTACTTTCTTTTAACTTGTTGAAAATATCATTCTACTGTCTTCTGCTTCTCATGTTGCTGTTGAGAAGTCAGCTCTTAGTATAAATGCTGTTCTTCTGTAAGCCAGACCTCTATTCTGCTCTGACAGATTTTAAGATTTTCTCTTTGTCTTTGATTCTTGCTGGTACTTACTGGACTTCTCGAATCTATGGATTGGTATGCTTCACCAATTCTGGAAAAAATTAACCATTATCTCTTCAGACACTGCCTCTGCCCCATTCTGTCTCCCGGATCCTTCTGTGGCTCCACTGAACATATGCCAGACTTTGATGCAGAATCCTCTCTGTCTTCTGCATCTTGCATCCTTTTCCATCTCTTGATGTCTTCGTGGTTTCGACCTGTTTTTTTTTTTTTTTTCATTCACTGATTTTCTCTTCTGTTGCACATAGACTGCCTGTGAGCTCAACTATTGATTTCTTAATTTTGGTTGCTTATTCCTTCTCAGTTCTATAATTTCTATTTTAGAAATTATATTTTACATTTAATTTAAATATAAATATACATTTATATATTTAATTATATAATATTTTATATTTTCTATTTATACTATAATTTAGAAATTATATTAGATTTAATATAATAATTAAATTATATTATATTTCTGTTTGCTTTCCCAAATCTCCTATGTTACTTTTTATATTTTAAGGTTGTCTTTCAAAATTTTCAAGCTCGATTTTGTATCTCCTTGAATTAGGTAACAGTATCTGTTTTGTAGGACCTTTCTGATAATAGCAGTACCTGAAGACTTTATGTTTCTATTGTCTCTTGGCTCTGCTGGTTTTTCACAAATGCTGTCTTGTCTGCTCATGTATTTGGTCACCTTTGATTGTGTGCCGAGTGTGGTATTTCAGTAACTGTTACTAGAAATTGTTTGAGCGCACCATGTCAATTTTCTTTTGCATTTGCCAGTCTCCTGTGAGTAATATCAGTCTGGGATTACCTTAATCTAAATTTGGAGTTTGAGATTTTCTGGGTCATCTAGATGACTCACAGCCAGTCTGGAGTCTTTATGAATATTCATGTGCTTTTACATCATCTTTTCTTTACCCATATGCAGCACTTTGAGGTCCTAGCCCAAAGCCATGGCAGTTTATCCGAATTCCAGCGCTTTCCACTCTAGCCTCATTAGTCTATCAAAAACTCATTTCAGCCTTTTGGCCATCTCTCCTGGGTTAGATAATACCATCAGACCAAAAGCCCCTGACTGCTCTGTGTTCTTGGCTCTGGGTTCCTATTTTTCCCCAAATCTCAGTCTAGGAATTCTTTATAAGTCTTGTTTTTTCTTTAAAGCATTTTAAAATTTGGGGTTTCCTCCCCCCCCCCGCCCCCAGAGTTTTATATTGTCTTTATTGGTTGAGGGTTAGTCAGAATTATCTGATCTGCCATTAATTAACTAGAATCCCCAATGCACTTAAATATTTACCATTTTTCCTACTATTAATTTCTTTATGAGGAAAAAAAAAAAGGATTACTTGCCTCTTTAGACTATTCCAAGCAAATTGATGAATGCAAAGCCCCCAGGATAGTATCTGGTACTTAGTGAATGTTCAATAAAGTGTAGTTTATATTGCTTTTCCTGGCATTATTGCTGTTTGTTAAAAATATCTCATAAAAATGGAACCTTGATGTTAATGAAGGTTCACACTTGCAAAAAGGCTTAGTCTGAACTGTCAAAAAAGCTAAACAAATGTTAAACAATTTAGTAATCAAACAGTAAAGTTATGCTAATTCTACAGTCCTTAAAGTGAAAAAAAATCTGAACAACCTGCATTGTATCATTCCCGGCTAGAAATAGTTTAAATACAAAGTGTCACAAATATATACAAAGTACTATCAATATTCTGGATGATGTGGTTTATTTTTGGAGATTACCAGTTTCAGTATTTCCCTATACTCTCACTTTCCTCCCCTCCTTGTCACATTTCTGAATTGTTAGCTATATTACTTACAGGAGCCCTGCCTAACCAGAATTATTGGGTTTATGATCTCAGCATAACGAAGAGTATTTATTTCACCATTAGCATTCTCAAAAGGATTACTGCTTAAGCTTTTACTTGAGAAAGAAAATACAAAGTGTCTGTGTTTGAAGCTGAAATGTGTGCCCTTCCATTTTTGCTTTTAAACATTCATAGACATGGCCATTATTTCCATCAGAGTGGGAGGGGTGGGTGCTAGGTGCTGTGTGGTTATGGTGTTGAAATTAAGATGGATGAGGGAGCAACCGAGTGAAACATCCAATTCCTAGTTTTGAAATGTCTCCTCCCCCCTCCACTAACTGATATTGGCAAAGCAATTTTATGATGTAGAAAGCCACACAAAGAGATGTGAGCAAAGCCCTGTGTAAGTATTATTAGTGGCAGGACTTTATGAAATGTGTTTCCTATCCTACCCTGCGCATTCCTACGGTTTCAAAAGATTCATATGATTTTACAAGGAACTGTATGCAAAATAGTATCTTATTCATACCAGAATTAAAAACAAAGAGAAACAGGACTTTATAAAAATGATGCATAAAAAGGCACTATCTAATCAAATCTTGTGATTTAACAGATGCAGAAACCAAGACCTAGGGAACATAAATCACTTTATCACAAATAAAATAGACTAAATCCTTTCCCTGGGCTGGGACTAACCCAGTGGGTATCTTGATCCTATGGGTCCTCCAGTTATTTCGTGGAGTAGCTGGAAAGCATGACTTCTGCAGATGAGTGTGGAGTGGAGCCAAGAAGGGCAGCCCAGAACAGGAGGAGAGTTTCAGACACAAGGCTGATCGTAGGTGTGTAGGTGAAGACCTAAGACAAAGACAAAGGCCAGAACAAAGAGGGTTTGAATCAGAAAACAAAGTTCAAAGTGAAACATGGCATACCTTTTTGAAATCTAAATTACAGATAAAGCAAGGGTCCTTGTAGAATGTTCTAAATGGTGTAATGTCTGTGCAACTCATTTAAAGTTGTAGAGCTGGTAAAGACCTCTATATCAATGCCTTAAAGTCTACCATTTTCTAAGAATTTACTGTGTGTTACACACTATAATTTACATCCACTGTTTCATTTAATTTTCTAAAATACTCATGGGGTCAGTGACAGTACTATTCCACTTTTATCCACGAGGAAACTGAGGTTTAATAAAATTAAGTTGCCCCCAGTTCCCACAAGCATCTCTCTCTAAGCTGTCTGCATTGTCACCAATATGCCAGCCAGCCCATTTCCATGTTATTTAACGTTTGTTTCCCCTGCATGATTGAACAGCCTGGGAAGGAAAGAAGCCCATCTCTCTTATTCACTACTGAGTCACCAATTCCAAGCATAGTGCCCAATGCAAAATAAATATTTGTTGAATAAACTAATAAATGAGTAAACGAGTAGAATAACCTATTTTGTCATCACTCCTGTGGACCAGAAACCACCTCATTATGGCTATAGAAAAATGCATGTTGCCCCTACTATTAGGCACAGGCATCTGTTTCTTGGCAGTCATGGTCCTATTGTCTTTTTCATCAAGATCCTGTTTTCAAAGTCACTATGAAAATAAAAATAAGGACAGTTTTTTTTTTAAGGTGGAGCCATTCATATCTCTATTGTTGTAAAATGGTGTATTTTAACATGTTATCTTTTCAAAAAAGTGAATAATTTTCAGAAAGATGTAAGAGCCTAAAACTTTGGCTTAAATAAGAAATAGTGTAAATATTTTCATTCCTCTCTGTTCAGAAACAAGCATTTGTTCCCTAGACATTTTACTCCTTGGAATGTGTCCCTATAACTGATTCAGAAATCTACATCCAGATGTAAAATAATAGTAGTACCTTACATTTGCATAATGTAATTAAGTTTTCAGAACTGTTTCCCATCACATCTATCATTTTATTTTATGCTTCTCTTTATCAGAGCCTTGGTGCATTTTGAATTCATCGTGCCATAATAATATATAGTTGAAAGCATTAAAACATTGGTATTGGAGGATAGAACTACAACCTTCATTTGTACAGCACTGTAATAAACTGCTTTCACGTATATTATCTTAATGGACCTCACAATAATTCTGAGAAGGAGATAAAGCAGGTATTATAATCTTTATTTTACAGACCAGGAAATGGAGCCTCAAAAGGTATTAACTTGTTTCTGAAGGTCACAGTTAGGGTCAGGCGTAAGGCCTGGTAAAGATAGGAGTCAGAGGCTAAAAAATTTTTAGCAGTCAAAGGCTTCATTTGGGAACTAAGGTCTCGGGCGAGGTTCTGTGACTCAGGGAGAGAGAGAGAGAGAGAGGAGTCAGGGAAGTCCCACCCAGGTGTGGTGGGGTGGGGTTTTTAAGCTGCAGCGGTTCCGGGTTTAGGTCCGGGTGGGCCTTTTTCGAATCAGGTCGTGCTGTCACTCGGTGATTGGTTGACCTCCAGTTCGTTCTGGCAACTTTTCGTTGGGTTGCGCTGGCAAAATGGCCGTCCCCTGTACTGTGGTTCCAAGGACATCCTAACAGTCACCAAGCTAGTGGCTGGCAAAACTCAGACTAGATTCTAGGATTTCTGACTTTTAAGTGAAATAAGCCTGTTGCAAAAGATCATATGTTGTGTTTCTTCTCTTTGACACTTTGCTGTATATATAATGCATACCTGTTGCTTTAACTTTTTTTTTAATGTTTATTTATTTTTGAGAGAGAGAGAGAGAGACAGAATGTGAACGGGGGAGGGGCAGAGAGAGAGGGAGACACAGAATCTGAAGCAGGCTCCAGGCTCTGAGCTGTCAGCACAGAGCCTAATGCGGGGCTTGAACCCACGAACCGTGAGATCATGAAGTGAGCCGAAGTCCGACACTTAACCAACTGAGCCACCTAGGCACCCCTGACTATTTTTAATGTTTATTTGTTTTGAGAGAGAGAGAGAGAGAGAGAGAGAGAACATCAGTCAGGGAGGGGGCAGAGGGAGAAAGAGAGAGAGAGAGAAAGAGAATATCTCAAGCAGGCTCCACACTATTAGTGAAGAGTCTGATGTAGGGCTTAATCTCATGAACCATGAAATCATAACCTGAGGCAAAATCAGGTTGGTAGTACAACTAACCGAGCCACCCAGGTACCCCTGACTTTCTTTTTTGATAGCTAACATATTAGATGGAAGAGATGATAAAATTGTGTGTCACTGCAGAATCTATGTATCTGTGTAATGTTATAAAGCACTGACCATAGTTTTTGAAAAAAAAATTTTTTTTTCACTATATGAAACAAAATCTACAAGACACCTTAGAGCATAACTAACACCATCCTATAATTTTAAGTATGAGTGAACTAGGTTCTAAGGACATTAAATGACTTGTGCAAGTTTAAAGAGATAATTTGTAAAAGAACTCAGAATGGAGCTCATGTTTCTTGACTCATCATTCATTCAGTTTTCCTTCAGATATTATTAAACCTCTATGATATGTCGATCACTCTGTTAGGCATTGAAGGATGCAAACACTAGTAGAATATTATTGCCTTTAAATAATTTGTAGTCCAATGGAGCAGTGAGGCATGCACATTGATAAACCAAATGCAAGGCAGAATGTAATGGGAACTTTAAAAAAAAATACAAACAGGAGAACAAGAAAGATTAGGATAATAATTTTACCTCTCATTTACTTTACATTGAGTTCAGAGTAAGTTATTAATATGTGACTTGCTCAGATACTAAGATAGACCACAGAAACGATTTCATTGCATTTTTAAAATAACTTAAAGCACTTACTGTATATATAAGTATATATGTGCATATTTAAATAGGGATGCTTGTATAGATCCATGTACATATGCATAGAAATAATTATATATGTGTAATTTTAAGCATGTGTGCATCTGTAAGTAATTTTAGATGTGTACATAAAAATTTTTAGGGGGATGTGTGCATGCATATTTCCTTTTTTCTATACAATTAAACTTTTTTTCCTTTTTTCCAGTTTTATTCAGAATAATTGACATATTACATTGTATTTGTTTTATTATAATATATGCATCTATATATACATATATGTATAATTTTGCAAAATGATCACCATAATAAGTTTAGTTAATATCTGTCACCTCGCATAGTTACAGATTTTTTTTCTTGTGATAAAAACTTTTAATATTTACTCTCTTAGCGACTATCAAATATGCAAGATAGTATTGTTAACTATCCCCATGTTGTACATTACAGGCCTAGAACTTCATTATCTTATACCTGGAAATTTGTCCCTTTTGACCTCCTTCAGCCATTTCTGTCATCCTCCAATCCCTACCTCTGCCAACCACAAATCTGATCTCTGTTTCTATGAGTTTGTTTTTTTTTAAGATTCCACATATAAGTGAGATCATACAATATTTGTCTCTCTCTGACTTATTTTTCTTGTGTGTATATCTTCATACCCAAATGCATGCAAATATATACAATAGTTTTGTAATATAGACCCTTAACATTCTAAGCAGATATCTGAGATCTCAATTACCTAGTAATGAAGTTTTCATAACATAGTTGTAACATATCATTTAAACAGGACACCTCCACAAATCTAAACTATTTGTATGATTGATTTAATAGATCTTATTTGCTGCCACAGCCCAACTTCTTTAGAGAAGAAGATCACTCTTGGGTCTTTCCACACCCATATCAGAGCCAACCATTGGCTTTATTTGGGGAATGATTTTTACCAGGAAACAAAATGTGCTGTTGGTGGTGGTGATGGTTGCTTCATTACTTTAGGAAAGTCACTGCATTTCTAAAGAGTAAGGCTGCTTTTGGATGTTGGCTGGGTACCTAGGCTCACTCACCAGAATTAATGTCAGCTACACACTGATTTCAGAGTACCCCCCCCACCCCTACCCCCCCCCCCCCCCCCCCCCGTTCAAACCTAGGAATCTACAATATTACAAAATGTCCTCCTGCCATGCACATTTGAGGTCACCCACAAATGTTGTATTTCTTCGATTAAGACACAATCCATTGTATTTTGTAACATTGATTTAGTAACATCTTTTCAGGAGAAAAATACATAAATGGTAAGCAGTGTCTTAGTTTCAGGAATATTGAAGTGTGGGGGGGGTTGTATTATAATGGAAGGAACAAGGAATGAAAGGAATGGAAGTTAAAATTGTGGATGAAAAATAACAAAGTTTAAATAGCTGTTTACTTTGTAGATTGATTACTAAACTAATCATAATTAAAGTGTTGGTAATTGTAATTCCACCTTGTTCCTCCTCCTACCTGACTAGCTGTCAGTTAAATCTTGAAATGTGTTATGCTTCAGAATCACCTGGGAGTAGGGGCGCCTGGGTGGCTCAGTCAATTAAGCGTTCAACTTTGGCTCAGGTCATGATCTCATTAAAAAACATTAACGTTTTTTAACGTTTATTTATTTTTGAGACAGAGAGAGACAGAGCATGAACGGGGGAGGGTCAGAGAGAGAGGAAGACACAGAATCTGAAACAGGCTCCAGGCTCTGAGCTGTCAGCTCAGGGCCCAACGCGGGGCTTGAACTCACAGACCGTGAGATCATGACCTGAGCCAAAGTCGGATGCTTAACGTACTGAGCCACCCAGGCGCCCCTAAAAAAAATTTTTTTTAAATCACCTGGGAGCTTGCTAAAAATGGAGATTCTGGGCCCTCCCCTCAGAGCTAATTCAGAATGTGTACAGGTAGAGCTTAACATTTGATTTTTTAAAATTCTGTTTTAGAGAGAGAGAGAGAAAGGAGAGAGCGAGGAAGGGGCAGAGAAAGAGAGAGAGAGGAAGAATCTTAAGCAGGCTCCATGTTCAGTGAAGAGCCCGATGCAGGGCTCGATCCCAAGAACCTAGGATCATGACATGAACTGAAATCAAGAGTCAGAAGCTCAACCAGCTGAGCCACCCAGGCACCCCAACTTTGACATTTTAACTAACTCTTCAGGTGATACTAAATCTGTTCAAAATTTGAGAATCAGTGTCTGAAACCCAGTGCTGAGGAAATGTGGATCTTTCCTTGAACCATTTTCCTTATTTGAAATTTTACTTTGATTTTTGTGAGGTTTTTTTGTTTGAAATTGATATTAACCTTCGATTGTCACTTGAACCCTAGTTTGCTGGAATTTCATCATGTATATCTAAATGTGTAAAATATTTTCATGCTCAGTAACACTTCCAAGAATGTCTCCTAAGAAAATCGTTTAGAAACTAATATTCGTTGATAGTATATAATATAAATTTAAATCTCCCTTCTCTCTGACTTGTACTCTTAGGAGAAATTGCTCAGAAATCAGCCGCAACTAAAGCTTTTTTGTAACTGACTTTCCTCAGACCAGTCAGTGTTTAGCCTACATCAAAACAGCCCAGGTTCTGTCCTCTAGAAACATCAGTTCAGCTCCTTTCCAACTTCTTGTTTCAATTCCTTTTTGCTAGGAAGACTCTTTACTTACTCTTTTGGGCCTGATTTATATATCAAACATTGACTCACTAAATTCAGTATCACAAACCCGTTCTTACATATCGCATCAACAGTCTTGGTCGAACATTTGGAAGGAGAATATGTGATGGAAAATGTGTATGTCTGTCAAATTTGGAATGGGATATGTCACCAGGAAGTATGTACCAGTGCTAGCAAAAACTGGTGGTTATGCATCACATTTCTGTGAGCACTAGCATCATAAAAGTTGAATGAGAGAATCTCATGGGTCATCGGAGGGGCGCTATCACTCTGCCACAATTTAGCAGTAATCCAGTATTTCCTAAAGTGTGATGTTAAGTGGGACATGGATAGATTTCCCCCATAATTATATTTTTATTGTAGCATATACCAGAAAAATATTACTAAGACACCAGAATTTTGGTTTTACAAATATACCTGTTTAGATCAAGGTAAAAAATAAAAATAAAAATAAAAAATAAAAAAGTAGACTTTAAGGGAAAAATGAGTTGATTTAAAGAAAATTAATATTATAGATAACATGTAACTATAGTGAAAATTATGAGGGTGGTGTGGAAATGTCTGAAATTTGGGAAATAGTGTATTTATCAATATTGGCTGCACAGACATCATGGGCATCCAGCATCCATGAGAGCTCATGTTCATTTCTGTCCTTTCTGGGACTCTACAGCTCGGCTGTACTTGCCAAGGACTCAGCACAATGCCTGGTATGTATTGGTTACTATGTATTAAATCACAATGTCTGTTTAAACTGTTCAACTTTCTGTATAAAAAAACAAAACAAAACAAAAACATTCATGGGGCTCCTGGGTGGCTCAGTTGGTTAAGTGTCTAACTTCTGCTCAGGTCATGATCTTGTGATTGGCTCTGTGTTGGGCTCTGTGCTGACAGCTCAGAGACTGTAGCCTGCTTTGGATTCTGTGTCTCCCTCTCTCTCTGCCCCTCGTCTGCTCATGCTGTCTCTCTCTATCTCAAAAATAAATAAACATTAAAAAAATATTTCACATATCCTCTAAGAAAGCTTTGACAACAGAAAGAACCCTTTAGTAACTGTCATTCTCTGCATAGATTATTAAACTTCTCAAGAGTCTGTGTTTCCCCATCTGACAAATGGAGGTAATATTTAGGTAAGTCATAGTTTTTAAGATAAATGGCAGAATCTACATAAATTTCTGGTCATGCTGCATGGTGTATGGTACTCAACAGTATAATTGTTATTTTTTAAAGAGATGTCCATCATATCAGATAACCATTCAAAGTGTTAAGAAAAAGAATCGTGAGTATTTATGACAGAAGGTATTAACATGCAGGCATTATTGGGAAGGGAGAATTGTAGGAAGAGGGACAAGGCAGAGGAAGAGATCATGAATAGAATACCTTAGCCAAGAGTCCCTATGCCCATCCTTGCCAGTGCTGACTGGAAAGAGGTTCTGGTCAATTCTTTGTTAAAATGTGGTTACTGACCTTGCAGCCATTCCTGATTCTTAAGCCTTGTGGAACATGAAAAGAGTCAGCATCCCTTTTAAGCCTTTCTTTAATCAGGTACCTAAAGTGATTTCATTTGTGCAAGACTTTCCTTATTAATACATTTTAAGACTTCTCTATCAGTTCTACTCTTTGTCACAACAGCATGATCCTCCCCTGTAGAACTATTCCATTATAGATACTGATATTTAAATAGTTCTCCAGTCTCTTGCTGCTATGAACAATGCTATACTGACTAGCCTTACACAAAAGTCATTTCACACATGTGCAATTATACCTATAGCACAAATTTCTAGAAGTAGAATGTCTAACTTAAAGGCATGTGCATTTTCAGTTGCTAAATATGTTACCACATTGCTCTGCGGGAAGGTTGTGCTAGTTTCTCCTTGCACTACAGTACAGGAGTGTTTCCCCACATCCATGCCAAAATGGCACATTAAAAAAATTTTTTTTCCTGATATATAAAGAACAGAATTACAGCTTTCAATTGCAAGTCCTTAGCTATGTGTAAGATTGAACTGTTCTCTTTCATTGCTTTGTTTAAAATGAATGACCAGCCTTCCAGCCACACGCTTTATCCGGAGGATAGATGATCAGAGCATTTCTGCCCTGGAATTGACCTCAGATTTCACTTAGCCCAACTCTCTCAGTATGCAGGTCTGGAAGTCGAAGCCCAATGTGGAAAGAGTTTTGCCAAGAGTCACATAGCACCTCAAATATATTCTTTACTTAGTTAAGTAACCATTCACTGTTCCTTAGTTAAGTACTCTTTGAATCCCTTCTGACTCCAATAATCTGCTTAAGGTACAGAAAAGATAAATGACTGTATTAGAACTCTGGGGTTCAAACCCAACTCGAGCAAGACAAGTTTTTCCACATTCACATTTGGGCTTACCTGATTCAAAAGGCATTCTAAGGAACCAAGTAATCAGAGGATAATTATCCTTAAGAGCAAGGAATATTCTCTCTTGCAGCACCAATGAGCAGATTCTAAAGAGATTTCGCTCATGCATGCTGGCTATAGCAGATGATGAGATAAAATTATCCCCGCTGATTTGAGTGCAGATGTTTGCCTGTACCTTGTTATTCACACTCTGCTATGTTGTGAGGGCTATTCTTTCTCTCTGGGTTCATCCAATAAATGCCGCATCCATCAGAAAAGTGAACAGACACAGCTCCACTGGGCCTCTGACTACCTTTACCCACAGCCACACTGCAGTGCTTTTTCTGAGGTGCTTCCTAACTCCACCTCAGAGCCTTTTTTCAAAGTCAGAATGATCAGCCTTACCAACTACAAAAAATTACTGACAGCCAAAGATCTGTAAAAGTTAAGGAAGCAAAACCTCTGTCAGACGTCACGGGTAAGTAGTGATTGTACTGATTGACTATCAAAGAGGATCCATTTGATTCCCATGGAAAAGCTGATTATTAATAGATAATTCAGTCCCACAGGAGTATGCATCCCTCCTTGGTTGTCTTTCCTCTTACCTAGCTCCACCTCTGATGTTGGAGACCTCTCCTTTGGTCCTCTTTAGCCCTAAAGACCCCACTAAGGGGACACAAGGAGAAAAAGGGAGAGCACAACACCATCTCTTCTTGAAATAAGAAAATATGAGAGATCTGGATTTTTTTTTTAAGATTTTAAGTAATCTCTACACCCAACATGGAGCTTAAACTCACAACCCAGAGATCAAGAGTCATGCTCTTCCAACTGAACCAGCCAGGTGCCCAGAGAGATCTGGACTTTATTACTAAATCTACCATTAACAGGCTGTGATATTTGAAGCAAGTCAAAACATACTCTTTATCTCTGAGGTTCCTTACTGCTTTGAAATTCTAAGGTTGGCTTTTTTATGCCTTGTGAAACTCCCATTATATTGCAAACAAATAATATCCATATCAAATTTTTTCAAGTCTATTCATCAGGAGTTGTTTTGCAAGTGACATCAAACTGATATAAACAGGAAAGGTAACTTATACCATGTAAATGGAAAGTCTAGAGATAGAGTGGTACTCAAGCATGTTTGGATCATGAGTGTTCTGTCTTGCTGACTCTCGATCTGTCTTTCTTTTGGGTTCTATTGGCCTCTGTATTAGCTCTTCTCTAATGGAGGGAAAGTAGTCACTACCAGATGTAGACCAACATTCCATCAACTTGAGCAAAATAGTTCTATGAAGTCTTGGAATTGAGTTTCACTAGACAAAATTGTGCCCATCCTAGAACCAGTTGCTAGGCTCCCAGTTTGGGAGCATACCAGCCTTTTGCCAGGCAAGGAGAAGAGATGTACTGGGGGAAGAACTTAGCTCTACTGAAATTATATGGAGTGAGAATGGAGGAGGGATGATTCCCTGAAGGAAGTTCTGCTATCAGAAGAATGTAGAGGTGATGGAAATATAAAATGGGTGGGCAATAGTTTCCAGTATTATTGAAGCCTAACTTTTCCCAACAAGATTCTCTCCCTACTTTTGTCTCTGCTTTTCATCTTACTTGTACTATCTGTGAGGGTGAGAAGGAAGCCAATTCTCACCATCTTTAAAATATCCTGCCTCTACCACTCAACTACAAACCAGTATCTAATGGCATCATGATTCGTTTATTCTACTGTCTTTGGATCCAAGACTCCTTCCTTCATGATACCCACTCCCCTCTACTCAGAATCATATTTTTCTTTATCTTGTGTCTCTTCTTAGAGACTTTTTCATTCATGGCATTGGTTCTTACCAATTTTGATGCTACAATTCTGGGAAAATGAAATCCTTACTATAGCTTACAAGGTTCTACATATTTTCACTCCTAGCTACCACTATTTCCCTCTGTCACTTTCCTCTCTTTATAAATGCTCCAACCAGTTCAATATGCTCAAATATCAAAGCATCATCCCTAAATTTCTTCCTGCTAGAATTGAGTTGTTCACGACAGGTCCATGTTTCCACTGCAAATAACTAGAAAAGCTGTAATGTGTTACACAGGTTGTATTTTAAAGGCATTTTGGGAGCCGCTGAAGCAAAGACCAGAGGGACTAAAATTTCAGAAAGGAGAGAAATTTTGAGAGGTGATCTGAAGATCTGCAGTTGCTTTTTTTCCTTGGAGATTTGCTGATTCTTGGCTCTGGCTGCAGGCTGAGAATCTGGGCTTGGTTCTAAAGCAGAGTATTTAGTAGTGACACGGTGAAGGAAATACAAACACTCAGCTGAATTTCCCTCATATGATGCTAAATTCTAAAACTGTCATTATCTGTTTGACTATTACTTCCCCCCAGGTTTGCCTATTTTCTCCTCCTGGAGATACACGAGATATATATCAGACTTTATTACTCTGATTTACATTTGTCTTAACTTCTTACACATTTTCTTCAATCTCTTTTTGTTCATAATATTGAATAATTTCTTTAGCTCTGTCTTCCAGTCTATTAAATGTTTTGTCATCTGTATCTAATTTAATATTCACCATATATTTAATTTTCAATTATAATAATTTTTTCCTTCCTAAACGTCCAATTATTTTTATATTTTTATGAGTTCAATTTTGGTTATCTTATAAATTCTGTTAGTGTGATTATTTCCATCATTTTAATAAAAATTTGTATTTTAAATCAGTGCTTATATTTAAAATCTCATATTTTAAAATATTTTTAGCCTCTATAACTTATATTCTATGCCTGATAATTTCAATATTTGAATCTTTGTAAGTCAGATTTTATTGTCTGCTCCTCTGCCAGTAAAATTTTCTACTTAGGAACTTTATCTGGGAGAAGTTTTTGAAGTCTCTTTTAAAGGTAGGTTTCTCCAAAGAGGTTTTGAGTCTGCCTCTTTCATTTCACTTAGATCACTGGCTTTCATCCAACATGTGGATATAACATAGGTAGTATACTTTCAGGTCACATACCATCATAAAGGGTGGATGACTGGCAATTTCCCTTGGTATTCTTCTGTAGAGTAGGCTGATATTTAGTTCTCTTCGGGAGCCCAGTTGTTTGCAGGCTCCTTAATAAAATGTCTGAGCATATTCTTGATAGACATTAAGGTTTATTTCCTGTCCCTAGTGCCCAAGAATCATCACCTTTTGGCTGATGCCTCTAGGATTGAATCATCTGTGGTGTTTGTTTATATTTCTGGAATTCTATTTTTGATCCATTATTGGTTGTTGCTATTGTTGATAATCCATAAATTTTAGGTGTTTAAGTGGGCAAAATGTTCAAGAAAACTAGATCAGTGTTATGTCTGGAAAAGAAATTCTCTCTCTCTCTCTCTCTCTATTTTAAATGTTTATTCATTTTTGTGAGAGAGAGAGCACATGGGTAGGGACAGGGAGAGCGGGAGACAGAGGATATGAAGCAGGCTCTGTGCTGACAGCAGAGAGCCCCATGCAGGGCTTGAACTTAAGAACTGTGAGATCATGACCTGAGCCAGTGTCTGATGCTTAACCAACTGAGCCACCCAGGCACCCCCAAAAGAAATTCTTTTTAATTCATGTCAGTTTCCTAAGCCACTCAGCTCTATCTCCTCCTCACTTGCCTGTCTTCTTACCCCTATTCTTCATGGTCTTACTCTTATAAAAAACTCCTCTAATTGTTTCCTTACCAATGTAGAGACTTTTCAGAATCTGTGTGTCAATTACCTTCTCTTACCCTGGAAATCTTTCTACATCTGTCTTCTCTATATCCACCCAAGTTAAAGCCTAATTCTATCTTATTTAACAATTGCAGTAATTTTCTTGCTATAACTCATTTTGACTTACTAATGCACAACTTTGCTCATCTCACACACCTGTTCACACCATCAGCAATCCATTTGGCCTACTGAATAAGGCTTTTAGCTGGCCTAAATTACCTTTCCAACTCTATTGTCTCCATTTCCTTTACCTACAGCACACAGTTGATGTGCCTTAGTGTTTTCTTACCATAGATTGTATGCCATATATATGGCAATAGTAATAGTATTAGTATTATATATACTAATATATACTATATACTAATATATTAGTATACTAATATATACTATATATATTATATATGCTATTGCCATATATATGGCAATAGTAATAGTATTAGTAATATATATATATATGTATATATATACTATTGTATTTATTGTATATATAGCATACAATCTGCTATATAGTAGCAGTATACTATACTGTATAGTATACTCTCTGCTTTATTAGACTGGGGTCACAGCATGAGCAAAGGCAAGAAGGGATGAATGTGTATAGACCAATTACAGAAAAAGATGGGTAGCAAAGAGATTCTTTATAGATCATCTTAGACTACATAGATTGTGATAAATGATGTTTGACCCAGATTGTAAAAAGCTCTCCGTGCCAGACAGGTTGTTGTCATTCTGTGGGCCAGAGGGCACAGATGAAAGACCATATTGCATTTATTTTTGTATCACCACCTTGCACAATTCTAGGGAGCATACATGAATGACATCTCCCAAAATTGTGCAGTGGGCTAACCTCAATAGACCTCATAGCATAGAAAACAAAATCTTAAGCATGGCTGGCATTTGGTATCTGCTTACCACGTTTTGTCCAGTCTACACTGGAATATGTCTTAACATTATTTTTGTAGTTACCTAACCTTGTTGGAGTGAGGAAAGTTATGACAGGTAATGATCTGTAATATTGGGAAGATCTCCATAGATTTTTATTTTGTATTTGTCTCTCCTTTAGAATGGAAGCAATATAATGATATTATATTGAGATTTTAGATACTGGATATGCTGTGCCTTTAAAATGTATAAAAGAAATATGTATTATTCAGCATCACCTTACTAGAAAAAACTTTTTTGATTTATTTAACTATGTCTAAGTCAAGCAGGTATGCCAAACATTAGTTCTCAACTCGTATAAATCATTATATAACAAATGAGGGAAAAAATCCCAAGCAACCTAGCTCTCTGACACTTCTCTCTCTCTCTCTCTCTCTCTCTCTCTCTCTCTCTCTCATTGTCAGACACACACACAGACACACACACACACACAGATATACCTTCGCTTCCATAACAATAGAGAAAGAAAAGAGAAAAGCAATCCTTGCTTTGCTGGTCAGAAGCTAAGGAAGAACAGAAATATCTAGGCTGAGGGCACAGGCTAGGCCTGCTTCAGCTGGAGTGCTGCTATCCCTGTTAGATAATGCAGTAACAAGGAATCCTACTCATCTGGCTCTCCCTAGACAGGAAATACGGGAACCGGGGGAGCCAAGCTGTAGACTAAGAGAAGCCATCACAAATTTTACCTATGTTGAGTCTTAAGGAATGAAAGCCTGGATCCTTGAGATCTACCTTTTAAAGTGGGTGTGGAAGGAAACCCAACAATTAGTGCCACTTTTCTTTTCCTTTTTTTTTTTTTTTTTAATGTTTGTTTATTTTTGAGAGATGCAGCACAAGCAGGCCAGGGGCAGAGAGAGAGGAGACACAGAATCCGAAGCAGGTTCCAGGCTCCGAGTTGTCAGCGTTGAGCCGGACACGGGGCTACGAACCCATAAACTGAAAGATCATGACCTGAGCCGAAGTTGGATGCTTAACCGACTGAGCTACCCAGGCACCCCTGCTTTTCCTTTTGATCCTGTTAACTAATAAATAGGCTTTTCTTTATTTAAGTTTGTGTTAAAGAGCACTTAATTTAGCTAGACTGGTAACTATCTATAAACTGCCAAATTTAGTGCACAAATCACTTCATAAGAGTCCTGAGTGTTAATACTTGTCATGTCTTTAATTTAGTTTGATTTTAACCTGACCATGAATACTCAGTCTAGAGTCTGAATTTGAGAATAAGGGGAGAAAATCCTTCTGGTCCTGTGTCCAAAAATGGTCACATACAAAACAAATTGGTTTGCTTGCATGTGTTCTTCTATTATTCTGCGCCTTCTGTTTACTCAGCCTCCAATTTAGAACTTTAAACACAAAATTTGTCACAATTTTATAAGCTTTGTGCCACATGTACTCATTACTTGGGTCAAAAGGGCAAGAGACATAAAATTTTATTTCTATGGCTTTAAAAACAACTTAGTTTTCTGCTTTATTTTCTTCATTTGACAGTGCATCTTTATTTTTTGCAAACATGAACTTGGATTCTTCGGCAAAGAATGAATCTGAACGATACTAAGAGATAAGAAAAGTTTGAGAAATATGCAGTCTCAAAAAGAGAAGTAACACAGAGGCAAAATTCAAGGAGGCATGAGAGGCCAATTTACACATCAGGCTGTAAAAGCTGCAGATGGAAATTGCCAGCGACAGAGAGGGAGGGAGTTGAGGAGAATGACAAACAGCAGCTTTGACAAGCATAGCCTATCAATTTCACTAGACAATTATAGGACCTGTAGGAATCTTGTTGGGGTGGCTCATTTTCCTTCACGGCCTCTCCATCTATCAGGAAGTTCTGGAATGGGGTAATGACTGCTTGTGGTGTAACAGCCCACTGAGGCGTCCTGTTTCTATTTGTGGTATGATCATGCTCCCCAAATAACCAAAAAGACCAGATAGGAAACACCCAAAAAGATAACGAGCTGCTAGCATCCCCTCTGGAAGATGAATTTTATCTTCTGTAGCCTAAAATAGAAACTTAGAGGAATTTTTAGACCTCAGTAGTTTTCCAGTGTAGGTTGTAGCACCTGCCAGCTGATGGGTCAACCTTAAATCTGAGATTGAATGAGAGCGATCCTATTTGACGCCCAGAGAAGAGCTAAGTTTAAATACATTAAATAATTGTCCATAAAATTCTTTTACAAACGAGTTATTGAAAATGTCGCTAGAAGAAAGTATTTCTTTGAGAAGGAGTAAATACCACCGATGTGCTTAACAGATTTGATTTTATACTGAAATCTTACATGTCTAATCACAAGTTCAAACTCAAAATTAATTGTAATTCTGAGTCTTTAAACCATGTAAGCCATTAAACCTGAGTGTTTAACAATCCTTTGAAATTCTGACTTGGCAAGACTGAGACTAAAGGGTAAATACTTGCACTTTAAAAATTACTATAAAAATAAGTTAATGCTTCTAATAGAGTGAAAATAAGGTGTTATAATTCCGTGTTTGGGGGACATTTTATTTTATGCCCCTTACTCCCTATCCCTCCCCCTCAAAAAAAGATTAATTAAGCCTTCAGCATTTTTTAATACAAAGAAAGGTGTTTGCAGAATCTCTTTGCCATTCCTAACCCCACATATCACTCACCAGTCTATTTTGTCGATGACTTCTTAATTCTGAAAGATGAAAAAAGAAAATGATTTGCAATTTATAGTTATGACATGAATAGATGAGATTATCTCGGTGACTACTCACCATGGTCTCATCAAACGTCAGATGTCTAATAGTAATAATAATGCTAAAATGTATTGAGTTTTACTGCATGCCAATTATTCTTGTATGTATTTGCATGTATTAGCTTATTTCACCCAAATCACAATCCTATGAGACAGAAATTAAAAGCTGAGCAGAGAGAGGTTATGTGTCCAAGGTCCAGTGTAACCATTGTAGATGGTTAAAGCTGGTCTTTAAGCATGGGGTCTGACTCCAGACCTATTGACCTCAATCATCGTACATCATTTTTCTGTAATTTTTAAGATACATGAGAATGCAGTTATATTTATAAATAGCTAACCTAAAGATAGAAAACAATGTATGATTTTTACTGTCTTCATCAAATAAAAATTGTCTGCCATTTTAGATTATATACAAAGTTGATGTACAAATAATTAAGATTTCGCTGTCTGATAAGAGAAAATGACGAAGCATATCCACTTTCTCTAACTTAAAGAAAGAAATCCTTTGTTTTCATTTTTCACAGTTTTCACAGTGTATCATCAGTGTTGGTGTTGACAGTTTTCCCTGATGTTATTAACTGTCTTGTCAATCTTATCATTCCCCACAAATTTTTAAAAAGACAAATGTTCTGAATCTAACTTGGCAAAAGCAAGAGAGAGGGAGATGGCTATTGAGAGAGAGAAGAGAGGCAGAGTTTTGAGACAGAGAGAGATAGAGAGATCTTTGTTTTGCTTGCTGGAGGACACTTTTCCCACACCCCTGGGCCAAAATTGCAAGTGCTCTGCTGTTCTCTTGCCATTCATCACTCTTTTCATTCATTCACTCTTTCTTAAGAAATATTTATTGCAAACTGTACTGTTTTTATGCTAGTCGGTCTAGTGAGCAAAACCCAACATCACCTGTTTTCACAGGGCTTCCATTTTAGTGGGGGGATGAATATTGATTAAAAAAATCAAATAAATATATAACCCACATGCTGTGATGCAATGCTCTTTACAAAAAAATAGCTGGTGCTGTGAAAACATACAGTAGAAGAAATTGGCCAGATCTGGAGAAACTGGAAGTCTTCTGTATTAGCTTCCCAGGGCTGCCTTAACAAATTACCACAAAGTGGGTGGCAAAAACAACAGAGATGTATTCATTCTCTCATGGCTTTGGGGGCCAGAAACCTGAAACTCAGCTGTCTGCAGACATGGTTCATTCTGGAGGCTCTGAGATCTCCTCTGTGACTTTCTCCAGGCTTCTGCTGGTTGCTGCCAATCCCTGGTGTTCCTTGGTTTGTCGACGTGTGACTCCAATCTCTGCCTCCTTCATCCAGGCATTCTTCCCTGTGAGTGTCTGTGTGCAAATTTTCCTTTTCTTAAAAGCACACTATTCACTGGATTAAGGCCCACCCTAATCCAGTAAGACCTCCTCTTAATTGATTGCAACTGCAAAAACCCTATCTTCAAATAAGGTCACATTCAAAGGTACTGGAACCTTGGACTTGACCGTCATTTTTTAGGGAACACAACTCAACCTACAACAGTTTCCTTGAGTCAATTACATTTGAACAGAGATCATTAGGATCTAAGGAAGAGAGGACCCTGCAAAGGTAATGGGATGTGTGAAGGCCCTGAGGCAAGAAGGAACATTCTATTAGATGACTTGAAGAGGATCCAGAAACAGACTCAGGGAAACACAGGAAGCAAATGACCCAAGTGTGTGCATGCACAGGTGCAGCCCATGGGCTCCCACACAGGCTTCCTCACACAAGGTGTGGACAGTCACAAACCATGTATGCTTAACTCTGGTTCTGAACTCCTCCTTCTGCATCCCCCTAATCAACCAGCACCCTCACGTGTTCTTGAGTAGAAAGAGGGAAAACACTCCGTGTTCTGGGCAAGGCTATAGGAGAGAACGTCTATGTGGTAAAACGCCCTTCAGGGCCAGAGCCCGGGTTGTGGTATGTGACCATGGCATTTGGAAGAAGACAGCTTAGCTTAAACACCAGCCTTGTAACAATGTGGGTAAGTAATCGCACACTCTGAGCCTCAGTTTTCTCATCTATAACGTGGGGACACTAGAATCCGCCTGAGTCTAATTGTGAATATCGATGAGATAAAGCATGTTCGGACACCTTGTAAACTTATATATAAGGAGACAGGCTACTAAGCAGCACTAGGAAGAGGGAAGACTGGAATCCTTGGCCTTTCAGCTTCCTGCAGTTTCTGTGAATGCCTTCCCAGCAACAGAAGGAGCAGGGCTGGGGGAGGGAGTTTAGTTATAGCATTTCCTAATGTGTATACCATGGAGGAGGTGAGAAGGGTAATAATAATCATAACGTTTAATCTGTGTGCAGTGGAGAAGATGGGCGAGTTAATAGTCATTTTAATAACTGAATTTATATACAGTGGTTTATGGGTAACAGCTTGTTTCCTCATACACAATCTAATGCAATGCTTGTGTTTCCTAAATCCCTTTTTTTAAAGTTTATTTATTTTGAGAGAGAGAGAGGGAGGGAGAGTGCAAGTGGGGGAGGGGCAGAGAGAGGGAGAGAGAGAGAATCCCAAGCAGGCTTTACACAGTGCAGGGCTCAAACTCATGAATGGCTAGATCATGACCTGAGCCCAAACCAAGAGTCAGACACTTAGCCAAATGAGCCACCTAGGCGGCCCTCCTAAATGCCTTTTTAAAATAAAATTCACATATCAGGGGAGATGGGAGAGTTTGTGAACACAAACATTATCTACTGGCACACAGGCAGAAGTGGTTTATCATGGTTACTGATCATGGGGAGACTGAATGGAGCGAGACAGGGCTTGAGAAGATGGTGGCAGAGGAGGAGAAAGGAGGCCAGAAGGGACTCTAGTTACCCCCAAACTCCCAAGAAGGCCTTGAAAGGAGAGAAAATGAAGAAATCCCGTTCGCACCCAGGACCAACCCTGTCCTCTCTAAGGGTTTCAGCTTTTCTAGAGTAGATCAAAGTCTGTAATTGTCAGAGCTGTTGTCAAAGTGGGGCAGAGGACCACACAGTGTATTGTGCAGTGACCACAAAGCCATGCCGCCGTAGAGGGTTGCCTGGGGACTGACCCATGGTTGAGAAGGGAGGGGTTGGAACTACATTCCTCACATGGGTTGAAGCCAGTGAGGTGAACCATCTAGGAAGCCTTTTTGATTCCTAAATCTATCCTATGTCATTCCAGAGTATATTGTGGCATTATAGATATATATGTGTACATAGAGGTGTGTGTGTGTGTGTGTGTGTGTGTGTGTGTGTATAACATTAGGCTTTTTCCTTCACTCATTATCTTGTTCTTTACTATATGTCTTGAAGTAAAATTAGTCTCATTGATTCACTAGATCTACTTATATATTTTAAAACTATTGCATACTAATTTGTAGACTGGGACATGCCACTTTATTAAGCCAGTTACCTTTACATGGACATTACATGGGTCCCAATTTTTCGCTATTAAGGGTGTTGTGCAGTATGAACTTGATCTTTTTGAAGTCCCTCATTATTACCTTTTAATATGCTATATAATTTATATATATTTCTTGATGATTTTTTGTCTCTATTAGAATATAAACACCATGAGAGCAGGGATTTTTGTCTCTTCTGCCCATCTATTTCCAGCACTTAAAACTGCACCCAATACATTTATTGGAGGAATGCATATGGCTACATTATACCTCCACATATAGTTAAGGTGTATTGTCCTTTTAGCAGAATTAAGCTTTTAAAGGGACAGGGATAGTCAGCATCATCTCTTTCGTCTGCAGTGCCTGGCATAATGCCTTTCTTAAACTGGGAGCTTAATACATTTCAGAAGCAAAGAGTATAGAATACTTTAAAACTTCAGTCAGGCCTCTGTGGCTTTGCATCTCAGCTCAGCAATTAAGTGGTCATAATTTTTGGCCAGATATCAATTTAAGAAGGATTAACAGCAGCTTATATCTGATTCCCCTTACTGCCTCCACAGCTCCTACCCCTGCCCAAGCTACCACCATCTCTAAACTGGATTTTTGCAAGGGCCTCCAAACCTGTCTTGGTACCACCACTCATGCAAATTCTTCCACTCTTACTGCTGCCGTCAGTAAAATGCTAAAACCTGAGTCAGATCAGGGCACCCTTCCATCAAACCCTCCAGTGGGGCCCTCACTCCAAGGAAAAGCCCAAGCTGATGTAAAATAGCCTAAAAAGCACAGCATGGTCTGCACACGCTGCCCTCCCATTAATGTCTGCCCTCAACTTGGCTGCTGTCCCAGTTTACTCATTCCTTCCAGCCTCGCTGGCTGCCTGCAGTTCCTGGAACTTGGATGTCTGTGCCCGCTGTGGAGCTCTTGTAATTGCCCCACACTCGCCTGGAATGCTTCCCCTCCCCCACCCCACCCAGGCATCTGCATGGCTCGCTCTCTTCCAGACAGCACCTATTTGGTTAGAGTGTTCCTTATCACATGAAACCTTCCACCCCTTTCTCTCACTCTTCTTCTGGAACTCCTATGACATAGATATTGTTTTGTTTCATGGAATCACTTAACTCTCTAATTCTCCCCTCATGATCTAGTAATTTCCTTTCCCTCTTTTTTTCAGCTTCATCATTTCCATAATTGTATCTTCTATTTCACCTATTCTCTCCTCTGCTTCTTCCATTCTCGCTGTCACTGCATCTAGTTTATTTTCCATTTCACTCATAGCATTTCTTAATTCATCGCAACTAGTTCTTAGGTCTTTGATCTCTGCAACAGGAGATTCTCTTCTGTCTTCTATGCTTTTTCTCAAACCCGGCTATTAGTCTTATGCCTGTTATTCTAAATTCTTGTTCAGATGTGTTGCTTATGTCTGTTTCAAGCAATTCTCTGGATGTGATTTCCTGAATTTTCTCTTGAGGAGAATTCTTATCTTTTGTCATTTGGCTAAGTTTCTGTCTTTTGCGTGTTTTAATAGCTTGTTATGTGTCCTGTACCTGCGAGCACTACTATATTACGAGGGGGTCATACACTGTCCAGGGCCTGGCACAGGAAGCATTTCTGATGTATGTTGCATGCATGCCATCATTGCATATTTGGCTGCTCTGTCCCACTGGTCAGTCCCCTGGAGAGCTCCTCCTTGCTTGCAGTGGTGGAGTGTTTGAGTCTTCAGCCAGGTGTGCTTTGATTTGTTCATTGAAGTGACCCTCGATCCTGCCAAGCTGCCTCCCTCCACCTGTGCAGATCCTTCTGCCACTCCGCAGATCGATTTCCTGGGTGTTCTGAGTGATCTGACCTCAGTACAGCTGTGCTTGAGGGATGAGGAAAATCCCAGTCCCTCTGCCTCTCCACCATCCTAACTCCTCCTAGACTTTCCTTATCGAAAATTACAGGCCCACCTGGACACTTCCTATTGCCTCTGTGCTTTATTATTTTTTTCCCCATAGCACTTTCTCATAATCGAGCATAGTACTTATTTATTTAGTTATCATGCTTACTGTGTGTCTCTCCCAACTAACACGTTAGCTCCAGGAGCCAGACATGTATATCTTACGTTTTATTTTATTTATTCAGTGCCAACAACAGTGCTTAGCAAAATTAAGTGTTCATACATATTTGTTGAACCGATTTTAAAGAGAGTGCTTATTTGACACATACTCTGCTAAACCTTTTACCTGCATTATTCCATGTAATTTTCACCTCCTCCCTATGAGGGAGGTGCTATAGTGAAAGAGCAAAGACAATTGCCTGTACAGTCAAACAGCTTGGATTAAAGCCTCACTCGGTAACTTACCAGCTCTGGGCTGAGAGGCAATCGTGTGTCTTCTCTAAGTCTCCGTTACCCCATCTGAATGAATACAAGGGGAATAGTAATGATTACTATTTACTGCTATTGGTTGTATTTTGTCAGTCTCTGTACGAAGCAACCAGGTGAACACTGTACGAAGTTTGTCCACCACAGCCCTAGATTTAGGCTTCAAATCCCATCTTATTTAGTTATCTCTCTCATGTGATCATTTAAGATTTAATAGCTATTTTGTGCGTACTATTGTGCCAGAGTAAAGTACTCCCTTGTCTTACCCTATTTCACACAGGAAAAATGTTAACTGCTAGATTATAAGTGCCCTGAAAAATGGGATTTATCAGTGAAATGCCCTAAGCGATTAACTCAGTCAGCTCTCAGAGCAATGATACACAGCTTTGTAGTAAATCTCTGTAATGCTCTGGACCAGAAATGTGTTTAGTAGCCTCACTGTTCGCTTTCTGTAGAATAAGACTTGTCTTTGAGTCATCTGAGAGTTTTAAAGATAATAATGGATATAAAAAAGAAAAAATAGAGGTTCCGTATCTTATACTAAATGAGAGACAATTACTGTGTAGTGGTTAAAACAAATGTTTTTGAATCAGGCTGACATGATTTTAAATTTTAACAGACACACCACAGGCTCTGAAGGAAAAGTCGAATGAATGAGTGGCTTGTAGACATACAAGCTGTGTCATGCTGGGCAAATTTAAAATTTTAATTTCTTCTCTTGTATAACGAGAAAATGATATCTATCTCATGAATTTGTTTTGAGGAAATAATATATGCGCAATGGTAAGTACTGTGCTTGACATATAGAAAGATTTTAATACAGTTATTAAACACCTTTTCACTGTCCAGTTAAAAATATGGAACCCTTCACCCCACATTGAAAATTCAGATCAGCTTAGTATCAGATATAAAAATGAGCCCTTTCCAAATTCCTTTCCCTACTCCTCTGTCCTCACAACTCCGGTTCATCAATAGTCTTGGTACATCCGTGATTCTTACCCAATCTTATATTTATTCCATTCTTCCCTATCCTTTCAACCATATGACAAGTACTCTGTCATCCTTCAAGACTCAGCTCAGCTGTGCCTTCTGTTAGGCGCAGCCTGAGTCCTCCCCAGGGAATTGGATCTCCTCTGTGCTCCAGGAGTGTCTGCTTTCCTCCTCTGTTGCAACACTCATCACATCTTCAGGCCTGCAGTTCATTATTTGGATGTTGGTGTCTCCAACTGGGGAGGTGTCGAGAGGATTCATAAATCATGCATTCAGAGCTGGACTAGATGACTTTTAACACCCTTCAGAGCACTGAAAAGATAATGCTTGTAAATAGCTTAGCACTGTGGCCAGCAGGAGTAAATGGCCAATAATAATGATGACGATGATTAGCAGTACCAGTAGCTTTCATCTGTCACAGTATGAGGTGAGTAAGCAGATGAAGTTTAATAATTATCTATACAAATGCTATTGTGATGTAGAATGTTATAGGCCAAGGCCCCAGGGCTTTGGAATATCAAAGATTGCTTACAATCCAAAGAGGAAGTTTGGCTCTCAGAATCTTCCTGTAGGTTCCATGTGGAGAAAAACTGGTGAGCTTTGAGACTGCTTTTCCTAATAAGACTGTCTATAGAAATAGTTTGAAAGTATTGAGTTTCAAGTGAGAAACTATAATTCCTACTTTCTCTGTCAGGAAGTAATAAGTCAAGGAAAAGTACTGGAGGAAAATGTATTTCTTAGATGTAAATTGCTTACATTTGAAAGTATATTACTTAAATTTCTGAGTACTTAGATATTATTAATATACCCCAGAGTTTAACATAGGGTAAGATAGCAATATGCTTAAGTCAATCTTGAATTACACCTCCTTCGGTAATAGTCCTTCTTTGGGAGAACAACATTAATATTTTGTGGCTTTAAAGGAGTTCTTTATTCTCACCATTGAAAATTCCATTTTGGGGGCGCCTGGGCGGCTCAATTGGTTAAGCATCTGAGTGCAGCTCAGGTCGCGATCTCACAGTTTGTGAGTTGGAGCCCTGCAACAAGTGAGCTCGAGCCCACATGGGGCTCCACTCTGACTCTCTCCTTCTCCCTCTCCCTATCTGCCCTCACTCATTTGCATCCTCTCTCTCTAAAAAAAAAAAAAAAAAAGGAAAGAAAGAAAGAAAAGAAAATTGCATTTTGGCTCCATTCCCTTACTTCAACAAACATTTTTATATCTGAGTACCTACCATCAGGTTCTATGCTAAGCACTCTGTATAAAGTGGTGAACAGGCCCAGGAAAATCTCTGCCTCTATGAGGCAAAAAAGGATAGAAATATTGAAGGAAGGAAAGTTAATTTCATAGGTAATACAATTTAATTCCCTGAGTGATGTGTACTCTCAAGTCTGTAAGATATACATGGGAGAGGCTGGCAGGCAGTGAAAAAAGAGAAAGGTTTGATAAAAAACAGTGTTCCCTGTGATTTCCAAAAAACAATTTATTCAAGGTCCAATCTAATTGACTGCATAGTCCCTTCCTGAGAAGGGGCCTGGCATCCATTCAGGAGTTTGTTCTGATCTTGTTGATTTCAGCTGTCCGGCTTTACTGAGTGAACAATTGTGCTGTGACTTGCTGTGTCTAATGGCTGGTTCTCTCTTCAGCAGAGAGAAGGGGCATTTTAGAGTCCAAAGCATTTCAGATTCAGGGACAAAATTTCTGTTTGCATTAATTCCAGCTTTTCATAATGTGATATTGAAAGCATGCCTGTGTGTTCCAAGCTCACTCCCAGCTCTAGCTAGTTTTCTACCTTACTTTCTTTCTGTTTGCTCCTCTTTCCTTATTGAGTTCTTCATTGCCCCCCCAAAACATTATTTCATTCAGATTATAGAAGTTACATAACAATTATTATAGAAATCTGGGGTGGGGGTGGGGGAAGAAAAGCCTTAAGAAGTTTAAATTCAGGGGCGCCTGAGTGGCTCAGTCAGTTAAGCGTCTGACTTTGGCTCAGGTCATGATCTGGCGGTTTGTGAGTTCAAGCCCCACGTCGGGCTCTGTGCTGACAACTCAGAGCCCAGAGCCTGCTTTAGATTCTTTGTCTCCCCCTCTCTCTGCCCCTCCTATGCTCATGGTCTGTCTGTTTCTCAATAATAATAAATAAATGTTAAAAAATAAAAAAAAAAGAATTTTAAATTAAGATCTCTCAGCCTCTACCACTCAAAGAAAACTATTGCCATTTAAACACCTATCTCTATGTATACACACGTCCTATATACTTCATGTTACATGCCTGTAATCTTAGTATGTTGAAGTGCATTTATTTGATTGAGGGTTTGGGCATTGTTTTCGAATAAGGTGTGGAGAAAAATTTTTTAAGTAGGTATATAAATCAACAAATCATTGCGGGTGCTTGACTCGCTCAGTAAAGCACAGGACTCTTGATCTCAGGGTCATGAATTCAAGCACCATGTTGGGTGTAGAGATTACTTAAAAATAAATAAAATCTTCAAAAAATTATAAATCTAATGTTATAATTAAATGATGCTACTGCATGCCCTCAAACGTGATTTCTCTAAAAAAAAAACTAGAGTATTTCTGGTCTGGCATAGCTGTTGGGTAAACAGTCTCTGGCATGAGACTGTCCGTGTTATGTCCTGACTTTGCTGTTTATCACCAATGTAATTTTACACAATCCATATTTATTTGGGGGGCTTTTCCCCCTTATCTGTAATATTTATAATGTTGTGGATTAAATGAGAAAATGAATACATGTTATTTAGTGTGATGCCTGGCTTATGTTAAACACCCTGAAAATATTAGGTCTTGTGATTTCTTTTAATTTTTTTAATGTTTATCTTTGAGAGAGAGACACACAGCAAGGGAGGGGTGGGGGGAGAGGGAAACACAGAATCCAAAGCAGACTCCAGGCTCTGAGCTGTCAGCACAGAGCCTGATGTGGGGCTCGAACTCACAAACCGTGAGATCATGACCTGAGTGGAAGTCGAAGGCTTAACCAGCTGAGCCACCCGGGCACCCCAGGTCTTGTTATTTCTAAGCACTTGTATGACATCTCACAAGTCCGTGGACAGTACCCACATTCTTCTAATGTCCCATGTGCAAGAGTGGGTTGTCATCTTTGACCTTCCCTTCTTTCTATCATTACTTCCCCAAGTCAGCACATTATGTGGACTCTTCAAACACCACCCACCAGATGGAGAGAAGCATAATGACTCAAGTCCGTAAGAAGCTTCTGAGTCACACACACCTTGATTGTGCCATTTCCCTAGCTCTGTCTCTGATTAACAGAATGGGTCTCCTGTCAACTCAGTTCTCTCATTGATCCGTGGAGAATAGTAACTGCATGTGTCTCATTGCCTTGTTCTAAGTCTGAAATGGGAGAACGTGCACAAGCACATTTTGTGCAGTGCTCGGCACATATGACGTACTTGATAAAGCAAAAAGGTGTAGAGTGATGATCAAGAGAATGGTGATGGTGAGATGAATACAAGTTCTTTTAGCTTTGGTAAGAAAAAGCTTTTCTACTCTCCATCCTAATACAAACGTCCTCTCTATCTGAACATTGGCACTGGATTCCTCTGTGGACTTCTAACCTCCATTTCCTTTCTGTTCCATTCCGCTCTGCACACAACTTCAAGATTAATCTTCCTTTTAAAAAATTGGATCATACATCTCCTCTTAAATATGTTTATCAGATCCTCAGTATTTCTTATAACAAGATGTAAATTCAGTATCTAGGTCAACTCATGCATAATCTACTTGTGCATAATCTACTCTTTCTTTATTTCTCTACTTGTCCTTTCATTGGTTCCTCACAATGAACCTTGCACACCAGACATTGTGATCTATAATGTATTCCTCACACTTATCTTCCTCTTGTCCTACCTTCCTGTCTTTCCTTGATTCCTCTTCATCATTCAGGTCCCAACCTTAACCATAAGGACTTCTTTTTTGGTGAAGTCATTCCATTATTCAGAAGTTTTTATTCAGAATCTACTTTGTGCTTGGCACTGTGTTAGGCCCTGAGATTCGCAAGGAGCCAGGGATGGAGAGTCCTTGCCTTCATGCTGCTCTTCCTCTTGTTTGTGTGTGTGTGCACACACGTGTGTGTGTTTTCCCCATTCCTTTGACACATGGTATATGCAGCTTTGTTTGGTACATACATAATACATCAACTTCACTGTAACACAGTACTTTGCAGATAACTGTGGTTCAAGAGAGAATAGTTCATTTGTTTCTTAAAATTATTTTCCTATAGCACATGACTTACGTTGGGGTTAGGTTGACTACCTTCCATTAGTCCACCTCACAGGCTTGCTTCTGAGATCCCATCAATTGAAAAAAAAAATGTAGTTAAACATTGGCCTCTGGGACAGAACTCAAAACAAAATCCTAAATGTTAAAATGGGAATAATCTATAATGGTCTATACTTTATTATACTACTTTATGCTATATTTTATCATAGGGAAAATGGTAACAGCCAGTTTCTCTTCAGTAGAATATGGAAAATTAACTGCAGTTCTAATAGAACCATATAGTATATGCAGAAGTTTATGTGCTTTTACTTAAGTCATATTAATCAATGAAAATCTGAATACAGATATTGTTCTGTCATTTTTTTTAAATAGCAGGTACATGTTATCCACCTCCTATATATAGAAATTTCTGCTCATGTTTTGACACTTTGCAAAGGTGCTTTTCTATGATAGGTGTTTTTTGGTGTTTTTTTTTTTTTTTTTTTTAATTCAAGGCCTTTGAAAACAAGGAAACAGCAGAAGAGGTTATACATGTTTTACTTATACCTAAAATAGGAAAGCTTGCTGTCACTTATAAATATACTTATCTGAGGACCACTTCCTTCATTGATTTGGGTATTTTGCTTTAACTTAATATGCCAGTTTGTTTTTAATAAGAGCGTACAGACACCGAATGCCTGCCTGAGGAAGGGGCTCTGAGACATGTTTCTTGCTATCTGACCTTGAACACATAATTGTTTCCTGCTGTGTTTGGGATTTCTCCTCCACATCCAGTGAAGTTGGTACTTTTCATTCTATAACAGCTGCAAAATACTTCGAATACGGAAAGAAAGGACAATGCAAAGAAGTTGATAAAGCACTGAGAGAGTTATTTTGCCACACTAGTCCTTCTGAAAGCCTTCTAAATCCAGACAAAAGATCACGGTGCAAGATGACTTACTCAGTGCCGAGGAGTGAAATTAAGCTTGGGAGCATGATGGATAGCAGCAAGGACTATGAAATTTCAACACATGGCTTAAATAAAAACTTATTAAGTTTTATTGTTTATTTAATTGTTACACCAAGCTTTAACTTTTGCCTGAAATCAAAACAGTCATTCAAGGGCTCCTGCAAAGTAAAAGAAATTTCCCATCATAAACCTTATTACAAATGATCTTTATAAAAATTGTGAACTATATCCCTCAATCTCAGTTGTTCTCCCTGGGTTTGGATCAATATTAATTCAGTTGAATTTCGTGGTCGTCACTGTGACAGGTACTATGAGTACAAAGATGACTAAAACACAGTTTTGCCCTTAAGTTAAGGGACTCAGTCGCCTAAAAAATAACTACAGTGTAAATGAATTATGGCGACAGTCTCCTAAATTTTCTTTCTGCATCTCTGTTTACCTCTGTAGTCCATTCCATCCTCTGTTGCCAGAGGATTATTACTAAAACCAAAATGTGATAAGTCCCTCCCCTGTATGAACCCTTTGGTGACTCCACATTGCTATGGGCATGGAGTCCATATCCTCTGGTGTTGCTGAGACTGCCAGCCCCTCTCTGCCTACCTCTGTAAACTCATCTCTTAACCTTTCCTCCTCTGAGCTCCTGCCTATATTTTTTCCCACAGCATCATTCATATTCTCTTTTACCTGTAGACCTTCATACTCTGTGCTTTGTGCACCTGGAACATTCTTTTTTCCCCCTCAAACCCTTTATGGCCGATTCCTTCTCATCTTACACATCTTTGTTATGTATCACTTTTCCTAAGCAGTCCCTCCTGACCCACCAAGGCTCCTGTGATTCCTATCTCCTATCATATGTGCAACTGCCACACTGTAAAAAATTGCTGACTCTTCCTCTGGGAAGGACAAGGACCCCGTCTCTCATGTTTAGCACAGACACTCGTCTCCTCAAGGTGCTTCATCAATACATGTGAATTGATGAATAAATAGATTAAGGAATGAGTGATGAATACTGTAAGTGTCTTCAAAGTGAAAATGGAAATCCAGATGAGGGAATAACTTATTCTGTCAGGGCGTGGTGAAAACGTGCAAAGGAAAGTAATACACGATGACATCAGACCTGGGCCCTAAAAGATGCAAGGGAGATCACCAGGATTTTGAGAAAGGGAAAGGCATGCATGAGCAAAGCCAAGGGTTTGCGGAATAAAGCATTTCTGGATGAATCCTACCTGGTTTGGATCCCAAATTTGACATCACTTCTACCAAACCTTCCTGACAAGCCCCCTTAAAGAGGTTAGATATCTCTTATATGTGTGCTAAAATCTCTCTCTTATTCTACATTTTATGAAGTATATTTCTGATGTAAATTTTTGAACCTGAGATCTAAAAAACACATCTTTCAGGACTAATAAGTTTTGGGTTTTATTTAGCATTCATTAATAGGAAAAAAGCATTTCATTAATATGAAAACTTAACACGTTAACTTTAAATACTTTATGATAATAATGATTGCTAATATTATTAGGTGATAAAGAGGGTATTTCAGTGGAAGACTAGGAGAGAGAGAAAAAACAAACATAAAAAGACATACATGCCCAGTACCCCTACAATCTTGAAGATGCATAATTGCTACTATGCTGAATGTCAGCCTTTCAGATTCATTTTCTTCTAATAGATGTGTAATGCATAAAAAGTCTTTTGATGCCGTGGCCACACCACCACATCCCCTTTATATAGGGAAACTAGGACTCCAGGGTCGGACTGATTTAAACAGCACCCCCTCGTCCTTTATATTAAATCGCTGTGTCAAGTTCATGGATGCGCAGTGAGATTTGTTTCCTGCATACAGAAAGGTTTAAGAAGTGCTAATATGTCTCTGCAGATCACCAGGCATCAAGTAAGCAGTTTAATTCGTTCATTTTAAATACTAATAACATTGAACTCAGAGCATCGTCTTTAGGAAAAAAGTGGGAATGGCTGAAACAAACTACCACGGCTTTGTAGAGTGGACATACTCAAATATTAATCCCAGAGAAGTGTTGGAGCCTTTAGCTTCACATTTAGGAACGTCAGCCCTTTTATATTACAGTTGCTTTGCAAATTATGACTCAGAGGCAACAACCTTATTGGAACCTCCAAGATTAATAATGACTTTATCCAGCCTATAGCTTAGGGCAAAACCAACTGCAAAGCCAAGACTCCTGGGAATACTGATCCTGCCAATGCAGGTCCCATTTCCCCAAAAGCATAAACATGAATTCCATTAGTCTTCCCAGGATTCTCTGTGCTTTTCCTGGTCTGTCTTTTTAACGTGAATAGGTGACAAATATGTTTCTTCTTCTCTTAAAATCTAAACTGGCTTTTAGTGGATAGTTAGCTCCTAGAAAGAGAATAACCATGGTAATGATGGTAATAATAATTTGCCTAATTATTCGACACACTTCAGCTTATTTACTCCTTGCAGGAGCTCAGTGAAGTTGATGTATCCCTTTCCCATTTTACAGTAAAGAAACTAAAGCTTGGAGAGTTTAAATAGCTTCTCAAGAAGATCTAGCTAGGAAGGTTGATTCAAAGCCACTTTTTCTGATTTCAGATTCTAATCTCTTAACCACTACATCCTACCATTCTTTTTTGTAAGCCCCCAGTTGACAATGGCACACTTCTGCCCACCTCTTTAGCCTATGTACAGTCAGAGCTGAATCCTGCCTGACTTTCAGGACAGTGGTAATGAAAGTGTTAAGAAGCTTTGGAGATGGACAGATGGCATATTTGAGTTGCAGCTCTGCCATTTCTTAGCTGTGTAATTTTTCTCAAGTTAATTAACCTCTCTGATCCTCAGTTCCTGCCTAAGAAATAGTAAGAGGAAATATCTGAAAGGGTGGATTGGAACAATTCAGTGAGTTAATGTACCTAATGTTAGTGTGCCATAGCATAGTGCCCAGCACAGAGTAAGAACCCAATAAGCTACACAACATCATTTAGACTCAGCTCACATGACACCTTCTCTATCAATTCTTCATCTTCCTCAGTCCAAACTAAGCTACTCCCACAACATGTACCAACTATAGCATTCACTGCTTTCTAGAATTTGTTTTCTCTTTACAGACGTTTGTCTCCTTTTATAGGTTGGAAGCCATTGGAGGATAGAACCAATGCTTAGATTTTTTAACATCTATGACTAGACAAGAACAGTGCTCCATAAATAGTGGCCACATTTTCTTGACCAAATATGGGGCCATGCTCCTGACAAAGAATCGTGTGGTATCCTAGGATGTGAGAGCAAGTAGACAGTGTAGTTGGACATTAAAGTATCAGAATATCTAGGATATTTTTACTTTCTTGGACAAACTATGCAACCAGAATTATATTCTATGATCAATAGCATAGATTCATCATACTTAAATATTTATAAACTAATTTAATAAACATTTCTAATTTTTGTTTTTTAAAAACATTCCCATATAGTTGACATACAGTGTTGTATTAGTTTTAGGTGTGTAATGTAGTGATTTCAGCCATTCTATATATTACTCAGAGGTCTTCATGATAAGTGTACTCTTTTTTAAATTTCTTTTAATATTTATTTATTTTTGAGAGAGAGAGAGAGATAGAGCATAAGCGGGGGAGGGGCAGAGAGAGAGAAGGACACACAGACTCTGAAGCAGGCTCCAGGCTCTGAGCCGTCAGCACAGAGCCTGATACGGGGCTCAAACTCACAGACCATGGGATCATGACCTGAGCTGAAATTGGACGCTTAAGTGAATGAGCCACCCAGGCACCCCTTTCTTTTTTTATTTTTGATAAGTGTATTCCTTTTTTTAATTAAAAACTTTTTAATGTTTATTCATTTTTTGAGAGAGAGAGGGAGAGAGAGAGAGCGTGCTAGTGGGGAAGGGTCAGAGAGAGAGAGGGAGACATAGAATCCGGCTGCAGGCTCTAAGCTGTCAGCAGAGTCCAAAGCAGGGCTAAAACTCACGAACAGCGAGATCGTGACATGACCCAAAGTTGGATACCCAACGGACTAAGCCACCCAGGCGCTCCTTGATAAGTGTATTCTTAATCTGCATCATCTATTTTACCCATTCCCTCACCCATCTCCCCTCTGGTAACCATCAGTTTGTTCTCTGTAGTTGAGAGTTGTTTTTTTTGGTTTTTCTGTTTTCTTTCTTTTTTTCAACGTTTTTTTTTTTTTTTTTTTTTTTTTTTTTTTTTATTTTTGGGACAGAGAGAGACAGAGCATGAACGGGGGAGGGGCAGAGAGAGAGGGAGACACAGAATCGGAAACAGGCTCCAGGCTCTGAGCCATCAGCCCAGAGCCTGACGCGGGGCTCGAACTCACAGACCGCGAGATCGTGACCTGGCTGAAGTCGGACGCTTAACCGACTGCGCCACCCAGGCGCCCCTCTCTGTTTTCTTTCTTAAATTTCACATATGAGTGAAATTTCACATATGAGTCATACCCTTTAGACCATCCATATTGTCACAAATGACAAGGTTTTATTCTTTTATTCCATTGGATAAATATTCAAGGGATATTTTATTCCAATATCCTTTTATTCCACATCGTCTTTGTCCATTCATCCATTGATGGATACTTGGGCTACTTCCGTAATTTGGCTATTCTAAATAATGCTGCAATAAACATAAGAGTGCATGTATCTTTTCAAATTAGTGTTTTCATATTCTTTGGGTAAATGCCCAGTGGAATTACTGGATCATAGGGTAATTCTATTTTTAACTTTTTGAGGAACCTCCATACAGTTTTCCACAGTGGCTACACCAGTTTGCATTCCCACAAATAGTGCATGGGGGTTCCTTTTTAAATTTCTTGATATTTTAAAATCTTAAAGTGTGGATGTCTTTAAAAGAGAATAATGCTGAATGAGAATTTTTAAACCTGGACATTTTGTTCTAAAAATAACTGCTTGATGTTCCTTAAACAGTAAAAGACATAAAAGGGCTACACCTGAAAGTAGATGATCTCAAGATAACTCCAAAAGCAGCATCCTATTTACAGTCTCCAGAAGGGGTGTGCAAGGATAAACCAGGGTGAGGAAGCAAAAAGGCCTCCTCTGCTCATGTTCATGTCACTCCCCTCTCTCCTTGCTTTCTCTCTCTTGGGTTTTGTGCCAGTGCCTAAATGAGATTGTTTAGAACCAAGAATAAGAACAGCTTTTTTTCATATTAGAGTCTTTCCGTAAGTGTGACATTTGAATTACTATTTTTTCCATGTCTTCCATCATTCTTACTCAATTTAAGCTTCTTGAGGACAGCGCTTAACAAACTATTTTGTTTATACAACCTTAGCCAATAGTAGAAATAGAAAGCACTCAGTAAGTGGCAACTCTGTGTCATGAACTATGTGAGACTATCACTTACATTTTTCTGTATAATCGTCCAACACTCCAATGCCATAGTACTTTATATTCCCCTCTCAAACAACGTTTGGTTATTCTTAAACAACGATCCTTGTTTTAAAATACAAGGATTCCTGAGAGGTTATCTCTTAATTATCTGATATCTTTAAGAGGATTGGGGCTTAATTGAATAAGGCTTCCATTCCTCCTCCAGGTCATCTGCTGTGTTGGACATTGTCATTGACAAAGACTCCTCGGGTGGTCCAGAAACATTCCATCTGCATGCAGTGACACCTTAAAGCATTCCTTTATGCTCTCCAGCACACTCCTTTCAGGGATGGCATCCCTTTACAAGGCTGACAGCTTCTCTGGAGGGCTGTCCTCAGGCCACTTAAGCAAAGGCAGTACGAGTGTCCATCAACTGATGACTGGGTAAATGAAATGCAGTTTTAGCCATACGAGGGAATATTACTCAGCAATGAAAAGAAATGAAATATCTGCACATGTTACAATGTGAGTGAACCTTGAAAATATGCTATAGTGGAAGAAGCTAGACACATATCATATAATTCTATTTAATACACAATGTTCAGAATAGAGGCGTCTGGGTGGCTCAGTTGGTTAAGCGTACAACTCTTGATCTCAGCTCAGGTCTTGATCTCAGGGTTTGTGAGTTCACGCCTCACATTGGGCTCTGTGCTGTGTGTGAAGTCTACATAAAAAAGATAAAAGAAATAATTTCCAAAATGTTCAGAATAGGCAAATCCATAAAGAGAAAAAAATAGATTAGTGATCGCCTAGGGCTGGGAGAGTTTGGTGAGGAATAAGCGATGACTGCTTACGGGTATAGGGTTTCTTTTGGGGGTGATAAAAAATTCTGAAATTCATTGCGGTGATGATTGCACAATATTGCAAATATGCTAAAACCACTGAAGTAATACACTTTAAAAGTGTACATTGTTTATGTGAATTGTATCTCAGTAAAGCTGTCCAAAAGGGGGGAAATGCAGCACAAAGTGACAGAGACATTGTAGTAAAATTATACTCGAGAATCATGAGATTGCCAGATCCTCGTCACAACTGGAAAAGACTCCAGAAAGTTCCCCTTCACTAGGTGGATGTACGGGACCATCCTTATGAATAAATGCTCACCTTATGGTATCCATAAGTTGATTCTATTGCTAACTTTCTGTGATGCTTTTTTCTGTCCTGAACATGTTTCAAATTTTGTAACCCTTTTCTTTTCCCTAGCCTTTATGGGACTAAACTCAAAATAATTGCCAGACAAAAAAATCATGAAGTCAAGCACATAATATTATATTTGGGAGAAAGGATTATAAATTAAAATGTAAACTGTGACTGTGGCATTGCACATTATTGTTGCGAGCAATACCACAAAGCTGGTACTCGTTATTTACAATGGCAGAGAAGAATGTTCAAACCACTAATAAAGTTTAAAAGCAAGACATGAATCCATCAAAGTCTCCATGTGTCAGAGTTGCCACATCATTTTTCATCCCCGTGGCCATGGGTAGGTTCAGGGCTGTATTACGTCTGCCCCGACCAGTGAAGCAGTGAAGCAACTTAATTTCCTGCCTCTAGTCTCTCTCTTCCTAGGAACTTACCTTCCCTCACACTGCCTGAGCTACCTCTCTAAAATGCAAAATGAGCTACCTCTCTAAAATGCCTCTAAAATGAGGCAGTGCAGCCCAGGACATCAAAGCCTGGGTCCCAGTCTTGCATGAAGGCCCCATCAGCTATGAACTCAGGCATTTTAGGCAAGTTACTTACTCTCTCTGTGAATCATTTCCCCCTAATTTTAGTGAGGATGAAATGAAAGCAGTATGTTAAGTGCTTAGTCCAATGTCGAGCTCATAGCAGTCAGTCAGTATAAGCTTTTATTATTACACTTCTATTCAACTGTTTCATTTCTACATAATGAAATCTAATCATTAGCAATGATATCTAACCACTGATCATGCAGGAACCTGTGTGATCTAACCCCCGTTTGTCTTCTCCCAGGTCACAACCTTCTCTAAATACATTGGCAAATTTGTGACTCCAAAAGCTGTTTCTCTGCCATTTCTGTATCTCCGATGTCGGTTAACCATCCAACTTCAGCTCAGGTCATGATCTTGCAGTTTATGAGTTTGAGCGCAGTTTGGGAGTACAGAGCCCGCTTCAGATCCTCTCTCCCCCCCCCGCCCCTCCCCCACTCGTATACATGCACGCTTTCTCTCTCTCTCTCTCTCTCTCTCTCTCTCTCTCTCTCTCTCTCTCAAAAATAAATAAATATTAAAAAGAAGAAAAGGAAAGCCTTATTTCATCCAGGAAGACCATAAGGCTATGAAGTGACTATGAAGCTTTCCTCAAATTCCTCCTTTTTTTGTGTTCTGGCAGCACCATAGGGGTTTGAGAGAAGTTGACCAAAGGGAGTCATATTTTATAGGAAACACAAACAGGACCCTTGGTGGACTAGAGAAGAGAAATAATGGATACAAGAAAAAAGGATGGCTTCTAAGCTTAGATCTGAACAACTGGGCCTGTCGTGGTGCATTTATTGATATGGGAAACCTGGAGGGAATAAGGCTGTGAGGGACTAGTAATAAAGACATCCATGTTTTAGGTTAGGTTTGATAGATAGGCCAGTCAAATATCCCGGTAGAATTGGTAAGTAAGATGTTGAATATGTGAGTCAGGATTTGGGGAACGGTCAGGGCTATGGATATAAAATGGGGAGTCATTACTCTATAGGTGGGACCAGAGGAGATAACTTTGGGGAACCCTGGGGACCAGCAATATTTAGAGATCAGCTAGAGGAAGAGAAACCTGTTAATATACATGTGTGAGTTTACTCACCTAGCACCTTCTTGAAGTTAAATACTGTCTCATTTAGCTTTGTGCCTAGCAGTGTTTGTCATAAAAATCCAATAAAAGCTTGTTAAATTCATTTCAACTCTAAAAGCAAAGAATGGTGGCCTCTTAGACATCTCCCACCTGTACACTTAAATACTTTGGCAACATTTGCAAAATAAGCATGAAGAACGACGCCAGCATCCAGATTAGGGTGGAAAATGGTGGATAGTTCCATGACTTCTGGAGACAGACTGGTCCTCCCTACCTCCTAACCTCTCCCTAGCCCTTTCCCTAGGGTCACACTCCAAAGGGCAGGGCCCCAGTGCTCACGTAGAAATGGCAGGAAGCCCAGGATCCCAGCATGGTCCTCCAGGCTGTATACCATGGGCCTTGAGAGAGCAGCAGCTGCCAGAACATATGGGTGACCAGTAGGAATTCCCCATAGTTGTGGACTGAAGCACCTCTGTGTACACAATACCCAATTTTCAAAAAGGTTTTGCGACAAACTTTCTCTAGTATCTTGCCATGTTTTTCCCATTGACTTTAACAGTTTCATACCCATATTTTTCTGATCCCGTTCCTGTGAAGCATTTAAGAATTTGTAGATCAAGACACTTCCCTCTTTTTCACTCTCTTCTTGCTACTGGTCTGTTTAGGACTTCATCATCCTTCACCTTGGAAAGTTCGGTAGCCTTCTATCTAGTCTCCCTACCTGCATTTTCTCCCCACTTTGCCATCAGAATGACAACACCAAAGCATTTCCCTCTTAGGGTATCCACCTGCCACAAACTTCAATGGCTTCCATTGCTTACTAAAAATGTAAGATTCAAAAATTGTAAGGTTGATGTTCCAGATCTCCCACAATCTGTCATTTCCAGGCACCCTGTCCAGTATTAGTGCTCATCAACCATACTCTGCCTAATGGATCAGGCCCCCATTTTTTCCCCACAAAATAGTTACTGTGGTTGTTTGTTTGTTTGTTTGTTTTTGTTGTATATCAGCACCTGCCATTTCTTTCGCTCAGGATGCTTCACCTGTTTCCAAATCCATTAACATCCTACTCCTCAAATTCCAGGCCAGTGCCACCTTCTTCAAGGAAACTCCTTACTCACCCCACTGGAGGGAGAAGTCCTTGTCTATACTTCTGAAAGAACTAGTGCTTATTTATTTATTTTTTTATTTTTTTACATTTTATTTGAGGGAGAGGGAGTGTGTGTGTGGCATGAGTGAGTGCTAGCAGGGTAGAGGCAGAGAGAGAGGGAAAGAGAACCTGAGCTGAAAGACATAAAGAGCACTCCAAGATATGAAAGATACACTCAAATACTCATAGGTCTTTGGAGGATTTTGAGCAGGGCATTGACATGACCAGACCAGATCTTTGGAAAGATCGCTCTAAATTTATGTGCAAGGTGGATGGGAGGATCTGGGGACAGGATCCCTCAGGAGGAGGCTCCTACATGTTGCTCAGGCTGAGAGACACTGCCTGGCACTTCTCCCAGGTCTCTGCCACAGCAGTAACCGCTGTCTCTGCCTCTAATCAGGGCTTCCAGGGCAGCGGCTGAGGAGACTTTACCAAGGAGCACCACGCAGTAGATGCTGAAACATCGCCCCCAGGAGAAGAAGCAGTAACATGGCAGCACCTGTTTGAAAGGAATTAAAAAGCAGCAGACTCCCTTTAGAAAGGAACAATGTCCAAGAAAGGGCGAAATAAGGGCGAGAAGCCCGAAGCGCTCATCGTCGCCCTTCAAGCTGCCAATGAAGACCTCAGAACCAAGCTCACCGACATCCAGATAGAGCTGCATCAGGAGAAGTCCAAGGTGAGTGAGGTCCCTTGGGGCCACAGTCTGGAGAGCGGCTCTGGCCCAGCTCTGCCTGCTGGCCCACCCCAGTGGCTCCTCTCTGCCATTTTCTGAGAAGAGCAACGACCCCTGTATTTATGGAGATTCTCTTGTGTGTGTGTGTGTGTGTGGCAGGACTCGAGCACAGGATTCGCAGAAGGTGAAAATAACATGCTCATGAGACTGATCTCTGCCTCCTCAGGAAGCCTGGTTCAGGAAACCAGGTATAATCATTGAGACGACCTCCACCCCCACTCCCTCCCACCACTTCTTAGTTGTCCTGTCCTGGGCGAGTTCCTCCCTGCCCTCTATGGGTTCTTCCCGGTATGGCACAGGACAGCCTTTCTAAAATAGATCGTATCAGGTCACTCCTCTTCTCAAACCCTTCAGCGGCTTCTTACCTTTCTCAAAGCCAAAGGGTTTTCCCTACCACTACAGGATATCTCTTCCGCCCCTCGATGAGCAATCTCACAGTACTTTATGCCGGATGACTCTGTTATATCATCTTTGCTGGATCAAAATATCCACTGATCACATTTAGGGCCTTTGCCCCTTTGCCCCCAGGCAGCTGTGTAGCTCTTTCCTATGTCAGCTCTGGTACCTACCATCTGTCGCTGTCTCTAAGATAGTACACTTCTCATGCCCAGTTACTTCCATAGCCTATTTTGATTCATTTAATAGTGATTTCTGTATTTATCTATTTACTTGTTTAGTGCTTATTTCTGCTGTCCAGTGTAATCTCCAAGAAAGCAGAGTCCTACCTGACCTCTATCCCCAGAACCTAAATAAATGTCTAGAACTGAAAAGCTTAGCCTGGGTTTGTCGACTGAGCAGAGGAACAAATGAAGGGTGATTCATTCCTTATACCTTAGCTTCGTCAGCAACATCCTACTATCTCAAGAGCTCTGATGAGGTTCCACTTAAGCAAGTATGTAAAGCAGTTATGATGATTGGATAAGAAAATTCGTATCACACGCTCAGAGAGATGCCAGGCACCTGGTATACTCCTAAAAAATTATTCATAGTAATATTCTTTCTAATACCTCTGTACCTGAGTCAGTTGCTAACTCAATTTAGAAAAGTCTCTTCACTCCTCTGAATCTCATCTCTTAGCTGGATATGCTAACACTTATCTCTCCAGAGTGGTGCAGATATCAAATAGGGTCACAGACAGGAAAGTATTTTCAAATATCCGACATACAGGAGACATTTTTCTCCCTTCAAACCAGGCAACTGCCAGCATAAAGTTGCCCTATGTAGATAACTCTTTCTATAGTAACACAAATAGATGTTCCTGATCTAGTTATAGATCAAAAATCAATATCCTTATTCTTTTTTATCTATATCTTCTTCCTTGACATTACTATTAAATTTTAATTATTGGGGCACCTGGGTGGCTCAGTTGGTTGAGCGTCTACCTTCAGCTCAGGTCATGATCTCATGGTTTGTGAGTTCGAGCCCTGTGGTTGGCTCTGTGTTGACAGCTTGGGGCCTGGAGCCTGCTTCGGATTCTGTGTCTCCCTCTATCTTGCCCCTCCCCTGCTCACACTCTGTCCCTGTCTCAAAAATAATGAATAAACATTAAAAAAATTAATTATTGGGCCACCTGGGTGGCTCAGTCAGTTAAGCATCCAACTCTCGACTTCCACCAGGTCATGAGTTCGAGCCTTACATCGGGCTCTGTGTCCACAGTGTGGAGCCTGCTTGGGATTCTCTCTCCCTCCCTCTCTGTCTGCCCCTCTCCTGCTCTTGCTCTCTCTCTCTCTCTCTCAAAATAAATAAAGTTAAACAATTTTTAAAATTATTTCTTTTCCCAAATATCTATTCTCCTGGTTTCAGCAATAATAAAGCTTGGATCTGCCAAAGCCCCTTGCCTCCTGTCTCTGCTAAGGCTAAACCTTGGATAACCAGACCCCATTGTAAAATTTGTGAAGGAAGCTTTTTTCCATGAAGCTAAAAGGGACGTGATGTCATAAAAACAAAGAGAATAAAACAAAACAGAAACATTCATTTGAGAGTCAGTAGACCAAGGCCTTGTGTTTATCTCTCCTCGGGGACAAATTTAAGTGTCTCAATACCTTGACCCGTAATTCAGATGACTGAATGTGTTTCTGCATATCTTTGTCTCTCAAGCATCACTGTGCATTAGAATAACCTGGGGGAACTCATTAAAAATTGAGATCTCTGGGCCCACAGCGCAAAGATTCTGATAAAGCAGGCGTGGTGAGGGCCAGGACTTGTACCTCTAGCAGACCGTCCAGGCAGTCCCTGTGGAGGTGGCTCTCTGCCTTCTTGTTGACAAACATACCACTCTAAGATTCCTTCCAGGTCTGACAGTCTATGAACATTTCACCAGTTTTAACTTTCCCTGGGGCAGCGTAACGTTTCAAGGGAGGCCGACTCCTTTAATTGTAGTAATGACAGGATGACAAACTTCATTCATGGGAGAAGCCTGTCCATCTGGAGACTGGTAGCCATAAACTGACGCGATTTACGGAGAGCAGACTCCTGAGGTTTCAAAAGGCAGAGGTCCTGCAGACCCTACCACTGCCAATTTTGCACACATTCAAGTCTTTTAAAAGGGGGAAGTCTTGAGCGTGGACAGGGCTACCTGTTTATTCAGGGCCTGGCACTGGTATCTAAGCCAGCAGATCAAATGTAACCTCCCCTTCCTCTGACAAGAGCCTGGAAGTCAGCCTCATGTAGAAAAGCACTGCCCTTATCCTTCTCTCTGCTGGCTGCCCCCAGTCTCCCTCTCTGTGGCAGTTAATTACAGTCCCAGCACAGGGTCTAAAACAAAGCCCCACCGCCTGTCAGCAGCCTTCCCCAAAGAGCAAAGGGAATTTAGAGGGCAAGCAAGTCATAAAGCAGTTTTATTAAAATAAATATGATTGTGTTTCCAAAGGCCCAGGCTTTAAGAGAGAGAATATAGACAATGCCAAGATGGAACTCATCCTCTCAGTTTGGCTCCTAAGCTATCATGATAAAATGACAATTCAGCTACTGAGAAATGGGCAAGGTAAAGAGGGGAAACCTTTGGAACGATGGAGCATTACTCATTTTTCCAGAAAGACACATCTTCCCACTGACATTTACAGAACACACTGCAGACAGAGTCATGAATGTTTTAAACTGATTATATAAATAGCTACACATTATTGAATGTGAACGTGTACTATCTGTCACACACTGTAATAAGCACATTTCATCCTGACATCACTGCACCTCTCTCACTTAGCACCTGGGTGACCCTGAGGAGGTTTTAAAATCCCTCTGTGTTTCCTTTTCCTCCTCTGTCAAATGGGAGAATAGCAGTGTCTACTTCATACGGATGTGTGTGGGTATGTAGGTCTTGAATAGTGAGTTTGTGTCAAGCGTGTTCATTATTATGATTCAAGTGTAGGTGGGCATTGTTGTTATCCCCATATTACAGATGAGGAAACTGAGGCTCAGTGAAGTAACATAATTTACCCGGAGTCACATGTTAGTAGGCGGCAGAACTGGTTCTTTGCATCTCCTCCAAAGTCTATTCTCTTATTTTCTTTTCTGATACACTTTCTCCAGCTTTATTGAGCTATAACTGATATATCACATTGTATTCATTTTAGGTGTACGACATAATGATTTGACATATGTATATATTAAAGAATGATTACAACAAGAAATTTACTCAACATCCATCACCTCACAGTTACAAAATATTTTTTCTTGTGATGAGAACTTTTAAGATCTCCTCTCTTCACAACTTTCTTGTTTTTAAATGTTCTATATCTTTTTTAAAAGTTTATTTATTTATTTTGAGAGAGAGAGAGAGAAAGAGAGTCTGCAGGCACAAAAGAGGAGGGGGGAGAGAGAGAGAATCCCAAGCAGGCTCCACGCAGTCAGCTAAGATCCTGACGTGGGGCTCCATCCCACAAACCGTGAGATCATGACTTCAGCTGAAATCAAGAGTTGGACATTTAACCAACTGAGTCACCCAGGTGCCCTTCTGTCTTCAAAAGTTTCAAATATGCAGTACAGTCTTGTTAATTATACCCACCATGCTGTATGTTATATTCCCAGATCTTATTCATCTTATAATTAGGAGTTTTTCCCTTTTAACCGCCTTTACCCATTTCTCCCACCTGTAACCCCCGGCCTCTGACACCCACCAATCTGTTCTCTGTATCTATGGGTTCAAGGTTTTTAGATTCCTCATCCAAGTGAGATCACATAGTGTTTGTTTTTCTGTCTCTGACTTATTTCACTTAGCATAATACTCTCAGGGTCCAACTGTGTTCTTGCTAATGGCAAGATTGCCTTTTTTTAGTGGCTTAATGATATTTTATTGTGTATGTACTTTATATAATGTGTGTATACACACACTTTCTTTATCCATTCATCCATTGATGGACTTAGGTTATTTTCATGTCTTACAGAACCTATGCTCTTAAAAAATAAGAAGGTAACTTTTTTTCTCCCTTCCCCTCCCCCATGGTCTTAAATACTGAGAACAAACTGAAGCGTTGATGTGGGTTGGGGGAGAGGGGAAAGTGGGTGATGGGCATTGAGGAGGGCACCTGTTGGGATGAGCACTAGGTGTTGTATGGAAACCAATTTGACAATAAATTATATTTAATATATATAAAAAAGGGAAGATCTGGGGCACCTGGGTGGCTCAGTTGGTTAAGTGTCTGACTCTTGGTTTTTGCTCAAGTCACGATCTCATGGTTCGTGATTTCGAGTCCTGCATTGGGCTCTGCGATGACAGTGCGGAGATTCTGTCTGTCCCTCTCTCCAAATAAATAAATAAGCTTAAAAAAATTTAAAGTTCCGGAAAAAAACGGAAACCTTCAGCAAAGAAAGAAAGAATGGCAGAAGTTTGTTCTACACTATTATGCAAATTACAAATGAAGAAACAAAGTGTTGGGGGTGGGAGTAGATGAACCCTTCCCCCATAGATGTCTGCGTTTCCACTGCGGGGAAATGAAACAAAAATACTAGACACAATCAACATCTAGTTAGTAGAAATTTGTTTACAAGAGTTGCCAAGCACTGATAGGAATAACAATTCAGGTAAGTTGGTCGTTTTGACTGAACTCCAAGCATAATGACTGAGAAGATGGAACAGGGGAGGCCCCTGTGGTGGGTAGGAGGGAACAGAAAGTGAGGCCTCTGTGCTGTATGTCCTTGTCATTTCTGAGCCTGCACATTCATGTCTATAAAATGAGCGGATTGTGGACAGCATAGAGTCGCTACAGTCCTTCCAGAATGGTAGGGATACATCAGGGAAGGCAACTGTGTGCTTCAGCTCTTCCTGCATGGAGATAGCTCTCAGGATCCTCAGGGGTCAGACGTCCCCTGGCCCCCTGGTCTAGGTGATGCCTCTTCCCCTACATCCATTTACTCTGTCACATCACCCTGCTGTACCTGTGTCATAGAACTCTGTACTGTCTGAAGGTATCATGTTCTGCTTATGTATCGCCTGCTGACTCTCACTCTCAGTATAATGTAAGCTTCTCATGGGTAAGAGACCATGTGTGCTTAAGGTACCCCCTAGGGAAGATGCCTTCAGTGATTTGAGTACTGCCTGGCATGAAGGAGGTGCTCACTGCTACTTGTTGAGAACATTCTCATGCTGCCTTTTAGAAACTTTCCCAACAACCCCCTGGCATAAATTTATTTATTTAGGTAGAAAGCCCAAGGCTTGAGCAGAGAAAGGATTTCCATCCAGGTCTGTCTCTTTTTTGGACCAGCCCTCTGAGCCATTAGGCTTCGGTGTTTTCCTCTGTTTGTCTCTCCTGTGGACAGCGTGAGGCCATGATCCACGGCCCAGGGTGTGAGCTCACGGGGGATTGCTGTGAGATGTGAAATCCACTCACCAATTCCCTAGGGCTTCCTACTTTTCCTCAGAGGCAGCCAATAGCTCCAGTGAACCCTGAGGGCACAGTGACAGAGGGCTTGGAGGCCCAGGTAGCAGAGAACAGGGCTCTACGCTGGAGGCAGCAAAGCAGCAGGCCTGGGTTGCAGGGTCTGGAGGAGTCAGCTCCAGACAGGAGTTTGCACAACTGGAACAGCCCTCAGACTACAGAGCACTTTCAGACCTCCCAGCGAGCCTGGGAGGAGGGCAAGGTGTAATTACTATTCCAATTTCTCTGAAAAAGAAAATGAGTTCTTAACTCATTTAACTGATGTGCTCCCAATGACACAGCAAGTAGAGGAAGGAGCCAAAATGGGAATTCCCGGATGACCTGGGTAATACTGAATATCTTGTTGCCTCCAGGACTCCCAGAAAATCAGCCAACCCTTGTCCTCAGGTGACTGCTAGGGAGCCTCCACATTCAAGGCCCCAATTTGGGAGGCAGTATTTCTTGCCTTATGCACTTTTTGTTTTGTTTTCAGGAAGTGTTAAATGTCTAAAAGTAAGAAATGCAACAATAGATGCCTTTGTACCTTCCCGGATCTATAAAATTGCCCTTATAAGCAACCTTGTGATAGTGGGAGCTTTTCCCTCCTTCTCATCTCCTGACTGAGTGGTACTTAGTGCCCAGGAGACCCCCTGCCTGCTGACTGTGAGTTTCGATCTCCTGGAACATCCAGGGCAGATAATCAACACCAAAGCTTAACATTAGCTTGTCTTGCCTTGATAACCTCTCAACTTCCTTATCTTGGACAAGGCCATCCAATTTTTAAACCTAGATTTCTAAGGTCACGTCAAAGCTCAAACATCACCATCTTTATCTTGGCAGAAGTTACACTGGCATTTTTCAAAGGCCAGACTAGAACGGACGATACAATGTGAGACCATTGTGGGATAGTCATAAATGTTCTTACTTCTGTCACAGTGTCAGCTCTTCTCAGTAGGATTACATTTTCCTAGGGATTTGTTTTCTTCCGTAAAACCTCTATCTTTCAGAGCCCTGCTCACTGCTCAGCCCCTTGTCCTGTCTCACCCCACCCCCCACTCCTGCACACACATAATCTGAGTTTCTTCCAAGTTAAGAGTAGATGCTGCTAATACTAGGGAACTCAAGACATCCCTAGGAGGCCCAGTTTTACCTTTGAACATCTGTATCTGTTAGGAAAATAGTTATTACAGTCTTAATACAATAGTAATGTTAGTCTTAGCCTGATAATATGGGTTTTTATATTTATGTTGTTGGTATTAATATAGCATTGCATGATATAATAGTATTAATATGTACAATATCTGTCAAAATTAACACTATACTATTTAACTATGTATTGATAATTATTAATCTCCCAGGTGTTCCAGCCTTTGCAAAGGACTTTTGAAACATTATCTAAGTCAGCCCTCACAACCATATGAGAATGAGGCCCCCAATCCCAGTTTACTTATGAGAAAACTGAGGCTGGGGTTGGTAAAGAGCTTGCTGGAGGTTTCAAAGTGAGCAGGCAGGTCCAGGACCTGACCCAGACCCGCCTCCTGGCCCACACTGGTCTCTCCACAGTCTTCTTCACACTCTGTTTGTACGGAGACCAGTCCTCACGCTTCTCATCTGACGTTCAGGTGACACAGACGTTACCTACATCACAGAGCTGCTGAGGATAAACATGGTGGTGTGTGTAAAGCCTTTGGGAAGGTGCCCAACTCACAGTAAACCTCCAATAAATGCTATCATGTGATCCAGTGGAAATTTTTGTCTGGAATATTTCCACTTATCGAAATGGATTCTTTCTTCTTCCAAGTATTTTTTTTCTACTTCAAGTATTATCTCTATATTTTTCATTGTTACTCAAGAGTAGTCTTTTCTCTTTTTGAGTACCATTTACATTAAGATGGTAAAGTCCATTTTCTTACCAGTACAATCTGAGCTGCAAATAATTTTCAGAAAATTATTTTACTACAAAAATTTTAATTGGCTTTTTTTCCCTCCCAAATGTCAATCACATCCTTTGTGTCTCCTTCATAGTCAAACACTTCTCCCAAGCTTAGAAAAACAAGTCATACCTAGAAATTCTGCAAAAATGCCAGTTTCCATGGCAACCAAATAAGCAGACATGAAAAATGTCAAATGTAATCAATCAATGCCTTTGAATTTTCTTTGAGTTCTATGGATTCCTTTAAGTGATGGACAAGAAGGCCAGTGTTTGTATTTGTTTTTTTCTTCAGGTTGGAATATATTTTCCGTATACCTATATTTTCATTTTTTTTCTTTTTTATTCATCTCCAATTTACACACAAAGGATCAGTGTTTATAATTTGAGGGAAATGACAGAATCACAATGTGAAATAATCTAAGACCCCTGCAGAGAATTTGACATAAATAATTTTAGGTCCTGGATATCTCCTCTTATAGTCAGTAATATTACCCTCCTTTTCATAGTACTTTACAGTTCAAGGTACTTTCCCAAGCATTATCTAATTTAACCCACAAAATAATCCTGTTATGGGTAAGTTGTAAGCATAACCAAAGATCCTCAGAAGGATAAAGCAACTTCCTTAGATATAGCAGATTGTTAAATAAAAATGCAAACCCAGAATTACTTATCCTTTGTCCCTTTTTACTAGTTCTTTATTGTTCTCAAAAGAACTGCTAAAATTTCCCTTAAGTAAGTTGCTACCTGCCAGCCTTTATAGTCAAGATGTTCCAAAGGCCTAATGTAAGTGCAACCTGCTGAAATTGAGGGTAACTAATTTCTTATCACTTGAAGTAAAGTTAACTTCAAGTGCAGGGTAAATTATCAGAGTTTCTAAATCAATGAAAAATAAGCCCTCTTTTTTTCACAAAAGCTGCATTATTAGAAGAGAAATCAGGAAGCTTTTTCTGTAGAGGGCAAAATAGTACAGATTTTTGGCTTTGCAGGCCAGTCTCTCTGAGACCACTTAATTCCATTGTGGCAAGAGCATGACTGTGTTCCAGTAAAACTTTATTCACAAAAATAGAGGCAAGAAATTATTTGTCTCATGGGCTGTGGTTTATCTACCCATAGTCTAGTCACTTGAGTTTATTCTAGAAAAATGGGGAGTAAGGTTTAGGTTGTCCTTATTGAAGCACTGAGAGAATTATCAAGCAGAGGACAGGCATTCTTATATGTGATGGTCTTTTGTTTATTTGTTTCTTTGATTGTTTTATGCAGGGAAGTGATGGATGAGCGGTTGCTCCAAGAAACCCTACAAGTCTGTGTTCTCTAAACCATATGACAGGATGTATTATTCTTGCCTCTGGTTAGAGGGCTAGCCAGGGAAACATACTGGCATACATTCTTTAATTGCACACACACTCTCAGGCTCTTTATTATGTGTTGTGCTGGCAACCACTGGGTAGACAAAGATGAACAAGGCTTGTTGGCAGCTTTCGAGCAGTTTGCAGTCTGGAGTAGGAGCAGGAGAAGAGGTGGTGAAGACAGATAAGCATGCAAAAAACGATACCCATAGTATAAAGAAAAATGCAGAAAGGAGCAGTAAGGAGGTATTAGCCAAGTGCACTGAAAAGACATAAGCAGGAGAAATGAGGTTTGTCCTGGGCAGTCGGGGTGGTATGACTGGAGAAGGTGACATCTAGCTGGCCACTAGTGATGATAGGATCCCCAAGAGAGCTGAGGGAAGGGCAGGTCAGGAAGAGAAAACTATAGGCACATGGGTACAGAGATTCAGGGCATGTGCAGGAAAGAGCATAATCCCCCTTAATCGTGCCTGCAGTATGGGACAGGTGAGGAGAGGTACAGCAGGAAGCAGAAATGGGAGCTGGAAGTCCAGCCGAATCTTTTTTTTCACTTTTTTTTTATGTTTATTCATCTTTTGAGAGAGAGAGTCAGAGCGCAAGTGGGGGAGGGGCAGAGAGAGGGAGACACAGAATCCGAGCAGGCTCCAGACTCCAAGCTGTCAGCAAAAAGCCCGATGTGGGGCTGGAACTCACGAACCATGAGATCATGACCTGAGCAGAAGTCAGCTGCTCAACTGACTGAGCCACCCAGGCACCCCAGCCAAATCTTCTGAGAGCCTGAAAGGCAAAACTGAGGTGTAGGGGTTCTATTCTACAACATAAAGGAGCCCTGGGTGATTTTTGAGCAAGTACATAGATCACGTCAGACTTGGACTTTACTAAGAGAAGTATCACCAGCAGTGTGGGGAAAGCCAGGTTCATTCATTCAACACACCAAGAACCCTAGACCAAAGCTGTCCAGGAGAAATATAATGGGATCCACAAATGCAAGCCATGTATATAATTTTTAAATTTCTTGTAACCACAATTATAAAACATAAAAGAAATCATTGTTTTTTTTAAATGTTTATTTATTTTGAGACAGAGACATAGAGCACGTGTGCACACATGCATGGGAGGGGCAGAGAGAGAGGGAGAGAGAATCCCAAGCAGGTTTTGTGCTACCAGTGCAGAGCCAGACACCAGGCTCCATCTCACAAACCTCGAGATCGTGACCTGAGCCAAAATCACAAGTCGGTCACTTAACCGACTGAGCCACCCAGGCGCCCCTCGTTTTAATAAGATACTTTATGTAACCCAATTTATCCAAAATACTATTTCAACATCTAATCTATATAAAAACGATTACTGAGACTTCTACATTCTTTGTCTTACACTAAGACTTCAAAATCTGGTGTGTATTTTCACTTAGAGCAAGTCTCAATTCTGACCTGGGGCATTTCAAGCGCTTGGTGTGGCTAGTAGTCCCCAGACTGGATAGCACAGCTCTAGAGCATATTTAATAAAAACGCATCCAGGAAGGGACCTTGGCCTGAGTTGGAAGCAAGATCAAAAGACAGCCATTTAAGGATGCCTGGCTGTTTATTTTGCCAAGTCTCCTTATGCCCTGAGTTCTTTTAGAATAACCAACGTGGGAATAACTGCTGTGCCTTTAAAATAAAATATTCATAAATTGCCATGTGGACTTAGAAAATCCTGCTCTAGCCAAAGGTAGGTAAACTGTTAAGGTAAGTAAAATCTCACACGCTTGTATTATAATTACAGTAGTCTGAATGAGGAGTTTGAATCTTAACATTTTTCAGCTGGAGAGACTCTTCACAATTATTTCACGAAAACTTCCAATTTTACAAATGGCAGAGACCCAATTCCACTCAACCAGATATTACTCCAGGGGTTGCCTAATTCTTCCCTTTTTCTAGTTTATTGTGTGTGTGTGTGTGTGTGTGTGTGTGTGTGAGAGAGAGAGAGAGAGAGAGAGAGAGAGAGAGAGAGAGAGAGGAGAGAGATTCTTTGGGTACATGGCAGAGGCAGAGAGACAAAGATAGGGAGCAGAGATGTGGGGTTCAGGGGGAGGACAAGAATAAGGAACATTTGCTAAGAGGCTTTTTCAAGCTACAAATGCCAGGCCCCCTGATCTACTGAATCAGAGCCAGACTCACACACCAGATTAAGGTAGTGCCATGGCTAATCTACAAGAAGACCTATGTTATCCTTAGAAATGTAACAAAACACAGAAGATTTTGTTCAACCAAAGTACCTGAAAGGTCTAAAGGCTGGAAGGAATACGTTATTAAACTGCTTGGCAGGTTGGTTGTTGGGGGAGCAGGAGAGGGAGAAGAGTGGAGGTAGAGAAGGGCACAAAGGGACATCTGTGGACCATGCAGAAAGTTCCGGACACCAGACCCCTTTGGCAGAGACAGCCCAGTGATCTGCACTGTTTTTGGCTGGTGTGTGTGTGTATGTATAATGTCTGGGGGTAGAACTAAGTTGTCACAGAAGGAAAGATGATGTTCAGAATGTATCAACTGTCTTTATTTTTTACCTCCCCCGGTGCCTCAGACAAAAAGGAAGGGGGAAAAGGGGGGAAATGTTTTGTAATATCAGTTTGGGCACCATTTTATGAATCTGATCGTAATATTGAACAGTCCTAAGATGCCCACATTTATCAGCTTGCACCTGGCCGGGAATGTTAGCCTGAAAAGGTGTGCAGGTGGTGTTTTGAACTCCTCCCCACCAAGGTGAAAACCATTATAGCTCCGTGTCCTAATTTTAATGTGCATGCGGTCACCTGGGGACTTGTTAAAATGCACGTCCTGATTAGAGGTCTGGGAAGGAGGAGCCCCAGATCGCGCATCTCTGACAAGCTTCTGGGTGATGCCTGTGCTGGCTGTCTGCAGACCACACATGGAACAGTAAGGCCGAGGAACATCAGATACTGCCGCACAAAGTAATACAGCATCCCCAGGTATTTCCTCCTCGCCTGCGCTGTATTTCCCCCTTTGGGCCCTTCGGTTCCCTTCCCTCGGAGGACACGGCGGCTGGGAGGAAGCGATGAGGGGTTAGGAGCCCGGAGGGCCTGAGCTAGAGATGCTTTCCTTGAAGGCTCCTCCCGTTTCATCCTTTGACCTCTCTGCCTTCAGGTGTCTAAGCTTGAGAGAGAGAAGACTCAAGAAGCAAAGAGGATCCGTGAGCTGGAGCAGCGCAAGCACACGGTCCTGGTGACGGAACTCAAAGCCAAGCTCCACGAGGAGAAGATGAAGGAGCTGCAGGCCGTGCGGGAGAATCTCATCAAGCAGCACGAGCAAGAAATGTCAAGGACAGTGAAGCTGCGGGATGGGGAGATTCAGAGGCTCAAGTCGGCCCTGTGTGCTCTCCGGGATGGCAGCAGCGACAAAGTACGGACAGCGCTCACCATCGAGGCCCGGGAGGAGGCCCGGAAACTGTTTGACGCGGAGCGCCTTAAGCTCCTACAGGAAATTGCGGACCTGAAAACTGCCAAGAAGCAGGTGGACGAGGCTCTCAGCAATATGATCCAAGCGGATAAAATAAAGGCTGGGGACCTTCGGAGCGAGCATCAGTCCCACCAGGAAGCCATCTCGAAGATCAAGTGGGAGTCAGAGCGGGATATTCGGAGGCTGGTTAGTAACCCAGTGCAGTGCGTCGGGGGCACATGGTCTTGGCAGGTGTCAGAGCGCCGCGGGCGCGCTTTTCCAGGTGTCTCTGAGTGCCCACCCCTTGTCGAGTGTTCTACCCAAAACACAAGATGGGTCCATAGGTAGGCAGGTAGGTAGATAAACAGATAGGCCCAGGCCAAAATTGGAACTGTAAAGTGTAAAAGACACTGGAATCACCTTTCTCCTAAAAACTGGATTCTTCCAGCCGCACATGTATGGAGAGTGTTCAATGATTCCTGTTTTCTCGAATGTGTATAAAAATATTCTAACTAATGAACTCTTCTAAAATCGACATGTTTTGTGGGCATTCCATTTATAAAATGTTACTGTGTTTTTAAAGGGGTAGGGAAAGTTTCTATGGCTTTTTAAGTTTCTGTGCCATCTGAAAATGGCAGCCACTGAGAGCTTCCTGAATGATTCACCTGTGTTCTTTCCAGGGACTGTGTCTGAAAGCAAGAAATAGAGCTATAAGATCCCTAGTCATTTTAAAAATAGATCTTCTTTCCCAAAATAAATAAGGGCCATTCTAAGCCGGAGCCCTTATAATTTTTAAACTGGATGTCATTCCTAAGTAATTTGCTATTGCCAATTTCTAAGACTTATTTCAAAGCCTACAGAGTTAGATCTTTTTTCTCTTTTTTTAAATGTTTATTTATTTTTGAGAGAGAGAGTGAGCAGGGGAGGGGCAGAGAGAGAGGGACAGAGGATCTGAAGCAGGCTGTGTGCTGACAGCCGAGAGCCCAGTGAGGGGCTCATACCCGTGAACCGTGAGATTATGACCTGAGCTGAAGTCGGACACTTAACCAGCGGAGCCACCCAGGTGCCCCAGATCTTTCTTTTTAATACGTATCACCAAAAGCCACATTGGTCTCTCACTATACATAAAATAACAACAAAGTATTATGTGAAAGCCTAGGTTGACCACATTCAATTGTTTTAGAAGACACATTTACATGCATCTATACTCAGATTGCTTAGCTTTAGTTATATCTTATCAAATTAACCCTCACCTATTAGAATGTACTTGATGCTTCTCTAAAAGTAGTATTTTCTGGGAACCTGGCAGGGTCAGTCGGTAGAGCATGCGACTCTTGATCTCAGTGTTGTGACTTATACCCCATGTTGGGGGTAGAGATTACTCAAAAATAAGATCTTTAAAAATAATAACAATAATATTTTCTTAGGAAATCTACACTTTCTGTGTCTGCTGGTTCTAAGCAATTATTTTTTTAAGAACCCAATTATATTCATTGGATTATATCTCTAGGATTTCAATTTTAGGTAAAAGTGGTTATCATAGAACATTTTAAAAAGATAAATGTGTAATTTTCTTTGTACTGCAATATGGTGTGACTGTAAATTGTTGCCTTTTCCACACTTTCCAAATTCTTTATCTGCAATTCATTCTATTGCCCTGGTTGACAATAAAGACCAAACACAGTGCAGAAATATTTGTCTCTGCCCTGCCTTTGGTTTTTGAAATGACAACGGCTGATGAAGAAAGAACCAGCACTGTGAACTCTGGAGTTAGCAGGTGGGTAGATAAAAAGGGTGTTGTACATCAAATATTTGTGTTTGTTGATGGTTTTGGATATAAACTCTCTGAGTATATCCACCTGTTGGTCTGTAGTTTCTTTCTGTGACTTGCTTTTACCAGCATACTACTAAAGTAGACACACAGTCTCTCTTAGTAAGAGTGTAAAATCTAAGCTACCTGAGGAGTGGTTAAAAAACTGGGTGCAAACAGAGAATCATGGGAAACTTTTTCAGTAGTACAGATGCACTTGTCTTCAGTTTTTTCTTTTTCTTGTCTTGTCACTACCCCTACACCCAGCTCCATTTTTGGAACTGGAAAGGAGGGAAATGGGAGCCGTTCTGTTTAGAAAATTTCCCCAGGGAATTCTGGTATGTACCCCTCCCCATCTAAGAACTAGAACTGCGGAAGGATTTTCAGTATTCTGAAACCAAAGCCCATGCTTACAACCACTATGCAGTAGAGACTCATTGGCACTAATTACTGGATATTCTACTTTGAAATATCCAGTTACTACTGGAAAACTACTTTGGAAAATGCTGGAAGTATAATGTTGGGGTCAATATTGCATAGTGCCTATTAGAATGGGCTCTGGAGTCAGAAGACTGAATTTAAAATTAGGCTTCACCACTTAGGAGCCATAGGCCTATGGCAAAGTTTTTAACCCTTTGGGTGCTCAGTTGTCATCTGTAAAGTGGTGATAACAGAACTTACATAATAGAATTGTCATAAAAGGAGATAGGGTATATAAAGCTTTGAGTATAGTGCCTTGAATGTAGTAAAAATTAGTAAATTTTAGTTATGATGATGGTGATGATGAAGATGATTATATTGGCAGTAATGGAATAATTTCCAGTACGTTCATTTAGGTAGGGTACATCAGAACCAGCTAGGAGCATGCAGGTGTGGAACTATGGTAAATTGTAAATGACATCATCGATGACAGGTCTAACAAATGAATGTACCATTCAGTTAAGAATAACATAGGATTCAAATTTCTACAAGGAGATAGAAAAATAAAGGCAGTGCTTTCATTCCCAAATTATTAGGACAGTGTTTGAATACTCACAAAGTTATCAGATGATGTCATAGGGCCATGCAGAGTTTAGCCCAGCGTCCTTCCAAAATTGATCTAAAATGTAATCGTGTGACTGGGAGGCAACAGCTCACAGATACTTATATATGGAAAAATGGGACTATTTAATAATTTCTCACAGTAAAGAAAGATTTGTACAAAGTCATCTATTATAAATGAGACAGTATAATACAATTTTATTAAATGTCTCTATCCTATCCCCATTTTGAATATTCTCATGAAATATAATGAAATGAGAAGAAAGGTTTCACCCGATGGCTGTGCTCCCCTCAAAAATTGTTTACAGACATTAACTTCACTAGTCCTCACCAGGAGTGGCAAAAATTTTTCAGTCCAATGAAACTCTGATCAATTGGTATTGAATGTTTATGGCCTTCATTTGGCACGTAATTCTGAGATCAAGCCCAGGCTTAACTAAAGTGAGTGTTGGGATCCATAATTATATCCCACAGGTGTAGGAGGGGCAACAGTGGCTCATATTACCAGGTGTTTTCCATTCCTGCTGTCCCAACCATGGTTTTGACAGTAATGGTAAAATGCTTGCTAAGAGCTATTTGCTCTGACATGTGGAAAAGAATGGAAAGAGCCACATAACATGAACCATGTTCCAAATCCTCTCCTGAATTCGCTGCAAATTCACCACCTGAATGCAAACCTATTGACCTTAGGAAATGACTAGGCTCCTGCAAAAGCTGAAGCTTCTTCAGTAAAAAATGACCAATTCATAGCGGCTGCTGCTGTTTAAGGTGAACTCAAAGGCTATTCCTCTAAACAGGAGGGGATATCAACGATTGTCCTGGGAAATACTGTAGTGGAGTATTGAGTATCTGTATTTAGTAAAACAAATGACTCATTTTAAGGTCAACCTTTCTTTTCTAACTCCAACCAACCTGGACCATTTCAAACAATATATTGAATTAAAGCATCTACACAGGATATACCAGAGAGAAAAGGTTGTTCTCCTTAGTACCTAATTAGCCTAAGAGAGCCTTTCATTGTATGGTACTGCCTTGTCATATTCATAAATTCAATGTACTTGTCACAGTTGTGATTTTTTTCCGTATCAATCAGCAGAAAGAAGTTAAACTCATACCATTGTAAAAATGCATTTTTTTTTTACAGCATTGTTAAATAAAATGTCCTGGGTGTCGTTTAATTCAGATGGATGAGATTAAAGCCAAGGACAGGATCATCTTTTCCCTGGAAAAGGAACTGGAGACCCAAACCGGCTATGTACAGAAACTGCAGCTGCAGAAGGAGGCTTTGGATGAACAGCTCTTTCTGGTCAAGGAGGCCGAGTGCAACATGAACAGTCCGAAACGAGAGATTCCAGGAAGAGCAGGAGACGGCTCTGAGCACTGCGGCAGTCCTGTAAGTCTGTCCGAGCTGAAGTGAAGAACTCAGGAGTCATCTTTTATTTAGCTCCCAAGTTTTACTTTCCACTTAAGCTCTTTTCCTGTTTACTGCAAGGCAATCAATTCTCCCTCCTACTATAAAACCAGCTAGTATCTTGGGAACAGGGTTTTCTAAACTCATAGACAACAAAGTGGTCGGCACCGCATTAGCGGGTCAGGAGAGAATTACCGGTCTTTTTAAATCTTTCATAGAATTTTTTTAGCCACGGGATACCTGTCCAAACTTCAGCCTATTGTAAGTGCCATAAATTAGATGAAACTACTTTGCCTCTTGCCAAGACTGGTAATTTTCCCTTGTGTGAACCATTGGGTTGGAAATTGGCAAAGATGGTTGTCATCTGCAGGGGTCAAAATGTATAACTGTATAAAAGACTAAACCACTTAAATCATCATCTGAAAGCTTCTATTCTGATTGAACTTGCCGCTTATTACCCTGGATTTTCATCATTTTATATGAGAAATTATTTTCAGAACTGCAGCCATAGAAATCAGCTTGTATATAGTTGACTTTCATAAGTTATACCTTTCAAATTATTTAGCTGCTAAAAAGATGAAAATGGATTATTTAGGAACAGAGAGAGGTTCCAAAGTAGTACTTAGAACCAAGTAATGAATAATTTATGAATTGGTATTCAGGATATATATATCCCAGTAGGTGGCGGAACCAGGATTTAGCAGACGTAAGTTTTAGTTCTATCACTGACATTTACCTGCAGTGCAGCAAAACTGTCAAGATCTACCACATTCTGGATCTACCACATACCAGATGACCTTAGGCAAATTATTTTACTGCTCAGAATTTCCTCATCCATAAAAGAGAGGCCATAGTGCTACTCCGTAAGGCTGGTCAGAGTCTAGAAGAAATGGTATGTAAAATGTTGAGCATAGTGTCTGGCTCATAGTTAGCATTTAACGCATATTAATTATGGATCTACTGGTAGTAGCCACAAGCCCTTGGATGAGTATGACCTCTCTGAATCTTCCCTGATCTGCTGAATCCTCTAGGATTCTATGAATCTGGAGATATAATGTGTGGGAAACTGCTTTATCAACAGTACAGCACTCTCAAAATATAAGATGATAATGGAAGTCTATAATGGTCCTGTGGACTCTGGAGCATAGACTTAATCCATGATGCCATGTGTAAAGTGATCCACAGCAATGATGCCAGTGGGGAAGCCAGGTGTTCTGGGAAAAATGTACTAGCAAAGGCTGTCTTATAATCTACCGCCTTTTATATGTGAAGGCAATGTACCAGCCTTCTCACACTGGCCTTTTTCACCAGGAATACATAGGAATTTTTAAAGCCCAGCCCTACCTTCTACTCTTTGGCTAAGTGTAATAGGACATCTGTCTTAGCTGTGGGAAGCAATGTGCAGCCATGACTTAAGAGATGCTTCTTGAACCTCATGTAATTATGACATGACCCTGGCCTCATAGCCCACAGATCTGATAAGTTCATCCAACCATCTACTACTCCCCCTGTCAGGAGTCAGGGCTCCAGGGAGTATCTGCCACATGGAATTCACTTGCAATTTCAACCAGTCTTGGTCTTCAATCCATGCAGTGAATGTTGAGGGTTAGAAGAGGGTAAATATTTACTCTTCTCCGAATAGAGAACAATTTTAGTCTCACCTCATAAGCCAGATGAGAGATATCAAGCCTCTTAATTATTTATGAGTGGAACTCCAAAACCTTGTGAAAAGTGTTATTGAAAAAAAAGAAAAGAAAAATGTTATTGAAGAAATACCCGTTTCAATTTTCATGTGTAGGATTTGAGAAGAAATCAAAAGAGAATAGCTGAATTGAATGCCACCATAAGAAAATTAGAAGACAGGAATACCTTGCTTGGAGATGAACGAAATGAACTGGTGAGTTCTGATCAGAATTAGTTAGTTGGTTAATTAGTTAGTTAAGCATTTCGTTTAAAAAAGTATATATGATGTTGTAGAAGTATAACATAATAAAGAAAAATGCAGAAATGATAAAGGCACAGCTTAATAAATGCACCCAAAGTGACACACCCATATAACTACCACCCAGATGAGGACATGGATTGCCAGCAGCTCAGATCGTCCCTTTCTTGTGACTGCTTCCAGTCACCATCCTTCTAGAGATAATCGATCGCTCTACTGAATTCTATCGCTATAAAGGTCCACCACCGGTTTTAAAATGTTTTATAAATGGCACCATACAATAATTACTCTTCTGTGTCTGGCTTTTCTGCCCAGCATTACATTTGTGAAAGTCATTCTTTGTATTGCATGTATAATTCATTCGTTTTCTTATTCTATTTTTCCAATAATACACCACAGTATATTTACTCTTCTATTGTTAATGGACATTTATATCGTTTCTTGACAGTTTTAATGTTAATGGTGCATGTCTTTGGTGAGAAAACATGTTCATTTCTGGTGAGAACTTCCCAAGGAACAGAATTACTGGATCATAGAGTATGCATGTGGCCAGATTCAGTAGGTATTGCCAGTTTTGCACACGTGTTATAGCAATTACATTCCCACCGACGATGTATGAGAGTTATGGCTTCTCCACATCTTTTCCAACATGCACTGATAATTGATCATATTAGTCACTTTGGTGAGTGTGAGCGATAATTTGTATTGTAGGATTTTAATTTTTACTTTCCTTAATACTGAGGTTGAATAATTTTTCACATATCTTTTGGCCTTCTGGGTATCCTTGTGCAAGTTGCCCTTTGTCTTTTGTAAAGTTTTCTTTTGTACTGTCTTATTAAGAATAGGAATTCTTAAATAATTTTTGGATACTTGTTTTTAAAATATCTTGCTCTGTGCCTTACATTTTAGATTCTTGATGGTGGCTCTTGGTACAAAGAAGTTATTTCCAGCCTTTCCTTTTTTTCAAATATATGCATTTTAGGTTATAAATATCTCTAAGCATGACTAGCTTCATCCCATTTGTTTTTTTTTAATGTCATAATGTATTACTATTTATTTCAAAATCTTTTCTAACGTAGGATTTCTCCTTTGACCCATGGGTTACTTAGCCCTCAAGGCTTATTAACATCAAACATCTGGAGATTTTTGAGTTACCTTTCTCTTACTGATTTCTACCTTAAGTCCACTACAATCAGAGAACATACTTTGTATTATTTCTTTTTCTTTTTTAAGTTGAAGTATAGTTGACACACAATGTTACATTAGTCAGGTAGTCTTTGTATCATTTCATTCTTTAAAATTCGTTGAGATTCACTTTTTGATGCTAGCCTCTTCTCACCTTTAGAAATATTCCATGTTCCCATGAAAAGAAGGTATACCCTGTGATCATTGCATGCATTTTGAATCAAGTTCATTAATCTCCTATATCTTTACAACGTTTTTGTGTGCTTATTCTCCCAACAGATTTGTCCATTTCTATTCTTAGTTCTGTCGATTCTGCTATATATGTATTTGAAGTCAGGGTACTAGGTATATATAAATTAAGATTTGTTAAATACTTGCATCATGAATTTTTTTTTTATCTTCTGTAATACTTCTTAAAGTCTTGATCTGATGTTAGTTGAACTACATCAGAATTTTTTCTCTTAGTGGTTTCATGAATAACTATATTGACTTTCAAACTTTATAGCATTTAAACTCTATCTCTTTTTTTAATGTTTATTTTTGAGGGAGGGGCAGAGAGAGAGAGAGCAGGACAGAGGATCTGAAGCAGGCTCTGAGCTGTCAGCACAGAGCCTGATGCAGGGCTCAAACTCACGAACTGTGAGTTCATGACCTGAACTGAAGTCGGACACTCAACTGACTGAGCCACCCAGGCATCCCTAAGCTACCTCTTTTAAAAGGAACATTTTTGGGGGTACTTTGGATCTATGGTTACTGATGTATGATCTGGTAGAATTACTGATATCTCCTTTTATTTCTGTTTATCTACATCTTCCATAAATAGCATCTACTAAGTAAATTTAACTATTTAAAACCCCAGGGGGCACCTGGGTGGCTCAGTTGGTTAAGCATCTGACTCTTGATCTCAGCTCAGGTCTTGACCTCAGGGTTGTGAGATAAGGCCCCGAACTGGGCTCCACACCGGGTGTGGAGCCTGCTTAAAAACAACTATTTAAAATCCTTGTCATTGACCTTCGGCAAAGAGACAAAGTTTAAAATAGCAAACCTAGTGGAATAATTTATTTGTCCTTGTATGTGCTCAATATTTAATATGTTTGCTTCAGATACTTGAAGCTCAAAACTCAGGATTAAATGGGGTTAGGAAAAATTTTGGCCGTCAATATAAAATGAGTTTTCAAATGACAGTTGGGGAATACTGTTTCAGAATCACACGAGCAGCTTTTTCAAATATTTATAGGTAGCTAAGTCTCCTATCCCAGCACTTCCTAAAACGTTGGAGTCTCAGAAACAGGAGAAACTTGTCAGAAACTTGTCAGATGGTTCTGACACACCCCACCACTTTTCTTGCTTCAGTACCCCTCCCCCAATACATATCATTCAGAATCATTAGTATAAAGTGAATGAACTAACCATAGGAACTTTAATATGGAAATCCATTAGGTATAGAATGAACATAAAATATGCCATCCAAGTGGGAGAGTTTGGAGAGTAAAAGGGATGGGGACTATTAACAATTACCCCAAGACAGCATCCATAAAGTTAGACCAGTGGTTCTCAGCTATAGGCAATTTTGTCAGTACCTGGAGACATTTTTGATTGTCACAACTGGGGGATGTTACTGGAATCTAGTGAGCAGAAGCCAAGGATGCTGCTAAACACGGTACAATGTACAGGACATCTCCTCATGGCAAAACCTATCTAGCCCACAATGTCTCCAGTGCAGAGGTTGAGAAATCCTGCCTTAGACTAACAGGTGAACCAGAATATGGTCACTCTTAATTACTGGGGGGTATGAATACAATCATACTTAGCCTAGGCTTGGTGAGAATTAAATGTTCTTAAACATAAATATCAACAGAACTTTGAGAGTAAGTCCCCCCCCCCCCCCCCACTTAGTAACATGTTCTTAAAAATAAGCATCTTTGGGGCACCTGGATCTCGGGGTCATGAGTTCAAGCTCCATGTTGGGTGTCGAGATTACAAAAAGATAAATAAACTTTAAACATGTAAATAAAAATAAAGAGCTTCAGCATGGTTCAGGAGTCTTAGCAAGATCTCTCATGGGAAGAACAGACTTTGGCAATAACTAGGCTTGGGTTTGGGTCCAAGTTGTACTACTTAGTGATGTGTGATTCATATGAGCTGCTTTATCTTTCTGAGCCAGTGAGGGGTCATTACAGGCCCAGGGAGAGGTGTGAGCAGTGTGAGATTGGGGCTGAGCACAGCATGGTAACTGGACTACAGGAATCAAGGACGTGCAAGGTATGAAGTTGCTCTTCCTGAGCATTTCCAAAAGCAGAACCTTGGCAGCTTTTAAGGTAACACATTGATACAGAGTTGAGAAGACTGTGATGAAAAACCATCAGGGGCACCTGGGTGGCGCAGTCAGTTAAGCGTCCAACTTCAGCTCAGGTCATGATCTCACAGTTCGTGAGTTAGAGCCCTGCTTTGGGCTCTGTGCGGACAGCTCAGAGCCTGGAGCCTGCTTCGGATTCTGTGGCTTTTTCTCTCTCTGCCCTTTCCCTGCTCATGCCCTGTCTCTCTGTCTGTCTGTCTGTCTCTCTCTCTCAAAAAGAAATTACATTGAAAAAAATAGAAAAACCATTAGAGGAAACTGAGATCAAAGCAGTCAGGCTGTTAAATGAATGATGGAAGTGGTCAATCCCAAGATACATGGTGAAGCAGAGAAAAGGTGGCCCCAGATGGGCTTTGACTCCTTCTGCTCCCATATCCACTCTTGCACAAGAGACAAATTTTAACTTATGTCTTCCCAGTTAAAACGTGTGCGAGAAACCGAAAAGCAATGTAAACCTCTTCTGGAAAGGAACAAGTGCCTCGCCAAGAGAAACGATGAACTGATGGTGTCTTTGCAGCGCATGGAAGAGAAGCTAAAAGCTGTGACAAAGGAAAATTCAGAAATGGTGTGTATCAGAGACTCTGAAAAGCTTCAGCTTCTGTCCTTATGTTACTCCAGCACCTGTCTTATTTGTTCTTTCTCAGTTTGTTTTTCAAATACGATGCCGGTCATGAAAGTTTGTGTTTTCCCTATGTAAGCAAGGAACCTTTAAGGAAGAAAGCAACGTGGGGCTGAATTTTAAGGGGCTTCTAAGTTTGCAGAATGGTTGGAATCTGCACTTTCCAGAATCTCCCAAATACAGAAGCAAACTTTTAACATAGCCCTCAGCCACAGAAACTTGCAAGAATTTCACTAATGTGCTCTTTATAGAACTGTACAATGGGTACCTCTCGTCTTCTAAGATCTTGCATAATAGTTGAGAAATAGTTGCCATCATTTGTATTATTTTTTTTTAAAAACTTTTTAACGTTTATTTATTATTGAGAGATACAGAGAGACAGACCGTGAGCAGGGGAGGGGCAGAGAGAGAGGGAGACGCAAAATCCAAAGCAGGCTCGCAGCTCTGAGCCGTCAGCACAGAGCCCGACATGGGGCTCAAACTCACGAACCTCTAGATCATGACCTGAGCCGAAGTCGGATACTCAACCGACTGAGCCACCCACGTGCTCCGCCATTGTTTGTATTCTGTATGGACAGGTGATGAGCACATCCACTCCTTAACAGGCTTACAATGCAGCTATAGAGATCTTCAGACATTCCTAGTGATTTTGACTTGTAGCAAATAAAATGTACTTGAGGGTTTTGGTTGGTGTGCAGATGAACCTGAGCAATTTTCACATTTAGCTGGAGCCTCATAAAGTTTCTGCAGATATTTTATGTTAACTACTAAAGTTTGGGGTTTTTTTTTTTATGTCTTTAACCTATACTTTCTTCTTTTCCACTCCAGAGAGAAAAAATAACATCCCATCCACCCTTGAAAAAATTAAAATCACTGAATGACCTCGATCAAGCTAATGAAGAACAAGAGACAGAGTTTTTAAAACTTCAAGTCATTGAGCAGCAGAACATCATTGATGAGCTCACAAGGGTGGGTCTTGATCAGTCTATAAACTCTAAGTTGTTCCCAAGGACAAGTAGCCAAGAAATCAACATATGCTGGAAGCACTTGATAATTTCTTCAGATTAGCCCCAAAGGCCCAAGTTTATATATTCAATATATAAATAGTTTGAAGAGACTGTATTCCAAAATTATATTATTAAGCTGTTTTATACATTTTCAATTATAATCCTTAGTTAACTAATTTGAGAACATAAATAGTAGCTGCAAAGTACCTTATAAGGACTTTCAAATGCATCCTTATGCAAGTAGAAAGGTAGTGTGGGTATGCCTTCTAATTGCCTTCCTGTATCAAGATTCTGAAGGTAAGAGATGAAATATTTTGCCAACAATAGCAGGACCACATGCCCTTTATTTCCCAACATTTAATTCAGTGTCCAGTACTTATGTGCAGTTTACTATTTGAGAACTGCCAGGTGGCTCAGTTGGTTAAGCATCCAACTTCGGCTCGGGTCATGATCTCATAGCTCATGAGTTCGAGTCCCTCACACTGCCAAGCCTGCTTGGGATTCTGTCTGTCTGTCTGTCTCTCTCTCTCTCCCCCACTCCCTCTGCCCCTCCCCCACTCAGGTGTGCATGCATGCGCGCTCTCTCTCTCTCTCTCTCTCTCTCTCACAAAATGAATTGATAAACTTTAAATAAATAAATATTTGTTGAATGAATAGTGACCTCGTAATTACATGACACAGTGGAAGTTTCATTCCCTGTGTTCTGACTGTGAATTTAGTACCTGCTGAAGTGTGTAGAACAATTACTATTCCCATTTGCATCCGGTCAAGGCCTGTTTTACCATCAGTAGTGGACTAAGACCTTTAGATGCCTTTGGGTTTCCTCTTTGCCTCTTGGTCTTTATTCTGTGACTGACATCTCTGGTCACTCTCACTTTAGGACCCAGCTGAGGCCTGGAGAATTGAGGAACCAGCAGTGGGGTGGGGGTGGTTAGGCAGGTGTCTCCAGAGAAGGGTGAACAAGATAATTTCCTGCCATTGAAGGAAGAGAAGATTATAACTTCTGTTTGTAACTATTTGTGGTTTACCCTTTGTAAATGGTCTAAGTTCAGTCTATGTTATAAGACATATAGTGTATTAGGAGGATAATCTAAGTGTAAACTTCCCAAGTTTCGGATATGTTGAGGTTGTATGATCAAAATACTTTTTACAAGGCAGGAAATCCAAAAAGTTAACATCACTGACTTTAACCAGACTATTTATAAAACATGTGAAGCACTGTGCCTCTTACTTCACATCCATATCCTTAATAACTCTTAAATCGCAGATTCACTCAGCCAAGAATTTGCTCAGCTTTGAGTATCTAAGGTTAAAGCTAAGTTTCTTACAGGATTTTGACATGTGGAGGCATGTCATCCAGACTTTCAGGGAAACTGTCACTTATTTAATCTACCTTTGAATTTGTACAGTAAATACATAGAGTACTTCGTAGATGAATGCCCAATTCCCAGGATATCCCCATCCATAACAAGAATGAATCAGGAAATCAATCATTATTTCTAGATATTCTTTGAGTTTCCCAGAACATTCCAACAAGAACCACTGTCCCTTCCCACACCAGATGATTCCAATTCAGTAGATACTCCTGTTTCCATCTTCAGAGGCTGCAGGTGAGAACAAGGGTCTAAGAATAGTCAAAGGGCAGTTTTCTGTGCCTTCAACTGATTAAATGCAAAGAATAAAGTTTTTGTACAGTAGTATTTTTTTCAGTACCTAAATATAAAGTAATTTGAAAAATTACTGAAAGAAACTGAAAAATTGTGCTTTGGGAAAATAGGAGTGACTCTTTTCAGAGCTACTTAATCTTTAGGTATAACAAAGGATTCTGATGAAGAAGACTGTGCCCTTCCTGATTGGGAGGCTCTCAGATCCACATAGATGATCAAGAAACGTTGTAGAGTATTTTTACTATAAAAATATGTAAGTATATATGGGACACCTGGCTGGCTCCACCAGAGGAGCTTGTGACTCTTGAGCTGAGGGTCCGGGTTTGAGCCCCACCTTGAATGTAGAGATTACTTAAATAAATAAAAACTTAAACAAAATATGTAAGTATCAAACCTAAAAGTTGCCAAAATTACAAAACACAATTTTACTTTAAATAGAAATATGTAATGACTCAGGCAAAAACAAACTCTGTCATTAAAAAAAAAAACAAAACAACCTAGGGCACCTGTGTGGCTCAGTCAGTGAAGCATCCAACTTTGGCTCGGCTCATGATCTCGCAGTCTGTGAGTTTGAGCCCCACGTCGGGCTCTGTGCTGACAGCTCAGAGCCTGGAGCCTGCTTTGGATTCTGTGTCTCCCTCTCTCTCTGCCCCTCCCCCACTCACACGCGCTGTCTCTCTTTCTAAAATAAATAAGCATTAAAAAATTAAAAAAAAAACACCTATAGGAAAATATGTACCAATTCAACACCTGAAAAGCTTCATCTGTTTTCCAGGACCGAGAAAAGCTCATCCGTAGGAGAAAACATAGAAGAAGTTCCAAGCCAATTAAGGTAATGGGAAAACTAGGTTATCAGGCTTTTGCCACAAACACTGCCAGGGAAGTGAGGCTTGCCAAGGAATCTTCCTGCAAAGATGTGATAAATCAGATGTTCCTACACTGAAGCAAACCATGGGCTTTATTTGCTAGAAGAAAATCTCTTCTCCTGACAGTTCTTAGAAGTCCCCAAATGATTGTGTTATGGATTTTAACCTTTAGAGTTTGCTTTAATATGAGACTATCTGAGTGAAAGAAAGCACTGGGTTTGATGTAGAAAGCAGTATCTGACAAGCTGGAGAGTCAAACTCCAAGAACATGCAAGAGATACATATGATTTAATGCCTCCCAGCGAAAAATATCATTAGTGTCTCATACCCACCCTATAATTGATTAGTATATTTTTATTATTCAGTTGGACAATATTACTGATAAGGGTTTGATTTTTATTATTCCATTATTCACTTGGATAATATTATTGATAATGATTATTAATAATGGTACTCTCAGGGGTGCCCGGGTAGCTCATTCGGTTAAGTGTCCAACTCTTGATTTTGGCTCAGATCATGATCTCGTGGTTGTGAGATTGAGCCTCGCATTGGGCTCTGTGCTGAGTGTGGAGCCTGCTTGAGATTCTCTCTCTCACTCTTTCTCTGTGCCCCTCCTCTGCGCATGCTTGCACTCTCTCTCTTCTCTCTCAAATAAACTTAGAAAAATTATCATTAAAAAATAACGGTACTCCCAATCCACCAATATTTGTATAGCCTCTTACAATCCACAGAGTTTTTTTATTTAATTTGTCTACTTGATTTTGTTTTTATCAAGTACATCATTTGATTTGGATATGGGATTAGATAATAAGACTTAAGATTTGACAATCTCACATAGATGCCTGGACTTTAGGTTTCTTGATTATATTTTAAATACTGAATGGAGCCAAATGTTAATGAATATTCCCCCCAAAACTTCAGAAGTGTGAAATAATGTGGGACAAACTTTTATTGGAATTATAGTGTTCATGCCCAAAGCTTTTCTTTCATCTGAGAAGCACTAAAGGACCCCTGTCTTCTGTGTCCATTTGCACATATGCCAGCTGATGGTGCCTTCATAATATGTTGACTTTCTCCACTTCTAGTCGTGTCAGTAAATATGTACTTTCCCTCCCCTAGAGGCCTGTTTTGGACCCATTTATTGGCTACGATGAGGACTCCATGGATTCAGAAACATCATCTATGGCATCATTTAGAACAGACCGAACACCAGCTACTCCTGATGACGACTTGGATGAAGTAAGCTTTTCCGCTTCTCTAATCTTTTGTGATATTGTCACCAAATCTTTCCTTTAAGGTGGGAAAGAAGCCTTGCACTTCTAATATCCTGTATGAGCTGCACAACATGATCACATAATAGTGAACCCTTTTGACTTTTTTACCACTTGGAAAATAGCTTCACCTGTGTCATGTAGCCTTTTTAACAACTTGTGTAAACTTCTGTAACTTGAAGACTTTTTTTTTTTTTCTTTCAAAATAAAAGTCCCTTTTCTGGACTGCCTGGATGGCTCAGTCAGTAGAGCATGCAACTTTTGATCTCAGGGTCATAAGTTCAAGCCCCTACTCAAACAAAGAAAGTTTCCAAAATTCTTCATCTAGGGAAGGTGTGAACCAAGAAACAAGCTTAGAAGAACAAGCTTCTGGATACAGTTAAAGACAGGGTTTAGCAGAATGTGCCCTGTAGACTACCTTTATCAAAATCATCTAGGGGGATTTGATCACATTGAAAATTCCTGGATTCTACTGCACAACTCCTGACTTAGGATCCTGTGGGTAGAACCCTCAACTCTGCATTTTTCCCAAAACTCCCTGATGATTGTATTATGTTCTGAAGTTTGAGACGTAAAACTATAAAACTATGTTTTTATAATTTATCTCTGGAAGAAGTTGTGGATTTGAATGTATTAAAAAGAATTGAGACTAAAACTGTAAGTATTATTGACTCACATTTGTATCCAGACTAGATATAAGTTCTCATTTGGGTCCAAAATTGACTGCAATGCAAGCCCAAATGAGCAATTATCAGAAGTGTATAAATAAGCAAATGCCTCTTATTAACAAATATTGAGTATTTCTGCAATGTCCATCTTGAAAGTGCATAATTCATGTCTATGTATGCATTTTAAAATTAAGAATAAAATCACACCAAATCCAGTATCAAACATTTACTTCTCCTTATAAAGTGGGAAAATGTTAATATTTCATATTGAACACAGGACCGGAACGTAACATACTTATTTTTTGGCTTTTTTTTTTTTTTTGTCACCTTAAGAGTTTAGCGGCTGAAGAATCGGAGCTACGCTTTCGACAATTAACAAAAGAATACCAGGCCCTTCAGAGAGCATATGCCCTCCTACAGGAGCAGACTGGAGGCATCATCGATGCTGAAAGAGAAGCCAAGGTCAGTATCCATCCAGGGAGCATGCTCTGAATTGGCTTGCAGCAGTCACAACATGAAAGTGCTATGGACGTAAAAATATCAATAGGATAGCTTTCCCTGGATCCTTCTCTCCACTGTGGCTTTTGAACTGTTTCATCTTTTATGTCAACAAACCTTGGATCTAGAGACATTAGAACCAACTTAGATCGATGCTTTTGTTCCTGTAAAGATAGTAGTTCTTATGCTTGCTATTTGAAAACTTATATTTTCAAAGCTAGACAATATTGAATTTTGATAATCCACTTTATTTAGCTTCTTTCTTGGGAAAAAAAATACTTCAGTGGTTAGTCATTTTCTTTTCTTAGTTAATAAGTGCACAGCATGAAACTGAAAGCTCACAAAGAATTTTCAATGCCAGTATCTCATTTGATTTTTATAACAGCACCCTAAGGCAGGTATTTTATAAAAGAGGAGTTTAAGGCTCCGAGAGGTTAATTGACTTGCCCAAGATCACACAGCTAATAAATAGAAAACTTGGATTCCAGGTAAAATCTAACTGGGTCACACGTTCTTTTCATTACACTACAACTGCCTCACGGTTTTTTAAAAACCGTTATTTTAAGACACCCACCCCCCCACACACACATACATATATGCATACAGTACTAATGCTTACAATTTATTGAGTGCTTGCTGTGTCCCAGGCATTGTTCTAAGCACTTTACATACATTATCTCACGTAATCCTAAAACAACCCTATGAGTTATAGGCTATTATTAACTATGTGCTTTTTATAGGAGAGGAGATAATAGCTTAGTAGGAGTTAAATGTAGATTAGCTAGGTTGAAACCAGGATATGTAGCTTAGTTAGATGATAGCTAGGATATGAACCTCGTGTTTCTGAGTTCAGTCATAACCACCATGCCTTAACTGCCTCATAGATTAATTTACGTGGGGCAAGAAGGAATATGACCACCCAGTGATTTTGTCTCACTTTGAATTTAGAGGGTCTATAGTGTGCTGAGGAATGTTGTAAGAACTACTGTTAGTTGTTTAGTGGGACAGGATAGATATTATAATTATGTATTTTTAAATGGAAATATATGTACATGCACATGTTTATACGTAACTGAATAAATGTTTTAAAAAAGAAACCTGTGATTTGGAATAGACAGGCAGGCAATCATTAGAAAGGGAGGTATGTGTGTTCCTTTGTGTTTATGCTCTACTATCAGTTGTGGTTTTCATTTTCAGTATGTTCTAAGCATTCTCACCAACATAGGATTGGTCATTTAAAATAAGACCATACGTCTTGTTTTTGAAGAGGTAATGATGTAGAAACTTTCTCTCATCTCACCCTCTTCTCCAAATAAAGGTTTAGCATTATCTCTGGCCAAAAACAAAACAACTTAATCATTCTCAGCAAAATAGTGTAAAACAAATCAATATGTTAGAAATAAAGCAATAGAGTAAGTTCAAAGTAGAAATGCAAAAATAAATAATATAGATGAATGAGCATCAGTGAAACAAAAGATGTAATCATTTTGATACACGAAAGAAAATTGATTGTACTCAACACTCATTTGAAGTTAAAATGATTCTTGGCAAAATTAAGCTTAGAATTTTTTTTAACCTGATAAAGGTAAATATAATCTTCATTGTCCAAAGATACATCTTTCTCATCATGAAGAATAAGAAAAGGAGAGATTCCTGGCTGGCTCAGTCAATAGGGAATGCAGCTCTTGATCTTAAGGTTGCGAGTTCAGGCCCAATGTTGGGCATAAAGATTACTTTTAAGTAAGGAAGGAGGAAGAATGGAAGAAAGAAAAAAGGAAAGGATACCTGCCATTGCTGACTTTATTCTACGTTGTAATAAGGAACCTATCCAGTTAAGACAAGATAAAATATGTGTATGGGCAAAAAGCAAACAAAAAACCCACTAATTTTTCATGGAGAATAAGGTCCTGTGTAGGGAGAATACAAGGGAATCTGAAAACAAATGAAGTCCGATTGCTCCATAGAAGGTTAGTGTCCAGGGGTGCCTGGGTGGCTCAGTCAGTTAAACATCCAACTACAGCTCAGGTCATGATCTTGCCATTCATGGGTTCGAGCCCTGCATCGGGCTCTGTGCTGATCAGTATCCAAAACTGCTGATACACACACACACACACACACACACACACACACACACACATACACGCGCGCGCGCACACATGCGCGCACACACACACACAATACATACATGCATACATACATCTGGATTTAGATTTAAAGCACAAAGTTGGTTCTGAAAGAATGGTAAGTTTTGGGAGAGGCAACATGAGAGAAAGCTCCCCAGAAGGGGAATTTGTTCAAATAAACAGAGAAGTGGAGGGTTATAAGGCATATTTAGTATATAAGGAGATCACCAGTAAATCAGGGGTGAACTTTGTTGATGAGTAGGGGGAAAAGACTGCAAATATAGTGGGAGTTCTCAAATCTCAGCTAACAAGTTTGAATTTTAACCTGATAATAAAGGGAACATTGAAAGTTTTAAGCAAAAATTTAGACCATAAAAATAGGGTTTTTTAAAGTTCATTTATTTATGTGGAGAGAGAGGGAGAGAAGGTGAGTGGGGGAGTGGCAGAGGGAGATGTAGAGAGAAAGACTCCCAAGCAGGCTCTGCGCTGTCAGCACAGAGCCCCAGGCGACGTTCCCATCTCATGAACTGCGAGATCATGATCTGAGCTGAAATCAAGAGTCAGATGTTTAACCAACTGAGCCGCCCAGGAGCCCTGACCATAAAAATAGTTTTAAAAGGAGGGGCACCTGGGTGGCTCAGTAGGTTAAGCGTCTAACTTCAGCTCAGGTCATGATCTTGCGGTTCGTGGGTTCAAGCCCGTCATCAGGCTCTGTGGTGACAGCTCAGAGCCTGGAGCCTGTCTTTGGATTCTGTGTCTCTGTCCCTCTCATGCTTTCCCTCTCTCTCTCTCTCTCTCAAAAAAAACCATAAAAAAATAGTTTTAAAAGGATCTTTGGTCATAGAAAAAAGTCGTTTTTCTTTCTTATTGAGTGCTAATCAAGGAACATGAGGGGAGGAAAAGTACTGAACCATTTTACTTACTGAGTTCTGGAATTTTGATTTCACTAGGCTCAGGAACAGCTTCAAGCAGAGGTGCTAAGGTATAAAGCCAAAATTGAAGATCTGGAAGCGACTCTGGCTCAAAAAGGGCAGGTAGGCATTTGATGGCTAGCACTCCTGCAGATGCAGACAATTCAATCTGACCTTCCTCTAAGACCACCCTTTGCATGGGCCGCACCCAGGACACAGCTTGGCTCTCCACAGTGACCTTTCTCACACTGTGTCAGAATGTTCAACTCTGTGTTTCTGTCCCTGGTGTTTTTCTGGCCAGAGTGGAGCCCAGCTACAACAACGAATGAGGCTGGGCAAGAGAGGGAATGCCAGAGGAAGCGGAGCGCTGTACAAATAGCCTAGAGTGGTCATAAGCTGCTAAGACAAAGACCCGCCCCTCAAGCTGCATTCTTTGCCTCTCTGCTACATTTATGGTTCTGCATTTTAATGTTTTCCATCCATATGTATCTAGCCTGTGTGCATTCTGACCCTTTTCACTTTTTGCCTGTGTGGTCACTTCTGAGTCCCCGGAAGGCTGGTCCTGGATTATTCAGACTGAATAAGTTAGAGTTAGAGAGTGACAATGAAGAGGGGGTTCAATTTTCCTGGCAACTTTGGCCCCAATGTTCTTGAGTGAGGAGCTGACGGGGGTGGGTGTCATTTACCAGCCATCAGCAGGCCAACAAACTGGGTGAGAGAAGACAGCTCTGGCAAAGTGGTTTGACACAGGCTCTTTCGTGCCACTCTGAAATGCTGACTACACGGTATTCTTTGTCAAACAGGATTCACACTGGGTAGAAGATAAACAACTTTTCATTAAGAGAAACCAGGAGCTTTTAGAAAAGGTATGTTGGGCGCAACACCCTAGTGGGGCAGAGGAGAAAATGATGAGAGATCCAGGAGCAGCAGGGGGTCCTCTCAGGAGTGGCACAGGGGCTCAGGGGAGGGGAGGCTTTCCCGGTGCTGCACTCTCCTCCGCTGCGTGCTCAACTGCATCCCTGTCACCACCATCGCCATCACTTAGTGGCACGTGTGCATGGCTCTGTGCTGGCGTTGCGCCAACTTGAGAGGATGTGATCCCTGAAGCCTATTGATTTGTTAACTATATATATATATATATATATATATATATATATATATATATATGCTGTGAGTGTAGGTACTGTACATCTATATGTATATATATGCACGCACCCACACGTGCACACATCCTATGTGGTTGTCCATCTACAAAAAACACACTGTGATTAGGACTTGTTATTTTGTGCAAGGCACTGACAGAATATAACTCCAAGAACATGCTGCACCCTAGCATAGACTGTGTTCTCACTCTTAATCATTTTGCTAATCTTGGCTATTTATATACACACACATATATATATATATATATATATATCTGCATATATATATATGCATATACATATATATATACTTTTTTTAAATAAAGAACTTTTTAAAAGATGCAGCCAAGGTACAAAACAGCATGTCCAGGAAGTTGTTCAACAAATCAAGATGCAAAAGCATGGTTTAGGCCTAGTACATATAATTAATTCGATTATCTGAACACAGGCTTTTGATTGGGGCAGTGAAATACAACAGAGATCATTTTAACTTCAAAGGTGGTTCTTTCCATCAGTATTCACCTTCCATAAATCCAGTGAAAAGATTATAAAGTAACTTTAAATTATTCTTGAAAAAAAAAAAAAAACCAGAATTTGAAAGCCCATTTGAATAAGGGAAATAATTCTGTTGGTTCATCCAAAGGTTAAGTAGAAATTACTTTAGGATTTTTTCTGCCAATATTCACTAGCCGTGGCAAGTTGAAAATTAACCACAACACTCTTGTAAGCATGCAAAGGGAAAGAAGATGCTTGTCCTCCCTCCCCTCTGATCTAGCAGTCCTTACCCTACCTCACTTTCTGAATGAGGAGAAACAGAGCAGATGGATAGAAGGCGGGTGGGTATTCCAGGATCGAGAACTGGTACTCTCAGAGAGGTGAGGGGTCCCTGTGAAGAAACTTCATCACACATCGGCCCTGGTCTCTGAATTGCAACCCAAGATCCACTGACCTAACTGCTAGTGCTATCCACCAGAATCAAACGTCTCCTCAAATATCCCTTCTCTGATCCAAATTCAAGATTCTAGGTAGTAGAATCTCTTTTTGTTGTCTAAGTCAACTTCTAGTAGTCTCAGAGATGCCCAGTAGTAGTAAGTGTTATTACACTTCTTTATCACCTAAAAAATAATTCTCATTATGTCTTCTGTCTGATTCCATTTGATCTTGATTTCTTGGACTACAAGGAGAATTTGAGGGGCTCAAGCTTCTAAGAGTAAAAGAAAACCAAAAATGATAATAAAGCTAAACGTCCTACTTTAAGTGTGTATACTTGGGGAAGTAAGATTCATCCTATGATAAAAAGCCCCTGGGTTTTTGTTTCTAAGTTCAAGATTTTAAATAGTTACTGTGCCTAAGGGTCCACCCACACAGCTTAAATATCAAAGGCAGCCCTGAACCTATTACAGATCATGAAAATTTTCTGAGCCCTTGTAGATATGGGCCTGTCTTACAGGGTGAGGCATATTTTACACAACTAACTTAATTCTATGCTTCATCAGGTTATAGACGTCGTATAGGAAAACAGAGGGAAAAGGTGTAACTTCTAAATGGGTAAACAAAAGAAGCCTCTTCTGGTAGGGGATATTAGAGTTCTGTGTTCAAGGAAGAATAGGATTTCCTCACATAGGAAAGGAAATGGGGGGAGCCTCTTTTAGGCAGAGAGATGAGCAAAGATATAGCTCCTGGCATAATCAGTCCATAGGGTAGATAGGAATTTCTAGATTCTTATGTGTGATCACATGTGAGTGTGTGTGTGTGTGTGTGTGTGTGTGTGTGTGTGTGTGTGTGTGTCTAGAGATGACAGAATATTTAAGCCTGGAAAGCTAGGTGTTTGAATTCCATATTGACAAGTTTGGCTTTATTTTATGGGTAACTGGAACCCCTCAAAGTTTTGTATATGATCAGAGCTATTTAGGTAAAATTTCTCCAACCGTTTGTAACTCCAGAAACAAGAGATGTCAGTGTCCATGATTTACCCCATTAAATTTAGTCTCAGGACACTGTCCCTGACCCACAGCAAGAGCCTAATGAGTACTCGCAGATTCACTACTCACAGGGTCCCCAGACGTTGTCAATGAATGCGTGTCATCTTGTCTCATTTTCCTCCATGACACAAAAAACTCAACCAAAGGATAACTAGGAGGAAAGCCTAAGACTTCTTTTGCTCACATCTCATTGGGATTTTTTTTTTCATGGTCTAGATGATTTATTCACCACGTAAATGAGTGCTCTCCATGCTTGCTTTGCTAAGCTGTAGACGGTATTTGCAATGTTCACCTAACTTGAGGATTTACTTTGTTAGATAGAAAAACAGGAGGCAGAAAATCACCGGTTGCAACAAGAACTACAGGATGCCCGAGACCAGAATGAGCTGCTGGAGTTTCGAAACCTAGAGCTAGAAGTAAGGCAATGATGATAATAATGATAATAGAAATACTCATAACAGTTAACATGCACTGAACACATTCTGTGTGGGAGGTGCTGAATTAAGCATTTCTGATGCATACTCTCCTTGGACCTCAACGACCATAATCAGGATTTTATAGATGAGGCAACCGAGGTTAAACAACTTGCCCAAGACCTGTGACTATAAGTGGTGAAACACTGACGCAAGTCAGAATTGTCTGCTCAGAGACTGTACTTTTCAACACTATTGCCTTTAAGAACAAGACTAATGAATAATTTTTAAATAATTTAAATAATAGATATCAAACTTCATCACTATTTCATTGCTTCTCAATAATCATTTCCATCCTTCATTGAATTCTGACTCATAAAAATGTTACCTCAAGAACAGTATTTCAGACTGGTATATACAAAAATATTTTGTTTTAGACACTTGAATTTGTGAGTAAACTTTTAAATCTATAATGTACTTATGAAAAAGGCCAAAAAGCAAGGTAACTTGTTTAAGGAAATACCTTGGCTAACCTGGCCAAATTTCTGTCTTTTTATTTTTTTTTAAGTAAAACATATCAATAAAATCAGATTTTTATTTTATCACACAGAATCTGGCCTAGTGGGGTGCCTGTCTGGTTCAGTCAGTAGACCACGTGACTCTTGATGTCAGGGCATGAGTTCAAGCCCCATGTTGGGTATAGACATTACTTATAAAAATAATCTTAAACACACACACACACACACACACACACACACACACACACAAAACCTGACTTCTTTTGGGTGCCTGCGTGGCTCCATCAGAAGAACGTGTGACTCTTGATCTCGAGGTCATGAGCTCTAGCCCCACATTGGGGATAGAGATTACTTAAATATATATTTTTTTAAAAAAAGAATCTGGCATAGGGTCTGGCTGAATGTATGTTGATATGTAAAAGGTAAGAAATTTCCCATTTGATAGCTCTGTTATTTTGCCAGCAGCTTCTTTTTGAGATTTTTTCAAATTAGATTTAGATAGAGTTAGTGGTTGGTGCTCCTCCGTCAAGAAGTGTTAAGTCATCTTTGGTAGCCCACATATCTTAATCATAAAGCTTGAGTAGACTGAATATGCAAAAGGCTGTTAGCTGCCATAAAACTTCATGGTCAAAAGACCATTCTCTGTGACACCTGAAAGCTCTAAATATTCATGTAGTTTAAATTGGAACTTCACTTCCTACATTTCTCTGATCAAAAAACTTGCAAGACTGAATGACACTATAAATTCTTCTACCATACTTCTTAGTTGATTTATCTCTTCTTTTCCATTAAATTTAAGCATGAACATCTTGAGTTCAATTTTTTTTTTGCACAATGACATTGATAAACTGAAAGAGTATAAAGAGAGAACACAGACAACTGGTTTAGCATTTGATCAGTTGTTGATTTTTGTTTTTTAATTCCCATATACTTTTCACTGTATTTCAAGGAAAGAGAGAGACGATCTCCTCCATTTAATCTACAAATTCACCCATTCTCAGATGGTGTGAGTGCTCTACAGATCTACTGTATGAAAGAAGGTGTCAAGGTAGGCAGACACTCAATTTTTTATGTTTGTAGAAAGTAGAAAAACTGGGAACTGGAAAAGGGGAAGTTGTTCATGACTTGTTTTTCAGTCACTGGATGTCATTTTGATACAAACTATGTAGATATTAAAAATAGCTGCACCTAGGGGTGCCTGGCTGACTCAGTCAGTAGAGTGTGCTACCCTTGATCTTCGGGGTCATGAGTCTGAGCCCCACATTGCATGTGCAGCTTACTTAAAATAATTTTTTTTTATTTATTAAAAAGATGTGTGACAGATGTATGAATGGTTAATAGAGAACACAATAAACCATGATTATTTAGAACACAATAGCATAAGGAATGATGCAAATTCAGTTATTAAGATAATTAACCTTCATTATCTAGGGGAGATACTAAATAAATTCCATACTTCAAGAAACACATTTCAAGGATACCAGATAAAAAAGTGTTTGTCGAGTCCCTTTGTTGTGCTGTTCTAAGTGCTGTGGGACTCATAATCTTGGAATTTGGTGCTGGAAGGGACCTTGAAATCATCTGGTCCACCCTCTCTTTTGATATGTTTCATCTAGGGAAGATTTGTCTTTTGGAAGGATTTATGATTTGTAACATATTGTTCATTTAGATAAAATGTAATTCTATCTTTAGGGATATCGGAATACATTTTAAACATTAAGGTTGAATGGAGGTGGCTCCATCTCCTGGAAAATATATTATCCCTTCAATGTAATGAAATCACATGGTGAATATCTATCCCAGAGGGAAAGCTGGGATGCCTCCCGCTACTCCTGGTCTCTCCTTGACCTTGTGCATGGCCCTTCCTGCTCCCACCCCAAGCTGCCAGATAATACCTGCTTTCATTGCTTTCTCTCTACCTATGAGATTGAGCTAGACCTCCCCCTTCCTGGTGGAAGGAAAGGATATACCGCTATCTGAATGTGAGTAAGAGGAGAAAGTGGTACTAACGCAGTAAAAAGTGGGAGGAAAATTGGGCAGTAAAATTGTGTTTCCTTGTTTTCCATCCTGAACCTCTTTCATGGTGTTTAAATTTCTGGCCTTCCTGGGCTGCACAAAAATTTGTCAACCAGAGCCATGTTTTTGTTTTGTTTTGTTTTGTTTTTTATTCAGCTCTAATTAAATGAAAAGTACTTTACTTTGTCTTTTCCTTAGATGCTTTTTCTTAGATAAATCATAAACAAGCTAATCCAGTGGATGTAATTTATATTCAGGGAAATTTTTTCAAATGGAGTTCGGCTACTTCAAACTGTCTCAAGAAATATAGTTAAAATGAGCTGTTTTTCACAGCATGAAATTAATGCTAAAAGATGGAATGTGCTGTATTTTTTTCTATGTGGCAGTCAAAATCTCAACCAGGTTAGAATTCCATTAATTAAAATGAAATTGGTTGATTATATTTATTACCTGTTAGTTTTCTTTATACCTAAAATTTATTGCAATTGAAAAGAAAATGGCAATTATCAGGAAAAAAAATTAATGAAAGAATTCCAAGTCCTTATTATAAACTAGACTCTTTGATATAGAATCTCTTATCCTCAAGATCAGGAGATATTTTGCAGCTTGAATTTGAGAATGAGCCATTAAGTAGTTTTCCTAGGTTCACGCAACTTGCAAGAAGCAGAGTGGAAACATAAAGCCACATGTACCTGATTGAAAACAACCCAAGGAAATACAGGCCTTAAAATGTCTTCTCAGACTTAAGCACTGATAGAATGCTAAACTGCATTTGTGTCTTTAACTTGAATGTATCTCCTTGATATTGCAGGATGTGAACATCCCTGATCTCATAAAGCAGCTTGATATCTTGGGTGATAATGGGGTAAGTAATGAATTGATTAAGGGCAGTAAAGATACGAATTTGTCCAATGAGAAGCAAGAAATACTTGCCAGTCATGTAAAATAATAGCAAATGAGATACCATGTTCTCTTAAGGATGTGGCTCATGGAAGAGAACCAGTCATGGTTTATCAAACAAGTTAGTTGAGGGGTCCTAAGGATCTCTGGAAGGTAGTGGCAGAAATGGAAACTGGTAAAGTCCTTTTCTTCGCTGGCTGGTTTCAGGCTTGAATGCCGACCACATCTGCAGTGATTAAAGCTAATTACCTTCTCACTGTTGCTTGGAGCCATCCAGCGTGAAATTAATCAGTCATGCAGTTGCAAATGTTGCTAAATACTAGGGTTGGTGGCAGCCCCATAAAAATGGACCAGGAAACTATAATCTCTTTTCTTTCTAAAAACACCTCCCAGGCAGGGTCAAGGCATATTAATTCAGTGGGAGGACCATTCATTGAGATACTAGATGAATGATGCATATGCAGGTTGAAAGAGTCACACCATCTTTTTTTTTTTTTTTTGCCTTGAAAAATTATCAAAGGAGAGAACAGAATCAATTAAATCACATCAAACGACTGTGAAACAAAATCAAGTCTGTTTTAGAGATATAAAAAATCACATTTAATGTACTTTTTACATGTTTTGGATGAACATTTTGTTAAGAATTGTTACCAAGTGAAATAGAACAGTTGTTAACCTTCATGCATGCATAGGCAAGAGTATCTATAACAGGCAGTAGGCAGTATTTTCTGATAGTGTAAATATTGTGTCTTCAGCTTATTTTCTTTTCTCTCTCTCTCTCTCTCTCTCTCTCTCTTTTTCTTTTTGACAGAACTTAAGAAATGAAGAACAAGTGGCCATAATTCAGGCCAGCACTGTGCTGTCCCTGGCAGAAAAGGTAATACATCATACTAACATTCAGATCATCTCAGTGTCTGGCTTAACCCCTAAAGACTAGGGTAGGGTTGAAGGACATTCTCTTTGCACATGAATTTGTGTTATTGAATACCTAATAAATGTCTTTTTTTCAGGGTGATGCAACCCCAATAGAATGGGAACACACTAAAGAAAAGTGTGATTTGGGGTGGGTGGATAATTCTTGCTTTGTAGTCTCTTAAAAAAATGTATTTCTTACAAAATGGAAAACTTTCTGGATTATATTATCCACACAGTCCCTCCCAAGCTGGGAAACCAATAGAGGTTTTTGTTGAGAGATGGTAAACTAGAGAGCCTGGCTCTTTTTATGGGCTTTTCCCTGGATGTGCACATAGCAGTTGTTCCCAGATGATTCTGTAACCTGGCGGTGGTTCATGGCTATACGATTCAGAAAGTCCAACCTGGGGACTGTCAGCTGAGCAACACTGAGTGTGTGCTCTGGCCCCCTTGTGTCTTAACCTGGTAAATGGCAGGAAGAGAGGAGGAAAGAGCCAATCGGAGAAGCCGGAGAAGTGGCTGTGTTCAGGGTGCCTTGAGAATCAGCACATACTTGAAGAGGGAAGGGCTGCTATAAAATAAAAGATTACTTAAAAATTATTAAAATAATCCCTTTTTTGGATACTGATTCAGGGAAACCAAGTGGGGGGGGGGGGAAGACATTTTGCTGACACCTGGGGAGATTTTAGTATGGACCAGGTATCAGATAACAAAAGGAATTATATACATGTGAAATAGTACCTGGTATTTGCTTTTTAAAAAACTTAGTTCCCTTGCAATTTAATTACAGATCCATCACTTTCCCTCTCCACACCACATTAATAACCTTGCATTGTCCCTAACATAAGTTCCAGAATCTAGAACTTGCCAAGAGGGTCCCTAGGTCTGGCTCTTGCTTGCTTCTCCAGGATCCCACTGGTTTCTTTGGTCCCTAGCTGAGGGCCAGCCATATACAAATCCTTTTGGTGTCCCAGTCTTCTCTGTCTCTGTTTCTCTCTCTCTCTTTCTCCATCTCTATCAGTATTTCCATCCCTTGGTCCTTAGGCTGTTCTCTTTGCCTAGAAGTTACTTTCTTCTTCCTTTTCTCCCTTTGTGTGGCTCAATCTTAACCATTAGACATCCCCATACATGGGTAGCCTTCTTCTTCGCCCAAGCCCTGTTAGGTATTTTTTTCTCTGTATTTCCACAGTGACCTGTGCATCTGCTACTATGGCTTTTAACAACTGTAATGTGGCTGCTTGTTTTTTGTTGTTGTTATATGCCCCACAACTACCTACCACTAGACGTTAAACTCCATGAGGGCAACTATGGTATCTGTTTATTCTACTTTGTTTCCCTAGTTCTTCACAACAGTCCAGCACATCTAACAGGTGATCAGCAAGTATTTACTGAGGGAGTGAGTAAGCGACTTTGTGAATGTCCACAGGACAGTGTTCCAATGCCATGCTGATGAAGAAAATACAGTTTGTACTCCCATATCTGCTACATTTATTTGGCAGCAATAGCCAGTGTTGCATTCTATTGGACTCATGAAGGGCTACAATTCTTTATTGAAAGAAAAGTCACCTTAATTTAGGGATATCAAGAAAACTTGGGCCAATTTCTGTAAAAGGCAAGGACTAGGATGTGAAGGAAAGATTAGGGAAATGGAAAAGAAAATAGGAATAGGCTAGGGCGCCTGGGTGGCTCAGTTGGTTAAGCATCCAACTTCGGCTCAGGTCAGGATCTCGAGGTCCATAAGTTTGAGCTCCATGTCGGGCTCTGTGCTGACAGCTCAGACGTTGGAGCCTGCTTCGGATTCTGTGTCTCCCTCTCTCTGCCCCTCCCCCACTCATGTGCGCGCGCGCGCGCTCTCTCTCTCTCTCTCAAAAATAAATAAACATTAAAAAAAAGAAAGTAGGAATAGGAAAAAGTAAAGGGAAAATGGGTCTGTGTGCCTCACATTTACTTAGATTGATGGAAATTTTCTTCCATTCCCTGCCCTGTGTGCATGCGATGCAACTTGAACTTAACCATAATTAACACTTGCATAGTGCTTTGTTTGTACCTGGCACTTCTCTTGATACTACTGTTATAGATGAGGAATCTGAAGCACAGAGAAGGCAGGTAACTGCCCTAGTCACACAGCTAGAAAATGATGGGGTCAGGATTCACACTCAAGCAGTCTGTTCCCGGAGTCCATGATCTTCTTCTCCACTGCACCACAATTCCCCTCAACCATTCTATTGAAAGCAGGAAGTGCCCTTTACAGACCCTGTAGGAGCTGATCTCTTAGCCCTTCAGCAAATTAGTTCATGCCTCCACTTACCTCCTTTGCAAGACCGGTATGAGGGTTCAGTTGAACATTTAGAGTGATGACAGTGTGCTTAGCACTGAAGGGATAAGTGAAGAACCAAATGCACAAGATGCAAACCTGTCCTTAGAGTGCTCATAGTCTGTGCAGTTCACAAGTTAGTGTTGCCTCCTACCTTTGGGATTTACAGATGAACATGTCTATCTCCAAGTAATTCTAAATGTCAGCCTTGAACTTATGAATACCACAACCTTGGATAGCATTCTGCTGTCTAGGAGTATAATTGATAACCAGAGATTGAACATAGACAAATTTCCAACAAGGAAATCCTATTGTGACTTTGTGTTAATAAGAGTAAGAGCAGTAACCTTAAGTGAGAACATGTTATGGGCCAGGTACTGGACAAATGTCATTGTTCTCCCAACCATCCTAAATTTATCCACTGTTTTCATTCTACACATGAGGAAACTGAGGTGTGGGCTATTCAGTAACTTGTGTCAAGCTTCACAAGTCAGAAGGGCTACAAGTCAACACACAAGTCTGTATCTGAAGCCCATGACTGAACTGCTTTAATTTACTATACTTAAAAATACGGTTTCTCAATGATAAATGGGCAGTAAGTAAAAGGCAGCATTTTAATAAAGCTTGATGGTCTGCACTTGCAGAGACTACCCATGATTTCGGATGGAAATCTATTTCAAGGGGAGGCCACGTGTATGTACAAGAACTGAGAGAGTAGGTCCTCAGTCTCCCTGTGCATTTATTCTTTCCCCACATTTCTTATAGCTAAGAGGCTGTTGGACATGGTGTCGCCTTGTGAATGTCAGGCTTTAGTACGTAGAAAAAATGCTCGGGGCACCTGGGTGGCTCGGTCGGTTAAGCATCCGACTTTGGCTCAGGTCATGATCTCGTGGTTTGTGAGTTCAAGCCATGCATCAGTCTCTTTCCTGGAGCCTGCTTTGGATTCTGTGTCTCCCTCTCTCTTTGTCCCTCCCCTACTCATGCTGTTTCTCTTTCTCAAAAATAAATATTTTTTAAAAATGCTCAGTGCACCACATAATTTATCACAGATAAACTGAAATGAAATCACTAGTATTGAGGCAAATTCCTAACAGTGTAGATGTATAAAAATAAATGTTGGGGTGCCTGGGTGGCTCAGTCATTTGAGCATATGACTCGATAACAGCTCAGGTCATGATCCCAGGGTGGTGGGATCAAGCCACGAATCGGGCTCTGCACTGAGGATATAGACTGCTTAAGATTCTCTTTATCCTTGGGGCATCTGGGTGGCTCAGTCGGTTGAGCGTCCGACTTCGGCTCAGGTCACGATCTCACCGTTCACAGGTTCGAGCCCCATGTCAGGCTCTGTGCTGACAGCTCGGAGCCTGGAGCCTGCTGTGGATTCTGTGTCTCCCTCTCTCTCTCTCTGCCCATCTCCTGCTCAATGCTCTGTCTCTATCTCTCAAAAATGAATAAATGTTAAAAAAAATTTATATTAAAAAAAAAAAGATTCTCTTTCTCCTTCTTCCCTTCTCCCCTGCTCACATGCTTTCATCTCTCTCTCTAAAATGAATGGATGAATGTTAACCAAGAACTAGAATTATTGTGTACCCAGTGCATGCAGTACATTGTGCATAGTGTCTTCCATTAATTACATCCTGTAATTCTTCAAATTATTAACCCTATTTCACAGAAAAGAAAGTTAAAGCTTAGAGAAATCAGATAACCTTTCAAGGCCACACAGCCATGAAAATCCTGGACTGGGATTAGACCCAGGGTAGTCTGCCTGTAGAACCCCAATTATTACGCCCAGTTGCCTCCCTACAGGATAAGCTGATGTTTAACTTGGGAGAGACATGTTATAATATGTTCTATTAAGCAATATATGTGGCAAGCTTATTACTCAAAATCTTATTCAATCTTATTATTCAAAATCTGATTTTACTCAGGGTGTTGATCAATGTTAACGTCAGTGCCATATAACAGGATGATATATTCTAAGTGTTAGGAAAGGTAAGTTTTTAAATGTGATTTAAAATGCCTCCACTCAACAAAAATGATTCTTCAACACTTAGCTGTAGTCAGTTTCATACCCTGAAAAATGGCCATTTCTCCAGCCTCACCTGGCCTTCTGACTTTCATTATGTTTTCCCCAACCACGAAGAATTGGATATCTCTTCTGCTTGGAACTTGCCCGTCATTTTTGCCTAATCATCTTTGACTCAAAATCGTCAGACTCTAGTGCAGTTGTCTTTTCCAAGAAAGCCTCCTATGATGTTTTCTAATGAGCGCAAAAAAACATGTTGGTCTTACTCACCATAGAAGCCCTTGTACCTTGTGCGGTGCCTGACACATGGTCGACATCAGTGAATGCGTTTGTTGAGTGAGTGAATGAATGAATGAATGAATAACTCTATTTCCTGAACTAAGAGATAAAATGCACCGAGTTTCCACTTCAGTTCTCTGAGAAAAAAGAGGAAGAGACAAAGCAACTTAGTAGACTACACCATATATACCATGTCAAGCAGTGATGTCAGACATTTTTGTTTACTCCTTGTTTACTCCTTAGTGGATCCAGCAAATCGAAGGAGCGGAGGCTGCCCTGCACCAGAAAATGATGGAATTGGAAAGTGACATGGTGAGTCCAAAGATGAGGCATCATAAAAATGACAAAAAATAGGGCACCTGGGTGGCTCAGTGCTTAAGCACCGGACTTTAGTTCAGGTCATGATCTCACACTTTGTAAGTTGGAACCCCGAATCAGGTGAGCACGAGCCCCATTTAGGGTGAGCTCGTGTCCTGCTTCACGTGAGCTTGAGCCCCACCTCAGGTGAGCCCCAGTTCTTTCTCTCTCTGCCCCTCAATCACTTGCACCCTCTCTCTCAAAAAAAAAAATTTTTTTTAAATGAAGAAAAATAGTCAAGGCAAATGGAAAACAACTGTTTTCTACCAGTTTCATTGGCACCAATGAAAGTTTGCAGCTTCGCATTATTTGGTGTACAGACTGGGGAATGAAATTCCTGAAAGTATCCCACAATTTCAAGTTATATTCTTCAAAGATATGTTGTATTTTTACAATATTTCTAAAACTAATGCTGAATAAAATTCAACTAGGTGATTTCTTTCTTAGGCTAAATAATGTTTCCACCATGTATAGTCAGAGTAAAAATTACAGAAATGATGAGTATAACTATGATTTTAAAAATCTCCAAGCCACTTTGTGCCCATTAAGATGACCACTATCAAAAACAAAACAAAACAAAACAGAAAATAACAAGTGTTGGTGGGAACATGGAGAAATTGGAACCTATGCATTGTTGGTAGGAACATAAAATGATGTGTAGCTGCTAATGAAAATAGTACGGTGTGGTTGCTCAAAATATTCAAAATAGAATTATCGTATAATCCAGCAATACCACTTTTGGGAATATGCCCAAGATAATTGAAGGTAGGTTTTCAGAGAAATGTTTGTACACCCATGCTCACAGCAGCATTATTCACCATAGCTTAAATGTGGAAGCAACCCAAGAGTCTATCACTGGATGAATGGATAGCAAAATGTGGTCTGTACATACAATGAATATTATTAAAGCTTTAGAAAGGAAGGAAATTTGGGGCGCCTGGGTGGCTCAGTCGGTTGAGCGTCCGACTTCGGCTCAGGTCATGATCTCGCGATCTGAGGGTTTGAGCCCCGTGTCAGAGTCTGTGCTGACAGTTCAGAGCCTGGAGCTGCTTCAGATTCTGTGTCTCCCTCTCTCTCTGCCCCTCCCCTGCTTGCTCTCTCTCTCTCCCCCCTCTCTTTCTCTCTCAAAAATAAACATTAAAAAAAACTTTTAGAAAGGAAGGAAATTCTAATATATGATATAATGTGGATGAACCTTGAGGATATTATGCAAAGTGAAATAAGCCAATCGCAAAAAGACAAATAATGTATGATTCCACTTACGTAAGTATCTAGAGTAGTCAGACTAATAGAAAGTAGGAACAATGGCCGTTAGGAGTGAAGACGAAGAGAAAATAAGTTGTCATTTAATGGATACGGTTTCAGTTTTGCAAAATGAAAAGCATTCTGGAGATTGGCTGCTTAACTGTGTAAATATACTTAACCCTACTTAATTGTACACTTAAAAATGGTTAAGAGTAATTTTGTGTGTTTTACCGTAAATATTTCTTTAAATCCCTAAGCACAGGAATTGTTCATTTTAACTTACAGGAATACATAGGATTTTATAACTGTACTGTCATTATTATTATTACTACTGAAAAACAGGTAGTGATTCCTATCTGGTTAGGGAATCCTATAACAAGAATAACTTGCAGGGTGCCTGGGTGGCTCGGTTGGTTAAGCGTCTGACTCTTGATTTCGGCTCGGGTCATGATCTCATGGTTTTGTGAATTTGAGCCCTGCATTGGGCTCTGTGCTGACCACACAGTCAGCTGAACCTACTTGGGATTCTCCCCTTTTCTCCGTCCTTCCCCCCACTCATACTGTCTCTGTCTTTCTCAAAATAAATAAACTTAAAAAAAAAAAAAAGCCTCACTGTCACTACTTGTAAAGTGGGGGTAAAATATCAGCCTGGAGTATTGTATGGAGCTGCTATGACATTCAAAGGAGGTAAAAAGTGTGCAGAGCTTTCAAAGTGATGAAGTTTGCTCTGTCAGATGATTTTATGATTTCATTGAAATATGGAGCAAAATGAGTTCTGTGACAGAACACCAATATTAAATGTTTTTCTTATTTTTTCATTAATATTGTACTACAGTACTGGTAGCCTTGAGAGATATAAAATGGACAGTACAGTTAAAAATTTTAGCTATGAAACCAACAGAGGAGTCAAATACAGAAAAAATAGAGAGACAGCATAAGTGGGAAGGGGGCAGAGAGAGGAGACAGAGGATCCAAAACGGGCTCCACGCTGACAGGCTGATAGCAGTGAGCCTGATGCGGGGGTCGAACTCACAAACGAGGTCTTGATCTGAGCGGAAGTTGGATGCTCAACCGACTGAGCCACCCAGGTGCCCCATGAGATATATATATATATATATACACTTAATGTTTATTTATTTTTGAGAGAGTATAGAGCGCAGGTAGGGGAGGGGCAGAGAGAGAAAGGGAGACACAGAAGCCAAAACAGGCTACAGGCTATCAGCACAGAGCCTGACGCAGGACTTGAGCTCATGAACCTTGATCCCGAAGTTGGACCCTGAACCGACTGAGCCACCCAAGTGCCCCACAAAGTTATATTTTTAAATGCTGTTGGAAAGATGCTTGTGATGTGAGACCAGGCATGCAGACACTGGGGACAAGCAAGGGAACTTCAGATTTCGGTCCCAGCTCGTACTGGTTTTGTGGCAGAAGCAGAAGCCCATTCATGAAGTGACATTGTGGGTGGAATAGCTGCCATCCCCCCACATCATTATCCACCTTTGTGTTTGCTAATTGTGCGCAGATAATTTTGAATCATTTTTTATTATACAACTGTGCATATTACATTTCAAAACATTCTTACAAAAATAGACTCTCACAATATATTTGCACAGATATAGTTATTAGTAACCCTGTCCTTAACCACGTGCTCTTGGACTGGCATAAAAATCCTTGAAAGCATTCCATGTGGTGGATTGTTCATGATATCTTGTATACTTCTTTCCATTGATTTTCACATTCTCTGTGTGAGACTATGAAAGTTGAACTATTTTTCTAACAGAATCTTTGACCCTATAAATGCTAGTGACTGGTCTTGTTGGGGAGTTAGAGGAAACATTCATCAATACCATTTATATACCGCTTTCTAGTAAACTAAGTTCTTTTCTCTTTATCATTCTCTTCATCTTTTATCATGTAAGCTCATATCGCTTTGTCTTTTCTCTTTATCCTTTTTATAGGAACAATTCTGCAAAATAAAAGGCTATTTGGAGGAAGAACTAGATTACAGAAAACAAGCTCTCGACCAAGCATATATGGTAGGTACAGCAAGCACTCAGGACACCCAGAGTTCACAGTCCTGTGCTATGGAGTGAAGCATCATGGTTCACTTGTCCCGCCATGTACTTGAATAGACCACAACATGCAAGCTCATTTATTCAGTGGTTTCCAGTTCTGGTTGTAGAATAAATACATCCCTACCTATTTCCCGTTATATTACTCTTATAATATGTAATGCATACTTAATTATGCTTCATATAAAAAAATTAAGTGTCTGTTACAAAATACTTTAATGAGAGACAGGTTGGATGGTACTGTAGATGAAAGAGAAATTTTATTAAATCTAACTGTTTGGGAGCCTCACGTAGTGAGAGAAGAGTAGAGCATTTAATGTCTGCTGTGTATATTTTTCCTTCACATATTTCTCACAACAACCCTCTGGGGTGCAGGTAATATGATCATTCCTGTATTACATATGAGGAAATGAAGGCTTGGACAGTGAAAGAACTCTGCCCGAGAGAGCAAGCACGTAGTGCTCAGTTCTGACTCCAGACCCTGTGGCCTTCTCTACCGTAATCCAGCCACAGTAAGTGAGGCTGTTCGGGAGATGGGTTGTGCCTTTTCTCCCCCACAGAAGGCTGTGTGGACTGAGGACCCCATTTGATTCATTCCCCATGACAGATTCATAACACATAATTCCTAATACGGGACAACAGCTTGCATTTCTTCTCTTCATATACTGCCCCCCCAACCATTAATTCACAATAATGACTCAAGAGAAAAAGACCAAACTTAAAAGGGGAACATTTCAAGGAGTTGCTGGTAGAGGTTTTTATAATGCTTTCCTGGAAGCAGCCTGAGTCACTTTGGGGATAAGAATGAAGCACTTAGCCCCTGCTTGTAACAGAGATGAATTAGTATTCTTCTCCAAAATGAGTAAGAGATTCTGAGCACTGCTCGATGGGGAAAGGAGAAAAATGAGAGTTGGTCACCAGAGAATAAAGAAGGAAGCACTTTCTCCCCTCCCTTCCTACCCTTTTATCCTTGCCTTCTCTACCTACACATGGTCAGGTTCAGGTGCTTATGTGTCCCATGAGCAAGTACTCATTCAGACACATGTCATGTTAAAAAGATGAGATCTGTTCAGTCGAGTACAAGAGCTAGGAACTTGGAAACAAGAGCTAGGAAAATACTCTGTACCAAGGCATGACCATTCACCTCTGTCAAAGTCACAGGAGGTAAGATTGTAGATTTTGGTGACTATATCTGAAGCATGTTTAAAAAACAAAACAAAACAAAACTGGAATATAAGGATATAAGGATTCTTCATCCAAAACAGAGAAGACTCAAGGAGGCATTTTATAGCTAAAGCAGCTTTAAATGTCAGAATATTAAAAAAAACAAACCAATTCCAAAGACTCCAGGCCATTTTCAGATCATGTCTCCTAATTTGTATTTTAAGATGGGGAGACTGTAAAGCCATCTTCAAGTTCGTATGTGTGTCATGTGGAAGAGAGGTGGCATTTTGTGTGTGAAATAGATCCCCAACTTAGTATTCCAACTCAGACCACTTTTCAGTGCTTGTTTCTAAACGTACAGCCACCGTGATAGATGTCTACATATCTGAAGGGCTGTCAGATGGAAGAGAGCACAAATCTGTTCTCAGCTACATTTGAGAATAGAAGGTTATACAATTTTTATAACAAAGTAAGGACTTACTAAAAATGAAAGGTGTGTGAAATGGACAGGATCCCAAGAAAAAGAACAGATGCCCCATCATCAGAGAAGTTCAGGTATTGTTAGCTCGATGACTCATGGAGTCTTACAAAGGGGATTATCAAAACGGTAGTGTGGCTGGATAAGCTTTGAGATTGATTTTAGTGCTATGATCCCGTAAGACTCCAGTAATCCATAACTCCCCTCTCCCCCACACGCAAGTGTCTCCATTCACATACCACCAGACATGCTAAGTTCCAAAGTTAGACTTTTCTAATTCTGTTTGCCAGAGAATCCAGGAACTAGAAGCTACTTTGTACAATGCTCTGCAGCAAGAAACCGTTATCAAGTTTGGTGAATTATTAAGTGAAAAACAGCAAGAAGAGCTGAGGACAGCGGTAGAAAAGTTACGGCGGCAGATGCTGAGGAAGAGCAGAGAGTATGACTGTCAGATTCTTCAGGAGCGAATGGAGCTCTTACAGCAAGCCCATCAGGTGAGGACGGAGCCACTGCATCTCTGTAGGGTTGGTACTAAGCAAATGGGACTTAGTACTAAGTACGTGGTATGGAGTGTGGGTGAGAGAAGCCCAGGGCTGTACACCATCTTCGGAGAGTAAGATACAGAACTCTTGTTGGCCGCCTAGACTCAGAGACAGGATGACAGTTTGGTAATGATTCAGTCTTGAGAAAATTGGCATCCCAGAAGCATTGCCTACTGCTACTATTCGGGAAGCTGTTTTGTCATGAGATACCCTTTGGGTCTCCTGGAGCCTGATTAGCTCCCTTATGCAAGGAAGCAAGACTCTCCCCAGGACAGAAATACTGCTTCCTCCTGTTACTCATCCCAGTCCATAATCTAGCCTGATCAGATCATCTGAATAGGGTAAAAGAGAACAAGGGCCTTTTTCTTTATTCCCAGAACAAACAGCAACAACAACAAAGCCTGGAAGCTGCCGCTTACTTACTGGCATTTGCTATGTCAGGAACTAAACTAAGGGCTCTGCTTACATCATTGCATTTAATCTTCACAGTAGCCCACTAAGGTAAGTATTCTTATTATCCCATTGAGGAGATAATGATACTGAAGACATGAGTACTTAAGTCATTTGCCCAAGGTGACACAGATAGCGAGCACCAGAGCCAGTATCTACTCAGTTGTGCATAACTCAAGGCCAGTGCGTATAACCATTGTGCTACCCTCTCCTACGCAACTTGAGTCCTCTCTGATTGATGTGACCCATCTAGACCAGGAAGGCTCTGGAGACACTAAATATTCATTTATAGCCAAAATTCTTAATTCCATCTCTTAGTTCATGTCTTAGCTTGACAGGTGAGGACTAAGGCCCTGGTCAAAAAGCAGATTCCAAAAGAATTACAAGGTTGATAGTGCCAGTAGGATTTGGTACTTGGAAGCTGGAATAAGCAACTGATACACAATCCAGATGGACAATACAAAAAGTAAGAGTTGTGTGGTCTTTAGAGATCAAGGTGGGTGGAAAAGGAACAGGTTATCTTATGACACCCATAAGAACGGTTTATGGGGAACATGACAGCACACTTCCTGCGTAGCCAGGAGTTGTGTGAATCTTTATAATCGAACAGATTATCTGAGTTAACAGGGAACTAAGAACGGTGAAGCCTTTTGTCCCAGAGATGGTGAACACATGCATGTTTGTTTCAGTGCGCTTTCAGATTCCATCATAAAGTTCTGGGTTTTGATCCTGGAATGTTTTTCAGCCCTTTAATGATAGACCCCATGGCCTCATTAGTTGCAGGAATAAAAGTGCCCTCTGCGTAATTTTTTTATACTGCAATGGCATTTAGTTAATTTCAACAAATCAGCAGTTGTGCTATGGAACCACAGAAGTGTTTATTTTTTAAAAAAAAATTTTAATGTTTATTTATTTTTGAGAGAGAGAGAGAGAGAGAGAGAGAGAGAGAGAGAGAGAGAGAGAGGCAGAGAGAGAGGGAGACACAGAATCTGAAGCAGTCTCCAGGCTCTGTCTGAGCTGTCAGCACAGAGCCCGATGCGGGGCTCCTGCTCGTGAATTGTGAGATCATGACCTGAGCCAAAGTCAGACGTTTAACTGATTGAGCCACCCAGGTGCCCCAAAAGTATTTATTTTTAAGATGGGCAAAGAGTTATCTAAATTTATTTATGATTAAAACCTTGTCATTTTTTTGAGTCTATAACCAAGCCAAACCTGAAAGACATGTTTTGTTTGTTTTGTTTGAAGCTATCCAGTGAGAGGTACATTATAGTTCTAAGCCTCCAGAGATTTCCATTGAAATTTTCTATCTCCCAAACAAATGTTCATTAGAAAATGCCTTTTCTAATTATTTCTTACTCTTTTTCTCCCCTTATAATCAGTAGATTTAAGAGAATTATTCCAGAAGGTATTGGCCAGGTTTTGTCATGTATAAGCTATGTGATCCAGTTAAATCCTAGAGCCTATCAGTAACTATTTATTGGACATTTCTGTTTGAATGTTTCACAGTGAACTCATATGAAACATATCTAAGTGTGCATTTTTATTCTTTCCCCTTCTCTCCCCATATGCCTGTGTTTGTCAGTAGAATTACCATATCCCAAAGCACTCAGGCTGGAAACCCTGGAGTCTTCTTTGTCCTTTATCTCCAATCATTAATATAGCACTACATCCAATTAGTATTTCTCCTGAAATGTTTCTGAAGCTGGTCTGTTTTGTCCACACTTGTAACTTGAGGCAGAGGCAGGACCTTTCAATCCTGCAACAGCTCCCAGATGCTGCCAGGTGTCCTCTGATGTAACCTGACTCCGTCATCTAGGCATTTATTCAGTCACATATTTAAATGCACTTCCTAGTCTTTGGATACCATTCCAGACATAGAGAACTCACGTGGACTCTGCTTTTACAAAGCATAGGACTTATTGATGGAGACAAAGGAGGTTAACACAAAGAAAAAAAATTATGTTTGGTATCTCTTGACAAGTGGCATAAAAAAGTCATATGCAGGATGGCACGGGGATTGAGTGGTGGAGAGGACTTCCTGCCCTCTCTGTAGTTCGTCATGCATATCACTACACATTCTTTCACCTTTCCTCATGGTACATTCTTCCTCAAAGCCTCCATGATCTCAATTTGCAGTTGGGTCTAGGCCTATGCAGCTCTCTCCAGGTCCTTCATTAGCTGGCTACCCCTTCTCTGAAAACCTGATCTGAGACAATCTCCAGAGTATACTGTCCTCTCTACTCATGCAGAACTCTTCCTGGTACTGCTTGGGTCCTGACTCCCTCCTCTAAGCCTTTGTTGGCATGACCACTCACCATAAATGCCCTTCAGTGTCTGCTGCATTTATCTAAATGTTCTCATTTTTCCAGTCCCAGCTTAAGATCCACCTCCTTTAGGATGTTCCCCTGATAATAATGGACTGAATACTACTGAAAAAATCTGTACTTCATATCCTGTTACACATTGTTTCAAAACCATATTTGAAAGCCTGCTTGTGCCAGGAATATTATGGTGGACAGAAACATAAAGGTCACTGCTCTCGTCTGTCCTACCCATGAAAAGGGTCAAAGCAACAACACAAATGAGCAATGACCAAGGCAATTTCAGAGAGTGTCAATAAATGCTATGAAGAAAAGTATACGATGTGTGTGTGTGTTTGGGAATAGGATTCTCCACTTTAGACTGGCTAGGCAGATCAGGCATCTTTGAAGATGTCTAAAACCCAAGGGACCAGCCACACAAAGATCTTGGCAAAGTGCCCCAGAAGATAGGGACAACAGAGTCTAAGTCTCTATTGTGGGAACATTTGGAATAGTCAAGGAACAGAGAGAAGGCCATAAAAATGGAGCACGTAGAGCCAAGGTGAAGTGGATGTGAAGTTGGAGCGCAAAGAAAAGGCTAAATCACACTGGGCCTTGAAGGAGTTTGGGTTCTATTCTGAGTGCAGCCCGGCTGCCTCTCCCTTATTCTTACGCTTGTTCCTCTCCGCCTTAAACTCAGGGCCTGCCCTGATTATTCCACATGTCAGGAGTACACACAGCTGCTGTAGATGGATATACTAAATTAGAAACAGAAAGAACTAGCAGTAAGCTCTCACCCCAGTTCTGATGCGGACAACAGTGACTTGGTGTACTGATTAGCAGGACAGGTAAGATAGATAGAAAGGGGTTTCTTTTGGACCTGAGAAGGTTCCCCCTTGGATGGGGTGGCAATTGAATGGGAAAGGAAAGAAATAGAGCATGCAGCACACGACTGTAGCATAAATAACTCATGTAGTTAACAAGCATAGGCAACTTCCTTGTGCTGAACGCTGTCCTACTTACTAGAGATTGGTGATGAAGTTACAATGGCATTGCCATCGTTTACCTTTTCTACTTAATTTGTTTCTCCCTGTGTTTTAGACTCCATCTCCCCGTCTTATTCCAGTGGTTCTTTGGGACCAAAAATGGACTGGTGTCTGTATTCTCCATTATATCCAGCTTAGTCCTGACCTTTGTAAGAAGTTGCTCAACAAACATGCACTTGGTGGCCAAGGAGACACTGTAGTAATCTCTAGTAATCCCACATGTCCATGATTGTGTTGAGATAACACTTGCCTCCACATTCAGTAGACATATAAAGGAATTACATGTACACTCAAGGTGGAAATGTCTAGCAAATTTATTTTTTTATTGTGTAGCTTTGGCGCCTGAGCAGCACTGTGGAAATATACACAAGCACACACGTCACTCCCGTGTACATGCACCATTAGCTTCCAGGCCTGTTCTCTTACCCATCATTAATTGTCCTATAATTTCACAGTCAGCCTTGATAGTCTCTCTGACCCAAACACCTCATCCTCTCCTGCACAAACCTCAGTCCCTTCCCTTTAGAACACATTCCTCAGTCTTCTCATTCCCTACGTTTGGTCAGATGATTCTTTTTCTGTTTTTTATATATTTTGTTTTTTGTTCATATATTTTGTTTTTTATATATTTTGAGAAAGAGAGGGTGAGAGAGAGCATGCACATGTGTGTGTGAGTGGGAGAGGGGCAGAGAGAGAATCCCAAGCAGGCTCCACACTGTCAACACAGAACCTGATGTGGGGCTCAAACTCCCAAACCAAGACATCATGACCTAAGCCAAAATCAAGAGTGGGACGTTCAACCAACTGAACCACACAGGCACCCTGGTCAGACGATTCTCTATGGTAGGGGGCTGTCCTGTGTATCATCCTGGGCTCTGCCTATTAGATGCTAATTACAACCCCCACCCTAGGTGTGATTATTGACCACATGTGATTAAAAAATGTCCAGAAAGATAGTGATGATGGTTGCATAACTTTGCGAATATTCTAAAACCACTGAATTATATACCTCAGATTACATTAAATAACTTTAAGAGATATCCAGATATTGCCAAAGCTCCCCTGGGGGGCAGAGTCATCTTCTGTTGAGAACCACTGTTTCAGAGTAGGGAGGTATGATTTTCAAGTTCAAGTATTTGTTCTAGCTTCTTCTTCTTCCCATATTGCATTATAAAAACCTCTTTTTCTATATTATTACCACATTTAGCTTCCATTGTTTTCTTCTCAGACTCCTGTTCTCATTTTCTGATTATTCCCAAGAGAGGCATTAAATAACAAACTTACACTGTATAACCATGTGCCATGAACATAAAAGGCCTTTAGTTGCCTAGAAATTTGAAGATTAGTTTTCACTTGCAAATAATTATGTAATGTTGATTTCAAATCTGCACTTTTTAAATCACCAGAATTTTGTTACACAGTTGACAGGTGAGTTCAAAGATAGTTCTGGAATTATTTTGTCCTTAGGATTCCTTATGCTTTTTGCTATGTTTAGTTTTCCCCTAACTTAATCAGTTGTCTCTTTGGAATTTTTGCCCAAGTCTTACCTCTACTTTGTTTTATGAGAATTGGCAAATCATGTTTTATGAGGAAATTCTACCCTGAAGCAGAGATGAAACATGGTTGGAAAGGAAGGGTAGCAAAAAACAAGGGGACTCTTTGCATTTGTGTATGTATATCATCACTAGCCATTTTTTACAGTGGTAATCAACACCCAAAAATCCCAATCCCAATGGCTCCAACACAGTTAGTTTCTTGCTTGCTAGTTCCAGGACATAGTGCTGTCTCAATGAGCAGGTGGTACTCCTGCGTCTCCTACTCACGTTCCACTGGCCAAATAGGCCTCACAGCCAAGCCCGAGGACGCTGGGGTGAGAACATTACCTCCCTCTCAGAGATAGGTCTGTAGAGACAGGTGCATAGACAGGGGTAGCAAATTTAAAAACACATACGCAATCAATGCCATGCTTTCGCATGACAAGTATGGGTAATCCAACCGTCTTCTGGGTGTGGGAAAACATATATGTGATGCTTCCAGCTGTGAGTACTAATGTTAATGTTTTCGTAGCAAGTTTCGTGTTTTAGGTTGGCTAACAGTCTTCTTGTTAACACCCACTAACTCTTTCTCTTTTCCTTTGTTCAGAGAATTCGTGACTTAGAAGATAAAACAGACATCCAGAAAAGACAGATAAAGGACTTAGAAGAAAAGGTACGTGTTAAATTCAGTGTGAATTTCAGTCTTTAACTTTTAGACCAGAAAATAATAGGAGTTTCATTCACCGCATTGTGTTTCTTCTGTTACTGTGTATCTTGCTGAGGCAGGTGTTGTTACAGTCAATATAAACTTCACCTCCAGTCAGTCACCAGCATTCCAGGAAAGGTTCTGTCTTCAGCAACCTAACGTGGACATGTTTGCCTTTTGTGTTGATTCCTATTTTTTTGCTATGGGTGTTTTCTTTCCTCACTTCCCCTTTCTTATGTTCATTTCCTTTCCAGAAATTTCTCATGAGTTTTGTGCCTCTACTTTGCTCTTTCTTTTCAAAATCTTTTTGGTCCCTTTTTGAAAAAAAAAATCATTCCTGTTACTATTGATAAAAAGCCCTTTCTTCCTTGTGCTGCAGTGTCCCCTCCACAGTAGGTCCAGAAACTTAGGTTGACATGTGATGATGAAGCCCTCGTGTCACTTCCCCCAGTGGCCTGAAAGCCTCCTCCAAGTCAGCCAACACTTTCAAGGGAAAGCGTAATAGTCCTGAAAGACTGCATTTGGGAATGTACACAGTGGGGGGACGGGAGAGGGCTCACACAGGAGTGCTGAACAAGCTGCAGTGAGGCCAACAGTCTTAACACAACAACAGTGACCCTGCCGTGATGCCCGGGAGCATCGTGCTGAGGAACACAGCAAGAATCGCAAGAGGCTTTGCCTAGAGTTCCAATCTGAATTCCTGTGATGCCAAAGAATATGGCTATTTTGCAGCATCTTCCGTGGGCACCCAAGAAGAAAATAGCAAACCATCTGCTGCTTCTGAGACAACGGTCAGGATTTTCTTCCTCCCAAATTGCTTCTGTAGCTGCCCATACATGGGAGATTAGAGGGAGCTGGTCGGGGCCAGGAGCCAGACCATCAGCAGCCTGGATTCTTACGTCGGCTGGGTCTTCACATACTTACTTGACCTTGGGTATGTGACCGAGACTTGTGTCTAAGCCTTATCGATAAAATGGGGATGATAGAGCTTGCCCTCATCTCCTCTCGTGGGTTCTGCAAGGAACAAACAGGGCCACTTATGTGAAAATTATGAAACACTGAGAGTGTTCGATTAAAAAGTATAATTTTTAAAATTTCCAGACATAAAGTACACATCCTCTGCAAAATTTTAAATTTGAATGGTCCTCATTTCAGAAGTGTGCTGCCTAGCTCTGTGGGACTGAATGAGGCAAAGGTGAAGTGCAGTAAGCCAAGGACTGAGTCTGACTTCCCAGTGTTTGGCAAGAAGACCCACAGAAGGTGGGAACTGTTTCCAGCTTCTCCAGTTGTCAACACACATGCCTGATGCCTTCCATTTTCCACAGCTTCAAATGGCTAGCTCTTGGTTCTAGTAATTTTCTGTGCGAAGTCTTAACCAGCTCTGTGGCTGACAAAGAGGAAGTCAGAATTAAAACCACAAACTTCAGTTTGATTCCATCCCCATTCATGTAAGGAAAACCAGACTAAAAAGGGGGGGGGGGGGGAGTGGATTTTTAAAATATCTATTAATGTCACTACCCTAGGCATTTTCTTTTTTTAATGTTTATTTATGTTAGAAAGAAAGAGAGCGTGAGCAGGGGAGGGGCAGAGAAAGAGGGAGACACAGAATGCAAAGCAGGCTTCATCAGCTTCATTGACTCTCCTGCAGTTACTCTGTGAGACAGACACAGCGGATCTCAGGATCCCCTTTTTTGCTGGTAATAAAACAACAGGTCAGAGAGATTAAACAGCATTCCCAGGACCATATAACCAGTCCATATCAAGACACCCAGAGGCCAGGGTGTCTGACTCAAGGTGCTACGTTCGGCCCACCACACTGCCTGGACAAAGAATCTCATTGCCAGCGAGGTGATGGGCCTCTCCTCATGCCCCTAGAGGCGGCACTGATATCTGACCTCAGAGGAGTAGAGGAAGCCTCCTTTCCCCTCCATCTTCTACTACGGGCATCATTTTACCACTCTCCATCTTCGAAGAATGGGAAAAAAACAAAAACAAAAAACAAAAAAAGAAAAAGGACAGAGTTTCTGCTTTCCAGACTCCTAGAACAGTCACCAACACATGGCTCTTAGCACCATGTTTATAACTTGTCCCTACAATTTTGCTATGGTGAAGCCAGAGCCCTGTAAACAGTGGCCTTAAAAGACACATGAGGATAACATGCTCAACATTAGAATGCCATACACCACCCTTATTCAAGGAAGTCGTGTCTGACAAAATGGTCCTGAAGTGTGATAACAAGGTCAAAGTCTGACTCTGTAGGAGTACCTCACCAAGGAAATTGGTATTTGAAAACCAATGATCTGACCTGTGACCTTCTACAATTAGTATGCAGTTGGTTATGCACCACTGCTATGCAAGCATGTCTGTCCACCCAAGTATCTGCTTTTCTGGAGAAAGTTCTCAGCGAAGAGACACAATTCAGACTCCATTTAAGTTCTGTGAATCAAAGAAAGAGAATATCTGCGAAGCATGGAGGTTTGAACAGCAGCATGCATTCATTCATCATCTAAGGCGTCCTCTGATGTACAAGCACCTTTCATACCACACATCCTGGCTCATCCAGGGTAGACCCAGGATACACCTGCTGTCCTGATGTAATTACTGATAGCATCTGCATTTCTACCTCAGGAGTAGCCCACTGCGGATAATTTATCATAGGTTTACCTTACATATTAATATTCTCTCTGCTATGCCTTCTTCACATTAACGAAACAGTGATAGCATTAAGTGATGAAGTGGATACTCTGATCGTATTTTTGTAGTTTTGATTTACCCTGCCACACATTAAAAAACAGACAATAATATATAATAAAGTAGGATCCAGGAGGTCTAAATTCAAGGCTTTACTATGACATGAAATTACATGCAATTAGACTGTTGATGAACCGTTCAGTGCTTACTTTTCTCACTTAAAGAATTAGGAGCTTAGATCCATGATCTATTAGACCACCTCAGTTGTAAAATGTATCAGTTGATGTTAGTTGACACCAGTTAGTCCTCACATTATTTTGCCAATAGATAAGTAAAACATGTTTGTTTGTTTTTTTTTTAAACAAAAGGTCCTTGGTATGTATGTGACAAGTGGTCAGACCTGAGTGAAGTGGAAAAGCTTGAGGTTTTGTTGACACTACAGAAATTCAGATTTATGTAATCTTCTTCTTTTTCTTCTGCAGTTTCTGTTTCTATTCTTGTTCTTCTCTCTTGCCTTTATTCTATGGCCTTGATGTCAAGGTGCCTCTTCAGGTAAGATTTCATTTAATTCTCAAAATGTGGTTCTAAGAGGTGTTTGATCAGAAGGATGCTGTATACGGTTACTAGTAATGCCCATGTTTGTTTGGTTTAAAAAAAAAACACAAATACATTTGGTTTGGTTAGCTTAAATGCCATAAAATGAGAAACAGATCACCTGGAACTAACATAACGTTGTGTATCAACTGTGCTTCAATTAAAAAAAAATAATTAAAGTAAAAAAAGTGAGAAATAGATCCAGTCCATATGGGTGATTTTTTAAAAATTTTTTAAATGTTTTTATTTGTTTTTGAGACAGAGAGAGACAGAGCATGAGCAGGGGAGGGGCAGAGAGAGGGGGAGACACAGATTCCGAAGCAGGCTCCAGGCTCTGAGCTGTCAGCACAGAGCCCCATGCGGGGCTCGAACTCACAGACTGTGAGATTATGACCTGAGCTGAAGTCGGATGCCGAACCGACTGAGCCAACCAGGGGTCCCCCATTTGGGTGATTATTAAAAAAAATAAAGCAACCACCAAATATGGAAATCAAGAATATTGTTCTAGTTAACTGTGTTGCTTTGGGAAGTCATGGTGTTTATGGGGCTTAGTATTCTCATCAGTCTTTTAATATATGGAAGGATTTGCTTCCCTCTTTGCAAAATGAAGAAATATCAGTATATTTTTAGTATCTCATCCAGCTTGAAAATTCTGATTCTGTAAACCTAACAAGCTAAAAATGGCTGATTATTTTTAACCCCTTCTCCCAGTCTGATTTCATCAGAATTCAGGAAAGCAGGCTATTAAGTGAAATTGGATCTTCTTTTCAAGTAAGCTAACTTTCAGTGCCCATATAGAAAAACGAGAGCTTTATTACTTCTCAATGATCAAGTCTGTGTCTCACGAATACATGTATAAATAATCTTAGACACTGATTCCTAAAGCTATGAAAAATACAGGTTCCAAGTCCTTACCTCCCAACTCAGTGGATCAGGTTACTGGAGGTGGAGGTGAGATGGAGGGGTGGGAGAGGTGGAAAGCAAGGACCAGTCTGTGTTTCTAACAGGCATACCAGGTGAGTCTGATGTCTCTCCGGGTACAGAAACTGCACCTCGTAATAGCATTATTTAAAAATGAGCAAGGGCCAGGTGCTCTTCTAAATCCATACGTCATGGTCTGTGTCCACTTTGATTTTCCTCTTAAGTTCCATTACACAGGGATCTTCCCTGGGCCTCATGTTATTCAACATTTTCTATAGCAAGTTGAAAAATAGAGAAGAGACACTTTCTCTCCATGGGTATCAACCCTGTTACCTACGTGAGGAACCGACAAGCAAAAGTACATTAGCATGGCCTGATACAAGGAAGCAGTTAAGCATATATGCCCAGAAAGTTTATGTCCTCATATAACCAACCTTCTGGCTTTATGCTTTCTTCCAAAAGAGTTTCTGTTCAGCCTGCCAGCCATCCTTTGTCTGCCAAGAAGGATGGTAATCCTGCAGAACATAGGAAAAAGACTGTGTCTCTTAAATTGAATGAAAATGTAAGGTGAAATGGGTGAGATTTTCTAGGACGAGGTAGGAATGGCCAGAGCATCAGAAAACGAATAGCCCTCCCCCACCAAGAATAATAAAGAAACAGGACACAAGTACTATGTGGTAATTAAGGGGAGAAAAATCAAAACTCATCAATACTAGTCAGAAAATGGGTAGGTTCGAACAGTCACATCATTAATGGCTTACCCTTACACGCCAGGGGCTGTTCTGAGCTATAGATACAGTAATCCTCAAAATGCCCCCTGTAAAGTAAGGGCTGCTTTTATTCCTTTCTTTACAGTTGGAGAAACAGTAGCACGGGAACTTCCAAGTCCGTAGAGCTACAATTGGCAAGATTAGTATTTGTACCCAGACCCTCACTCTAAAGGCTTTTAGCCACTTTTAAGCACCACGCTGCCTCCCAAAGGAGAGGGCATTACTGTCACTTTGTGAGCGCCATTTCTGTTTGTATATATAAGCAATCAGAGGTGTCTTCTGAAATGTGGGTGGTACTGCTGGGCTAGTGGGTTTTGAAATTACATTGTGCTCATCTCTCTACCTTTTCCCATTTTGTGTGACTCTTTGAGGGTTGTACAAGACTTAATTTGCTTTTCCTCCAGAGTAGCACATAACGGACACTTAGTAATTGTCTGTTGAATGAAAGATCATGATTATAAGTAATAAGGATATAGCAGATCAATGTGACAGGGAATCTGGGGAGTCTAAAATACGTATGGGAAAATGGCTGAGTAGTTTAGAGTTACAACTTCGAAGTTAGATATACTGTTAAATTTGGATCCTGCCATTTACAAGCTATGGCGTGGTAGCTTTAATCCACCTGAGATTAGGTTTCCTTGTCTGTAAAGTGGTTGTATTACCCACACCATGGTATTATAGTGAGAGAACTAAATGAGATTGTGCATATAAAGGACTAATTGCATCACTTGGAACATAGTTCAATCATCAGCAACTCTTAGCTGGTATTATTTTTAAAAGCTGGCTATCATGTTTACTGAATTTGTCAATATATAAGTTTGAAATTATAACCTCTAGCATTATCAAGTAGTTTACCACCTAAACCAGAACAAGTAGTTGCCGTTTCATCTCCTCTTTTCAGGGAGTAATCTAGATTTAAATAAGACATGCCTGGAAATTGATTAATGCCACTTTTATCTCCATAGCAGATGAGCTAGAAATAGGAAAAAAAAATCAGGGAGAAAAATGCTTGGCTTGTCTGCAGAGAGTAAAGGCATGCTACACACATAATCATAAAAATATTTTTCCTACTAAATTAAGGGTTTATATTCTGCTCTTAAACCCAAGACTAACTTAAAGTATATTTAAAGATATCCTCCTTAAAGTGAAGCGACTCATGCTTTTTTTCCCTTTAGCAATTACAATTACCTAAGTCATTTTTGTCAGTGATGATCTAGAAGCTGCTGAAGGCTCCCAAGAAGGCGCCCTTATTGCCTTACTGCTCTCAGTGGCTGCTAAGTAATGCAAGTCCGTGGATTATATTGGGACTTTTATCTTAAGGAGGGGAACCCCAGGTAGTTTTAGGAGATATCATCTGTCCATGCATTCTGTATATTTACTCGAAATAAGTAGGGTACCACAAATTCTTTCATATTAGTTATTTCGGGAGACAAAGGAAAGAAGAAAATGAGAGGAGTACAGAAATAGCTATCACTGGGTTGTTATATCCAGGTTACAATAACCCACTGAAAACCCTGTTCTTCTGAAGAGGGACAGTTTAATAAAGAACATAATAGAACCAGCTCTGTTCATTATGAAGTTTGGAAGACCAGACAGAAAACAGGTGATCATGATTCTTTGTCTACGTACTCTGGTTCCTTTTTTCTCTTTTTAATTTTTTTAAATGTTTATTTATTTTGAGAGAGAGAGAGACAGACAGACAGACAGAGACAAAGCACAAGCAGGGGAGGGGTGGCAGAGAGAGAGGGAAACACAGAATCTGAAGCAGGCTCCAGGGTCTGAGCTGTCAGCACAGAGCCCAACGCAGGGCTTAAACTCACGAACCACGAGATCATGACCTGAGCCGAAGTTGGAAGAGTAACCGACTGAGCCACCCAGGCACCCGTACCCTGGTTCCTTTTTAATGATTCCTGTGTCAGCCATGAACTCTTGAACCTGATAGCTCTGTATTTTCACTTCCTGTCTAGTAACATAAAACATATTAAAAGTCACATAATACTGTATTATTGTTCTGATCCAAAAAAAAAAAAAAAAAAACCTTTAAAAATATATACTGCAGTATAAGAACAGCCACAGGTCATTAGTTACAAATTCTCCATTAAAATATGCAAATGTTCATTTCTTATTTATAATTTTCAGTCTCTCCTCCCACCAAGGCCTGCAGGTAGCCTGTGGAAAACAGATGGCACCAGGAACTCTACTATATTTATTGTTTCAAATAAAGAATTTCGCTCCTTATTCTTTTATATTGGTAGGACAGGTCTGTAAGATGAATCATTGTATGCCAGTTAATCAGTCTTTCTTTATGTAGATGTATCTATTAGCCTTCATCTAGTCATATTAAGAATGTTTCCCTATCTGTCTTACATAGACTATTAAGAAAGCGTAGATAGGGCTTATGCTTTATCTTTGTATCTTCAATGTCTACAACAGTGTCTTATACATACTAGGTGCTAAATACATTTTACGTTGACATATGGACAAAAGGGTAGACAGATGAATGAGTAAATAGTTGGGTAAATTGAAAGCAGATTTATGACATGTTCGGTTGTAGCCCTTGATAGCATAGTAGTGTAATACAAAGATAAGTGTGTGATTTGTTCTTTATATGTCATTGGAGAATAACCTCAAGAATAAGTGAACAAAGGAAAGGATACATGAACAAATACCCCAACTTCCTAGTGGGGATACCCTACTAACTCAGTTCATTGTTTCTCCAGACACTCTTATAACTCACTCTCCACACAGCCACTGAGTCCGTTTTAGGAAACAAATCTAATCATGCCCCATTCCTGGGAAAGTATCATTATTAGGGGGAAATCCCAATTCCTTCATGTGGCCAACAGAGCCCTGTGTGATCTCACTGCAGACGGTCTCTTTGGGCTTTTTCTTGCTCTAGGATCTCCCTTGATGAGTCTTGCTCCCTTCTGCCTGCCACAGGGGTTTGCCCACACAGTCTTTGTGTGCATGGTACTTTCAACCCTGCTTTTTCTAGTAAACACCTACTCACTCATCCTTCAGAACTCAGCTCACTTGTGATTCCTGCAGGGAAATCTTCCTTGATTTCACTCCCAGCAACATTTCACGTGCATTTGGCTTGTTTTGGTTGTTGTTATTGTTGTTGCTGTTTTTAATTAATAATGCCTCTCTCCCTCATTGTATATAGGTTCATGAAGGCAGGGACCATACATGTTTTCTTCATCCTTGTAACCCCAATACCCAGATAGTGCCTAGCTTATAGTTGGCCATCAATAAATACTTCTTTTTTATTATTTTTATCTTTATTTTTATTTGCTTGAGTTTATATACTTATTTTGAGAGAAACAAAGAAGGGGTACACAAGCAGGGGAGGGGCAGAGAGACAGAGGGAGTGAGAATCCCGAGCAGGCTCCTTGCCATCAGCACAGAGCCCGATGCAGGGCTTGAACTCACAAACCATGAGGTCATGACCTGAGCCGAGGTCAAGAGTTGGGCGCTTAACAAACTGTGCTACCAGGTGCCCCAATCAATAAATACTTCTTAATGGTAGTGATGATATTATGGTAAGGAAGAGGAAGAGGTTATCTCTTTTGTGGTTGAAAGAGTACACTTCATATCTATTGTATTTAATAGAGTGATTCTACAAAATAAATACTATTATACTTCTCTAAACATTAATTTCTTAATATAAAAAATTAGCAAGTATTAGCATCTACTATTTTCCTAAGGATTAACTGATGTTATATAAGTAAAGCAACCAATATAGTACCTGGCACATAGAAAGACTCATTAAAAGCCAACTTCCTAGGACATAGCAAGCATTCTGTCCTGGATCATGCATTATGAGACATACTTGCATCTACTTGGGCCACATGTTTCCCACACCATGGTCAACTATTTAATATCCATTTGTACTGCCCATCTCAGTGTAAAATCAGGGACTCAGGGAAGCCTCCCCTGATCTTCTGACTTCAGTTACATTTCATTCAATATTTCCTGCCTTTCTCATGGGGCAGTTTCCTCATCTGTAAAATGGAGGCAATAATAAGAGCTATCTTTTATTGAATATTCTACCATATGATAAACTGTATATGAGGACTGATGGAATGCAAGGTGTCATGAAGGTCCTTAGGGGTCTGGATGGTACAGTTGGTTGGGTCATGGTGACCTTTATAGAGACACAGGAAGCAGGAAGAGGGCGTGACTGCTGTCCAGGATTTACAGTTACTTGTGATAACTAGAGATCAGGATGTGGCTACAGTTTGTTAATCAATACGCCTCTAACTATGTGGCCCGCAAATTAGGATCTAAATTACCTTCTAGCAGTTAGAAAACCCTCAAGAATGGTGAACATAAGTAGTCTGCCGATTGGACCCGACTAATATTCGCTAAGTGTCATCTATGAATCAACTGGCATGGTGGGTACTTGGATACTAGAGTCACAGGTCAGAAGTGACATCACTGTGCTCATTCCATTCACTTAGAGTCTGGTGGCAGGTAGTAAATTCTCAGAAATGATAGCTGCAATCGCTATTTTACAGAGGAGGAAACTAAAGCTCACTGAAATTAAGGAACCCACTGAAAAGAATCCTTGAGGTTCTGTAATATCAGCTTTCAGAACCAAGATGAATTTATATTCTATACAGTTTGAGTTATAGTGTACTGACCTTTAGTTGACTGAAAATTGGTCATCGATGGCTAGTGCTTCATGTATTCGGAATGCCCGTTTGAATAAATGTGGCTTTGCTCCTAGTTCCTTTACAGATACTCACTGTACAGAAATTTAGTATTCTGGGAAACTACAAGCCCCCTTTTTTTTTTAAACCAACATGTTTTTATTCAAATGATGGGCTTTTCTTCAGTTGTGACAGGCAGAAATGATGCCTGTGTGTTTTGAAACAGAATTTAGGATTTATCTCTGAGAATGTATAAATTGAAAGTTTGTAAGTAAAAGACTTTCTATGTTTACATATTTATTTTATATACACACATACATATACTATATACATATAGTATATATATTTGTATACATATAGTATATTTGTATATATATTATATAGAAACAGGCCAGGTTCTTAAATAGTACATGATAGCATGTCCTCTGTGCTGTCTTTGCCTGTTTGGAGGAAGAGATTATTATGTCCTTAACTTCTAACCAACTAAAAACCCAGACATAGAGACTTAAAGAGGAATAGGGATAGGAATCCTAATTGGCATAGTCCAGGGACGTACCTCTTTCAGGAAGATCACTGGAGCCAATGAAGAAACACTGTATGGCATAGTTCCCAGGTCAGGACCTCAGGGTGGAGACCATCTGGTACTGGATACAATTGTTGAGGAGGAAGTGTGACATAAAAGTAAGTCATTGAAGGGCATAGACAGACCTGCTTTTTAAAATCTTACATTTATATTTGGGGATATAATTCATTAGAGCTTCTTAAGGTATTGTCTTAGAAGGCCACAGAAGAAAAGGCAACAATCATAATTGCTAATATGTCAGGCCACTTATTATGAAACAAGAACTGTTAATTGCTTTCTGTGCATTATGTTGCAATAACCCTGAAAATAGATCATTCTGTTTTCTCACTTAAAATCAAAGTAATTAAGCTTAGAAACTTCATTGATGTAACTTAAAATCGTAGAGCTCAAAGAGGTGGTAAATAATTTTTTTTTTCTTTAGAAAAAAAAAAGAGCTTTTTTCCGGTTTCAGCCATGGACAGAAATGATGATTAAAGAATTTTCCCTTGTTTTACAGAGTAACCGAAAACATGGATAAGACCCCAGAAAGGCAAATGCCTCTAAACCTTCAAAGATGGCAGAAATGTTTACAACAGTGAGAGGGAGATCAAATGCTAAGAACTACCCTGTAGCCAGGACTACAACTGTGTATTTTAAAGCCATTATTCAAGGTTTCTTACTTGACAGTTCCTACATGACCCTGTTGAAAATCTACAATATATGCTGCATTTAATGAAACATGTATATGTCAAACCAGAAGAGAAGAAGTATAAACATATATTGTGTAAAGAAAAAAAATCAGCAATGGAAACAGTTTCAGCAGATCAAGGAAAGATGTGTCTTGGGCATGGAACCAAAGTTACAAAGAAACATTCTACCCCTGCTGTGCAGGGGAATCATTTTAATGTAACAATACACCCCATGGAAACTCTAGTCCCGAAATAAACATTTTAAAAAATCAAAACAAACAAACAAAAAACAAGGGAGGGTGGGGAATGAAGCACGAGGAATACCTATGAGGAGCTATTTACAATAAAATGTTTCATTTGAAAAGTCTGGTTTCTTACTACAGGGATTTGCTTTTTGTCTTTATTGTTGTTTAAAACTCAGGAACAGAGACATCTACAGTGTGAATGGGAAGAAAAGCAGTCTCCCGTTGGTCTTTCTGCAAAAGGTGAAGCTTGTGGAATGCATTCCACAGATGACAGAGGATCACAGTGAGCCCCAACTAAACTGGCAACGAGGCGAGGCAAAGGACCTCGGCAAATGTAACATAATAAAAGCAGATCTGATGCTTCCCTGGCCTTCTGTCACATCTGTGTTCCTCCACGAACAGACTGATCTCATTGCTATCGAAAATTAAGAAGACGATGCTCTAAATCACAAGCTCCCTGACGTAGTTCTTTTTCGAATGCCAACGTCTATAGGGAACACGGGCCAGAGAGCATCTTTGAATCCATTTCTAAAATACCGGTTTTCAAATGGCTGCTTAAAATGCCTGCAAATAAATATGTTATACGATTTGAGTAAAAACACACAATAGAGGCGATAAGTAAACTTCTACCAACAGTTGAGTTTGCCACAGAGATGTGAATATTAAATAAAATGATGATTATTTTTTAAAGTATCCTGATATGCCTAGAGCATTCTGACCTCTTGTCATTTAGACTGATAACATTTTTTCCCCCAGAGAGCTGACCACAGCAAGACAGCTCTACTTTTTTTATACAGAAGCAACATATGTTATGATAAGGTCATTTTCTACCAGAGGCAATTAGAAGACTGGTACTTTTCCTAAGTTATGTAATACTTAGTCTTGGATTCAGCTCTGAGAGCCAATAAATGTTCCTGAAACCTAATTTTACACCTCATTGTCTGTAGATAACAAAACAGCCTCAATTTTTCAAATTGTCAAGGTTTTATTTACAGGGCTAGATCTCCCATGCCTAAAGAATGTGTGGGGAACCAGAAACTCTTTCTATGAAATGCTACACAAATCCTTCCAGACATGAGTTCAGTATCTTATTCTTTGGTTTTAGCACTGGCATTTTCAAAGCCAGAACAATAACTGAAGAATAGGCAAGAAAGGCTAGAATGCTGGGGTCCCACTTTTTGTCCTTATATTTACTGCTGATCCAGGTATCTTTGGCCCAGTCACTTAACCTCTCTGTGCCTCAGTTTCCTCATCTGCAAAATGAGGTTAAATGCTTTTTCATAAAGTTGTTTTTTTTTTTTTTGCAATTCTCGAACAAGAGGTGCTTAAAGTAGCACAAAGTGCTTTGTAAAATTATGACTGCTGTATTATTTGACTTTCTTATATTGTTGAGAAAGAGTCCCCTGTGTCATAAAATAGTGCTTCCATCTGGTTAAATCTAAGCACTGCAGCACTGAAGCTTTCCCATCAAACTACCTGGGATATTGCTAGCAATAAAGGTTGAGAGATCCAGAGCCAGGATCTCTGATAACCTATAGTAAATAGATCATCTCATGCTTTTGAACAAGATAGAAGAATATCATCTCACTGATAAGCATCTCCTAGCTCTCTTTATTGCATATGCATGCCATGATACCAAACTTCACTTTTATCTTAGGAGAGCCAACTATGAAATTAAGGCTTGGAGTAAACCGATAGTTATCACATAATTAGTCTGATTATCCCTTTAATTTTGGGGAGATGTACAGTAATATATCCTACTGGGAATATACAAAATATCCTTCTGCTGGATTCTGTATTCAACTAGGTAGTTTCTACGCTAAATATGAACAGCACATTCATTGTGCAGACAATGTAAAAGAAGGTGCCACTACCGTCTGTGACCCAGCCCTTTCAAGTCTCAAAATATATGGAGGAGGATAAATTATTCTTCCCAGTCTTTGACTTCTGTCTTCCGTTGCTCTTTATTGGCCATTCCAGGGTCCATCTGAGCAAATTCATACTCCATCTGCTATATCATACCTACTTTCTTTCTCTTCATCTTGCTTTTTCCACCAAGAAACTTTATATTAAATTTTATATCTAAACACTGACTTTGGTTTAAATGATCAGAAACATTTGTAAACTAGTGTGGCTTGATCATGTACCTTATCTGTTATAAATCTGATTGTATCACACACACATTAAATCATACAAGAACAATACAGGTAGGATGACCATCTAAGCAGCTTTTGATGTTTTTAGGGTGAATGCAAAAGGAGAGATTCTTTGTTTAACATTCAAGAGATGAGCAAAGTTCTCTAGATTTTAGGCTAAATGGTGATATTTTACCAAGTCTTACTTCTGATCCTCATAATTAACATATCTTTGAATGAGGCTGAATATTTTGGTAGGTACATCTCTCTGTTACTCAACAATTACAAAAAATTTAACAAAATTGTAAATGTGTGTTTCACTCATGGATCCACAGAAATGAATTATATTTAAATGAATGCTTCCCTTGCAGATAATGTTTAGCAACAGTAAAGAGTGTCTCATTAGTAATGAAGAGGCTTACTGTGGCTGAACTTCTTAAAGAGAGTACATAATCCCCACTTTGATCTTTAATTTCTGCATCTTGACTATCCTGACACATTTGGCCAACGAGTTAGTAACAGAACAGCGTTCTTCAGGGCTCATTTGCCTAATCTTTCTTAACAAAGTATTCATCTCTTGGAAAATTAAACATAACTTATAATATTAAAAAATAGTTTGCCCTAAAATGAAAGTCCCACTCTGGCACAGTTATTCATGGCAGGAAAATTTTCATGAGGAAGGAAAAACAAAATCAAAAATTATTTGGCTATACTAGAAAGCATCTATTACTAATTTGACTGTCTAACCTTTTTTTTTTGGTCACCCACATTTTATTTTAGGAAACACTAGAATGTGCTGAAAATAAGTATCAGATCCCTTTTAACCTATGTCATATAAATGAAATCATTGCCAATAGGGAGGTTGTAGAGGTGGAAGAATAAATTTTGCTTTGATCTTTCTGCCATTCACAAATAAGCGTTCACATAGGTTGCCTGATTCTTCAGGAGGATAGAAATGATGTAGAGGGCTCATCAGTCATCGCTGGAGTAGAAAGGGGACATTCATTCTCTGGTAATATAGAAGATACAATTTTGCCAAATAATTTTTGCTACAGTATTTTTTGCAACTAGTTTTTGTTTAAATCTTTGATAAACTTGTTCCTTTTTGCGTATTTATTGTCGCCTTTTTCTGTAAACCCACTGTGTGATTCACATGTTGAATGTCTTCAATGTAATTCAAAAGTTCATTGTTTCAAAATGAAGTGTTTTTTAAAAACTGCCTAGGTTTTCATGGGAGCTGTAAAAATAATATTTATAATTTGTGTTGATGTTTAAATAATTGGATCATGTGTGTTATGTTACACCGAAATAGATGGACAGCATAGCCATTTTATTTTCTAAATATTGCATTTTTTTGATCTGTCAAAGAGTGGCACTATATATGTACATATATACACATATATACAGTATACGTATGGTGTATGTATACAACACATTATCTACTATATTGAAAAAGCTCAATATAACATCTGAGAGATCAGTAATCAAAGCAAACCTTAGACGATTATTTATGTCATGAGTTCATGCTTTCAGGATGGGCCCGAGCCTTTCCTTAAGTGGACTTCTCCTTTCTAAAAGGAAAAACAGTAGGTCACAAGGTCTTAAAGGACAAAAGCTTCCATTCTGTTCAACCGCCTTGTCACTTCTATATAATATATTACCTTGAGACTGAATTTCAGGTGTATTGGCAAGAGGATTCAGACATAACAGAAGGGTGGAGTTGATCCTGTGATTTCATTTTAGTACTGGGCCGGGCAGATTCACATTCCTTTGTTGCCTTTAATTTGGTAGTTCAGTTCTTCCTAAAGAAACCTCTTGTTGAAGGTCCAAGTCCAATGTTTAATCAAGTTACTAAAGATCTACTTCAAGGAGCAATGTGACAAAAATAGAAGGATTATAATTTGCTATATTCAACCTAATGTATCATACTCAGAGATGCAGGTGACCGACTGGGTGAAGTTCCCTGATTTTGTATTTGTGTTTTCTCATTGAGATCTTTGCATCTGTGCTTGTATTTCCATCCTTGTTATATCAAAGTTCTGTAGGATGGAGGTGGTGTAGCTAAAGAAGTTTGTGTCCAACTTTGCCTACAATCAAGATTCTACAAACTTGCTAAAGTGTGGGTGATGCAATTTCCCAAAAGCACATCCTCAGCATCCAATAGTAACAGCAATCACTTACCTTTGATTGACATCTCACAAAATGTGCCTATTTTTTCCCCATTAACTATAGTAACTTCTTACAATGAGACAGATCAAAATCCAAACACTTTTATAAATATGTACATATATGCGCATATATATTCTGTACATAGTATGATGGTGTGAGCACTTACTAGATGTGTACTTCTGTCCTAGGACTGAGGACTTCAGGAAGGGGTTTTTCTGATGCTGCTAGGTAACTCATATTTTGGGTTAGCATCTGGTGTCTGTGCTCTCCTCCTTCCCTGCCTCTTCTCCTTCCTCCCCTACCTTCAGTTCACTATCACGATTCCCTGTTGTTGACTGAGGCAAAGAACTACTGATTGGTTTTCCAATTACTCAGGCCGGGAACCAGCCTTGTAGTGATGCCACTGGTTTTCTAGAAAGAGCAACAGAAAGTCCAGTATGATCTACAGCATTAATATTATCCCACAGTCCCATTATTTTTTCAGCTAAAAATCTCGTTCCAAGAAGGGTTTATGCGTGTTTTAACCTTCAAGATACAATTCTTTGGGGACTCAAGTAGAGAGCCAGTGTATTTGAATACATGATTCCCCAGATGCCTACTGTACTAATGTGGCCAGGGGACCAATTTCTCAGAGCTTTCATCCAATCAACTGCCTCATTTGGGGTTCTTTATCTCCATCTCATTAGCATGACTCCATATATTGGTTCAGTGCTTGTTTATTAATGCGAGAGAAATATAAATTGACTGAGTTTCACCAGGATGATCCCTCTGAAGTACACTGAACATGTACATGTAATGTATGTATTACCGTAGAGATGGGAATCAATTTATTGTATGTAAAGTTTTATGAATGGTTATTTTATAATTTATGTATTTAATATAGGAATCAATGAGCTCTGGTGTTTTAGTTTATATAAAAATAAAACAAGCTGCATTTTTTAAAACTTTATCTTGCATCGTTCATAGGTTTTTGTTTTTGTCTTGTTGTGCTTAACTGTATTTTGAAAAACAGGTTCAAACAAATCAGAGCTATCGGTATAATGACAGTGATCAAGGATAGGAAACATTTTTCTCCTCATGTGTTCACTCTGAATTTTTATTGCACCTGTCAGGAGCACTGTGGTGAAGAATCGAAGGCAGAATTTACACTTCTGAGGAGGGAACAATGATCATTCAGCATGCCTGCTCTGAGTGTAACTTGGGAGAGAATCTTAACCGGTATTTGCCATCCTTATTCCAGATATTTCTTTTCCTTTATCCACCGCCTTTGTTCCCTATTGTACAGAGTCACTAGATGTAGCAAGTTAACAAGTATGTATTATGTGAGCATCCATTATGTACCCATCCTTATGGCCTGGTATGTATGGGGCTACCCTCAAAGAGCTTATAGTTTAATGTGGGAAACAACCCATGTATGCATCAAACAAAGAACCAAGATGGCACAATATGAGGTACAATTTTGTAGGTCATTGTTAAGAACCACTAAAACTAATAATGGTATTTGGGGGTGGGCTTCAAAAACCCCCTTTTTTCAGTTGTATTCCGTTATTTTTAACTGCAGCAAACTTTAGTTGACTTAAGTGCTTAAGCAAAAAGCATTGCTCATCAGTTCATTACAACCTTCTGTTACTCTTTTCTAGGAACCATCTGTGTGCCGTGTCAAACCATTAAAACAGAGAAAACTAAAACAAAGCCCCAGCCCTCAAGACATCACAATCTGCATTGTTTGCTGAAGGCTTACAACTGACTGAACCTCTTTGAGAAAGGTACCAAGCATGTCAATATTCTAGGAAATTGGCCGTTATTGTTATGGATCCTATCTAATTTTATAAATGAAAAGCTCTGTTTTGATGAACTTTAATTCTGATACATAACTCAACTATGCCATCATGTCAGCAACTCAACTGACTTCTCCTAGCTCATGAAGAGAGTACCCCACTGTCTCCTGGAGATAGTGCAGGGGATGGGAGACACTTCCTACTACAGTGCCTGGGAGATGAGTGAACATCTACACAGAGGGATCCCTCTGAGGATACAGCGCTGCCTCTTACCTCCAGGTGAGCAACTACAGTCACACAAGTGCAGATATTTAGACAAATGCTTGCCTACCTCCTGGCTAAAGATCTATGCCAAATGGCTGACGGAGCATGCTTATTTTATTTAAGGAACTTTGTAGTTACATATGGAATGTGAGGTTGAATTATGAAGGGTTTTTTGCTCACTCAAAATACTTCAAATAAAAATCTGTTTTTGACAAATACGTTCTATGTGAATATAGAACCTTTTGATCAAAAGGTTCAGTAACAAATAGTCACTGGTAATCTGTGCCTGTAATTACTCTAAAATTTTGAGAACAAGGGCCACTACATGTATGTTATCCATCTGAAGCTCCATATGACACTTTGTTTTTTTTAGAATTGAGGAGGAGGAGGAAAAACAAAACTAAATAAGAACCACCTCAGGAACAGAATTTTTATTCCTTTATAAAGACATAATTTACTGTGCAAATTATTTTACCCTACCTAGAAATGCACGAACAAATCTAAAATTTAATTATGGCATCCTATCAATTCTTTCTGTTTTTTTTACTTTATTGATTTTATTGTTTTGCCTTTAATTTAGCCTGTAATCTATACCACCTCACATCTATTTTTATACAGCACAGGATATAAATTGAAAAATTTTCAAATGCACATTAAATATTCTAAGAGCTACTATATGAAAGTATGTAGAAAAATATCTTAAATAAGAATAAGACAAAATGATGAGTGTGTATCTTTATAATTTCACCTTGGAGGGGTTTCAAACATGCTAGCTAGAAGGTAATTTGGGGCGCCTGAGTGGCTAGGTCAGTTGTGTGTCTGACTTCAGCTCAAGTCATGATCTCACAGTTTGTGAGTTCGAGAGCCCCGCATTGGGCTTGCGCAGCCCTGGATCCCTGTCCCCCTGGCTCTCTGTCCCTCCCCCACTCACGCTCTGTCTCAAAAATAAATAAACTTAAAAAAAAAGAAAGTTATTTGACCTCGGGGAAATGCAACAATTGATGAGAGTACACATGTATAGTCACAGACTTAGAGAAAGTTCATAAGGTGTGACCTATATTTTTTATTTCTGCTTTATAGAGAAGAAAAACCCAAAAATTAGGTTTTTGTCCTGTATACAAATTAACTTGTCTGGTTTCCAACCTACTGTCTTCAAATCAGCCTATCTTTTCCCATTCTTCAAACTTTTCATGAACCAGCTTAGTTGTTCTGCTGGTTTCTTCCTTCCTTCCTTCCTTCCTTCCTTCCTTCCTTCCTTCCTTCCTTTCCTTCCTTCTTTCTTTCTTTCTTTCTTTCTTTCTTTCTTTCTTTCTTTCCATCTTTCTTTTTTTAATTTGCATCCAAGTTAGTTAGCATATAGTACAATAATGATTACAGGAGCAGAACCCAGTGATTCATCATTTATACATAACACCCAGGGCTCATCCCAACAAGTGCCCTCCTTAATGCCCATCAGCCATTTGGCTCATCCCTCACCCACCTCCCCTCCAGCAGCCCTGTTTGTTCTATTTAAGGTTCTCTTATGGTTTGCTTCCATCTCTGTGTTTATTTTATATTTACATTCCACCCCCTATGTTCATCTGTTTTGTTTCTTAAATCGCAAATATGAGTGAAATCATATATTTGTCTTTCTGTGACTTATTTCACTTAGCACCATACACTCTAGTTCTGTCTACATTGTTGCAGATGGCAAGATTTCATTCTTTCGGATCGCCAACTAATACTCCATTGTATATATATATACCACATCTTCTTTATCCATTCATCTGTCAATGAGCATCTGGGGTCTTTCCATACTTTGGCTATTGTCGATAGTGCTGCTATAAACGTGGGGGTGCATGTGTCCCTTCGAAACAGCACACCTGTATCCCTTGGATAAATGCCTAGTAGTGCAATTGCTGGGTCGTAGGGTAGTTCTATTTTTAGCTTTTTGAGGAACCTCCATACTGTTTTCCAGAGTGGCTGTACCAGTTTGCATTCCCACCAGCAGTGCAAAAGAGATCCTTTTTCTCTGCATCCTTGCCAACATCTGTTGTTGCCTGAATTGTTAATGTTAGCCATTCTGACAGTGTGAGGTGGTATCTCATTGTGGTTTTGATTTGTATTTCCCTTATGATGAGTGATGTTGATTGGTTTCTTTAATTAATGAAGTACATAACATTTAGACATATGTTCATTTATTCTTATGAGAATAACTTTCTAAAGTTTATTTATTTCTTTTGAGAGAGAGTGTGCATGTATGGGACAGAAAGAGAGAGAGAGAGAGAGAGAGAGAGAGAGAGAGAGAGAGAGAGAATCCCAAGCAGGCTCTGCACTGTCCGTTGAAAGCCTGATGTGGGGCTCAAACTCCCAAACCATTGAGATCATGACCTGAACCAAAATCAGAAGTCGGGCACTTAATCAACTGAGCCACCCAGGTGCCCCGAGAATGACATTAAAAAAACTTTTTTTAATGTTTATTAAAAAAATTTTTTAATGTTTATTTTTGAGAGAGAGAGAGAGAGAGAGAGAGAGAGAGAGAGAGAGAGACCGAACACTAGTGGGGGAGGGGCAGAGAGCGAGAGAGGGACAGAATCAGAAGCAAGCTCCAGGCGCTGAGCTGTCAACACAGAGCCCGACACAGGGCTTGAAGTCATGAACTGCGAGATCACGATCTGAGCTGTAGTCAGACACTTAACTGACTGAGCCACCCAGACCCCCGAGAATGACATTTTTAACAATTTGATAAGAGTGTTTTTTCAAAAGGCATTTTAAGGGATATTGAGACAAGATATGGTCCTTGTTGTCAATGAACTTGTAGGAAAATAAGACAGATCAGGCCGAGAAACAATGAAACAGAAATCAATCCAGGATGATGAAAAGCCATGAGGATACCACAAACCAGTAAGTGTCCTGAGTTAATTTTTCATTCCAGAACTGCTCTTTCTCATGTTCCCCCAACTCAGTGAGAGATTCTAGATGAAATCATGGATCCATGGCCTTAATTCTCTCCTATTTTTCCCTGACCCTCAGCATCGAATCCTTCCCAAGTTCCAGTGAGCTTCGTTTTCCTACCTGTCTTCTGTTCTTCATCACTTCTATTAGGAGTTTCCACCTGAACTCCTGCAGCAGCTTCTTAGTTAAATTAACTGTCCAGTTATGCCGTCTTTAAATCTACACTACTGGGGCACCTCGTTGGCTCAGTCAGTGCAGCACAAGACTTGTGATCCTGGGGTGGTAAGTTCAAGCCCCACATTGGGCGTAGAGCTAAAACCATCTGATAAAAACACAATGAATATACCTACTTGTTTCCAGTTTGATTTAATGTGCAAATCAGACCAGGTTGTTCACATTAAAATCCTATCTTGGGGGCACCTGGGTGGTTCAGTTGGTTAAGTGTCTGACTTCGGCTCAGGTCATGATCTCACAGTTTGTGAGTTCAATCCCCACGTCAGGCCCTGTGCTGACAGCTCAGAGCCTGGAGGCTGATTCAGATTCTGTGTCTCCCTCTCTGCACCCCCCACCCCCTGACACTTGCACTCTGTCTCTCAAAAATAAATAAATGTTAAAAAAAATTTTTAAAAAATCCGTCTTGGGAGGTGCCTACATGGCTCAGTTGGTAAATATCTGACTTTTGATTTCAGCTCAGGTCATGATCTCATGGTTCATGAGATCAGGCCCCGAATCAGGCTGTGCACTGACAGTGAGGAGCCTGCTTGGGATTCTGTCTCTCCCTCCCTTTCTGACCACCCCCTCCTCACACATGCTCAGTCTCTCAGAATAAATAAATAAACTTTGAAAAATAAAATCCTTTCTTGGTTTCCCATGCCTTCCTTGGGTTAACTCTCAAATGCTTATTGAACTAAACACATGACATAAACCTGGGAGTGGGACCTGGGGTAAGACACTGCAGACAGCAGAAGGCTGCTATTTTATCTAACCAAACTCCAGAAAATAAGGCTCACATTGTCTCCTCAGCATGGCCATGTATGCCCTGGATAAATCCTATCCATAAAGACTCTGCTGAGCCATGATCTTCTTCGAGAGAATGAACAAAATAGCCTTTGTTCTTCCGAAGCATTAGTGTTAACCTAGCTTGTCATTTACCATGTATATTACTTGTTCTGTTTGACCCCCACCATACCCCCAATTAAATCTGAGTTATCTGAGGGCAGAGAATAAGCCTTTTCCAACTTTCGGTCCTGTGCATGTCACATAATTCCTACTACCTAGTCAAGTCTCACTAAATTATTCTGTTGTTTATGTATGGAACTATGGAGGGAGGAATCGCTTTTTGTTTGGATGATCAAAGGCTCCATGAAGGTGGAAATAGGTAAATTGGGCCATTTTTTGGAAAGTTATTTTGTTGTAGTTTCTGGGTTTTTCTTATTTCCTTATTTTTTCCATTTTTTTTTTCTTTTTCCCTCTTTTCCATTTGCAAGAAGAGTTTTATTCCGTAAAACAAAAGCTCTTCAAGGGTGCCTGGGTGGCTCAGTGGGTTAAGCATCTGTCTCTTGGTTTCTGCTCAGGCCATTATCTCACAATTCATGAGTTGAAGCCCCACATCAGGTTCTGTGCTGACAGTGCAAAGCCTGCTTGAGATTCTCTCCCTCCCCCACCCTGCCCTCCCCCCACCCCATCTCAAAAAAAAAAAAAAAAAATTAAAAAAAATTTTTTAAAAAGCTCTTAAAAAAAAAACTAAACAGAAAGCCACATTTCCCTGCTCGCTTCACCTTAACTCCCCCTGTATTTTACTATCTGACCACAGGAGGGGAGCATTTGTCCGGAAGCCCAGCAAAAAGTGTTAGCTCAAGGAAAATGTGAAGCAGATCTTAGGGAGTATTTTGTGTCCCTGGGTTTTGTGTTTCTCTTGCACACATCCATGGGAAAGCAGTAATCTAAATAGAAGCAATGCCTTGTCCACTCTCCTGATAGGGCTTTTCACCATCCTGGTGTTTATAGCCTTCCTTCATTTCAGGGAGCTGAGTTGTCTTCACCCAGGCAGCAAATTCATTTACAAACACAAAGGCTCAGAGAAACTTAGCGACCAATTACACAGTCTCCAAATATTCCAAACTCACTCAGACGCCAGACAAAAGGGGTCAAGGCAGTTCATCAGATTCACTCCCTAATTCTCCACCTCTGAAACAAGCCCTCCCTAGGGAGCAGACAAGGAAAGGTATGTTATTGTGTCTAGAGTTTCTTTATGTGAATGCACTTGAATTTTTTTAAATAACAGTATTATGTTTTAAATATCTTTGCCGAAACGTATTATGTTTCTTAAAGGAATTTTTGAAGAAAAAATTAGGGATTTGTCCTTAAAAAACATTTACCTCCCAAGAAGCATGAAAATACCAATAAGTTTTTGTTGTTTGCACAAAACATTGGCTAAATAAGCTTTTGTTCCACTAGTCTGCCCTTCTTAATCATAAACAGCATTTTGTATGTCTCTGTGTAATTGACAAAGGATCCCTGCTTCTTAGTACTGGCGTCCCCCTGCATGTATACGGGGCTGCGATGGGAAAGCACAGTTCAAAATGAGCCAGGACCTTCCATTTTTATTTTCTTTATTTATTTACTTATTTTTATTTTTGAGAGAGAGAGAGGAAGAACAAGGACCCAAAGTGGGATCCACACTGATAGGACAGAACCTGACACGGGCCTCCAACTTACCAACCGTGAGATCATGACCTGAGCCAAAGTCAGACGCTCAACCGACTGAGCCAGCCAGGGTCCCACCATTTTCTTTTATTTACTGATGAAATTAGGGGCACCTGGGTGGCTCAGTCGGTTAAGCGTCAGACTTCGGCTCAGGTAATGCTCTCACTGGTGGTGAGTTGGAGCCCCACTTCGGGCTGTTATCAGCGCTTTGGCTATCAAAAACCCACTTTGGATATTCTCTCCCCCTCTCTCTGCCCCTCCCCTCCTCATTCTCTCTCTCTCTCTCTCTCAAAAATAAAATAAAATAAAACAAAAATATTTTTAAAAAATAAGAGGAAGAAAGTAAAGCAGAGACCCAATCATGTTTGTCTTTTCTCTTTCTGACTTATTTATCTTTTCTTTCCTGCTATGAGAGGCATTTTATGTATAGAAGACCAACAGACTAGGCCCCAGTCCCACCTCTGCCACTAGGTATGTGTTATTCAGTGAGAGAATCATTCCAAGCCTCCCTTTCCTTTTTTATAAAATGGGATAATGAAATCATTTCCCTTGTTGAGCTGTTGTCAGAATTAAATGAGACATGTAGCAAGATTAGTACAGAAAATTTTAATGTATGACTGCTATATAAGGGCCCAGTCACTGGCAGTCTCCATAAATCAGATTTGTATTATTTGTTATGTTTGAAGTTCATTTGTTAGTGTAAAAGGAAAAAGTACACAGGATGATACGAGAGCACGAAATATGAAAGAACAGTAGTAAGACATCCCTGCCTTCGTGATCCTTCCCTAAATCCTGCCACTCAGGAAAAACACGCAACCAGAATATTGCAGAATAAACAGTGATTTATGCAGAGGAGCAAGCAGAAGCCTTCCTGCTTGGGCAGGGGTTATTAGGCTGTGGAGGGAGAGCAAACAATGGGCTGGACAAATCCCTGGCAACGTGTGAAGGACCCGGCGCTGCGGGGAAGCCTGTGCAATGACCTTGCAGTTCCCCCTTAGTACCACAGGGGGGCACTATAAGGACCTTCTGTGATCTTGTGCATCTGGAACTCCGATATCGCTGACAGTTTTTCTTTGTGTACATCATAAGGACAAGTTGCTTTCTTTCTTTTCTTTTTTTTTTTTAAGTTTATTTATTTGAGAGAGAGAGAACGCAGGAGGGGCAGAGAGAGCGAGAATCCCAAGCAGCCTGTGCACTACCAGCACAGAATCCCATGCGGGGCTCAAACCATGAGATCACACCCTGAGCCAAAACCAAGATTTGGATGCTTACCCGACTGAGCCACCCAGGCGCTCCGAGAACAGTTTTTAGATCTAGAAGAGATCTTAAGCATTTATTCATTTGTTTATTCATTCATTTTTTTTATTCCTTCATTTTTCAACATTTATTGAACAGCTACCATGTGGCAGGCATGCCTGTGTATAAATGAGAATACTTGTATGACTTGGCTGTTGGCAGAATTAATAAATAGCAGAGCCAAGACATTGCTCAGATATTCTGATTTCAAGTGTAGTGAACTTCCCCTAAAATATATATATAATTAATTCATACAATTAAGGCATCATATAATATATAATCCTATATAATAATATAATCATCAATATAACTAACATGTAATTATTTATATATTAAATGAATAACAACATACAGTGGCTGAGACTCTACCATATGTCAGGAATTTTTACGCATTTTTTTTCATATACTATATGGCCTCTAGACTGGTCTTGTGAGTCCCACTCTGTTCCCCATTAGCTCTATGACCTTAATTAACTTAATGGTGTGTCTGAGCCTCAATTTTCTCATTCATAAAATGGAAATAATACAACTTATTATGATAAGGGTTATGATAAGGATTAAATTAAAATGAAATAAAATAAAACATTAGTAAGCTATGTAAAATGTCCCATACATGGGGTACCTGGCTGGCTCAGTTGGTAGAGCATGTGACTCTTGATCTCGTGATCGTCAGTTCAAGCCCCATGCTGGATGTAGAAATTACCTAAAGAAATAAAACCTTCATTTAAAAAATGCCCCCTATAGGGTAGGGTTTCAATTATTATCATTCGTGCTCTTAACTTTACATTTACTAATGAAGATACTAACACATAAAATTTTGGTGATTTGTCGGTGTTTATTCAGCTAATAACTGGCTGAGTCAGAATTTGAACTCAGATCTACCTCTGAAGTTTGTGCTCACTGCACTATACTGTGCTGCCAGTGTGCTTTTTGTCTCCAAACAGTGATTAGGTCTTTGAGGTGAGAGAATATTTAATGCGCCCCACAGTGCCTGGCTTAGGCTATACATAAAACATGTTGGAGAGGAAAATTGTTCCTTTATCATCTAAGATTCTTTTGACTGGTTTAAGAGTTAAATTGATGTGAGACAGATTAATAGGAGAAAATCAAATTTAATTTATCAAAGGGTCATCACAAGAATATGAGGCCCACATACAACAGGCAACTGAGGCTTATATGCCCTTCAGAGGTAAGGAAAAGAGGGTGGAGATCTGAGACTTCAGGGGAAGGAAGACAATTCACAGAAAGATGAAAAAACATAAAGTTTCGGTAAACAAATGTTTGCTCGGCCTTATAGAAACAATTGGACATAGACAGAAATTTTAACATACTTTGCCAAGCTCCAATCTGTCGACCACACCTAGTTCATATTATACTGGGCTTAATCTGTAGTGATAGTTCCCTTTTTGAAACGGGAACTCTACCTAAACTCTTTTAGGTAGTTAGAGGGAAGGTCAGAGTTTCTTCTTAAATCTTCTGTGCCTTAAAAATAATCAGCCCAAAATAATCCACATGCCAAAGAGACACATTTGAGGTGGCAAATTTTGCTCCCCTCTACCAGTTAGTCTGTTAAATGAGCAGCATATGTAGACAAGGGGAGAATACAGAATAGGAAAGTTATATTTCTGTTTTTACTCTTTTGTGTGTGTGTATCTATAATTAATGTACTGGTAAAAAGGAAACCACAGACCCAAGATGGAGTCTCTTATGCTAGGCCATGTCACCAAACTGAGGCTTAATACCTAACCTAACTACAGTTTCAACCTCCCAGAGAAGTGTAGTCTTAACCCATCAGTCATAAATTTTCTGGTCAGCACCAGTGAGGTAATCTGTCCTGTGGACCCTCTCCATCCCCATCCCAACCCCTCAAAGGGGTTATGCATAAGACCCTCTGCTCTCCCCCTAAGGGAAAGTGACCTTGCCTGCAACAATCCTTCCTTTCCTGTTGCTACTAACTTCATTGCCCCACCCTTTCACCTATAAAAACCTTCCATATCGTACAACTTTTCGAAACTTCCTTCTGCCTGCCAGGTGGGATGGTGCCTGATTCATGAATCTCTTTATAAAGCCAATTAAATCTTCAAATTTACTCAGTTGAATTCTTCTTTAACAATCCTAAGAGTTAAGAAGAAACATAGCTAGTGTGTTAACTAAAGATGGAAGGATATTGTCTCTTCACTATAGAAAAGCTTGTGTATTCACACTGTTCTCTGCAAAGAATCACTTTGGCTTTTGACCTCTTTTGAAGTAGAAAACAAGGTTCTCCCCTCCATTCCTGTTCTCTCCCTTAACCAAGAGGGCCCAGTGACTCCCTGCTGCTCTACAGAGGGAAGGGTGGGACTGGGGGAGTGAAGTCAGGGCTGACCCTGAGTGTGGGTAAACCACGGCTGCCTGACCCGTTGCTCCTTCTACCCTCCTTACCTTTTCTGCTGCCTGTCTCTCACATGCCCTCAAACATTCTCATGGAGTTAAAAACAAATACATATTCGAGAAAGTCTCTGGGCAAAACAGAAGTGAGTTACCCAGCAAGGTGATATACTAAAGTAGAACAGAGAACCTTTTTTACTGGATTATCTAGCTGTTTTGTTTTACAGCCCTGAGGCGGGGGGGGGGGGGGGGGGGGGGGGGGGGGGGGGGGGGGAGCCCATCAGGCTTTGTCTTACAAGGGAATAAGGTTTTACAGAGAGACCCAGATGAAAGGAGGGATATGGGGAATTAGGATTAGCCAAGAAAAACTGTAAATGCCTTGTGATCAATGGTATGCTGGCAAGCAGGAAGAGACAGGAAGCCTTGATTTATACTCTTTGTAGATTTCTCTAAGATAAACATTTCTACCATGGCTGATTTCAAGCCACCAGTGACAAAATCCCAGAATATTTAACAATCGGCCTTCAGGGCTGGTACAAGCCAACTCAGGCACATCATCACCAGTAATTAAAGATAACTTCCTGCCATATGAGTGATAAGTGATATGATTTTTCAAAGTAGGTATGTGTTTATCCCTATGACGTACAATGTGCTCTGTACCCCACCCCACCCATAATAGTAGTGCTCACCGAGGAGTAAACAGAATTAAGATGGACAGTCACCACAAATCAGTACATGTGAAAACTGGTGATATCTGAATCAAGCCTGTAGTTTGTACTATACCAATGGTAATTTCCTGGTTTTGCCATTGCACTATGGTTATGTAAGTAGTTACCATAGGGAGAATCTAGATGGGACTTTGTATCAATTTTCCAACTTCGAGTTTATATTTTTTTTTTTTTTTAGGTTGGGGGAAAGACCCTCAAACAATATAGGCAAATAGATGATAATGAAATTTACCTACAAATTGTATCATTTGATCATCATTATCAATACAGGGATATCATCCTAGACATCTTTCTATGTAACTATACAGGTGGATGGGGAGACTTAGAGCTACTTTAGGGAAATGGAGTTCTATCATAGATCCTATTTTTAAATATCCGTAAATAATTATACTTGAATTTAACAAAAGAATCTGATATTAAACAATAAGAATCAGTGTGAACTTGACTTATCATGATGAGCACTGAGTAATGTATGGAATTGTGTATTATACACCTGAAAGTAATAAAACACTGTACATTAATTATACTGAAATTTAAAAACCAAATTAAAAAAAATAGCTTGAAATAAGTTTACTGTTACCACACACACACACACACACACACACACACACACACACACACACAAAATGATGTATCAAATTTCTTAAATGACCAGAGCCTGTGGGACCATTATTTTGGCCTTAAAATTAAGGCCCCTAAAATTATAACTTGAATTCTTTTTCCGTTTTCAAAGATAATACCACTAAAAAAGGAAGCTTTGAGAGAGCCAGCCCACTAAGCTTTCAGAAAAGAATGCAAAAAACACTAACCCTTCAAAACATCTTAGAATCTTTTTCTTTCATCTTAGAATCTTGACAACTGTTTTTTTCTGTATTTGACTCCTCCATTGGTTTCATAGCTAAAACTTTTAACTGTACTGTCCATTTTATATCTCTCAAGGCTACCAATACTGTAGTACAATATTAATGAAAAATAAGAAAAACATTTAATATTGGTGTTCTGTCACAGAATTCACTTTGCTCCATATTTCAATGAAATAATAAAATCATCTGACAGAGCAAACTTCATCATTTTGAAAGCTCTGCACACTTTTTACCTCCTTTGAATGTCATAGCAGCTCCATACAATACTCCAGGCTGATATTTTACTCCCACTTTACAAGTAGTGACAGTGAGGCTTTTTTTTAAAGTTTATTTATTTATTTTGAGAGAGACAGAGAGAGTATGAGTGAGGGGAAGGACAGAGAGAGAGGGAGAATCCCAAGTAGGTCCGTGTGGTCAGCACAGAGCCCAATGTGGGGCTCAAATTCACAAAATCGTGAGATCATGACCTGAACCAAAATCAAGAGTTATATGCTTAACCGACTAAGCCACCCAGGTGCCCCAACAAAGTAAACAACTTGCCTATGATCGTAGGAGTAAGTGGAGGGGCCATAGAGTTTTACCGATTTCTGGACCTTTATCTTTTGTATCACATGTTAACAGAGGCTTAGTATGACTTAAGGACCCTTAAAACTCCCAAATCGTAAATATAATTTAATACAGCTTTGTAGTATATCAAAAAATTAAAGCATGAAGTGAATTGAATCTTGTCAACTCCCCCCAAGGAAAAATATTTCAAATTTACTAAGAGGTCAGGAGGATTTTTATTTATTTTTATTTTTTACTTATTTATTTTTTTTTGTCAATATATGAAGTTTGTTGTCAAATTGGTTTCCATACAACACCCAGTGCTCATCTCAAAAGGTGCCCTCCTCAATACCCATCACCCACCCTCCCCTCCCTCCCACCCCCCCATCAACCCTCAGTTTGTTCTCAGTTTTTAGGAATCTCTTATGCTTTGGCCCTCTCCCACTCTAACCTCCTTTTTTTTTTTCCTTCCCCTCCCCCATGGGTTTCTGTTAAGTTTCTCAGGATCCACATAAGAGTGAAAACATATGGTATCTGTCTTTCTCTGTATGGTTTATTTCACTTAGCATAACACTCTCCAGTTCCATCCATGTTGCTACAAAGGGCCATATTTCATTCTTTCTCATTGCCACATAGTACTCCATTGTGTATATAAACCACAATTTCTTTATCCATTCATCAGTTGATGGACATTTAGGCTCTTTCCATAATTTGGCTATTGTTGAGAGTGCTGCCATAAACATTGGGGTACAGGTGCCCCTATGCATCAGTACTCAGGAGGATTTTCAAAAATCATATTAGTAGGTTATCTTATAGGGCAGGATCCAAGGAAATGGAACAGGGGACAAATAAATTTTATTTTGGATAGAGAAAATAATAATAATAGATAATAGTTTAAAGATATCATGGCACTGTGCTATGTATACTCACTGATCCTTTGAGGTAGACATAATTACTCTCCCAATTTTCTAATGAAGAAACTGAAGTCAAGGAGATCAAACAAGTAGGAAGTAACAAAGGAAATAGCAAAATAACAAAACATCTGAGATTTGAGCCCACGATTGTCTGACGCAAAACCCTACATTTTTAACCAGAGTGAGGCTATATTATAGTTGGTGGAGAACAGAGGGAGACCAAACAATCAAAACCCAAGACTAATTAAAGTACAACTGAAAAGAAGGAAGGTTGACCTTTGAGATTGTCTTGTATTCTCTGTCTCTTTATCCTTTTCCCCTTTTCCCCTCCAGTGACCCAAAGCCACTGGACTCTATTTTCTCTCATCCCTATCTGAAGTTGCTCTCTAAAAAGTGTCTGGATCTCATTTAAGATAAAGGATGAGTGACTCTTGACAGCTTTGAAAGTTGTTGCTCCTGGGGCTTTAGATCAGGCATTAGTTCATCCTTTGGAAGCTTAAATTGCTTAGTTCTCAGGAATTGGAGATTGGGGATAGAAAAAAACAACTCTAAAAAATATAGCATCCAATCAATTCATTTTTGATAAGAGTACCAGAACAGTTAAATAGAGGGGAAATATCTTTTTAACAGATGGTGCTGGAACAGCTGGATATCTGTATGCAAAAGAATGAATTTGGACCTCACACCCTAAACAAAAATTAATTCAAAATATATCATAGACCTAAATGTAAGAGCTAAAACTGTGAGACTCTTAGAAGGAAGGTGTAAATCTTCATACTCTTGGATTAGGCACCAAAATATGGCACTGATATGGATAAGGCACTGAAAGCATAAGCAAAAACAAAAATAGTTAAACTGAAGATGATCAAAATTCAAAACTTTTTTGCCTCAAAAGACACTCCCAAGAAAGTGAAGAGACAACCCACAGAATAAGAGAAAATTTGGAAAATCATATATCTGATAAGGGAGTTATAAAGAAACCTTTCAACTCAGTAATAAAAAATAACTCATTTAGAAAGTGAGCAAAGGATCTAACTAGTTCACTAAAGAAGATACATAAATGGCCAATAAAACACAAAAAGATGCTCACCATCACTAGACATCAGGGAAATGTAAATCACAATGGGTTACCACTTTATACCTGGTAGGATGACTCTAATCAAAAAGAAGAAGAAGAAGAAGAAGAAGAAGAAGAAGAAGAAGAAGAAGAAGAAGAAGAAGAGGAAGAAGAAAAACTGTTGGCAAGAACATGAAGAAAGTGGAGCATTTATACACTACTGGTGGGAGTGTAAATTGGTGCAGCCATTTTGGAAAAGTCTGCAATTCCTCAAATGGTTAAACATATAGTTACCATATAACCTAATGATTGTATCCCTTGGTGTATACCCAAGAGAATCGGTAACTTGTTCACATAAAAAAGTTCATATGAATATTCATAGCAGTATTATAAATAATAGCCAAAAAGTGGATCCACCCAAATATCTAGCAACTGATGAATGGATAAGTAAAATGTGATGTAACCATACATCGGAGCACTATTTGGCAATAATGAAGCAGTAATATATGCTACAACATGGATAGACCTTGTAAACATTAAGCTAAGTGAAAGAAGCCCATCAGAAAGGACCAAAAATTGTATGATTCCATTTATGTAAGAAGTCCAGGGGCACCAGGGTGGCTCAGTCGGTTCAGCATCCGACTTCGGCTCAGGTCAGGATCTCACTGTTCATGAGTTTGAGCCCCCCGTTGGTCTCTGTGCTGACAGCTCGGAGCCTGGAGCCTGCTTCAGATTCTGTGTCTCCTCTCTCTGTTCCTCCCCTGCTTGGGCTCTGTCTCTCTCTCTCTCAAAAATAAATAAAGACTTAAAAAAATGTTTTTAAAAGTCCAGAATAGGCAAATCTTTAGAGATGATAAATAGATTAGTGGTTACCTAGGGCTGAGGGTGGGATGGAAGTTTGGAGGGTGAGTGGTTAAAAAGCAAGGGGTTTCTTTGGGGATAATAAAAATACTCTAAAATTGTTATGGTGAGGGATGCAGTACTCTGTGAATAAACTAGGAGCCATTGAATTATTTTAAAAGTGTGAATTATATGGTATGTGAATTACAACTCAATAAGGCTATGCAAAATTGGCAATACAGCTGGTGGGAATACAAATTAAGACTATGATAAGATGTCACTCCATACCTATTAGAATGGTTAAAATGAAAAAATAGTGACAATACCAAATACCGTAAACATGTGGAGAAATGGGATCTTTCATCTAATGCTAGTAGAAATATAAAGTGGTATAGCCATTCTGGAAAAGAGTTGGATGCTTTCTTAAAACTATCCATGCACTTGCCATACAACCCAAAAACCTTGGGCATTTACTCCAGAGAAATGAAAACTTACATCCAAATGAATCCTGTACATTATTGTTCATAGCAGCTTTCTTTGCAATTTCCCAATAGTGAAAATCCTTTCAAAAGGACAATTTGCTTAAGCAAACTGTAGTACAGCCATATCATAGACTATTACTCAGCCATAAACGCTAGTGAGATACTGATATGGGTGCATGTCAAGGGCCTTGTGCTGAGTGAAAAATGAGTGAAATGAGTGAAAAACGAAAAAAACCTACTATATGAGTCTAATTATATAACATTCTCAGAACGTCAAAATTGTAGAGATGGGGAACAAGCTAATGGTTGCCAGGGATTAGCGACAGTGAAGGGATAGGGATGAGTGTAAGCCTGAAGGCAGAGCATGAGGAAAATCTGTGGTGATGAGCTAATTCTGTATCTTGAGTCAGGACTCCTTGCACCAACCTATACATGTAACAAATTACATGGAACTGTACCTTGTACCAATGCCATTTTTGTGACTTTGATATTGTGCTACAGTTAGATAAGATGTAATCATTGGAAAGAACTAGATGAAGTGTACCTGGGAACCTCTTTGTACTATCTTTACAACTTTCTATGGACTTATAATTATTCCAAAGTAAGAGGTTAAGTATATGCATGCGTGTATGTATGTATGCATGTATGTGCGTATATATGGCAATATACATAAATACATTGCCATATATACATGTATTTAGATACGACAATGCAGTTGGTAGATACTCAATAACTTATAATTAACCTATTTATTTAGGGTATATGTATAAATGTACGAGAAATGCAAGAGAATCCATTAAAATTAGGCACATTGCCCCTCAATCCTCTCAGATAACATCACCCAAGATAAGAACCAAGAGAAACGAGTCATCCTCTGAAGAAGTTAGAGGAACTTAGATGTTTTGTCTACACTGAAAATGTGTGCAGGGGCCCCTGGGTGGCTCAGTCGGTTAAGCTTCTGACTCATGGTTTTCAACTCAAGTGATGATCTCACGGTTCATGGGATCAAGCCCTGCATCAGGTTCTGTGCTGCTGGTGTGGAACCTCCTTGGGATTCTGTCTCTCTGCCCCTCCCTCCCTCTCTCTCTCTCTCTCTCTCTCTCTCTCTCAAAACAAATAAATCAACTTAAAAAAAAAAGAAAGAAAATGTATGCAAATAAATGATAACAAACATGACATGCTTCTTGAATTTTTCCAGCTTCTAAATGCTCATCATAATAGTGGATTTTAGTTTCTAAAGATATCTAAACTGTCGCCCCAGTCCCCTAGTCTGGAGGAAATGCTATGCTGCAGGAGCCATGATCTCATTTCCTTCCATAGCAATTTCCCCCTTTCAGGTTCTTGCCCATGTGAAATCCCCTCCTCATACACCCCATTGGGTAGTTGATTCCCAGTCTTGGAGTAAATTCAAAACTTGTGGTTCAGAACATGCCAGCAGCTGCCAGAAGAGTCCTAATCTTTCCGTTCCTGGACCATTGTGAGAAAGGGTTTGTAGCCAAGGTAATCAGAGACTGACTGAACTTCTCAACACAAACCAGACAGCCAGTGTGGAGGGTTCCCCCTCGGGCCTGGCTCAGCTTTTCATCCCCACAGACTACTTTCACAAGGTCTCAGCTATGTGAACCTCATCCCTCATTGGTCATTTCCCTCCCCTGCAGGAGTGGGGCAAAGCTCAGCAAACATGGCTGCCAGAAACAACTAGAACTCTATGTCTAAGGCCCTAGGGCCCACCAGGCCAGCATGGACTCAGTGAGGAAGGCTTCACTCACCATATTGGAACCCACTTAAAATCATCTTTTCACCTCTGATTATAATCCTTCAAGCCTTCCACACAACTTTGAACCCACCACCCAAACTTCCGGCTTTACTTCACATTGTCTATGTATTTTCTCATTTCCCAGAGAGACTCCTACAACACACGGCACTGTCCAATTACTAATGTTAACGTTATTACTGACATCACCTTTTCATAAAACCTTACTAGACTCTGAGAATTTATATACAGCATTTAACTTAATCATGGCAGCAACCTTAAAATTAGGCCCAATTGTTGTCCCGACTTTTGAAACAAACTGAAAACAATGTCAGGTCTGTATATTTCCAAAGTCCTTGCTTTTAATGTTGCCACCATACAGTCTCCCTGCTGGACAGAAGAGCTTATATTTCCATGGTCCATGTTGTGACCATGAGACACCTGGGCTTGAACCCAGCTAAGTGACTCTCTTGCTAAACAGAGCTTGCATGGCACACAGCCATCTGAGTTTCATTTCCTGAGTTGTGAAAATTGAGGATGAAGATAATGCCTGGTTCACTAAACTGTTGTAAGAGTTAAATGAGATAATGAAGCATTTAAAATATGCAGCATGATACCTGATTAACAGAAGACCCCAGTGAATGTCTGTTAAATGAATTAAGGATAAGCCTGCAGAAATTAGCATGAATAGAGGACGGAAGAGACACAGAAAATTCCAAACAATGACTAACAGGAGATCAGTAGGTATCGGCTGTGTGATGCAGCCAGAGACATTTGGAAAAGAAAGCCCAATGGCTCTCTTCCAATTCTGCTGGCTGTTCTGTCTGTAGGAGTTCAGTGCTAATGAGGCCACACCTTGTGAGCAGTTCACTTTATTTGATTCCATAGGCACCAATAACATCTTCAAGGCAGCCACTCAAAACACTGTTTTTGAGAGGGACTAATCCAAAAACACTTATATCTGAAGAGCTCTCTCGCTGTCTCTTCTGCTAGACAGAGGGATAACTTCCCACAGAAGGCAAAAGTCATAGGAGCACTGACTCATATCTGTGCTGGGCCCAGTGATTCCATGTCATTACCTTACCAGCTCTGGGACTTAAAGATTTTCCCTCCTAATAAAAGAGGGGAGAAAATAGGGAGAAACCTCCAAAAAGTAGTTTAGAAAGTCAAGTAGATTTTAAGCCAAAGAGTAAAAAGGATATATCTCCATTTTCAAAATTGTGCAAAATTTGATTCACACTCATGACACTGATCTTCTTTCTCTTATTTTGCTACATACTCATGAAACCTTTGTTACAGCACTAACCTCAGTATATGGACTGGTATTTGGGAATGTATATTATATTATACAGTATATTATTTTATTTCATAAAAACCCAGAAACAGTTATTATTTTTAGTTGACAGATGAAGAAACTAAGGAATATATAAAGAAATTTCCCAAGGCCCAATACATTAGACTGAGTGGGTGGGCTCAGACCCAAGAAGTTCAGAATTAGGAAGTTCTCATGATCTAGTGCCAGTGCCCTAAGAGATGCTAAATAATTCATGAAAACTTTGTCATAGCAAATTTTAATCCACAGTTATATAACTATAAATATGTTTTAAAAATTGAAATTTTCAGCAGCTATCTTTAGAGTTTTGCCACTCCCCCAAACCCCAAATTACATGTTTAGATAAATCTAAAAGTATGGCTACTCATTTGTTATAAGGATGGTATATTTTTTAAATGTTTATTTATTTGAGAGAGAGAGAGAGAGAGAAAGAGAGAGAGAGAGAGACCGCATGCGAGCAGGGAAGGGGCAGGGACAGAGGGAGACAGAGGATCCGAAGCGGGCTGATTCAGGGCTCAAACTCACCAACCATGAGATCATGACCTCACCTGAGGTCGGACGCATAACCAACTTAGCCACATAGATGCCCCATAAGGATAATATTTTAATCATTATATACTGTGCATGTGTGTGTATATACTTATATGTATTCTCTCAAACATATATATTTCTAAATATATACTCTGTCAAATATATATATTTATATATATACTTGAGAGACCATAGCTTCACCATTTTCTCTCTCCAGCTTCCTTCCTTGCCCCTCCTTCTTTTCCCCTGTCTAAAGCATACTCCATGACATTCTCAGTTCTACGTAATGCCCTGAACTTTCATACACTCTGTATACTACAGTAGGAAAGAGTTGGAGTGAGTAAAGTCTTAATATGTTTTTAGAAGCAAGTTGATAATGAAAATATCTTGGAAATGCCACTAATTAAAAGCCATACTTTACTGCAAGGTCCCAATATCATGATAAAGTACTTACCCCTGCTGGTTCTACCCATTAAGACTTCTTAGCTCCAGAGTCCTCAGAATTACTGTCCTTAATATCCACCACTTTAAAGCAACGCGTGGTGTCATCATATTTGTTGCAAACGACATTTTTTGATGGACTAGATGCCCTGCATGCAAACACCTGCTCTCATGGCATACATCTGGGTGAACCAGCTTCCAGCCAACCCCGTTCTTGGGAATAACCAGAGAGCAGAGCAACACAGACCTCTGTTTTTCAGGGTTTCAGTACGTGCACCCTTCTGTTTCCTGACTCCAAACAACCATAGAAACAACAACAGACACTTTATATTCAAATTTATTTGGTTAATGCTGGATTATGTTATTTTTATGCAGGTCTGCTCAGAGCCTCTATGGTACTGTTCATTAGGAATTGCCAAATATGCCGAGTTTTTCAAATACATTAAATGAAAGAGCCAACCCCCCCTTTTCTTTAACAGGGTTCAGAGAGATAATTTTAAAAAATCCTATACTATTATTATTCTGTGGGAATGTGGCTTCAGAACTTATGCTTGATCATCAGTGTGTAAACCAGTGTCGTTTACCTGACACCTTTCAGATTAGTAAAATCCTTACTAATGTTGCACCTAAAGTAAAAAGATAAGTTGCAGATGTCTTTATTCTCCAAAACCAAGTCCAATTCCCAATACTTGGGCTTGAAATATTCTATAATTTTTCCCTTTCCAGGACCCAGGGCCAGTGCTCTCCATATATCTATCTTTAGCTGTAATTATAAAAGTGAGAGTTTAATAAAAGCTCAAAATATGCCAATAAGCAAGCTACATACAATATTTCATGTAATCCTCTAGTCAATGCAATAAAATTACTATAATTATTGTCCCTATTTATAGACAAAGGATCTAAGTCTTGCTAGGTTGAGGCATTTTTCTTTTTTTAAAAAAAAAAATTTTTTTTAACGTTTATTTATTTTTGAGACAGAGAGAGACAGAGCATGAACGGGGGAGGGGCAGAGAGAGAGAGAGAGACAGAACTGGAAGCAGGCTCCAGGCTCCGAGCCATCAGCCCAGAGCCCAACACGGGGCTCGAACTTGTGGTCCGTGAGATGGTGACCTGAGCTGAAGTCGGACGCTCAACCGACTGAGCCACGCAGGCGCCCCGGTTGAGGCATTTTTCAAGATCACTTGCATAATTATTGGAACCAAGGCACACCGTTGCAGAGTCAGCATTCTTCAACACCCATTTCTTCTCTGTTGTATAAGTCTGAGCACCTACACGGTGTACCTCCTTGATACTTTATCAAGCCTGACCTTATAAAACACCTGCACCTGACTCTTGCCATTTCTGCAGCCCCAGCATCTGAAAAGTGTGTTGGAGGTTTCAACCCCACTTTTTTATTTGAATAGAGACAGAAAATCGTCAAAAGGATCAAGACATCTGCAAAAGGGCAAAGGGGACTGATTGGATGTCCCACCCCAGACAATAGCTGTGTCCATCTCATTCCTTTGTGAACGGCACCACACTTGAAGGATCCTCAGGGAACACAAAAGACTCATGAAAAGAGAAGAGCAGTCCAGCTGACTGATTAAAAGCCTTCTCTGTGTCCCGTCCCTTGGACTTGGACCCTAGTGAATACCATTTGTTTAAATAATGATCACAACATAATAGATATGATGAGGTTGCCAAGAGCCCGTCCATTCAACTCTGCTTGGCTAAGGGAAAAAAAGAAAGAAAAAGAAAGAATGAAAAAACCCACCCTGACGTGGCCATGACATGCTTCACTGGGCTCAGATTTCTCCAAACTGAAGTTTAAACTGGAATCCCAAGATCTATCACTTCTGAGGAATAAAGAAGTTGGCAGACAGACAGGACCTCCTCCCCCTCTCCAAACAAAACAAAACAACCCAAGTGGGGTGGAGAGGACTGGTAACTACTTAGGAGCAATTATCAGAGCAGGAGACCTTTGTGACACTCCCTTCCCGTTAGTCCCTGCAGCTGGGAGCAGGGTAGTAATGGCTGATGTATTCTGCACTGGCAGAAGTGTAAAATGGTAAAGAATAGGACCTTTGGTGTCTTTGGACTGAGCTTTAAAGCCTAGCTCTTCTTTGCTCAGATCATGTGCTCTTGATCAAATTAATATTTTTTCTCTGGGACTTGGTTTCCATAGTTGAAAAAGTGGAGAAAATACAACTGCTGAGTTCTATGCAAATTAAATGACTTACTGTATATTATCTAAGGACTGTGGAATGGAAAATTTTTGCTTGTCATAGGAAGCAGAATCACTACCATCAAAACCATGGAGGATGCATGATTTTCTTCCCTTCTCCATTCTGACCCAAGAGCCCTGAACTCTCCTCCTTGTTTTAGCCATAGACCACATACAATTTTTAAAAAGAAGCAGATAGTGCTTAAAAATCCAGTCTAATATATAATAAATAGAGATGCTGGTGGAGGCATTATGTTTTGAGCTACTTGTGAGAATTACAATCATCTCCAGGGAAGAGAAGGGGTGATTGTTGCAACTCTTTGTATACCAAAATTCACAACTATCCCTTGCACCCCCTGAAGACTGGCCTCCTCCTGATTTACAGAAGTATAAACATACTTCTGTGGCCTCCAGCAGAGAGAACTCGGAACTGCACATTAAAAAATGAGCACCAACTATTGTTCCTGCAGGTGGAAAATGTTGAGGTCCAGACTTCTCTGGGCAGGAATGCTGTAGACCAAGTAGGAAAACCTGTGTCTCACAGTGCTTCCAATTGTACCTCCCTTCATCCAATTCTGTGTAACCAAGAGGAGCTACCAGATGGGGATTGTAATGCACTTGCCCTGCACACCTAAGAAACATTACTATCTGCTTAACAAGTACTCCATAAATGGAAACCACTTTACAAATATAAGATGTTACCAGTGGGTGAGACACTTCTTTCCAAGATGGGAACAACTTAGAACCCTGTGTGGATTATCATCAAACTGAGTCCAGGCTATTATCCTCACATGCCCCAAATATCATCCAACCTCCATCATTTTAGCTCAGACTTTCATTTTCTCTAAATTCAATCTTCTTAATCTAGTTCCTAATTATCTTGTTATTCTCCAAAATATATAAAAATATCTTCATGGTCTTCTTCCCTCCATTGCTCCTGCTATAAGGGAGGGGAAATTTTTCCCACCTACCATTCTAGGTTCTCGGCTAAGACCCCACCCTTACCCCTACCCCCCATCATAAAAGATTGACAGGAGAAAAGCAAGCAGTTTAGTTACATGTGTACCTTCTGTATACTTGGGAGATACCCAGTAAAACTGAGTAATGTGCCAGAATTAAATACCTCCAGCTAAAGACAAAAGAAAGATGCTTCACTTTGGAGATAAAGGGTGGGGAGGCTAGTTATGGGAAGTTTTCAAGTAAAGCACAGCAAGCATGGGTGTGGTTATTATGCAGATTTAAAGCCATGCCTTGTCTACTGATGAGAGGTCATAGAGATTTGGTCATCCCCCCCTTCTTGGCACAGAGAGGGAGACACCCTTACAAATACAGACTTTCCTTATAAATGTAAAAGTGTCTTACAAAAGGGTAACTTCTATGTGGTTTTCACATTCTTCTATGTCTGCAACCTCTCAAAAACAGCTCAATAAAATCAATATGCCAAAGAGGCATATTTGAAGTGGTTTATTTTGCTCCCCTTCATTCTCTTTTCACTCCTGAATTACCTCCCTTCCATAAAAGTAAACTCTATATCAAAAATATATCCCAGGCGCCGAGGTGGCTCAGTCATTTGAGCGTCTGACTTCAGCTCAGGTCTTGATCTCACAGTTCATGAGTTCGAGCCCCCTCACTGCTATCAGCACAGAGCCTGCTTCAGTTCTTCTGTTCCCCTCTTTCTGCCCCTCCCCCACTCATGCTCTCTCAAAGATGAAAAAACATTAAAAAAATATATACGTATATATTTATATATCCAATATTCTAAAAAGGATTTGAGCAATCTCATATGTATTTAAATTAACCCTACCCACCCCCACCCCTGCCTTTTCTCCACTGCTCAGATTCTCAGGAATCTGAGAAAAAAATGACCAGGTCACAGCAAAGAAGCCATCCCTCCTCTGCCCCTCCCCCACTACTATGGGTTTGAAGGGAAAGGTTTGCAATGCTCATGCTAAGAAGCCTGAGAGTATGTTAGGCTCTAATGGAATAAACAAGGAAATTACAACAAAGTAAATTAGATACAGCTACTTAAATTCAACCAAAAGACAGCACTTGCTTATTAAGATCTGGACATGTAAGCCTCAGAAATTTTATCTTGACCTGATTTGGAGAATTAATAAAACTATTTTAGTTCACTCTTTTTCTTCATCTAGCTATAACTATCCACAAACTGAGCCCACCCAGGGTGGTATTTCAAGAGGACCTAATCCTCCAATTTTAATCTCAGTAGGAGGCCTTGAGAATTTAATCACAGGAGTCCAGAATCCAACAGCACCTAAGAATTAGCTCTTTGAGTTTTCATAAAAAGAAATTCCTGGGACACAGGCGGAAACCAGACTTACTGAGCCTGGCATCTACTCCTCCTCACAAAGCTAGATGACCTACTGATAACCCTTCTCATAGCTCCCTATACAGGTGGAGCAAGTCCTTTCTCCCAGGACAGAGCTGGCTCCCTCTGCTTCTATCTTTATAAGGCAGGCTAGAGTCTGTCCTCATGTTTTAAAAAAATTATCAGGAATTATAAACTGATACAGCTGGAAAATTCCATAGAAGAAAAGACAAAGTCTAATTCTATATTCTTCTGCTTTTGAAGATTAAAAAAACATCAAATATAATGATTATGGCAAGAAAAACACAAGGTCCCACTGGACTCCTGGAGAGGTGCCATTTATTGAGCAGAGAAATGCATATAAAGATAAAAAACAAGAAGCCAAGAACCTCATAAGGAAAGGGATATGGAGGGTCCATAGGGGATGGTCTTGGAAAGAAGGGAAGTTGAAGTCATCAAGATGGGGAGGCCGTGGAAGAGGAGATTTGGGGAAGAGGAAGAACATGCCTGGCACCTAGACAGAAAACATAGATAAAGAGTAAATAGGAAAAGTGGCTTCTATGTACTTTTGTATATCTATTTGTGATGTTAGTATATTTGTAAGAGAAATGAATGAACCTGCAAGTTGCTGATGGGTGAATAGAGGCTTTGCTGGGGCATCTGGTCACATTGGGTTATAGATCCCTTTTTTACTGAATACTTAAAAAAGTAACAATGGGGGGGGGGGCACCTGGGTGGCTCAGTCAGTTGAGAGTTGGACTCTTGATTTCAGCTCAGGTCATGGTCTTGCAGTTTGTGGGTTCGAGCCACACATCTGGCTCTGTGGCTGACATGGAACCTGCCTGGGATTCTCTCTCTCCTCCTCTCTCTCTCTGCCCATCCCTGCTCTTGTGCACATGTGCTCTCTCTCAAAATAAATAAATGAAACTTAAAAAAAAAAAGTCAAAATGGATCAATTTTTCTCTCAAAATTCAGTGTCTTGGACTTCTCTGAGCACAAGAAGCCATTTAATGAACCTTCTTTTCTATTTTGATGGCAGATTTTGTTCTTTTGGTGCAGTGGGAGGTGGGGAATAGGGGATATGAGAAAAGAAAGTTGTGTTTCTCCTTCAACTAGCTTTTCTATGATGATCTGAATCTGACAATACTTTCTTTTCTTTTTTTTTTTTTAATGTTTATTTATTTTTGAGAGAGAGAGACAGACAGAGTGTGAGTGGGGGAGGGGTAGAGAGAGAGGGAGACACAGAATCCCAAGCAGGCTCCAGGCTCTGAGCTGTCAGCACAGAGGCAGACTTGGGGCTTGAATCTATGAACCACGAGATTATGACCTGAGCTGAAGTCAAACGCTTAACTGACTCAGCCACCCAGGCACCCCTATTAATTTTGAGAGAGAGAGAGAGACAGAGAGAGGGAGAGAGACAGAGTGTGAGTGGGGTGAGGGTAGAGGGAAAAGGAGACAAAGAATCTGAAGAAGGCTCCAGGCCCAACGCAGGACTCGAACTCACGAACCATGAGATCACGACCTGATCAGAAACAAGAGTCAGACATTTAATTGACTGAGCCACCCAGGTACCCCTCCTTTCATAAAACTATACACACATGTAATTAATCTGTACAACTAAATCCATGTTTTCTGCTAAGCATTTTCAGGTTGTTATGAAATGAGAACTTTATACGACCTATAGGGTGCCTGGGTGGCTTAGTTGGTTAAGCATTCAACTATTGATTTTGGCTCAGGTCATGATCTCACAGTAGTGAGTTCAAGCCCTGCATTGGGCTTCACGCTGGGTGTGAAGCCTACTTAAAAATAAAAAGAGGAGAGAGTTAGCTAAAGTTAAGAGGTTTAGAAACTTACCCAAATTCATGAGCAAAATTTGGAGACAATGTTTTTGACTCCTAGATTGGAGTTTTTTCCATCACACCTGTGTGTTCCTCAAAGTACAGACCACAGACAGCTACATCAGTGTCACCAGGGAGCCTATTAGAAATCTAGAACCTCAAATCCTATGCCCGACCTCCTGAATCAGAATCTGCATTTTAACAAGATCCCCAGGTGAGTCATATGCCTACTTCAGTTTGGAAAGCTGGCCTTTCCCCATATCACTTACTCTAACTGGGGGCATTCATTTCTAGCTATAGCATTCTGTGGATATAAAATAGCTGAGAAAAGTTCTGTATGAAATTTGAAAAATTTATGTCGTTAAGACACCATATGGGATTAAAAAGTAAGCTACAAAGCAGTGTGTACAGAATAATTCCATTTTAAAATGAATTTTATATAAATAGGCATGTGTATCCATACAGAAAATAAAGACTAGAAGGATTTAGAAGAAAATGTTCTCTCTCGTGATGGGATTATGGACAATTTTGTCTGTTACTTTTTGAGTTTTCTTAAGAAAACACCTATTCATTTTTGAAAGTTAGGTTTTCTTGATGATCTTCACTGAATCTGGTCACCCGAGTGGTAAGAAAAGTAATGTACAGGAAACCATGAATTGGCATAACAGAGACTGGAATGTCACTGCTGAAATTTTCTGGGGTAGACACCAGGGCTCACACAATCATTCTAGTACATCAGGCGTTCCATTCCCTGCCAAGAAGGGGCTCCTTCTTCCAGCCCCCAGGGAGCAGCCCTGTGTGGGTTTATAAGCACCAGCTCTTCTCCCCAACAGCGTGCATAATCAGGCATCTCGTTAGCCATAACTCATCTACACAGAGGGCCTGAAACATTCTGGGCACTTTAACAACAACAACAAATATTATAGACAGAGAGAGGTAATATTTTATAAATAGAGACAAAATCCCCCAATAAACAGAAAAGAAACAGAACACAAACCACCCACATTGTTCAGCCATAGCACCGAGGACTTTCTAGATTGACTGATATCTTGTGTTTGTGGAAAGTGGGGAAGGTATAAAGCATAAACAACAAAGACACCAGACAGAGTTCAGACCCTTAAGCAAAGATGTAGTTCTGCTTCTGACCAGCTGTTCAAGTTTGGGTGAGTACCTTAACTGCTCTTTTCCTCTATTTCATCCCATTGTCAGCTTCCCAATCCTTGGCTTTGTGAATTTCATGAGTGCTTTAAATGCACTAGTTTCCCCGTTGGGCTAGTCTAAGGAAAAACACGTCTGTGTGTCTTATCTACTCTCAGTTCTCTACTGCAACACTGTCATTTGTGACACCAGATGTGTGAATTTTTCACACATCAAGCAATTCTACAACACTAGCTAGGTGTCCCACGATTCGAGATAGCATCAGATCCCACAGGTTAAGGGCCCAATCCAACAAGGAAGCCCTCCCCACCATCAGATGCCATTTGCAAGTCCTAGTTTGTCACTTCTACTCATTTAATTTATTTATTTGGGGGGGAAGGGGTGGGGAAGGACAGAGGGAAAGAGAGAGAGGCTCTGAAGCAGGCTCCTGGCTCACCATGGAGCCCCTCTCGAGGCTTAATCCCATGACCCTGGGATCATGACCTGAGCCGAAATCAAGAGCTTAACCGACTGAGCCACCCAGGAGTCCCTGTCACTTCTACTTCTGATTGACTTGCTGTAAGTTGGTGACTCCTACTATTTCCTCCTCGGGTTCCATTAATTTACTAGAGAGGCTCACAGGACTCAGGAAAACATTTACTTAGTAGATTACTAGTTTAGTATAAAAGGATGTAACTCAGGAATTATTATACAGGTATAATAGAATATAGCTCTATCAGCCAGATGGAAGAGTCCCGTAGGGCGAAGTCTGTGGAAGAGATACAGGGCTTCCACACCCTCTCTGGGCAAAGCCCCTCTTCAAAACTTCCATGTGCTCCTCTACTTGGAAGTACATCAAATCTTGCTGTTGAGGAGTTTTTCTGAAATGTTCATCTCCTCTACTACCCCTCTGATTTACTTGGCCTTTCTGGCCAGCCCATCCTGAGTGTACATGAGGACCTCACCCTAAGTCACTCCACTGGCATAAACTTAGGTGTGATTGAAAGGCCTTGTAACCAATAACGGAAGATTCACTTTGGAAATTACAAGGGTTTAAGGAGCTTTGTGCTAGGAAACCAGGACAAGGACCACAATGAATTTCTTTTTTTCCCACAGCTAGTTACCCAACATTTGACCCCCTAGATCAAATCTAGGTCCTTCTCCAAGCTAGACTGTGCCTTGCGATGCTTATGTCTGTTTCCCTCTCTCTTGCTGTTCTCTTTTGCTGTTCTTTCTATCTTTGGTTGTTCGCAATCTGTTCAGTTGGCCCTCAGTTCCTCTTCAGGAGGAAGTGTTCTATAAATAGGTATAATTTGGTGTGTTCTGTGGAGCAGGTGAGTTCAGGGTCTTCCTGTATCACCATCTTGGACAAGAAACCCCAAAATGCTGGTGCCTTTGAAATGTATTGTCCAGACCCCCTTGCCCACTGGATTCTGTTGGGTTCGGCAGGTGGGAAGCAACAAGAAACTAGACAGCAAGAGGAGACACAGGTAGAGGTGAGGGTATTTACTCTCTCACTCGTACTCCCTTCCGAATAGATACCTATGTTACCTCAAATAAACCTCAAAAGTGTACATGATGCCATCTTCACTGTGCAATGCCAAAGCCTGGAAAACATTGAGATTTGGGGAGGGTTTTGTGCTAATTATTAAGAATCAGTTTTGCTTATTTACCTTATTCCCAAACATTGAGCATACAAACCTCAGAATTTTAGGATAGGGAGCAATTTGGGGATATGATTCAGCAGCCTAGTAGCTCCCAGATTGTGGGTGACAAGCCCCTGGTATTCACGGAACTGTGGAAGAAAACACCAAATGTGTGCAGTTGAATGTAGTGTTGTCTGCAGATGGAATGAATCACGTACCGCATACAAAAACTCCGTTATTTTCCAAGTATATGTAGATTGAATCACAACAAAATACAAAACCTTATAAAGGCATGACTGAATACACAGGGGCTTGTATATCATCACATATTGAAAACTTTCTCAATATAATTCAAAGTACAGGCACTTTCATGGAGGACCATTCTTTTAATATCAAAACTTTGGTAAGAACTCATCTTGGTTCATTTTCAATGAATTCTCTCTCTCTCTCCTTTCTTTTTAAAATGTGTGTCAAACTGAGGGTTTTTTCCTCCTGTTTACTGCCTGAATTCTCTCTTTTTATTGGTTTGGTTTATCATTTTGAGTAAATTCTTTCCTTGGATCCATTCAACAAAATGAATTGAATTCCTCATAGATATTCAGCTTTGACATAAACATTTGGATTCCTTCAAAAGGTGATAGGACAAATACCATCTAATGGAACTCTGTTCTAATGAGGAAGGCACTCATTACACGAATTATTACCCACATATGTGTTGAAATTACATTTGTGACAAATGCTATGGCTGAAAGTCATAGGGACAGAGTGTGGATATATCAAAAGATGTGGTCCAGTCTAAAGTGTTGGGGAAATCCTCCCCAAAGAAAAGGGATTTAGGTTGACCCTTGTTAATACTCCTGAAGACAACAACCTTGCTACGCCTTGCTCTTGAATAAGTCAGTGAACACCACTCAGGACTTCACCACCAAGTCTACCTTTTATCTGGCATGATGGAAAATTTTCAGACACTCTCCAAGGTCTTACACCTAGGCAGGAAAGAACTATAAAATGAGCACCTTAAAACGATCAGTATATTACTTTGCACTCTTGTTTGCGAATGAGCATTCTACTTCTTGCCATGCATATATTTTTGCAGATGTTCATTTTAAGGCCCCTCATGCTTGATTGTAAGGGAGGACAGCCGAGTAGTTCTCACTATTGTGATTTGTAATGTTCTTCTTTACTATTGGAAGATTAACCTGGAGCACCTGGTATTTGTCCTATCACTTTTTGAAGGAATTTTGGTAAGAACTCATCATGGCTCATTTTCAGTGAATTCACTCTTTTTCTTTAAAAAAATTTTTTTTAACATTTATTCATTTTTGCAAGACAGAGATAGAGCATGAGTGGGTGAGGGTCAGAGAGAGAGGGAGACACAGAATGTGAAACCGGCTCCAGGCTCTGAGCTGTCAGCACCGAGCCCGATGCAGGGTTCAAACCCATGGACCACAAGATCATGACTTGAGCTGAAATTGGACGTTAATCAACCAAGCCACCCAGGCACCCCTCTTTTTTTTTTTTTTTTAATGTGTGTCAAACTGAGGGTTTTTTCCTCCTTTTTACTGCCTGAATTCACTCTTTTTATTGTTTTGGTTTATTATTTTGAGTCAATTTTTTCTAGCATATGCTATAGATATTGTGATTTTATGAGGTCATCACAGACTAGGAGGAGGGGAGCTCTTATTCTATTAAATACAAATTATCAAGGCTATGAGATTTGAACTTAACTCACTTTGCACCGTACTGGGAACAATTCTTGAAATCCTCTGTTACGGGAAAAGAACACTTTATGCGTATTGAATAAAATAAATCAATATTAGCAAGGACCTTGACAATATCATAATGAGCCTGAGAGAATGCAATCACAGAAAGAGTAGGGAATTGATGAGAGAAGACTGCGCTGGGGGGCCGGGGATGGGGCGGAAATCTGGTAATTGTTGAGATAGCATTTTTTAATAAAGCAAAGTATGAGAATGGAGTGTTCAGGGTGGAACACTGAGGGAGACATGTGAAGGGGAGGAAACATTCTTCCTCTACCTTTCAAGGTCTTCCAGATGAATTATGGATTAAATTTACATTAGATACATTAACAGGAGAAAAAAAACATAGTTTTACTACGTGTCATCAGATGCCCAATAATGGCATGAGAGCCAAAGAAATGATGAGGCAGGCAGTTTTTACACTTTTTAGACAAAGAGACAATACATTTGTGAGGAATTAACAAGGCAAAAAAAACCCTTAATTTTGGGAGCTTCAGTTAGTAAGGAATTCTTAACAGAAATTGGGCTGGGGTAGTAAATTAGTACAAGTAACAAAGGTGATTTATATAGCCTTCTCTGCTCTAAATTTCCCATTTTGGGGGATAAGATTGCCTCTTTAGCTCCCAAGACTGGTTGAGGATGTTTCACATGGGAGATTTGTTTTCTGCTTTCAGCAGGACAGAGGAGGGTCAGAGTGTTTTTCTTGCACAGTCTGTCTTGTAAGTAACCTTTATTTAAAATAGTATCTCCCCCCCCCCCCGAATAAGTAAAAATAAAAATAAAATAATATCCCAAAGTGGCCCATCTTGGGCTGGCCTGCCTTTGGCCTTTATACCTGTTTCATTCTCAACCGGAATGGTTGTCAGCTACCTGCCATGCTGGTATAGGGGTTCTGGTACCAATTCCAATGTGGGGAGGGGTTTTTTCCCTACACCACCACACAAAGCTCTAGACACAGGCTGGGTGTCCTCTGTGGTAGAGGTGGAGCTCCTCCCTAAGGAGTGTGGTGGAGGCTTCCTCAGAACAAAGGAAGGCAACATGGCCCTATCGGTTCCTATACACATATGCACAGTTTTGACCTCACTCTGTAACTTGGACTGTGTCCAATCAGATTATGTGTCACCATATATGGGAGACAAAGAAGTAGAAATTGCATAAAAGGCTACACCCCCCTGCGCTCAGGGCTCAGTTTTTTGGGTTGGAACCCACTGAGCCCGTGCTGGCACGACAAATAAAGTTGCTTCCTAGACAGAGAAAGCCTCAATGTCCCCCTTCTCTGTGCGAGAATCCTGCTATACTAACAATTCACCTCAATTCTGGCACCATCTATCTAGAGATAGCTTCTCATCCTACAGGTGAAGAGCTCAGTCCTACAAAAGCACCCTCACACACATGCTTGAGATGCCAGTTGCAAGCCCCAGGCTGACACCTATGCTTCTGACCAACTGGCTATAGGTTCAAGGTCCCACAGCTCTCTTCCTGGGTTTGGCTAATTTGCTATAGCAGCTCACAGAATTAAAAAGTCCCACTTACCCACTAGATCACTGGTTTATTATGAAAAGATATTAATGCAGAAACAGCCAGATGGAAGAGATGCATAGGGGATGGATGGGGAAAGAGCATGGAGCTTCCGTGCTCTCTTGAATGTGGCTTGCTCTGTGTATTTCCACGTGGTCACCAACCCAGAAACTCCACACCCTGTCCTTCTGGGTTTTTATGGAGGCTTCATTACACAGGTATGATTGATTATATCCCTGGCCATTGGCAATTGAGCTCAATCTCCAGATCCTCTCTCATTCCTGGAGGTCAGAGAATAGGACTACAAGTTCCAACCCCAAATCACAAGCGTGGCTCCACCAGCAACCAGCCCCCACCCTTAGGCTCTTTCCAAGAGTTGCCTCATTAACATAACAAAAGATGCATTGCTCTCAGCATTTAGGAAATTCCAAGGGTGTGGGGAGCTGTGTGCCAGGAACCATGGAGGAAGAACAAATGTATATTTTTCTTATAAATCACACCATCCTAGCTGGGAAGTATTTTAGATATTTGGTCGAAGATATTAAGGACTAATAATTCTGATCTCCCCCTTAACTCTAAGGAACACAGTGTCTAGCCTCTGCTCTTTCAAAGTGCCCGTGGTCCTTCTTTTAATTCCTCAAATCACACCACACGAAACACGAAAATACTCAGTGCATTTCCATGTCAAACAATGAAGCCCCAGCTTCTTCACTTATGAAATTAGGATAATACTAATACTGACTCTGTACAATTGCTAGGAAGTTTAAGGGAGGCTCTACATGGAACAGACTGAGCATGATGGCATTCACAGGGCAAAGATGAAAAGCTACTGTCATTATCAGCACTGCTATGGTGACACTTAGAAAAAAGGCCATCTTCTCACTATGCTACAGTGTGGGACATATAAAAGGTGCTCAAAATTTGTGCAATGAATAAAAACATTTTCAAAACTCTAGAATACTCAAGGTTTAGAATTCAGAATCACGAGGGATCTCCTTTCGGTTTTTGTTTGGCTTGTTGTTTCTTACTGCTCACGCCAAAAATCCACTTCAAGAACATAACTTGACTATGAAACTGAGGAAAAGGGAAAAATTCCTGAGTTTATTCTAAACAACAACAGAAAGAATGTGTTTCTACTTAGGGGGAAAAAAATACCTTGACCACCAGCTTCTAAACACTGACTTCCTGAAAGAAAGTGGAAAAATCCAAATCTAAATAATAATCTACAGCTTCTCCAAGAACCCGAGCTCAGGTCCATATCAAGGAATCCTCCAGGAGGGAGCAGTTTGCATCCACCAATGAAACTGGCTTCCCTCTGCAAACCCCCTTTTATAGGCAGAATTCCTTTTCCATTTCCTTGGGGTTTTATTTCACTTTGTGGGCTGCTTGCAAATTTCTGGTTTGGGAGAGGAATAGGGAGAGACGGGGCAGACTGCAGGATGGGTTCCTCCAAATGTCAGGCAGAGTAGTGCCAGGACAGCTGGGCCTGAAACCCTGTACCCAAGGAGGGGCACCTCCTGGAAGGAGGTGAGCACAGTTTCATCTGGTTTCTCTTAATGCTCACAGCAAAGGGCCTGAGTTATTGCATACTTTCTCGATGTCTTACATAAAATCAGATTATTAACTGCAGAGACAGTCCACTGTTCTGTCCTTCTGGCTAGCGTTTTGTGTCACCATAGCAACATCCATAAACAGAGAAGTAAATTAACCTCTAAAGAAGTCTGCTGACTTTATACTGCCCAAATGGCTCTTATGTTCCCTACTCAAACACACACACACAGTTGTTGTTGTGATTGTTGTTATCTCTGTGCACTATTTGACCCAATAACAACAAGGCCTAGGAACACAGCTTGGTTCTTGTCACCCTTTTCTTTAAAAAAAAAAAAAAAAAACCTTCAGTTACTTCCCATTGCCTACAGAATGATGTCTGATTCTTTTGCCTGGTGTTCAAAGTTCTTGATCTTTTTCAATGCCACATCTCCACCATTATTTATCAACAGGCCACTTAAGTTGTTCATGGAGTTAGAGGTCCAATTTCTTTATCAGACTTTTTCTTGCCTGACCTTGGTATTTCTTTAAAAAAAAATTTTTTTTTAATGTTTTTATTTATTTTTGAGACAGAGAGAGACAGAGCATGAGCAGGGGAGGGGCAGAGAGAGAGGGAGACACAGAATCTGAAGCAGGCTCCAGGCTCTGAGCTGTCAGCACAGAACCCAATGCGGGGCTCAAACTCACACACTGTGAGATCATGACCTGAGCCGAAGTCAGACGCTTAACTGACTGAGCCACCCAGGCGCCCCATGACCTTGGTATTTCTGTCCATGTTCCCAGCGATCATCTGAGCACAACCAAGATAGCGTTCAAGTCCACCCCCAAAATTGAATCCCAGACTTTCCCTCCTCTCTGTTTCTACTGCCACCAGCCAGGACTAAGCTATACCCAAGTCCATCCTGGTGTCCCAACAAGAGTCTCTGGACTGGGTGTGGTGCTTCTACTCCTGTCCCACATGCTCTGTTTATTACACGGCAATCAGAATGATCTTTTAAAAATATAAATCACATTAGTTCATTCTCTGGCTTGAAACTCTCCTGTGATTTTTCAAGCATATGGATTTGGTCCAAAGGCTTCGCGCTGCCTGCTGGGTCCTGCGTGACCTGGCCTGTGCTCATCCATCTGACTTCATTTTATACCATTCTATGCCTTGGCCCTTACTCTCCTGAATCCCTGACCTTATTTCCATTCCGTAAACATGCCAAACTCTTCCTGCTTCTGGCCTTTGCATTTTCTCTTACTCTGGAAGTTTCCTCTGATTGTTTTGGAGCTGATGCCTTCATCATTTAGGTCTCAGCTTAATGTTTTCTTCTTAGAGAATTTCTTGACCACCCCTGTCTGCAGTTACCCCATGCTATCTCAGCACCCTATCCCAATTGTCCTGGTTTGTTTTCTTGACTGCATTTAACAGACTCCGATGGTATCTTGCTTATCTAATTGATAACTCACTGTCCGTGTCTCTCCATTAGAGTGTGAGTTGAGGAGGGACTATTTCTGTTTGCTTGCCACAGACTCCCTAGCACCTAGTAAAGTGCCAAATAAAAGGCTGTCAATAAATATATTTTGGGGGATGCCTTGGAGGCTCAGTTGGTTAAACATCCAACTTCAGCTCAAGCTATGACCTCACAGTTCGTAAATTTGAGCCCTACGTCAGGTTGTGCGCTGACAATGCCGAGCCTACTTGGGATTCTCTCTCTGCCTGTCTTTCTGTCCCTCCCCAACTTGTGCTCTCTTTCAAAATAAATGAATAAACTTAGAAAAGTAAAATAAATTTATTAATACACACACATATAGAATGAATAAACATCATTTTTCAGGGATGGTTCATATGCACCCTTTATTCATGAGGCCTTTATAACCCATTACTAGAAACTTCCTCCCCCTCCCACACATCTCCTACACAGCACTGATCATTTCTTTTCATTTATATGTGTGATTTGCATAGCTGCTATATCTATTAAACTCTAGGTTCTTAAGGATCAGCTGGTTCATTTTCATAACTTCCCAAACATATCCTTCTGTATCAGAGGTGCTTGATGAAAGAATTAAGTGTTTTGCTTCCTACGGCTGCAGTGAACCTCAGACATAGGCCTGGACCTACGGCTGGCCCTCTGGTAGATGTTGAGGCAGACATTATTTATTTCTTGGTTACTAATTTTAGCAGGCACTTTTGGTGGCTTGCATCCCATTCTTCGGCCCACATCTGACGTGTGAGAAGTTAAGCACACGAGCATAGGTCTTTGCAAGCTGAAGCATTATAGCCAATGTCTCCCGGTGGGTACCACATGTAAAATTTTCTTCAAAGTCCAGCAGGCAAGCAACGCCACACACACAAGCACCCTTTGGAGCTGCCAGGGACCCTCTCCCTTCCAGCTAGAGGTAATCCTCAGACAGTAGAGACAGAAATTAGGAGTAGGTGCCTCATTTTCCTTTTTTTCAGAGGGGTCATTTTGGGAAACATTCCAGAAAGTTTTCAGATGTCCTGACAGAACTGAGCTTCTATCAATAATGACAGTAGCCTCCATAATACACATTTTACTAGATTTTTATCCTTTTCTATGTCAATTGCCCCTTTTTCCTCACTCCTACTTCCTGAAATCACCTTCTAAAAAACTTTTTTTTAACATTTATTTATTTTTGAGAGAGAGAGAAAGAGACAGAGTGACAGCTGGGGAGGGGCAGAGAGACAGAGAGAGAGACAACAGAATCCAAAGCAGGCTCTGATGCCAGGCTCAAACGCATGGACTGCGAGATCATGACCTGAGCCAAAGTCGGCCACTTAACTGACTGAGCCACCCAGGTGCCCCTGAAATCACCTTCTAAATAAGCTGTTGGTACGTTCTGGTCACAGGCGCTGCTTCAGAGGAACCCAAAACAAAACATTTTCTTTTAAGAACTTAGTTTGCTTTCAACAAATGGTGTCACTAAACCTGGATATCCACATGCAAAAAAATGAAGTTGGATCATTACCTTATACCATATACAAAAATCAATGCAAAATGGATCAAAGACCTAAACATAAGAGCTACAACCATAAAACTCTTAAAACACAGGCAAAACTCTTCATGACATTGTTTCTGGCAATGATTTCTTGGATGTGACACTAAAAGCACAAGCAATGAAAGAAAAGAAAAATAAATTGGACTATATTAAAATTTAAAACTTACTTTTTTATTGTTTTAATTCCAGTATAGTTAACATGCTGTGTTATATTAGTGTCAGGTGTACAATATGGTGATTTGAGAATTCTATACATTACCCACTGCTCATCATGATCAATATAAGCTTAATCTCCTTCGCTTGTTTTCACCCATGCCCCACCCACCTCCCCTCTGGTAGCAGTTTGTTCTCTATAGCTAAGAGTCTATTTTTTTTGTCTCTTTTTATCTTTGTTCATTTGTTATCTTGAATTCCACACATGAGTGAAATCATATGTTATTTGCCTTTCTCTGACTTATTTTGCTTAGCATTATACTCTCTAGTTCCATCCATGTTGTTGCAAATATCAAGATCCCATTCTTTTTTAAGGCTGAGTAATATTCCATTGGATATATATATACCACATCTTTATCCATTCATCTATTGATGGTCACTGGGTGCTCCCGTAACTATTGTAAATAATGCTGCAATAAACACAGGGGTGCATATGTATTTTTCAGTTAGTGTTTTCCTATTCTTTGGACGAATACCAGTAGCAGAATTACTGAATCATATAGCACTTGGCAGGGAGCCCACTGCTGTGCTTGAACGCATGACCCTGAGATCAAGACCTGAGCTGAGATCAAGACTCGGATGCTTAACTGACTGAGCCACCAGCTGACCCACAACTCTGTTTTTAATTTCAAAATGTAAAACTTCTGTGTGTTAAAGGACTCTATCAACAGAGTAAAAAGGCAATCTATGGAATGGGAGAAAATATTTGCAAATCATATGTCAGATAAGGTGTTAATATCCAGAATATAAAGAATTCCTAGAACTCAACAACAACAAAAACCAAACAACACAATTCAAAATGGGTGAAGGAAAAAACATACAAACAAACGAACAAAAAATGAATATGGGTAAGGGACTTAAATAGACGTTTCTCCAAAGAAGATATAGAGATGACCAAGAAGACCATGAAAACATCATTAATCATTAGGGAAATGCAGATCAAAACCATAAAGCGATATTCTTTCATACCTGTTAGGATGGCTATTATGAAAAAAAAAGTAATAACTCTTAGCAGATATGTAGAGAAATTGGAACCCTTTTGCATTGCTAGTGGGAATGTAAAATGGTACAGCCTCCCTGAAAAACAGTATGGCAGTTCCTCAGAAAACTAAACATAGAATTATCATATACTCCAGCAATTCCATTTCTGGGTATCTACACCAAAGAATTAAAAGCAGGATCTCAAACAGATATTTGAATACCCATATTCATAGCAGCACTATTCGCAGTAGCCAAAAGATGGAAGCAACTCAAATATCTCTTGACAGATGAATGGATAAACAAAACGTGGTCTCTACACACAAGGGAATAGTATCCAACCTTAAAAAGGAGAAAAAGTCTGATACATGCCATAACATGAATGAACCTTGAAGGCAGCATGCTAAGTGAAATAAGCCAGTCACAAGAGAACAAACATTGTATGATTCCACTACATCATGTACCTAAAATAGTCAAATTCACAGAGAAAAAGTCAGATGGTCATTGCAGCGATGAGAGGGGGGCAGGGGAATGGGGAACTATTGTTCAATGAGTACAAAGAGTCAGTTTTGGAAGATAAAAAAAGTTCTGAGGATTAATGGTCATGACGGTTGTAAGACCAGATTAGTGAATGTGTTAATGGTACTAAACTCTGCAGTTAAAAATGGTTAAGTGGTAAAAACAAAACAAACCCTCCTTTGCTGCAAATCTACAGTAACAGAGAGTGGGTTAGCGGTTGCCTGAGACTGGAGGGCATTGGGGAAAATGGGGAGTAAATGCTAATGGGTGAAACATGTCTTTCTGGGGTTGATGAAAATGTTCTAACATTTTTTTGTGGTGACAGTTGTACTACTCTGAGAAATACTAAAAACCTTAGAAGTGTATACTCTAAATTGGTGGTTTATATGGTATATGAATTATACCTCAGTAGGTGGTTATATTTAAAAAAGAAAAACAAAAGCAAAAAAGAAACTTCCTTTGCCATTTTGACAATCCTTTTACTTAGGCGACTAATCAATAATATTGACTCTGCATGCCATTCCTTCTTGTATCCCAAAATTCAAATTCCTTTCTTCTTCTGCATCAAAATTATCCTCTGCTCCATATTTCTCAATTTTCTATCTAAAACCCCCCTAATATGATACATATCTGTTTTTTAAAAAGGTCTAATGAGTACCTATGAATAAATACATTTGATAAACAGCTGCTGATTGAAACGTTCCAAAGATTAAATGATTGTGGAAAGTCCAGGAAACCCGGCAGACCAAGGCGGATAGATTTAGATAGGTGTCACAGCAAGGCCACTAAAAGCTGCTCATTTTTAAAAAGCAGGGAGGGGGAGAGCCTGGGTGGCTCAGTCGGTTAAGCATCTGACTTCAGCTCAGGTCATGATCTCACGGTTCATGAGTGTGAGCCCCACATCCATCTCTGTGCTAACAGTGCAGAGCCAGCTTGGGATTCTCTCTCTTTCTCCCTCTCACTCTACTCCTCTCCCACTCATGCTTTCTCTCTCTCTCAGAATAAAGAAACTAAAAAAAAAAAAAAAAAAAAAAAAAAAGCTGCTCATAATCTCTCATCTTTTTGCTGCCAAGAGGAATAGAAACTATCAGTCACAGAGCTAAACTTTCACTTTCCAGAAAAGAAAAAGAGAAAATGGAGCAGAATTTCCCAGCAGACTGAGCCACTGGACTCAGTATCACAGCAGTGTTTCAGATTGGTTTTGGTACCTCAAAAGAAAAAAATCCAGGGATTCGTTGAAAAGCTCAAGATTAGAAAGGGCAACCTGGGTTCTAGAGGAGCTTTGTTCCATGTCAAAGAGAAACAAAGCTAGACACTGGTGGAAGAGGTGTGGACAGCTTTTAATTATGATAGCCTATTGCAGTAGGAATGTCCAGCATGACCTGAACTCAATTTTGATTTGTACAGGAGTGACTGGGTGTTTTAAAAGGAGAATGAGAGAACAGGGAGGGGCGTGAGCAGTGGCTCAGCAGAGTCAGGGAAGTGAAAAATCACAAAAACAAGGAAGGAAAAGTTGGTCCATGTGAAATCCATCTGCTTTGGTAAGCAACACTTAGGGAAGTTAGGCTCCTCCTCTGCCACAGAGGCTGGGGGACAGGGGTACGGTCTTTGGGTGCTGACTGGAACACATTAAATTCTTTTGGCAACCTTGAGTTTTCTCAGACAGGCACTTTAAGGGGGCTGGGGTCATCCTAGGGATGCAGCCTTGAAGCTGTTGAAACTATGTTATTGTTTTGTTCAAGTCTTTATAGACTTAGGTTGAGGTCCAGTCCCAATGAAAACTCAGAGGAGTATGACTAGGGTTTAGTGAGGGAGAGGATTATTATCATCTATCACTTACCAGGTGTGAGGTTCTGGGTGATTCACTTAGTATCTCTGACCCCTGGTTTCTAAGATCAAAATCAAATTCTTCCAAGCCCAGTACCTTTACCAATACTCCACCTCTGTCAAAGATACCTATTGTATTGAAAGTCAAGAAACTTGGGTTTGAGTCTCATTTCAGTACTTACTAAGTATGGGACCTTGAACAAGTCAGGTTGTAGCAGAGCATTTTGCAATGACAACACATGATCTTTACAAAGTTTGGAATGTAGAAGTCCTGCCTCATTATATTTCCTTGACTATTTCAAAGGTGGATATAATCCTAAGTGGGACTTTCACTATTTTGACTTGTAAAATGAAACAAAAAATATTTAGTGGCATAAGAAAGCAGTCATTTATTTTAAGTTTATTCATTTTTTGAGAGAGAAGGAGAGAGGATGGGGAAGGAGCAGAGAGACGGGGAGAGAGAGAGAATCCCAAGCAGACTCCACACTGCCAGCGCAGAGCCCAACACAGGGCTTGAACTCAAGAACTACGAGATCATGACCTGAGCCAAAATCAAGAGTCAGACACTTACCTGACTGAGCTACCCAGGCACCCTGGTAAAATGAAAATTTCAAAAGAACCCAAATGTCCTTCAGTAGAAGACTGGTTAAGTAAACATCACATTCATACAATGGAATCCTAAGCCAAAATGTTAAGATAGATCTTTACAATAGAATAAAGACCAAGAATCATAAAGTGGAAAAAATCAAATTATAGAACAGGATTGTTATTAGACCTCATTTTCATTTCTACTAGATAAAGCACACAAATAGGTAGTATATGAACATGAACATGTACATGTTTATTAAAGCTTGGTAGAGTCCACACCACACACTAATATTCCTTGACTGTGTTTGTGTTGTGTGTGCATGTGGGTGTTGGGAGGAAGGGTTCATGTCAACAAGATGATAATCCATTAGCTGAGGATATCACTTTTCCCCTTGTAGAACAGGTAGTTTGTACGAGCCTACTGTGCTAAGCATTTTACATTCAGAAATTCATGTAATCATCCAGATAATCAGAGAGGTCAATGATATTATCATTATCATTATTATTATTATTATTACCATTACTATTATTATTTCTGTTTTACCAATAAAAAAGAAACAGAAATGTTAAGTAACTTGCTCAGCTAATTACTTTTCAAATACAAATGAAAAATACTTATCAACAGAGTAATCTCTAATTCCAAGATGGTTGTTGTCTCTTCATCACAAAGATACTACGCATAGATTTTCCCATTTTTTAATTAACATGGCAAAATATCTTCCACTTAGGAGTATATACGGTTAAAGAAGTATTTGTCTGTGTTATATTGATATCATCAGCAATATTTGTTCTCATCAATATGTAATTAAAAATCTCCAAACTGTCCCTTTGTGGGGTGCTTGGCTGACTCCATTGGTAAAGCATGCAGTTTTTGATCTGGGCGTCATGAGTTTGAGCCCCATGTTGGGCATAGAGTTTATTTAAAAAATAAATCTTCACACTTGCTGGGCTGAGCACTGGGTGTTATACATAGGGGATGAATCACTGGAATCTACTCCTGAAATCATGATTGCACTACATGCTAGCTAACTTGGATGTAAATTAAAAAATAAATAAAAAAAAATAAGTCTATCCCTTTATTTTCCCTACCTCTATAAATAGGCCAACTATCACATGAGGGGCAAAATCACAGTACCCAAAGGTAAAAAACCTGTCACACCCTGTTTGTGTCTACTTACTGACCCTGCCTCTGATAATCTGAGGAAGAGTGAACGTCTGTAGATAAATCCCTGTAGTTAGATCCATAAAGCAGAGAACTCACTGCCTGAGAGTAAACATGGGAATGAAAAAGATGGAAAGGTTTTCAACCAGTTAAAGACGGAAAGAGTAATTTAATTGGAACACAATTTGCTAGTTTTCCAGCATGTTCTAAATAAAAATAGTTTTGGAAGATGATGGGAAAATGTCAATTCTGGACTAGAGCGACCTACTTTCTTGGCAAAGAGCATGGAGGTGGGGTTAAGCAGTAGAGGAGAAAGTGGGAGGTGGGGAATCAAGCAAAACACCCCCCCACCCCCAACACACACACACAGACACAGTGTTTAGCTATTATATGAAATGAACAAGGAAGTCCACATTCTTGCCCAGAATTGCTTACTGGTGACGGCTGCCTCTTTGAAATTCCCATTTCCCCCATCTGTGAAGTCACATCCTTCCTATTTTATTTCCCACAGGAAACAATTGCCAAGTATGGATTCTTTGTTGAGGCTTTGAACATGAAGGATTTATAAATAAAAGACATGATCAAGGCAAAGATATACCCTGGGACCGGTGATGCAGGTAAACTATTTCTCTCCCCTCCTTTCCTTTCTCTGATTCATATGAACCTTGGCCTCTTGCTTCTCCTCCTTTCCTGGTCCCATTGCATCTGAAGCCACTCAAAACCCATTTCATAGGCACATTCCCTATTTTGTGTTTAATTGGACATGCTTACAAACATGTCAAAATGACAGAAACTATTTTTGTTAGATTCACTTTGGTGTAGAAGGGGTTGGAGAAGTGGCACAATTCATAACAAGAGAGGACAGAGTTCCACACTTGTCAGGGGCAGAGACTGCTCACCTGTCACCAGACCCATCAACTCTTCCTCCTGGGCTCACAGCCACAATACGTGTCTCAGATTGCCCAGCAGTCAGAGGCAGTTCATACAAATCTCCTGGCTCTTGTCCTCCATATGCTCATTCTTCCCAAGTTGATGTGAAAAAGGACAGAAATCTGAGAAGCTATGTGTTGAAGGAAGCAGAGCCATGGAAAGGAAGGAGTGGAGGCACCTGCATCGCCCTGTGGAGGAGAGACGCTCACCTTTCCAGAATACCTATTATGGGTTTGATGGGGGAAAGAAATAAACTCTTGTATGTGAGCCACTATGCATTTTGACGTTGGTTTGTTGCAGCAGTATTTTCACCTAACAGATACAAGTTTTCTTTCGCCAGAAGAGAGACTGGAATGAAGAGGCCACGGCTCAGAATTTTATCAGGTTATTAGAAAAGGCTACAATGCAAACCTCCATGATCATCCATTTTGGTTGAGAAAGCAGAGACTCCAAGATAATGACTGAAGGCCCAAGAAATCAGATCAAAAGAACAAAAGAACTCCAGAGTTCTTTTTAAAAAATGTTTTTAAATGTTTATTTTTGAGAGAGAGAGAAAGACAGACTGTAAGCAGGGGAGGGGCAGGTAGCGAGGGAGACACAGAATCTGAAGCAGGCTCCAGGCTCTGAGCTGTCACCACAGAGCCCGATGTGGGTCTTGAACTTGTGAACCATAAGATCATGACCTGAGCTGAAGTTGGATGCTTAACCAACTGAGCCACCCGGGTGCCCCAAGACCTAAAGAGTTCTGCATAACAGAGCAAGAAGCTTTTTAAAAGTTTTCTAGGGCAACCCATGAGTGGTCAAGAGGTTCTAAAATGCATGTTTTGGGGTTGAATTTCTACTTTGGAGAGATGAAAGGAAATATTAAAGAGACAATGAAATGGAAAAACAAAACAGTATCAGTGAGAGGACCCTCTAAGAAACTGGCCAGTGGCAAATTGTTCAGTAGTCTGGCTGGCAGGAGGATTTTAAGAACATGAAAGCCTTACATTAAATTTTATATAATTTGCTTTGTTGTGATGTGACATAACTGTCTTTGACGAATGTCATGCATTTCCTTGTATTGGGATATTTTAAGGAAATCGAGGAAAATATGTGGCAGGTCACATCCAGCCTTCCAGAGAATAGGGCAGATAGATAAGAGTGGCAATAGTTGCATATCAAAAGTCAGCAGCATGAGAAAAAAATGAATAGGAGAAAAATGTAAGCCTCCTGGAATTCTTGGGGATAATGGTGGGATGCTGGATTTTCTACTACGTGTGAATACGTAGTGATGTAAACTATTTTTACACACTGGCTCTGAGGTTGGACTGTTTATGACTTATACCAGTTGTGTGTGACTTTGGACAAGTGAGTATATTTCTCTGGGCCTCATTTCTGAACCCTGTAAAAAGAGGATAATACCAGAACCTATCTCCTAGTGGTGTTATGAGGGTTAAATTAATTAAATGATGTTAAGATAAATGAATATACTATCTGGACTGTCATAAACCTTCAACAGATTTTATCTTATGTACTTATCATTATTATGACTATTGCATGTGGAAGATAATGTGGCAAAGTCAGGAACCTGTGAAGACTAAGCTTTTAGAACATGTAGTTTTATGAGATGATTTATGATGAGGTGACATTTATATGCAACAATGATAAGTGAATGTAAAATTAGCTGAGAGGGCAAAAACGTCTGCCTAAAGAAACATTATTAAAATGAGGTTATTTCCTGCCAACATGGCTAAAATTAAAAGGATTAATCATTCTCGAATTGAAACTGGAATTCTTATATACTGCCAGTAGGACCAAAAATGGGTGCAGCCACTTTGGAAAACTGTTTAGCATTATCCATTAATATTGAACACACGCAAACCTACGGCCCAGCAGTTTCATTCCTAGATGTATGCTCAACAGAAATATAAGTATTTGCTCACGAAAAAGTCTTTAGAAGGATGTTTATCCCACCATTATTCTTGATGTCTTCAAACTGGATACAAGGCCAATGTCCACCAACAGAACAGATAAACTCACACCATGGAATACCACACAGCAATAATAATAACAAGTGAAATCGTGCCACATACAAAAATATAAGCAAATCTTACCAAATTCAGGCTGAGGGAAAAAAGCCTGACACAAAGGATTAGATACCACAGGGTTTGTTTATATGCAATGAATTTATAGAATTACAGATATATAATATCTGGCATACCAGATATTATGTGATATGGTATGATATGGTATAATATATGGTATACCAGATATATGATATATAATGGTGTTATGTGACAGGGTAGCCAGAATCTTGGAAAGGCAGGAATAGTGATGTTCTAGCTTTTTACCTGGGAAGTGATCGCACAGGTCTGCTTACTTTGCCATAATTCTGCAAATTGTACACTTAGGATTTGTGCCCTGTTATACTTCAGGAAGAAGTTCTTTTAAAAGAAGACCCTTGATGGTGAAGGTTGGATTCAGTGTTAGTCCTGATTAGATCCAAGATGGTACTTGTCCTCTGTTCCCAGATCACAAACTTTCAGTCTCCATCATTGTTCAGCGATGAAACTAAAGCTGGAGATGTAAGCCCCAGAATTGCAACATGGGGCTCCCATCTGCCTCTGACGAGAGTCACGTGATGAGAAACCTACAAAAATTGTCTCAGGAAATAACGTAAAGTTGCCTCCTAAGAAGTCTATGGGATGCTCTTCTGCTTGAGATAACAAACATAATGTGTTGTTTACAAGAGACAATAATAATAATTTGTGGCTCATAGTAGTCACAGGATGTAGAACTTCCTTTGTGTGCTGGACGTGACCCTGATAATACAGTCTGCCAGGAATGTTTTACGTTCCAGGCTCCTGCAGCAGAACGATCACGTCACTACAATCACTCTGAAACTAGACAGGGAGTTGCCACAAGGGACACAATGATCAAGAAAGGACTTATGGCTGACCTAGTCCCTAATCAACCACTATGATCTAAGACCCTGAGACCTTTACCCTGAGTTTTCACTTTTTAAAAAACCCCTGCTTGTAAGCCCTCAGGGAGTTTGGGATTTTGAACTTTAGCTCCCCTTTCTCCTGGGTGCTGCCACACCAATAAACAGCCTATCTTTCTTCACTGTAAAAGTTGGATATTAGTTTTTATTGGCTTGCTGCACATTGTGTGGATGAACTCTTGTTTGGTTTGGTTACAAAACCATAGGAAAGACTCGAGACTTACCACGAAGTCACCTAAAACCAAGGAACTAAAAGAACTCAGCAAGCAAACCACATTCTGGTCAGTTACACACAAGTTAATAATTCCGTTCAAAACTGCTTCCAAACTTAGAAAAATGAAGAAAGACCTTCTATTTCCACTAAACTATTTGTCTTAGCATTTCCACTGCTCTGCACGGCAAGAATTTTTTTCTTTTTAAAAACGAAATTAGCCAATTTATTTGTTTGTTTATTTATTTATTTATTTATTTTAAATCTCAGCTATCTTTATTATTATTAGTTATTATTATTATTATTTGAGACAGAGAGCTTAAGTGGAGGAGGGGCAGAGAGAGAGGGAGACAGAAGATCTGAAGCAGGCTCTGCTCTGACAGCAGCGAGCCCGATGCAGGTCTCAAAGTCATGAGCCATGAGATAATGATCTGAGCTGAAGTCGGATGCTCAGTTGACTGAGTCACCCAGGTGTCCCCAAAATTAGCTATTTTAGATTCAGTGTTGAAATTCATTTTACTAGGATTCTTGCAAAAAATATAGTCATCTGTGAGTCTTCCTGTAGAAAAGATTCAAGTTCAGTCACCCAGCTATTTCTACATTTGGTGATGCCCTTTTGCCCCCCAAAATAATTCACTATACATTTAATAATCTGAATTCCCAGCAATAGAAAACCTTATCTTCATCCCTATTTACACTTGTGATTCCTTATTGTGTGTTTGTTTCTTTCATTTGTGTCTCACTCTTGAGACGATAGGCTTCATATTCCAAGTCAATATGTTGTCAACACTTTTAGGGAAGCTGCAATAAATAAAATCTTATGTGGGTCCTTGATACATCAAGTATATAAAAGCAAAGCTATGGTGCAAGCTTGCCTTCACATAATCTTCACGTAATCTCTGTATAGTTCTAAGGGGCCTCACAGAAGAATATGAAAAGCGTGTGACCACCTAGATAAGTACTTATGTAACTCTGTGTCCTCGGTAGAACTGCTCATATATTCAGCTAGCAGGAAAGTTTCTGGATCCTTTGGCAGACCTGCAAATAAGCAACAGCAAGGCACAGTAGAACTGGACCACTGTGAAACCACCATCAGCATCCTCAGTAGTTCTTCCAACACTCTTTTGTGTGGTCTCTCCCTTCACATCCTTCAGCAATTTATTCAGGACTGTGAAGCTGTCAAGTAGAATAGTAGAAATAGATCCTATTTATTGAGCAGTTACTCTGTGCTTGTGCTGTTCTTTTTTTTTTTTTTTTTTACATTTTATTTATTTTTGAGAGAGAGAGAGAGAGAGAGAGAGAGAGAGAGAGACAGAGTACAAGTGGGGGAGAGGCAGAGAGAGAGGGAGACACAGAATCCAAAGCAGACTCCAGGCTCTGAGCTGTCAGCACAGAGCCCGGTGTAAGGCTCAAACTCACAAATTGTGAGATCATGACCTGAGCTAAAGTCGGTTGCTCAACTGACTGAGCCACCCAGGCACCCCCTGTGCTTGTGCTGTTCTAAGGACTTTATGGACATTATTTTATGCAGTCCTACTTACTACCATTTTGTAGCTGAAGGAAGTAGAGGGAGGGGAGAAGAGATTAAAAACTGGACACAAATCAAACATTTGCTAAATTGGGGTTTGAATACAAATCACTGGTTCACTTATTGATTCAACAAATCTGGGTTGTTTTTCTTTTGTTTGTTTTGTCTTGTTTTGTTGTTTTGAGCACCTACCTTTTTAGATCTGCCTCCTATTTATACCTAAACAACCTGAATACACCACTGACAAATAAGTGCCTTGTGTCAATCTATCTTGGCAGGATACTTCACTGTACCTCTATATCCATTCGTTCTTTTTTTTTTTTTTTTTTTTTTTTGCTTATCACTAGGAAGAAGTCTTTTAGCTTACTATTAAAAAAAATATTACTAATATTTATGAGAGACACACTCAATGTGAGTCATAGAAACATATGTTTACCTTGTATGCCCTGAATCCTGATTCCATTCTTGAGAAGGTCTATAAAGGAGCTAATACCATTCTCCCAGGATAGAGCAGAAATGATAATCACCCTGACCATGGCCTTGACTATTAAACTTGATGAAGCAGAGACTGGGCACTGGATAGAACATGTAAGAGAAGTTAAACACATTGGACTCCCAGACATCCATCTGTGGTTCACTCTATGGGAGTGAAAGAGTGATTCAGAGAGAAGCAACAAGACTGTTTTCCATCCGTCTTATTATCTACATTCCATGTGTGCTTATCATCAGCTTATTGTCCAGATGTTTCTTTTCTGATCTCAGACTGTACTTACATTCCTGTTCAGGGTGCCCTTTATTCTGAAAGTCTCCAAGGCCTTTTCCCCAGAATCAGGTTTTTTTCAGATGGAAAAAAAGAAAAAAGACAGTATAAAAAGAAGAGGTTCTATCATCCAACTCTGCAAGAAACTATTTAGAACCCTCTTCCAAACAATGGTTTCTTTCTTTGTTGAGTCATATATTAAGTTAATTAAGAGGTATGATGTTTCTGTTATTTTGTTTGTTGACTTGGAGAATTCAAAGACATACACAGACTTGACTCAGGTTTGAGTTTGGGACATATACGTATATATACATATATGTATATGTATATATACGTATATGTCCCATATATAAATACAGTATACTGTCAAGTATATAAAAGCATGGTAAAATTAGCCCAGGAAAGTGTTTCATGGCTACTGAAAACTATGTCAGAATGGAGATGTGGATAGGGAGATTGGCTTTTCCAGGAAATATAGCTCTAGTCTCAAGAGAAATAGGTGACTTCTGAGAGCTGAGAACATGTAAGAGAGTCACATTAGTTCTCAGTAAACTTCTAATTCTACCCAAGGACATCAATGGTTATGTGTGACTCTGTTCCTCCTTGTGATTCATATAAAGTGTGCAGTGTAAAATGCATGCATTTTCTGCTTTTTGGGATGTGATATTTTATTTGCAAGAAGCTATTCAACAGCTATTCAACATGGTGAGGCATTTACTGAGAATCACTATCAGTGATAATGTATTTTGCAGAACATCACTACAAAAGGCAGGCAGAATGACCTCACTGTAAAGGTGGCTATGTCTAGCTATACTCTCCTGTGTAAATTCATTCATTCATCACTTACTAAATGCAACATTTATTGGATCCCTACACATGTGTCTGGCACTTTTTAAGGCACTGGGGCTATAGTAACAAAAAAAAAAAAAAAATAGGCAAGATCTGTACGTCCTGAGGGAGATACACATAGAATAAGTAAATACATTAAAATTACATGAGAAAGGCTCTTAGTACTGTGCAGTAAAATAAACACAGGAATAGGGGTAGGGAATGAGTAAAGAGGGAAAGGTATAATTTTAAATGGGAAGGTCAGAGAAGGCCTCCCTAAGGAAGTGATCATATTAGTCAGGGTTTACCAGGGAAACAGAACCAAGAAGAGATAGCTGATAGATAGATAGATAGATAGATAGGGATTTATTATGAGAGTTTGTTTCACGCCATTCTGGAGGTGAACAAGTCTCACAATCTGCTGCCTGCAAGCGGGAGGTCCAGGAAAGCTGGTGGTGTGCTTCCAATCCAAGCTTGAAGGCCTTACAACCAGGGAACTCAGTGGTGTGGCTCCTGATCTGAGTCCAAAGGCCTGAGAGGCATGAGTGTCTCTGTCCAAGGGCAAGGAAAGATAGATGTTCCAGGTCAAGCATCAAATTTACTCTTCCTCTACCTTTTATTCTATCCAGACCCTTAACAGATGGATTTGGCTCACTCACATTTATTTGGTCTAGTGATTGAAATCTTGCCTAAAAACAGGCTCACAGACACACCCAGAAATAATGTATTAGCAGCCATCTAGGCATCCCTTAGCCCAGTGAAATGGACCTGGAAAATTAACCATTACAACTATATTTGAAAAGGCTTGAATTCAAATGCAAAGAAGTTGAGGTAGGAAGCCAGGAATACAACTATAAAAAGAATGCTTTACAGTGAATGTCCAGTTCAACTGTCCTGAGATAGCAGAGTGCTTGATGCTTTGGAAGAGCAGCAAGGAGGCCAGCTGGGATAGAACAGAGTGAGTGAGTGGGAGAGTTGTAAGAAATAAGGTCAGAAAAGTCATAAGGGGAGAAGGGAAGAAAAGTAATAGGGGCCATACCATTTACTGATACTTGGAGCAGAAATAGATTCAAATAATCAGAACTCAGCAATGGACGTATCCAAGACTACCATCAGTTAGAACATAGAAATAGATATTATTTGATGAGTAAGTACATAGTAAACAGTAAATAAAAAACTAGGGACACCTGGGTGGCTCAGTCAGTTAATTGTCTGACTTCGGCTCAGGTCACGATCTTGCAGTTCATGAGTTTGAGCCCTGTGTCGGGCTCTTTGCTGACAGCTCAGAGCCTAGAGCCTGCTTTGGATTCTGTCTGCCCTCTCTCCCTGCCCCTCCCCTGCTCACACTCTGTCTCTGTCTCTCTCAAAAATAATTAACATTATAAATAAGCAAACAAACAAATAAATAAATTTTAAATAAATTAAAAAAAACCTAAAAGATCTAATCTTTTCAAAAACATTCATAATCCAAGAAAACCTGATGGATGGGATATGTTTGAATCAGTTTATGGCAACATAGAACATTATGGAGAACTCAGAAAACAAATGTAAGACTTTTGAAGAGATCATCCTAGACAACCCTAGAAGTATCTTTGTACTGTAGAAGCAAAATCTTGCTGAAAGGGTGTCTCAGAGAGTATCGTATATTGTAGTAATCAAAATGCAATTCACATTGACTTAACTAACAAAGGAGATGTATTGCCTGTCATAACTAGAAGATTCAGAGTTAGCAAAGGCTTCAGAATTGATTTCATTCCACAACTCAGCAGTGTCATCAAGGACCCATCTTTCATCGCTCTCCTCTGCCTTACACACTGACACTTTATTCGGAAGAAGGGTTGCCTCAGTACAGGATGGCTGCAGCAGCTCCAGATTTCATATCCTCATGCCATATCATCCAGAGGGTGAGAAAAGATGTTTTTTAGAAGCTCTCTCAGAAGAGTGAGCAACTTCCAAAATTACTCAACAAAGATTTTCTTCTCATTGACCTTAACTGAATCACAAGTACTTTCCCAGTCTAAACTCTCCTCTGGGTGAATTCCATGAACTGTTGGCAAAGGACTGGTTTACGATGATTCACTTATTCATTCATTCAATAAATATTTGAGTGCCTATTACATGTCAGGCATTGTTCTAAGCATTTGGAATACAGCAGTAAAGAAAATAAAAATCCATGTAATAGTGGGGGAGGGGAGATAGACATTTACACAATAAATAAGTGAATTATATATTAGTTTAAAAGGTGATAAGTGCTGTGGAATAAAAAGATAAAGCAGAGGAAAGGGTAATTGGGCTGTTATAAGTTGAAATAGATAGTTTCGATTTTAAACAAGATGGTTAACACAGGACTCATTAAGAAGACAACATTTGAATAAAACCTTCAAGGAAAGGAGAGAGTTATCTATCAGATTGTCTTCACAAAAAGCACCCCAAGCAGAGCAAATAGGCAGTGCAATGACTCTAAGGCATGAGCAAGCATAGCACATTCAAAGAATAGCAGTGAAACCAAAGTGTTGCAAAAATGCAACATGAGGTCAGAGACATAATGGAACCAATTATATAAATCTTATGAGCACCTGAAAAGGCTTGACTATTATGTGGAATGAGAGGGGGAGCCACTGTTTTGTTTTGTTTTGTTTTGCTTTTTTTCCCCCTTAGAAATTTCATGATCTGACTTGTTTTTAAAAGGAACCATCCAGCTGATGAGTTGTGAATGGACTATAAGGGGACAAGAGTTGAAATAGAGGGTCCAGTTAGGAGGCTGTTGAAGTAATCCGGGTGAGAGAAGATAGATTCTCAGAATAGGGTGGCAACAAGAGCTGGTGCAAAGTAGTCAGATGCAGGACACGTTTTGTTTTGTTTTGTTTTGTTTTGTTTTGTTTTGGTTTGTTTTGGTTTGATTTGGTTTGGTTTGTTTTGGTTTTAAGCCAGCTCCTTGTCCAGGGTGGAGCCCAGTGTGGGGACCCCAGATGGAGACCTGAGCTGAGATAAAGAGTCAGATGATTAACTGACTGAACCACTCAAGCACCCCTGGGACATGTTTTGAAAGTTGAACAAACAGTATTTTTTATTGAGTTATATATAAACTATGAAAGAAAGACAAGAGTTGGGGATGATTCTAAGCCTTTTGGTCTCAGCAACTGTAAGAATGGTGTTCACAGTGATGAAAAAGTTTGGGAAAGAGTAGTATTTCAGTGGAAGATCGGAAATTCAGTTTTGACACATCAGTTTGAGATGATGAGACGGCAGTTGGAAATAGGAGTCACAGTTTGCAAGATAGTACTGAGCTAGAATATAAATTGTGAAGCCATCAGTTAATAGATATTACGAGATCATCAAAGAAATGAGAGATACTGAGGAGAGGTCAAGTGAGATCACAACTGAGAATAGATCATGGGATTTACCATATGAAGATCACTGGGGATTAAAACAGGAGCAGTTTATTTTTTATTTTTATTTATTTTTTATTTTTTTAGTGTTTGTTTATTTTTGAGAGAGAACAAGAGCACAGGGGAGGGGCAGAGAGAGAGGGAGACAGAGGACCTAAAGTGGCTCTGCGCTGACAGAAGGGAGCCCAATGTGGGGCTTGAACTCACAAACTGTGAGATCCTGACCCCAACTGAAGTTGGAAGCTTAACTGACTGAGCCACCCAGGCCCCCTATTTTATTATTTTTAATTAATTTTTTGTTTTGAGAGAGAGAACGTGCACTTGTGCATGTGAACAGGGGAGGGGCAGAGGGAGAGAGAGAGAGAAAGAGAGAATCCTAAGCAGGTTCCACACCCAGTATGGAGGGCTTGACTTGGGGCTTGACCTCACAACCATGAGATCATGACCATGAGATCATGACCTGAGCCAGAATCAAGAGCTGGACACTTAATTGAATGAGCCACCCAGGCACCCCAAGATGGGAGCAGTTTTAATGGAGTGGTAAAGAAAGGAGAAAATGTGGTAGAAAGCCTCCATTCCTTTCTTTCTTCTTTGTAGGGAAATATTTTCCCTCATATTACGAGGGGTGTCTAACACTCCACTCTCTGCATTTTTGTTGTTTGCTTGACCAAAAAAAGCGACGTTCTGAGAAGTGACAATATGCCCAGGTCTCTTCAACACTTATGTTTGGAATGCTCCCATCTGGAACCCAGCCACTATGCTGAGAGAAACCCAAGCCACGTGGAGAGACTATGTGTAGACATTCCAACTGATAGTCCTGATTGATAGTGACAACTGTCAGCATTGTGAGTGAGCCATTTAGTGTCCAGCCCAATCAATCCGTTAGATGACCCCAACCTCAGCCATTGTCTGAGTGCAACCATGTTGTAGGCTGAGTTCCCCAGGAAGCAGATTCTGAGACAGAGAAGGTTCACTAGGGAGTGCTTTCGGTATGCATACCTGTTGAAGGGAAGGGAAGCATAGGAAGCAGGATCGACAAAAGGAGAAATCAAACTTCTAGACAATCTCATCAGAAGTCTGAAGTCAGAAGAACTGACTCCTTTAGGGAGTTCTGAGGCTGGGGCAATTCCATATATATCCCAAGTTGGGATGAAAAGCGTTGGCCTTTATATTCACATATTCATCAGATATGGGCTACCTTGGGAAGAGTAAGAGAACTTAGATGAGGTGATGCTCAGAGGCATTCCCTGAATGAGACAAACAGCTGAGGGTTGTCAGCCACGCTCCCAGCAACTGACATAGTATGTCCTTCATTCCTAAAATAAGATCTCATTGACATATCGCAATGTTCACCATAAAATTCATCATGGATTCCAAGAGAGAATTGGCCAACTGAGCCCAGTCAACACACAGAATCATAAGAGGTGACAATAATTGTTGTTTTAAACAATTTAGAGCCATTTAGCATTGAGGAAGTGTGTTAAGCTTCATGGACAACTAGAAGAAAAGAGGAAATAAAGAGTACACGTCAAAACAGTTGTGTATTAAAAGTACATGGAGAAGAGTAGGCCAGTAGAAAGCCAAGGAAGGAGTGACCGGCAAATAGGGGATATAGCAAGTCTGCTACGCCAGACTTGGCCCTGTAGATTCTTAATCCATCCCTCATTTTTCCTCCACTTGACTCTGTGTGGCAGTGGAATGGACCAGGACAACCTGCTTTTCCAGGATTCTAATGTTGGTTTCTAACTGGGATTAGCTATTGAAGGGCATTGATGGAAAATTGCAGTGAGGGAGAAAAGGAGAAATCAAGGGCTTTCTCTCCTTCTCTGGGGTGATGTCTCTGGTTGTGGCTGTATCTCTTCCTGGGTTGTGGCTTCTGCTAGACATGTCCTCCATTAGCCGGAAGCCCATGGGCACCTTCTCTCCTCTTTGTTCCTCCAGCCTAGGTTGGTACTGAATTTCTGCTGTTGCCAATCTCTGGTTTCCTCAGTATCTCCTGTTTGGCTTTTCATGTTTTGTCACCTGTGTCATCAAGGCCCTGAATTAAATTCCCTTTGTTAAAATACTAAGAAGAGTTTTTTGTTTTCTTGATTAGATCCTGATTGACTAGGTCCTGGAAGCCAAGTGAGAAAGTGTGCTAACTGCTGCTGAGAGATCAAGAAGGTGAGGGCTAAGAATTGATTAATGGATTTAAACAAAAAGGACATTGGTGACATGGCCAGAGCAATTTCGTTGGAGTGGTGGGCAAATGAAAGGTAATCACATGAAATCAGAGACCACTGCCACAGCTGTGGTAGGGTCAGTTTTCCAAAGTATTGACATATGGAACAACTAGACTGGACGTGGGGAAATAACCACAGTATCCACTCTCTATTTTTTTTTTTAAGTTTATTTATTTTTAGAGAGAGGAAGAGAGGAGAGAGCAAGCATGTGTGTGCGAGCAGGTGAGGGGCAGAGAGAGAGGGAGAGAGAGAATCTCAAGCAGGCTCTCTGCTGTCAGCATGAAGCCCCACGTGGGGCTCAATCCCACAATTCATGAGATCACGACCTGAGCCAAAACCAAGAGTCGGACGCTCAAGCAACCGAACCCCCCAGGTGCCTCCACAGTATCTGCTCTCACTGGGAAAGAGGCAGAAGACTGGGGTGACAAAAGGGAATTCATCTAGGTGGAAAGAGCCAGTAGTCAAAGGCAGAACCTTCCAGTGAATAAACTCAAGGACTTAGGTTCCTGGCAGACACATGTGCCATAGCAGAAAAGATAAAGTCACATAAGGAAAATACAGAAACTTTGTTTACAGCACTGGAAAAACACAGAATTCCTTTGGGGAACAGTGACTTTCTGCTTTCCAAAGTTCATTTTTGGAATGAGGTAAACCAATTAACAGTGTACCATAGATGAGTTTATTGCAAGAAGTTAGTATAAGCTGATAAAATATGTTTATCTGCCATAAACTTCAGAATACAACATTTTTGAGTAGTGAGTCCACTTGAGGGACTCTAACACAAAGAAATAATCCTAAAAAGGAAAACGTTTAGACATGAAGATGAACACCAAACAATTATTTATTAGAATAGAAAAGTGGGAAACATATTAGTTGTTCAGGCATCTAGAAATACGTAGTTAACTGTAGAGCACCCACTCAGAACACTATTATAAAAACTAGTAAAAGCTATGGTTCCATAAAGAAAAGATACAAAGAAAATACAGACAGTTTTATGTTCAGCTTTCAAAATGAAGGATGCAGCACTTCTATGCATAATTATAACTAAGTAGATGTGTGCCAACATTTAAATAACAGTATAAGGGTGATAATGTAGAGACTCTAGGTAATCTTTCTACTTTTCTATGCTTTATTCATTGATCATGTATATTTTTTAATAGTAGGAAAAAAAAAAACCTCCTTAAAAGGAAAAACAATTTAGGTGACAGGACACAGATTCCCTACTAAAGAAATTCTATGTTTAGTAGGAGGCACGACTAAGCTGGTTTCTTTTATTATTAGGATAGACAATATCTTAGCTAATCAAAGTCTTAATCTGAGTTCTAACTTGTTTCGTGGCTTGTGATTAGCACAATATTTATACTTGTGTCAAAGCTGCCTCCCTTTCTTATCCCAAGCTTTTAATTCACATGTCATATTGCAATGCTTGAACTCACAAAATTGCATCTATGCAGATGTCACAGCCAACTGCTGCAAGTTTCTGGGATCCTAATTATATAAATGAGAGCTTGTGTTGCATGCAAATGGATTGAAAATCTTCACAGAGAGAGGAATTTAAAAAAAATAGGCTGTATTAAAAATATCTTTAACACAATCCTTAAGAGGAAAAAAAAATGGAGGATTGAGTCTGAGATGAAATTATGCTACTCAAATATATTATGAGTTCTCAGTCCCTGATTTGAAAAGATCCATCCACAATCTCCTCATCCAGAACCAACATCGTTTTGAAACCACTCTGTTATTTCAAAACCTAAATGGATAGCATAAATGTTATGCTTTCTTTATATTGTTGGAGAGTATATGCTGACAAAAGATAAGGGAGCTTTCAGACAGTAAGTTAAGCTTAGAAGAATGTCAGTGTCAACCAGTATAGTAATTTTAACAAACCCCAACAACAAAGAAATATTTGAGATTCCATTGTAAATGAGAATTCAACAGTTCTTATTGCTTCTTCCTAAGGTTAACCAAGAAGCCTCAATCAGCATTATCTGCCTGGCTTTGATCATAACAACAAAACATTCCAGATATCTAATGCAGACAAGGAGTAGAGATCTAAATTTCAGTTACTCTTACATTCCTCAAATTATTTTAAGAGATGAATAAGCAGCAGATATGTTGATTTGGTAACTCAAGAGATTTTTAATCAGGTGTATAAATGTTTTCTCCAAAATTTAGCATTCTTCCTGCCCTTGGATTGGGCTCTGTGTTTTTTTTCCTACTCACAAAAGTTCAAATTCATCTTTACTCATTGACAGATTAGAGAAGAGCCTAATAGATTCAAGTTTTAATAACACCTAAGTCAAAAACAAAGGACTGATTTATACAATTAACATAAACTAATAAGATCATAATTTATATAATTATTATATAAGCAATGAGTATAGCATAGTTTTAAAAGTGAAGACCTATGGGTCAGTGTTCCTGGATTCAAATCCTGCCCTTACCACCTAGTCAACAGTGACCACAGGTGAGCCCCTTACTTTTTCGAGACCCATGACGTCATTCATGAAATAAGGATAACAATAGTACCTTCGTCCAAGGAGAAGTGTGTGACCGGATGAATTAATGCATGTGAGGCCTTTACAGGGATGCCTGGTACATTGTGTGTATTTTAAAAGTGTTTGCTGTGATTACAATTGGCAACTTTTGTGTCCGGCTCCAGGAAATTCTTGGGAGATGATTATACCCACCCTCCAAGATAATATGGTAGGACTGATAATTAATCTCTAGTTCATTTAAGTGAACATCTGGTCAAGTTTTCATTCCAAACAATATCAGTCGGAATGACTTAGCCAGACCATGACTAAATAAGGCAAGCATTCTCTAATTCTACTGTACTGCTGACCAAGAATGTTTTTCCCCTCTGCTTAAGGCCAGATACAATGTTAAGGGTGGTAATTCATTTTATTTTACAGACAAGGGAGTGTTTAAGCTAAATACATGGATTCCAACTACAAATATCTGGGTAAAATATTTTTTTTGAAGTAGAAACTTACAATACCATCCATATTTTCCAGGAATTTCTCCACCAAATCTTGATTATTTTGTATGATAATTTCTCTCCCATAGGGAGAAAAGATGGAGCCAATATAACAGATTTTACAATTGGCAATCTTTACCAAAGTTGCATGCTGCTCTGTAAAATGTAACACCTCTTATCCGTAAAACCTTGATGTCTTGGATTCTAAAAATAGCACATACCTCTTTACTCCATAGGAATAAGAGAGAAAAAGAGATCTTTGAGGTTGTCTGTTAGTCAACCACCCCACTTTATTTTTTATTTTTTAAAGTTTATTTATTTATTATTATTATTTTTAAATACCTGTTATATTTTACCATGAATTTTTAAAAATGTTTATTTATTTTTGAGAGAGAGAGTGGGAGGGGCAGAATGAAAGAGAAAGACAAGAGGATACAATGTGGGGCTTAAACCCACAAACTACAAGATCATGACCTGAGCCGAAGTTGGACACCTAACCAACTGAGCCACCCATGGGCCCCTAAAGTTTATTTATTTATTTTGAGACAGAGAGAAAACACGTGTGCTCACAAACAGGAGCAGAGAGAGAGGGAGAGAGAGAATTCCAAGCAGGCTCCGTGCTGTCAGCACAGTGACCGACCTGGGGCTGGATGCCAGGAACCATGAGATAATGACCTGATCTGAAAGCAAGAGTTGAACCCTTAACCGACTGAGCCACTCAGGTGCCCCTCAACCACCTCATTTTAGACAGGAGATAATTTAAGAGAGAAGCAGAAAAGTGGCCTATTTAAGGTCACATGGCAAATTTAAGATAAAACTGGGACAAGAGTTGGATCCCCTAATTCCTCAGGCAGTGCTTTCCACTGTTGCCATGAATTCCCAAATGCCACACCTGCAGTGATGGAAAAGCGGGTGTCTGCACGTTAACTTCCAGAGAGATATCAGCATAGATTTCCTTCCTCTACTGTGTTTGCAAACTGAAACCAAATTTCTTTTCCATCATGACCATCTGGACACCTTATATAGTATATTTGGTCGTTTAAAAAATAAAACAAATTGCAGGTGTCCCCCCAAAATTCCACTCAGTGTTCAACAAAACATTGTACCCGGGATGATCCTGCCTATCTATTATTGAAGACTTGGTGTGTGCCAAGTCCTGGGTTAAATGCTCTATAGGGATAACTTCATTTACTGCTCACAGAAACCTTATGATGTAGCTAATATTATCACCACTTTTTGACGGTTGAGAAAAATCAAGACTTAGGGAAGCTAAGTCAATTGCCCAAAGTTACACAGGTATGGGATATTAGAGTCTAGTCATACAGTTTGGTGATCTTACTCCCAAGCCTAGGGGTAAGGCTTTTTCTATGTTGGGGCTATCAGTGCCATCCATAGATCTATCACTAATTGTTCTCTTTCTTGCTTTAAAATTCGCAAGAATGTTCTCTAGGTTTGTTGCCCTGATACTGTTTTTTCCCCCAGTTTTTTATTTTATGTATTTAACAAACATACAACAGTTAGGTGCCAGCCATTGTTCTACACAATCTATACATATCACACATACATTCATTTAATCTTTACCACAACCCAATGAGTTAGGTAAAATGAACATGTTCACTTTTTATTTTGAGTATAGTTGACTCACAGTGTTACATTAGTGTCAGGTGTACAACAAAATGATTCAACAAGTGTATAAATTATGCTGTGCTCACAAGTGTAGCTGCCATCTGTCACCATACAATCCTACCGCAATACCATTGACTATATTCCCTATGCTGTGCCTTTCATTCCTGTGACTTATTGATTCCGTAACTGGATATTAACACCCTCATTTTTAGGTAAGGAAACTCAGGCATCTGTGTAACTTGCCCAAAGTGATACAGCTAGTAAATGACAGACTCTACCACAACGTTCCATAATTTTAGGTTATTTATTTTTTCTTTCTTTCTTTCTTTCTTTTTTTCTTTCTCTTTCTTTCTTTCTTTTTTTTTTTTTTTAATTTTTTTTTTTTTCAACGTTTTTTATTTATTTTTGGGACAGAGAGAGACAGAGCATGAACGGGGGAGGGGCAGAGAGAGAGGGAGACACAGAATCGGAAACAGGCTCCAGGCTCCGAGCCATCAGCCCAGAGCCTGACGCGGGGCTCGAACTCACGGACCGCGAGATCGTGACCTGGCTGAAGTCGGACGCTCAACCGACTGCGCCACCCAGGCGCCCCTCTCTTTCTTTCTTTCTTTCTCTTTCTCTCCTTCCTTCCTTCCTTCCTTCCTTCCTTCCTTCCTTCCTTCCTTCTTTCTTTTCTTTTTAAAAGCATACTTTTGAAAGGAACTTAAAGGAGAAGTGTTCTGAGAGAAGGAAGCTTGGTTAGGCCCAGATTCTTCTTCATTTCCATACTATGGTAAGCTTTGGGATATGCTGAGGATCACAATCTGAAAATCACTGCTTTAGAATGTGTTTAAATAATTTTTTCTTCCTCAGTTATTCCATATAATTGTTACCTGTTCTCAAACCAGAGGAACTGTGTAGCCACAAGCAATGACTTGCAGATGATTATGCCACCATTAAAAGGGATAATTATAAGGACTATGTAATAACATGGCCAGGTGGCTATAATGCAATATTAAGTGGAAAAAAAGGAACACAAAAGTGCATCCATTGTCTGATTATAGCTATATAAAAATCTATATGCCTATACATCTTTGAATAGCTATGTTAGAGCCGTGGAATTATAGGTTATTTTTTAAGTTTCATCTCAAGCTACTCTATCATTTAATTAAAAGCAACACCAACAAAACACCGAAATAAAGAAAGATTCATGAGGAAGGACATATTCTTCACCTGAAGCAAAGACTTAGTTGTAGTGATCTATCAGGATAGCGATTCTTCTTTAGATTATGTTTTTGGAATATCTGTCTTATAATGATCTCCTGGCACTTGGTAGATTATTTTAAGGGCATTACTCTTGAAAGTTAGTCAAGAGCCTGATAAAGTGACTTATGCCCATTCTCTTGAAGCATAAGTTAACCATTAAAAGTACTATTTATGGTGAGCATGTTATGATATAGGAGCAAGCTTATACCACATGGAAAGCAATATAATGTTGTAAAGGAAAGCAAAGTGTAATGTTGCACATATATCTTATGATCACAGTTATCTTTATACATATTCGTTATCTATTTTGAAGACAGAGAGAGAAACAGAGCATGAGCAGGGAAGGAGCAGAGAGAGAGAAGGAAAGAGAGAATCCCAAGGGGCCTGAACTCAGGAACTGTGAGATCATGACCTGAGCCAAAATCAAGAGTCAGTAGCCTAATCAACTGAGTCATCTAGGCACCCCTATTTTGTTTTTAAATACAGTTCAACTTCGAAGGTATTAAAAAATTAGAAAAAGAAAATAGTATGTCGGTTGCATTTTTCATTTGAGACCGATAGAAATGATTCTATTTAAGAATTACCCACACCACATCAGACACTCCCAAACCTGGCTTGTTATCAGAACAACTGGGAAGCTTTTAGAAATAATAGGTGCCAGGGGAAGCAGGGTATTATGCCTCAGGACACAAGTGACGGTGTCTTCTCTGGTTTGTGGAAGCAAAGATCTGTAACTAGGCCAACAAATACCATCCTACAGTGACCCGTTGTTCTGATTTTCCCCCTGACTGTTTGGATTTTAGTATTTAAATGTCCTGCATCTCAGGAAACTCCTCAGTCCTAGCCAAACAGGGATAGTTGGTCATCCTAAATCATCTTTCCAGACACCTAGCCAGAATACACCCGAAACTCTTCTAGTCATGATGCAAACAGAGAGAAATGAGAACCAGAAAGAATGGAGTGAAACCTTTGAAATGAGTAAGTCATTTCTTTGTGGAGCATTGAGACTGTTAAAAGGGTCATATTTGAAAAACGAAAAACCACTTAGATTTTTCATCTTCTAACTTCCTGAATGTTTCTCTTTCCCAATGAGATTTCATTTAAGAGAACACGATACAGATTCTTAGCTGTTCTGAGTTCTTTCTAAAAGGCTTCTTAGGAAAAGGCCCAAAGAACGACAGTTGTATCCAAAATGTAGGTCCAGTCCTCAGCCATCATGAGTAAACACTGCCTTTATTTTTGTTTCTTTTTATTCGACTTGCCAATGGTAAGATAATAAACTCACACGTTAACAAGAGGGCTTTCTTTCAAAGTCTGGACTGGAATTAAAGTGTTTGGGTCATTTGTTTTATCTGTTGAAGTTGGAATGGGGTAGGGTATAATTCTGGCATTATATTCCCTCGACCGTTTGTTCAGTAACAATGCAGTTAGAGGTACACAGTGGAGGGAGCAATGTTTGTTATTATTTGAGATTTATTCTACTAGGAGGAGTACACACTGAACCTTGAGAAGTTACACAAATTTAAGCAACCCTCTTATAAATGTAGTACAGAGAGACTTTTTGCCCTCTCTGCATCAAATCATAGCGTGTGGGGAAAAAACCGACCAAACAGTTGTTTTTCAACCGTTGTCCCAAATCAAGCTATATTATTTTCCCAGTAAAAATAAAACACTGTTATTTTTACCTTTCTCAACTCTCTGTTAAGGAGAAAGAAATTATATGGAAGTTCTAAAAGATATGATTTCATAACAAGTCCTTTTGACATTTATCCACAGTGCAGAATCTTGGGTAACGTTGGCTTATAAAATTTTAATAGCTTTGGCTCTGCTTTCAAGTGTCTTATTTACTTTAACAACAGGCTTCCTGACCAGCATCACAGAGCAAGTAATCTATTGCTAAATCCGCCTGTCATCCTGGCTGGGGCCAAGGAAAATCAAGGGATGGCAAAGCTTTGGAGAAGTTGAGGTAAGTAGTGTACAGGCAGCAGGCATATCGTGTCGTGGCTCCACACACTGGCTCTGGAGGCAGGCTGGTTGTGTTCAAATCCGGGCTTTCCCTCTTGCTAGCTCTGCAACCACAGACAAAGCCTCAGTCCTCATCTGTAAAATGGAGTGATAGTACTGACCCTATAGAGCCTTTCTGCAGCTTGAATGAAATAAGCAAATCAGCTAGCACAGGGTCAGAAGTGAGGGGTGTGCTTGGTAAGTGTTGGTGGCTAATGTAAATTTCTCTTCTTCATTCTCCGTGTTTCAAACACATAGGATACGATAGTTCCTAAAAGAAACTACAGGTTCGATTTTCACCAGAGGCCTTCACAGTGGCTATTTTGCCTGTGGGAAGCTCCCCTCGCCCTTAGCTCACTAACCCTCTGCATCCCACCGGTCCCAGTCTTCCAGGGAGGCCGTCCCCAGTCACCTAAGCCATCAGCTCTTGTGGCATGGCCTATAACAAGCACCTAACAAGTGATAATTATACACTAACCTCATTCTCATTTAGAAACTTAATGCTGTAAATCCAATACATGGGAGAAGATAGCTTTATAAAATAATGATGTTTATAGCCAATGTCTTCCCACCTCTTGTTGTAAGTAATCAGATTATAGCAGAATGTATCACATAGCGTTGGCTGGGTCTCAATAATTCTTATATTAATATCATGGGTTTTGCCATATCTGTACAATATCCATATTATTTGCCCAGAATTCTCTTTATATTGTTTAGGTTCATTTGTTTTGAGGAAATGGTAAATATCATAACCCTTAATGAGAAACCAGTCTTTGGGAACCACTGATCTACTTCACCTCTATCCTTTTCCTCTATCCCTCTATCCTCCTATCCTTCACCTCTATCCCTTTTCTAGGAAACAGGCCTAGAAAAGGGAAGGAACTTATCTACCTTTTTTACCGGGTAAAAACTTACCTACCTACCATTCTTTTACCAGGCATATATACATCAGTGATAGTAATTCAGCTCTCCCACCTAGCCTGCATCCTTTACAGTGTTCCACACCACCTTGTGTAAATTTTATCCCCGACAGGACCTGTTTTAGTTTGGTTGACGCATGTGGAAGGGAATAATAGAATAATTCATACTCATTTTGAATAACTTATAAAACTAACTTAAAGTCCACACTGGTGGTAGCTGTTTCTAACAGAAAATAGTGCCTTGATCCAAGGGTATGATTTGTGTTTCCAAAACCATGATAGATCAGTGACTTTCTTTCCTGTCTCTTAAGATCCACTCCAGTGACTTCTCCTTAGTTTATCAACAAGTAAAAACAATAAAGTTAATTAGAACAAATTTCATCATTGCAGTAATGGTATTGTAATGGAAAAGCTGCCTCTTCTTTCTAAAAAGCTTTGTTAAGATAAATTTACATATCCTAAGATTATAGTATGCAATACAATGTTTTTGGTATATTCCCGGGTTGTGCAACCATCACCACAATATAATTTTAAAATATTGTTCCCCCCAACCCGCCAAAGAAACCAGTATTCATTACCAGACAATCCCCTTTTCCCTTCTTTCCTCCTCAGTAGTGTTCCCTCAGCACTAAGTAATCACTAATCTATTCAACCTACTTTCTGTCTCTATGAAATTGCCTATCCTGGACATTCCATGCAAGTGGAGTCATATGAGATGTGGTCTTTTGTGACTGGCTTCTTTCACTTAGCATCATGTTTTCAAGGTTCATCATGTTGTAACGTGTATCAGTACTTCATTCTTTCTTTAAAAATTTTTTTTAATGTTTATTTATTTATTTTTTTTGAGAGAGAGAGCATGACAGAACACAAATGGGGGGAGAGGCAGAGAGAAAGGAAGACACAGAATCCGAAGCAGGCTCCAGGCTCTGAGCTGTCAGCACAAAGCCCAACATTGGGCTCGAACCCAGGAACTGTGAGATCATGACCTGAGCCAAAGTCAGACACGTAACCAACTGAGCTTCCCGGGTGCCCCAGTATTACTCAGCTTTATTTTTTTTTTATTTTAATTTATATTTTTTAATTTACATCCAAAAGAGTTAGCATATAGTGCAACAATGATTTCAGGAGTAGATTCCTTAGTGCCCTTTACCCATTTAGCCCATCCCCCCTCCCACAACCCCTCCAGTGACCCTCAGTTTGTTCTCCATATTTATGAGTCTCTTCTGTTTTGTCCCCCTCCCTGTTACTCAGCTTTAAAAAGGGATGAAGCACTGGGGCACCTGGGTAGCTCAGTCGCCTGGAGCTTGATTCAGATTCTGTGTCTCCCTCTCTCTCTGCTCCTCCCCCACTCATGCGCTCTCTCTCTCTCTCAAAAATAAATAAACATTAAAAAAATAAAGCTGAGTAACACTGCATTGTATGAATATACATTCATTAGTTGATGGACATTTGGGCTGTTTTCACTTTCTATTATAAAATGATGCCATTATGAATATTCAAGTACAGGTTTTTGTGTGGATGTATGCTTTCATTTATTTTTCCTCTTCTTTCTTTCTTTCTTTCTTTCTTTCTTTCTTTCTTTCTTTCTTTCTTTCTTTCTGAGAGAGAGAGCATGAGTGGGGTTGGGGAGAGGCACAGAGAGAGAGAGGGGGGACAGGGGATCTGAAGCAGGCTCTGTGCTGACATCTCTGAGCCCAACACAGGGTTCCAACTCACAAACCCTGAGACTGAACTCATGAACCCTGAGATCATGACCTGAGCCAGAGTTAGATGTTCAACCAACATCTGAGCCACCCAGGTACCCCATGTATGCTTTCATTTCTTTGGGGTATATATACCTAGGAGTGGGACAACTGGGTCATATGGTAATTTTATGTAAAACTACTGTTTTGCCTGCCTAAAATCCTTGGCTCCTCCTCTAATAACAGTTCTTCCTGCCTCCATTCCATTTTGCTGTATAATTTCTTCCATGTTGGCTGCAGTCTTGGTGAAACTGTCAATCTCCTAGTCTGGAACTTCCCTGCCAAGGGGTGAGCATGTGACCCAGGTCCTACGAATCAGCTGCCTTTTCCCTGGTATTTGATTCTTTGTTAGAGAGAGAGAGTGAGGCTAAAAGGAACAGGGTCTCATCCATCACTGTCCATTCACTTCCTACCATCTACATCTCAGAGCTGCACGTACACATCAGCTTTTTAAAGTACTGACTTCTACCATATCCTTCCAGTCAATTCTTTGATTTTGTTTTTGCCTTAAGCAGGCCAGAGATAGCTTTGTTGCTTGTTTCCACCTTTAGCTTCAACTGGAATACTTTCTTTGGATCAATAAAAAGGTATGCGTATTTATTACCCCAAACGAGTCTTTCTGTTGATGCTATCTATAATTTAGTCAACTCAAATCCTCTCCCCATCCCAGTCCATCTTCTAAGAAGGAAAGGAAAACCACCCTCCCTTATATGCCCTGATCCCAAAAGCCCTGAATTCACCCTTTGTCCCAAAGACAAAGATACAGATGCCAGAGCCACAAGAGATGGCTTTTTCCTGGTCAAGCTGTGTTCTGAGGCTTTCACAGAGCATGGTCCCTGCTTCATCTATATGAAAAGGGTACGGTTAAAACAAATTAAAGATTTGCATGCCTTCATCCTGCATTAAGCCACAGACCCACAGAAGTGTTCTTCAAACCCAGAGATTAGGTTTTAAACCCTCTTCTTTCCAATGGTGAAACATAAAATGCACAGGACAATTAAAAATATGATTTTATTCAGGTTGTTGCAGTAAGGAAAATGTTCATTAATGAAAAGCATCTCAAAGAAAAGCATGAGGACCTGTGGTTTTATAGAGGGAAGTAGACAGGGGAATCATGAGGTAGACAGTGGAGGTGGGTCTTAACTGAGTCATATGGAAAGAGTGGTTCTTTGTGGTTAGCTCTTTCCTGAAACAGTGAAGCTAGGGGAGTTCTTTTTTGGTAGAAGAACTTTTTTTGTAGCAGAGTGCTTAGGTAAAGTTTAATGTCTTCCCTCTGTCCCTTCCTCCCTCCCTCCCTTCCTTCCTTCCTTCCTTGTTGCCTTCCTTCCTTCCTTCCTTCCTTCCTTCCTTCCTTCCTTCCTTCCTTCTTTTCTTCCTTCCTCCCTTCCTTCTTCTTTCCATACTTTTGTTCATTCTGGAAATACGTATTATGTATCTATTTTTATGCTGGCACCAGAGCTCTGGCCTTAGGAAGGGTGTCTGTTGTCAAGGTCCCTTTGGAAGGAAACAGAGCTTAGTAGATGCTGGATCTGCACAGGTTGAGAGAGCACTGGGTTTTGAGGCAGATACTTAACTTCCTCTTTCCTGTCATTCCCATGTCCATGTCACCTCCCCTCTCTTGGTCTCTGTGCTTTTGATCAAGATGCCCCTCTGTCATGTAAAATGTAGAATAGCACTTCCACATTTTCCTACTCCCTCTCAGGTCAATCTTAGTGCTTTTTCCTGCAAGGAACTTTTCTAGATTTCCAAGTGAGTACATGAAATGGGTTTAGGAAGCTTCCATGGTCCCATCTAAGCCCCATGGCATTCTTTAATAGAGATGGTTTACTTTTTCTTGTTTTATGTAAAGTGCTTTCTTACCAAGAGGTAAGCTTGAGGATAGGCTCCAGTCCTCTCCTCTAACTGGACTGTCTCCCCTAAATGCCTCATATAGAAATTCTGATAGGTTCCTATAGCTGAATGAATCTCTCCTTCTCTTACTTATATTCTTTAATAATCTGCCTTCTTAAAATTATTTATAAATGTCTGCCCTGGGAGTTTGCAAAACTCTTTTTATTCACATGACTGTCTCCCAAAATTCCTTTTATACCGATCAGGTATAAACCTTTCTGAGTTTGAGGAGCAAGGGTGAATTGTAAGCATTGTTAAAAAAAAAAAAAAAAGCTAGTGCTTTAGCAGAAAACTATGCATTGCCTGTGGCACATCATTCTGGTATTACCTTACTCTGATTACATGGGAGCTACAATTCTGTACAGTGTAAATAACTGACAACAATGCAAAATAATTCTTGTCTATAGATGTACAGATTCTTTTTTTTTAAAGTTTACTTATTTATTTTGAGAGAGAGCATAAGTGAATGGGGGACAGGTGGAGAGAAAGGGAGAGGGAGGGAGAGAGAATCCCAAGCAGGCTCAACACTGTCAGTGCAGAGTCTGACGTGGGGCTCAATCCCATGAACTGTGAGATCATGACCTGAGCCAAAATCAAGAGTCAGACTTTTAACCACTGAGCCAGCCAGGTGCTCCTGTACAAATTCTGTTCAGTGCATTTCTGTCTTCCATTGTGGAGAAGTTCAATTTTGCCTCCATTTAACTTTCACTTCAATATTCCTGACTTATAAATGTGTCTCTTTTGTGTGTATATCATTTTAACACATCTCTAATTTCCTCATTAATGAGTTAATAACTCTGACACATGGTCATATATATATCTATATGAGAGTTATCATTTTACCTATTTTTGAAAATTATATTTTAACAAGATTGAATTGCATTAAATCACTCAGATAATCAAGATACTCTGAGGTAATGCCCAATACGCCTGAGTTCAGGGGTAGTAGAGTGTAGTAAAGAGTGTAGGATTTGCAGTTAGACTTCCTGGGTCAAGACCTAAGCTCTGTGTTTTCCCTCACCTCTGTGACCTTGGCCTGCTATACTCTCTGTGCCTCAGGTGGAGATCACACTACTGATTTGACAGGATTGTTGTAAGGATTACATGAGCTCATCAAACAATGTGTGACATATAGTTAAGAGCTCAGTAAATAAATACCAGCTATTAATATTATTATTTAATAAGGAGACATGTATGCAAGTAAATCCTAGCCCCATTACATTTTAGGAGGTTAAAGACAAAAAGCATAATTTTACCAATCATATGTCCCAAGTATTCACAGCCTCAATTCCATTTACAGGAGGACAAGTTGAAATGAGAGAAAGAGGTAGAATAAATCTCACTGGAGATATTATTCCACAACCTTGTCCCACTTTACAAATAAAGCATTAAAATGTTAGCCCTGGACTTTTCAAACCAAGGCCACTTAATTGACAGACAACAGGCCTTTTCTGATTCTCTCTCACTTTTAGACACAGTCTCTCACATCCTCACTCTCCCAGGATTTCTTACAAATCAT